>NW_028094121.1:2575588-3219485 GCF_014824575.4 Sturnira hondurensis | reverse complement strand
GAGAAGTCTCAGCCTCCGGCTCTGCCCTCTCCCGTGTTCTCTCCTGTCAGACAGAGCCCCTGACCGATCCTGGAGCTTCCCTCTGTGGCCCTGTGTGGGACGCCACGCCCCCTGCTCTCAGGGACAGTGAGCAGCAAACTATCTTTTCAATCCCAGTTGTTTCCTGACCTCTTGCCCTCGCCGTACCTGAGCCTGTTTTCTCAACTCTAAGATGAGGACGATAATGCTGACTCTCGGGTTTGTTGTGGGGACGAAATGAGATGATGCAGGTAACACACTTAGCATAGGACCTGCTCCGCAGGAAGGACTTAATCAAAGGTGGTATTACCTCTGGCCTTGTTCCTGTTGTTGTTATTTATATTCTGTGCTCCAAGCTCCCAGAGTTCATGGGTGAGGAAACAAAGACCCGGAGACCTGTGATGTAAGGCAACCTGACCAGTGTCGTGTGACAAGTTCATGAGGAGGCAGGCAGTGGAGCTCAGGTCTCCCAGCTGCCCCTGCCCAGCAGCTAAATCCCCATGTTGGGGTCCTGCCATTCTCTCTGCAGATGCTGGGAATCGTGGTGACCGGGGGTAACACACACACACACACCACTTCCGTTTCCCCCCCCTCAGGAGGTCTTGCTCTTGAGGTACACATGCAGGTGAAACTGTCAAGGTTTTCCTTTTGCTTTGCCCCCCGGTTTCATCAACAAGCTTTTCAACGTGTGACGCAAGTAACAGGAGAGGCTGCGAGTGCACACAGCTGCCCCTTTAAATCCTGTAATCAAAGCCTTTCAGGGGAGCGGAGGAGACTCCAGCTGGGTCAGCCTTTTTTCTTTTTGTTTCAATTACAGTTTACATTCAATATTATTTTGTATTAGTTTCAGGTGTACAGCACAGTGGTTAGACAATCATAGACTTTACCCCGTGCTCCCCCGATATTTCCAGCACCCACCTGGCACCACGCACAGTTATTACAGTGTTATTGATTGTATTCCCTGTACTGTACTTCATATCCCCGTGACTGTTTCATAACTGCCCATCTGTACTTCTCACTCCCTTTAGGTCAGCCTTTCTTAATCTCTCTAGTTCTTTCAAATTCTTTGAGGGTAGTGAGTAGGGGAGGGCGGGGTGCCTCCACTTCTCCCACCTCCCCAAACTGGTCTCAGCAGCAGCTGCCAGGGACCCTCCGACAGCACAGAGCAGGGATGGAGTGGTGGCCCCCTCACTGATAGTCCCCATTTCTCCTCCGACACCAGACTCGCCTCCTTGCCGTGGTGCTCTAGGCAGGGGCGGGGGCAGGGAACCAGACCATCCAACATCCAACTCCTTCTGAAATAAAAACAACTGCTTGCACGCCATTTGAGAAAAAAAGTAAAATAGTATTGACTTATAAGCCAAAGTATAAAATAAATATCTATGAGTCCATACAGAGATAAATAAACGAGTGAACAAGGACACAAGTGAGGGAGAAAAGACAAATTTCCCATGCAAATGAATTTCAGATAACTTATGCAGATCCTCTGCCCCCAGGGAGATGGAGTGTGACTCCCACCCATAAGTGTGGGCTGCGTACAGTGACATCCTTCCAAAGAGCACAGTATGGAAATAGAGAATAAAAACTAACTTTTCAGTGAGGAAACCTGACCAATGCAACCTCAGCCAGGTGACTTGGGTTCACATGAGCAGGGGTAAGCAGGTCCCAGTACCCTCGACATGACGTGATGAGAACGGCACTTCACCTCTGCGGTCTTCTAAAAGCCCACACCCAGTCTCATCACCAGAAAAATGTCAGACAAAACCCAGTCAAGGGACATTTTACAAAAGACCTTACAGTACTCCCCAGAATGTGCAACGTCAACAAAAGGAAAGAGAGAGAGAGAGAGAAGAAGAAGGAGGGAGGGAGGGAGGGAAGGAAAGTAGGAAGGAAGGAAGGAAGGAAGGAAGGAAGGAAGGAAGGAAGGAAGGAAGGAAGGAAGGAAGGAGAGAGAGAGAGAGGGAGGGAGAGAGGAAGGAAGGAAGAAAAGAAAAGTCAAGTCTAAGAAATCATCACAGCCAAGAGGAGCCCAAGAAGACATATGAGTAGACATTATGTGGTTTCCTAGATGGGCCCACCGACAGAGACAGGGCATTGATAAAAAACTAAGAAAGTCCGACTTTAAGTGTGGACTTTAGTTAATAATAATGTATCAAGGTTGCTTCACTAATGATAATAAATGTACTGTGCTAATATAAGATGGTAATATTAGGGGAAAGTTGGTGTGGATTATATGGAAACTCTCTGTACCGTCTTCACACTTTCTCTCCAAATCTAAAACCATGTTAAAGTAAAAGCTAATTTCAAAAACGAAACAAGAAACTCTTCTTGGATAGTCCAGGACAGACCTGCTTCTGCTGCGTAGCCTCAGAGTCATGAACACTGCTGGGGGCCTTTTGTGTATCAGCCTTGAGTTCTTGAGTCGGGGGAGGGGGGTGGAGCCCAGGGCTGACCTGCTGCCCCTCCCCTATCAGCTCCCTTTTCATCTGCATTAGACCTTCAGCCTCCAAATAGCATTTTTGCTGAAACGAAGAATTTCTCTGCTCCAAAGAGTAAGAGCTGCTGACCTAGTCCAATCCCATCATAGGAAGTCCAGAGAGAGGAAGAGGTTCTCAGGGGATTCACCAAGGAGGGGACAGGGCTGGACCTGGAACCACACACAGGCAGGCAGGTGTACCCAGAACCATCCCTCGCGCGTCAGCCAGGCTCTTGCCTGTGAGCCTGGAGCTCCTTGAGTCAGGACTGCAGGACCCAGACGGGCCTGAGAGAGGGAGGAGATCAGTGGATTCCAGGGAATGAATGAACAAATGACACGATCACACGGCCGTTCCAAAATGCCAGTGCTGTTCAAACCTAGAAACTTCTGCTGACGTTTCAGATAAATGGGAGGTAGAATTCTCCCTGACCTATGCCCATATATTTGATTTTACTAAAACAGACTCTTCTGTATTTTCAGTGAACCTGGGTACTGGAGACTGGATTTGGAGAGACATCCGTGCACGCACTCATTCATTGTAACAGCTTCACTGAGTACCGCCTATACATCATTAACAATAGGAACAACAATATTTACATAACAGGGATTCACTGAGCTCCTGCTGCGAGTCAGGCCCAGTTCCAGGCACGACGGGCACAGCCCTGAATAAGATAGGCAGTCACTCCCGCTTGCATTCTGGTGCCCTAACCGGAGCCCTTCATTTTTATTTGACACTTCCTGCGTGCCAGGCAGTGTGCTCAGAATCTCTCGTTTAACCCTCACAACAGCCCCAATTACTTGTCCAAAGTCACTCAGCCTACAAGTAGTTGAGCTGGGATTCGAACCTGAGAGTATGTGCATCGAGAGCACATACTCTCAATGACCACACGAGGGAGTGAGTGTGAGCCATGGGCCCTGGCTGGTGACGCCCACATTCCAGGCACCACAGTTGAGTGAAAATGAAGCCGCAGTTTATTTATTACTAACTGGCCTTGAGCCCAACATCCCTACCTCAAGCCCTCACAGGCAGGACTCCGCGGGGTAAGCTGAGACCGGGAGCAGAGCTTGGCCAGGACTTGAACCTCCACGCCTATGACGGTGAGACCCTCGGCGCAGGCCACACAGGCCTCCCAGCTCAGGCTCAGGCTCAGGTGCTGCACCGGAGAGGAGGGCGGTGAGACCGGGTGCCTGGTCGGACTAACAGGCGGAGGAGGCTCAGAGCCTTTGTTCCCGCCTTTCAGACACTGACGGACACCCCACCCACTAATACAGTTCGTTCCAGAGAACGTCCTTCCTTTGATCAATCAGATTATCAACACTCTGGTAGGAGGGCACAGGTTGGAAAGGACTAGAGAGGGGGGCTCTTATCTGTGCACAGAGAGGTGGGATAGTGGGGAAAAGGGCAAGAGACATTCATTCCATCATCCCACCGTGGACGGGTCTCGGGCTGGTCATGGGTGATACAAGGAGATTATTCTGGGTTCCTGCCCTGCAGTGACTCACGTGAGGGAGAGACGGGCCACACACTGGTACATAAATAGTACTGCCCAGCGTGTCTGGACCAGCTGGTTGGGAGTGGGAAAGGCTTCTGAGAGGAGGGGAAGGCCTTGGTTCCTGCATTCGAGCTGGGTTTTGAGGTTTGCCACACAGAGAAGCGCAAAAAAGAAGCCAGCAGTAAGAGCCGAGACCCGGAGCCCAAAGCCCCAGGCAGGTCGGGAGACTGAAGTGCTGGGTGTGCCGGGCACGGAGAGGCTGGCGGGAGTGGGAAGGGGGGCTGCCAATCAGACGCAGCGGGCCTTGTGTGAGACGCCAGGGAACTTGGCCTTTTCCCCCAATATACGATAAGCCCAGGGATAAGTTCTGAGTTACTTGATTCTTGTCAGGGGAGGAGGCAGTTGTGGGTTGGGGGTTTATGTGGTCAGATTTGCAATTTAGAAATTTATTCTGACAACTAGTCTGAAGACTTTATTTTCACTCAAATGATTACTGGGCACCTACTGTGTCCCTGATGCTCCACAAGGGATTAGAAATACAATGGTGAGCTGAACAGTTGTGGTCCTAGCCATGACCCAGTCTGCGGATGGCCAGGAGCCAGGAGCACGGGGTAAGTATTTAATCCCAGCTGTGACAAGTCTATAAAGGAAAAGCCCAGGAGACGATGAGTGCATATATCTAGGAAATACATAGTCTCCTGGGATATTAGAGAGGGCTCCCCTGAACAAGTGGCATTTAAAGTGAGACCGGAAAACTGAGACATGTCTGCTCAGAGGTCATGAGGAAGGTGTTCCAAGTGAAGGGACAGTATGTGCCAAGGCTAGGGGCCAGGGGAGACCAAGGCACAGTAGGAAAACACAGAGGTGTTCGCTATGCCTGGAATGTGTAGCAAGCACAGGAAGGGATGGCATACGATGAGATTGAAAAGGAGGGGAACAGGAGCCCTGGCTGGGTGGTGCAGTTGATTGGAGTGTGGTCCCATGCACCAAAAGGTTGCAGGTTCGATTCCCCGTCAGGGCACATACCTAGGTTGCGGGTTTGATCCCTGGTTAAGGTGTGTACAGAAAGCGACTGATCAATGTTTCTCTCTCTCTCTCTCTCTCTCTCTCTCTCTCTCTCTCTCTATATATATATATATATATATATATATATATATATATACCTCTATCTCTCTCACATCAATGAATATATCCTTAGGTGAGGATTTAAAAAAGTGGGGAGTGGGGGGCAGGGTGGAGGCAGGAATGGGACAGGACTGGGTTCCAAAAGCCACGGTAAGGATCTGGGATATTATCTTAATATCAGAGTCAAACCATGAAAGGGTTTTAAGAGAAATTACAAGATCCTGTTAGCAGGCCCTACGTGACCTTAGAAAGACTTTCTCCCTGTTTTGTGGAAAACATTGGAAGGAGTTTCAGTGAAACCCAGGAAATCATGAGGAGGTAGGAATGGCAGAACTTGGTGGTCTGTCTTATTTGAGGCAAAGAGGAAAGGGCAGAGCAGGATTCTGAGGATTTGAGCTTGAAGGGAGGAGCAGGGGCAGCAACCCAGGATCCAGAGGGACCACACAGGAGAAGCAGCAGGTATTGGCAGGGGCTGGGGTGAGACCCGCTGGCAGCCCTCACTGTTCAAGAACAGGAGAGCAGAGAGGAGCTTCCAAAAGGTAGAAGAGGCTGGGCTGGAGAGGAGAACAAGAGAGGCATCCCGGCCCCTCTCAAACCCACTGCTCGTATCTCCTAGGGCAGCTGGCAGGGAGGAGTGGGGAGACTTCTGAGCCCCTGTCCTGACCCCACAGACGCAAAACTTATTTTCAGCTGCTAAGCAAAGCAGCATCAAGGCACAAAAGTTCCCCACTGGCTGGCATTTTGGGGAGTTCAAGAATGGTGAGTTTCTCGCATCCAATGAGGAGCTGAAACATATTGTACCCATTAGAAAAGAAATGCAAATCATAAAGTCAGGCATTTGTGTCCATGACAACAGGGGGAACGCATTTTGGCACATCTGAGTTCATTTATATTCAAATAAATATTTCAGTCTATGACTCCGGCACTTTTTTGCATAAGATATTTCAGAACCATATTGAATGTTGCTCTCACGCTAAGAACTTGAGAATTAGAATGAGGGCCAATTTCGAAGTCTATCAGGCTCCAAGATTTAGGGTTGGTTTTACCTCGAGGGATAAAAAGAAATGATAAAGTAGGGGGTGATTCAGCACATTCGTATTTTGATTTTTTAAACTGGAAAGGCCGGCTCCCTGTTACCCCTGCTGCCTTTTCTTTGTTACAAATGGAAAAACAGGCCCACGGGAGGCCGAAGGTCACACAGCTGATCACCCAGAACTCCAAGACACTGTCCCTCGTAAACCCTGTAATAACCCTGTAAAGTCACCAGGAATGTTCTCACCCATTTACTCCATTTCTGCCTTTTTTCTGTGCATGTATCTTTTCCACAGCCGAAGTCCTCGCACACTTACAATTTTGCATGATTAGCATTTCCCCAACTTATTAAAGCCTTTTCATATCCAAAAAGAAGTTAATGCATAAATAATGCCCACGCTATAAATATACTATAAATTGACTCAGGCATTTATTGAATTTACTGTTGGATATTTACGTAGTCTCCAATTTTTTCTCATTTAACTAACATGCTGTTGGACCTCTTTGTATTTAAATCTTTATTTACACATGAGAGGATCTCCTTGGACTGAATTCTGAGACATGGAATTACTGAGCTAAAGCAGTCATTTTCAACCTTTTTCATCGCACGGCACACGTACACTCATTACTGAAATTCTGCGGCTCACCAAAAAACCCTATTCTATTTTTTTGCCGACCTGACCAAAAAATAGGTATAGTTCTGATTCATTCACACCAGATGGCTACTGTTGTGTTGGCTGTTGTCATTTTTCATTTGACTCTAAGGAAAAGAGGTCAGTGCCCCTGAGTAAATAGTCAGGTATTGCGTGTTTTAAAAAATTCTTGCAGCACACTGGCTGAAGTCTCTGGGCTAAAGAATATAAGCATGTGAAAAAAGGCTCCCAGCGTGTCCTGTGTTCCAGAAAAGGTTGTATTGTTGTTAGTGGGGTGTGAAATGCTCATCTCACCACGCTCTCACAGACACGCACACAGCACGGCGGGGGTCAGGGGACACGCGCCCAGTGCAAGGCGAGAGAGGCTGAGGTGCACAGTCTTTCACCCCAATTTAGATGAGTGCGGAGAGGTGCGCCTGCCACCGTGGTGGGGAGATTTTCTTCCCCAGGTACCGCCTTTGCTGTCTGGGAGACCCCCACGTTCATCACTCTGTGTGGCTCATGACTCTGAGCTCCCGGAGGTTCTTCCTCGTCCGTTATCTTCCGTGGCCACCCCTGAAGTGGGTGGAGAGGAAAACTCCCCCCTTGAAGGCCCTGCAACTTTTTCATGGGTGCCACAGCTGCTTTCTTCCTGTGCAAGTTCCAGAACTCAGGAGTTGTTTTAAGGCTAATCAGCCAAGTGTCTCCAGCTCATCTCTTTCTTGTAATACATGGTCGAAAGCAAAGAGTAGAATCCAACACATTATCACTTTCCTATTGTGTCCCCGGGAGCAACAGGCTCAGTAGGCACGTGGTCTCCCTCCCAAGTTATCACAGGTGACCGTTGTGCCAAAGGTTTTGCCCCTGTGTGTCACGGGTTTCCACGTGTCCAGCCTCCAAGATCAGATTCTGGCTGCATGCCACCTGGCCCCCACGGCGATGTCACTTATTTTAGGTTTTGGCAACAGCAGCACCGCATTTCTGGTACTAGATTCCATACTAGTTAAAGAGATGCTAGCTGCTGGAGCATGTAACACCTCAACAGGTATTAGTTTTTTAAATATAATGTATTATATGCATAGTGTTTTTTAAAATTCCCTTAAAGTCTAAAAGGGGGTCTTGATCTGACCGCGGGCTGCTCTCCCTGAAGTGACTCTACTTCCCAGGTTCTTTTCATCTGGTGGCTCTGTCATCTTTAGTCCTTGGCTTCTGAGGTCACGCTGCTCCTCTGTATCGAGCTGGGAGAGGGAAAGAGCTCAGAGAACTGAATGTTGGAGTTTTTCACGGCAGGTCTGGAATGGCTTGCATCAGTTCCACTGACAGTTCATTGGCCAGAACCCAGTCACATGGCCAGGCTTAACTGCAAAGGAGAATGAGACCTGCAGTCAGTCATCTGTAAGCCAAGGAGGAAGACAAATGGCCCTTTGTGAATTCATAGCAGTGTCCTCTGTCCCTTTCAAGGTCCAGATCATGTCACTCACCTCACCCTCATCTTGGCCCTGTCAACAGAACCCGTCTTTAACTGAAATGCTGATATTTTGTTCATCACAGATTTTTTTCATTAACTTTAACTTTCAAAAAATATTGTATTAAAAGACTCTTTACCTTGAAGACTATTTACCTCCTAAATTTTGCACTGAGGGGAGTGCCCCTTCACCGCTCCCAGGTCCCAGCTGCACCTGCTGTGCAGTCAGGGGCAGAAACCCCACGTGGTCCAACCACAGAGGGGCCTGGCTGTGACCTGTGTCTGAGCTGTTGGCATTTTTAAATTGGCCGCTTGGAGGAGCAGGAGAAGGGGAGGGGGAGCAGGCAGCCTGGGGTGGGGTGGGTGGCAACACTGTTTCCGTTTAAGGACAGTGATTTCTCCTAGCAACACTCGTCAAACTGAAACTCCACCGTGCCTCTTACAAAATACCTGCCAGGAGCTCTTTTCCAAAAGGGTCCACAGTCCTTACCACGAGGCCCTTTTAGCATATTTAGAGCAGAATTTTGAACGTTGATTTAAAGTGGTTCTATGACATCATACATGGAATATATAGCAAACTTCCATGAGCTGCACATTTGATTTAGCCCGGTTGTCAACAGCACATCTGTCTGGAGCAGCTGCCGGGGGCCCAGGCACTATTCCGGGCACCGTGGACAGAAGCCGAAGGGGGGGGGCATGGTCCCTGCCGCTGAGAGGCTCCCAGTGGAGGTGGGAAGGCAGGATGGACATGGAACAAAAACACACCTTCGATGCTCAGAACTCTTTGCACTGTGACAGATACCCTCCTCGGACTAGCTTAAACACGGGGAGAGTTGGTCACGAAAATGTTGGGTTGTCTCACAGAACCTGAGGAATCACCAGAACCAAGGACTTGAATGCTAACAGCCCTGCACCGCCTGCCTCTCTCTGTCGTGTGTGACATGTCCTTGAGGCCTGGCTTTCTCCTTCCACACAGTCTAACACACGGCTGAGCGGTCAATAGCTTCAGTGTTTGAGGTGTGATAGCCTTCGCTGCTCCCAGAGAGAGAAATCTGACACTCCTAGTTCTGAGTCCAACATTCCTAGGGAAGGCGTGGCTGGCTCATTTCAGAACCCCTGGAACAACCAGCTGTGTCCAGGGGAGAGAATTCTAGTATACCAGCATAGCTCCCATGGTGGTCTCATTGGATGGAGAAGGAGCAGTTTCTGGGAAAGGGGGCGGGTGCTGGAGAGATTCCCTGCAAACCATACAAGGTCCTGCACAATCAGAACCAAGAGACGGTCACTAACAGGAGGTCAGAGCAAGAAGCAAAAGACCTGGCCCCCGGTGCTGCGGCAGTCACGGAGGATTGCCGGGAGAGGTAAGGCCTGATGGAGCAGCATTCAAGGGTAGTGCGTCATGGAGCCCTGGGTGAAAGCAGACCAAATGCACTAGAGCTTCCTCCCCTCAACAGAGGGCAAGGAGAAGGGGGGGAAAGCCCTTAGCAGCCAGCCCAACCATACATCAGATACTGGGGTAAGACTTCCCATGCATTATCGCAATTAATCCCCACCAAAAGGAAAACAAAAAGAAGCCTGTTAAGAAAACGTGAGTATCCCATTTTACAGATGAGGAAACTAAGGGTAGCAGAGATTACATGGAAGAGCCAAGCTTTGAACCAGGTGTGTGTGAGATGCCAGACCACGTGGCCTGGCTTGGGGGCTCTCTCCTTCTATACCCACGTGACAGCATCTGCTGGTTTCTGGATAAAAAGATGCCTCATCAGAGACACAGTTTTCCTGGTCAAGAGGACTGCAGCTGAGAGAGAGCAGTGTCTTCAAAGAATCCACGAGGAAAGGGGAAGAAGCCAGCTTTAAACATCTGCTCAGTTCAGAGATCAGCAATGCCGGATCTCCATGGACCAGTCAGAACAGAACTTTCTGGCTCCCCTTACCTCTTTCTCCTCTTTGCATTCTATCCCTAGAGAGGTCCCAAGGCAATGGGTGGCACCTCTGACTTCTCTCGGCCGATGGCCCGGTGCCCCCCCTGGAGAAGATCTCACACTGGCTTTCTCTCCCCCACATTCCCAGAAAACTCCTGCGTTCTTTAACCCAACACACAGTAGTGCAGGGCCTCCAAAGGCAGCAGCTTCCACTAGGCTGCCACAACGCCTCAGCCAGCCTCCTCACCTTTAGGTTTCTTAGGTGTAAATCAGGTATCAGACAACTGTGTCCTTCAAGCTAGAGGCGATGTATAGCAAGCTCTCCGAGTGACCCTACTAATGAAGCCCTTTCTCAAGATGTGAGACAAGAGGCAGGTGTCTCACAGCCTTCCCCTTGGGGCTCACAGCACACCACCATCCCTTCCCAAAGCTCCTTTTCCCCAACCCCCCTCTCCTTGTGGTCCCCATCATCTGGTTTAGAAGAAAAGGCCCCAGGTGTCACCCCTCCCAGGGCACAGAGAGTGAACTCACAGCACAGCTTTCTCTGAAGAAATCCTCCTGCCAAATCTTCTCCACATCTTTGATTCCTCCTTTTTTGTACCTTCAGTGTGTGTGGGAGGGGGGGGAGGGAGGGGGCAAAACTTGTCAACCATCACCTTTGAAAACTGTTCGCGTGGTCTAGCTCTGTGCGCTCCGCTAGAATAGCCACTAGTCACACGTGGCTACTGAGCACTTGGTATGGGGACAGTCGGGACTGAGATGGTTTGTAAGCACAAAATACACGATGGACTTTGAAGACTAAATACAAAGAAAGAATGAGGAAGAGTGCCTTAATTTTTTAAATGATTATATTTATAGTATTTTGGAAGTACTAGATTAAATAAAATGTTATTAGAATTAATTTTACCTGTTTCCTTTTGCTTTTTAAAAAATGGATACTAGAAAAAATTAAAATACGCAGAGCTCTTAGAGNCCATCGCCTTTGAAAACTGTTCACGTGGTCTAGCTCTGTGCGCTCCGCTAGAATAGCCACTAGTCACACGTGGCTACTGAGCACTTGATATGGGGACAGTCGGGACTGAGATGGTTTGTAAGCACAAAATACAAGATGGATTTTGAAGACTAAATACAAAGAAAGAATGAGGAAGAGTGCCTTAATTTTTTAAATGATTATATTTATAGTATTTTGGAAGTACTAGATTAAATAAAATGTTATTAGAATTAATTTTACCTGTTTCCTTTTGCTTTTTAAAAAATGGATACTAGAAAAAATTAAAATACGCAGAGCTCTTAGAGATAACACCAAAAGCACAATCCACAAAAGAAAAAAAAATTGTAAATTGGACTTCATAAAAATTTTAAATCTTACTCTGCCAAAGATGCTAACAAAGGAATTAAGAGGCAAGCTACATACTGAGAAGAAATATTTTCAAACCACATATCTGACATAGGATTGGTATCCAGAATATATAAAGAATTCTCAAATGCAATAATAAGGAACAGCCAAAAGACTAGAGCAGACACTTCACCGAAGAGGATAGAAGGAGCCCAAATAAGCACATGAAAAGATATTCAGCGTCACTAGTCATCAGGGAAATGCAAATTGAAGCCACAGTAGATAACACTGCACACCTGGTAGAATGGCTAAAATAAAAAATGTTGACAGTACCAAGAGCTGGTGAGGACGAGGAGCAGTTGGAACTCTCATAAACTGCGACTGGACGTGCAACGTGCTGCAGCCGCCCTAGGGAAGCTCTGCAGTGGGGGGGGGGTGTATGTTTCTTTACATTTAAATTATTTCATTGTTGTTCAATTACAGTTGTCCTTATTTTCTCCCATGTTTGCCAGTTTTTAATGCAGTTAAACATACACTTACCATACATACCCCAGCAATCCTAGCCCCTGGACGTTTACCCTAGAGACGTGAAAAGTTATGTTTACACAAAAACCTGTATGTAAATATTTGTGGCAGCTGTTATAAAAAGAGTGTTTGTGCAAACACCCCTACCCCAAAGTTCATATGTTGGAACCTGTCCCCAATGTGATGGTATTTGGGGTTGGGGCCTTGGGGAGGTAACTAGGTTATGAGAGTGGAGCCTTCCTGAATAGGATTAGCACCCTTCTAAAAAGGACCCCACGCCCTGACTGGGTGGCTCAGTTGGTTGGAGCGTGGTTGCATGCACTGAGATGTTGTGGGTTCGATCCCCAGTCAGGGCACATACATAGGTTGCAAGTTCAGCCCCTAGTCACTCTTTCACATGGATGTTTCTCTCTCTTTCTATCTCCTCCCCCTGCCCCCCCCCCAAAATCAACAAACATATCCTTGGGTGAGAATTAAAAATCAAAAACAAAAAACAAAAGAGGCCCCAGAGAGCTCTCTGGCCTTCTTTCTGCCATGTGATGGTGGAGAGAGAAGCCAGCAGTCCGCAACTCGGAAAAGGGCTCTCGTCAGGGCCCCGCCACGCTGGCGCTCTGGTCCCAGACTTCAGCCCCCGAACTGTGAGACACAAATTTCTATTGTTCTTAAGCCACCCAGTCGATGGTATTTTGTTAGAGTGGCCCAAACTTAGACAGTAGCATTGCCTACGGGAGCCAAAAGCTGGAAACAATGCAATGTCCTTCAGGGGATGAACAGACAAACCAGGGTCTGGCCAGAGCACGGAAAACCACCCACGATAAAAAGGAAAGAACCATTCCTAAACACAACAAATCGGATGAATCTTAGGGACATTAAGCTGAGTGAAAGAAGACAATCACAGAAGGTTCCATACTATATGATTCTATGGCTATGATTTGTTTGACATTCTTAGAAAGACCAAACCGCCGTGGTGGAGAACAGAGGTTATGGGTGGGGGAGGTCATGACTGCAAAGGGACAGGCCAGAGGAGTTTGGGGGTCCTGTCATCTGCGGTGGTGGGTACACGAAGCCATCCCATGTGTTAACTTTCTTAAAATGGAGCACCACAAGAAAAAAAATTTGTCTAATTGTTGAATAAATGTATGAACCTACACTGGTGGCCCACATTGTGTCCCTCTGGGGCAGTGCTCCTAGCCACTCCTCGAGAAGCTTGTCCTGAGCCTGAGCAGAAATTTCCACGGGGACACCCTGCTCCCACACTGTCCCTGCACTTCCCACAGTGACAGTGTGGTTTCCTGTGCAGCCGTCTGTCCCCGCCCCTGGCAGTGAGCCCTCTGTGGGCAGGGATGGGACCTTGGTGCCCAGTCCCTGGAACAGAGTAGATGCTCAACAATATTTGCTGAGTGAATGAGCGAATTCATCAACAGAATACACACGTGGGCTTTTGGAGATCAAATCTTCGCTGTTGTTTTTTAATTCCTCCCATTCTCTGATTCTCCCAGGGTCTCCGGGCTCAGCCCAGGATGAGCAGGAGCTGAGACCGTGGGTAGAGGCAGGCCTTCAGCCATGGGGCACAGAGGGAAGATGAACACACGCCCAGAGCCCAGGCAAGGGCAGCTGGAAGCTCACCAGGGAGGTGAGAGGGCAACAACGATGAGATCTAGAGCCCTGGGTGAACCACAGGGAAGGGACAAGAAGGCCCTGCAGGTCTGGAAAGCAGGGCCTGACAGCAAGACCCTCAGGCAGAGAAGGAGTCTTGTCAGTCCACCTCATCAGCTCACATCCTTAACCCCATGGCTCATTATTTTTCAGGAGGTTGATATTCCAAAGTAAACGGGGGAAGTGTGATGCACGCTGTCATAGTTACAAAGTGGCCATGTTTGCAGCCCGGTGCATTTTCCAAGGCAAATGAAAATTGTTATGAAAGCAATTTATACCCAGCAGACATGGATGATTGCCTGTGATGACCTTTTGCCAGAGAAAATGGGCCTGATAAAGAAAAAATGCGGGCTCATTAGGACAAATTAGAAAAAGCAAATGCTTGCTCTTAAATTATGGAAACTCCAAGACTGGTGAAGCTCTCTGTCCTTTTAGGACACAAAAACAATAAAACACAAAAAGAAATCGTTTATGGGGAGAAAAGTGTTGCGATTTGTGTGGCTAGAGGCAATTTCCTTTCCTGAGCAGTTTGAGAAGGGAGTATTTTTTTCCCTAAACTAAATGAAATTTAATTGATTTATTAACTGTGCTATGAATTCTCCTTCCATAATTCTACCAACAACTAAAAGAAGAGGGGGGGGAAGCATTGCATGTGAACAAAATTAACCTTAACTTTCTGTAAATACTATCAAAAAATATTCCTAGCAAAGCAACACGCTAGAACTGGGGACAGAACGTCGGGCTCCCACGAAAGGAGTGTGAACGCCCGAGACGCGGAGGGAAGGTGGGAGAGCAGCAGGAGCGCAGGCAGCACTGGGAAAGTCTGAACACCCTCCCCCTTCCCTGAGCGCCCCTCCCAGGCACACTGAGCTTTACAATGTATAAAGTGCCTTTATGTTTTTAAAGAGTTGATTTGTTTATTTTTAAATAGGGGGAAGGGAAGGAGAGAGGGAGAGAACCATCAATGTGTGGTTGCCTCTCACACACCCCCCACTGGGGAACCTAGCCTGCAACCCAGCCCTGTGCCCTGACTGGGAATCAAACTAGTGACCCATTGGTCCAGAAGCCAGCACTCAATCCACTGAGCCACACAAGCCAGGGCCCTTTATTTTTATTTATTTATTTATTTGGTGTTGGTTTTGTTTTTTTTAGAGGGAGGGGGAGGGGGAAGGAGAGGAAGGGAAACATCGATGTGAGAGAAAAATATCAATCAGTTCTGTCTCATACTCTCTGTGACTGGGGACTAAACCCAAAACCTGGGCATGTGCTCCTGCCCAGGAATCAAACTGGTGACCTTCCACTTTGCGGGACGATGCCCAACCAGCTGAGCCACGTCGGTCGGAGCTGGGAAGTGCCTTTACGTATGTTACCTTACTAAGTCCTCATAGCAATCCTTCATGCATGTGCATTTCACAGGTGAGGAAACTGAGATTAGACAAAATTAAGTGATTTATCAGCCAGCAAAAGCTACAGGTAGGAAGGAAATCCAAGCTTCTCCACGCTGTCCTCCAAGCAATCCCTTGGAAGGAGCATAACCCCTCTGCCCACGCCCCACTGGCCCAAATGAGTCAGCTGCTGCACCTCCATGCCAAGGACACGTGACGTGCTGGGGAAAGAAGGGGACACAGATTGGATGGTGCGTTAGCCATCTCTGCCACAATTTTTTAGAAGCATTTTTTGAACATGGAATATTTTCTCCCGTGCCCATGAAAGACCCCTTCCATACGCCCCCAGCCAGACTCACGCCTCTGCTGCTTCCCTGAGTGGGACCACCCAACTCACAGGGCCAGACGCAGGACTTTTGTTTTTTCAGGTTGGAGGGAGTGGGTCTTTCGGGCTCATATAGCAAAAATCTATGTATTTCTTTCCAACGTACCTGAGTGAAAGGGCAAACAGAAATTTGAAAGCGATGATTGCTTCCTTTGTGGGGGAGAAGGGTACCCACTGAGTTTGGAACATACATGAATTCTGATTTGCAATCATTTCCACTATTTATGAGGTCACTGGACTTATTCCTGCTGAGTCCAATTTACGAAGAGCTTTGGTTGGATCAGAGAAAGGAATATTAGAATCCTATTGACTCGGCACTGGCCAGAGGATGGTGGGTGCCAAATGCAAGGAATGTATCGATGAATGGTGAGGCAGCAGAAACCCCTACCTTAGCATCGATACACTACATCCAAATGGGTGAGAAGACATATCCTTCCAGGGAAACTAGGGGTGTTGGGTGCACCAACATTGTGATGTGACTACACACCCCAAAAAGAGGCAAGGGAATTTTCCAAGTGAAAAACTTGCAAGAAAAGATCCCTGATGTCTGAGATAAGCAAAGGAGTTACCCACACCATCATCACATCTCACCCCAGGACAGGAGTCAGATGCTGTCTGAGCACCGTCTCACTCATTCCCACCCCTCCCTGGCATTCGAATGCCAATTGTTATACAGGCACATCTATTTCAGCAGGTTCAAATCTGAGCCCATCTCTCCATCCTGGCCCAGTCCCCGAACCTGCTTCGTCACCTCCACCACCCTCTCAGTACATGGTGCCACCACCACAGAGTCACCCAAGTCACAGACCTAAGAGTGAAGGATGCCTCCTTCTCCTTCACCTGCTCGACTCCATCATCAAGTTCAGCGGCGTGGCTCTCAGACCTCTGTTCCCCCCTCCGTCCCCACTGCCACTGCTCTGTGAGTCAGAGCAGCTGCCTCCCGGCTGGATTTCCTGACAGTGAGAAGGGCCACTCCACCCCACTCCCCACACTGCCACCGTGAGGAGTCAGCCTGGCTGTCTGCAGCCATCCCACCCTGAACGCCGATCTCCCTTGATCTCAGAAACGAGCCTGGCTGCCGCACGCCCCTGCTTCGGCCTTTCCACAGAGTTCCTTCGCTCGTTAGTCAGGCTCCTGCTCAGTCTGTGCCCTGAAGCCCTCTGGGGTGCGATCTCACGGTCATTCTGTCCACATCCCACTCACCCCAGCTTCTCCTACAGTTCTCCTAACTTCCCTCCTGACTTTGACACCTGCTACTGCCTCTGCTTCGCGTGCCCCGCGCCTCCCCAGCCCTTCTCTATAGCCAACACCCTCTGTGTTCACGGCTACAGGTGTCTCGCTCGGAAGCCTTGCTAGAAGCCCTGTCTGAGACACATGCTGCTCTTCTAGAGTCCTGCCGCCTCTGTGCTTGCCTCGGTGATGGCACTTGGGATGCCATGGGGTCATCAGTGACCTTCCGCCTTCCCCGCGTCCTCCCCACACTGAACCCGGTGATCTGGACGTGAGGACACTGCCACTTGAGTCCTCTGGCTGCCAGCACAACATCTAGTCAAGAATAAGTACTCAGTAAATGCTCGACTGCTGAATGAGTGCTGGAATTAGTAAACAAATTATATAGAAAGTGTGAAACACTGTTCAAATAGATTCCCCATCAAGGGGGTGAGAAGAGGGGGGGAGAAGCTAAGCCTGGGGCGTGGGCTGCCCAGATGAATGAAGCAATCTGGACAGTTCAGTCACCATGTGCCCAGGAGATGTGTGTTATCAGAGAAACAGAACATATTCCCTCAGCCCAAAAATCAAACACTCAGTCACGCTTCAAGTACACGCTCTGAAAGAGAGTCTGCAAACGGCAAAGCAGATGTTGTCGCCGGGACTATAGTCAAAGACGATAAAGCCAGAGGGGAAGACAAAATCCTTTGTGAAGCTTCTATTCCAGTCACGATCGCCTGGTGCCGAGGACCAGACATCAGACAACCCAGCATGAATAAAAAGGTGGTTTGGGTTTTTTGTTTGTTTGTTGTCATTGTTCCTAATGATTTTGAAGTAAATATGTGGGCATGAGAAGCCCAGCTCTGGGTGGAAACCATGTGGATCCAAGTCCGGTTCTGCCACTTCCCAGCTGTCAGACTGCGGCGGGCAGCTCACTCCTTAGGGCCTGTGTCCTCAATCCAAAAGGGCGTGAGAACAGAATCTGTCATGGGGTTTTCAGGGGAGTGACATGAGGCCATTTATGTAAAGGCTGAGCACAGCCAAGGTTTACTGGAAGTGACGTGAGATCACATAGAAAAGGATTATTTGCCAACACAAATGCTGGCTGGCAAATATATGTTACTGTCTTTGTTCAGGAGAATGTTCCAGAACCCTCCTGGAGGAAGGGGAGTGAGGACATCTCAGAGGCCGGTATCCCCATCTCACCTTCTCTGCTGCTCAGCCCCACTGTCCTCGTCCTCAAACTGCCCCCTTCTGCGGGCGCTGTGGGCCCCCCCTCGCCCCCCCGCCCCTCCCCCCCGCCCCCGCCCCTCCCCCCGCCCCTCCCCCCNCTCTCCCCCTCCCCCCTTCCAAGGCTCCGCCCTGCCACGCCCCGGACCCTGCGTTGTTTCCTAGCTCCCAGCCCCAGGCAGATTCAGTCTCTGAGCACCAATCCAGGTATACCTACCCCAGCCAACAGCTGCAGTGGGGGAGCAGAAAGAAGGAAGGGAAAAAGGACAGGCTCACCTCTCACCAGCACGAATTTTAGGGATTTATCTTCTTCACTGCCTGTGTGAGCCTGGGCACGTGATTTAACCTCTTTGAGTCTCCAAGTGCTTTCTTGTTAAGTGAAGATAATCCTGTACTTTTCATATGTTAGCATTATGAAATTAGGGTTACCATTGATGTGGGTATTTAATTTGGTAGTGTTCCCCACACCCCCCCCCAAATTAACAAATGGATGGTGTGTCTTAGAAGTGAGGAATTACAGAATCAGGACCTCTATTGCACCTAAAATTGTGGTGCAGATGGCATGAGCCAGTGGAAGCAAGGGCCTGACAAAGTGTCTGGAGTGTAGAAAATTTTCAGCAAAGGGCTGCTGTTGTGTTATAAAGAGGTCATTTAGAGCTGCCCCCTGTGAGCAGGGGCCCAAGCAGAAGAGGCTACTTTTGGAAGGCCATGTGTCTGGGAGATAGACCAACATCTCCAACAGAGTTTCAATCAGGTAGAAAGCTGGCAGCTTGAGAATTAGCTGAAAAGTCACCACGAGTCCCAGTGTAAAGTCTCATTTGAAATAGATCTTGCTAAGCACGGAGGAGCTGGGCATGCAATGCATAGAACCCGGCCCACAGAGCAAGAGAATGGGGTTCCAGTCCCTTCCCTACCACTGCCTCATTGTGTAACCTTCGGTAAGCACCTTGGTTCAGTTCTCCCAGAAGCAGCCCCGAGAAAAGGGTCTGAGTGTAAGTGGTCTCCTGGGAAGGTGGAGGAAACATGAGCAGGGGCATGAGGAAGTGAAACAGGGAAGGAGAGGCAAACAGTAACGGGTGCGTTCCTGCACCTGTTGGTGGCGGGAGGGGACACTGGAGCTAAGGAAATGGGTGGTCAGAGTAAGGAGGCAGCCTGTGGTCCCGTCTCCGGAGATCAAAGAGCCTGGAGTGTTAACTCCCAACACTCATTGGCTGAGGGCTTAATTGGAGAGCACTTAATTCCTCCAGCAGTCTCGGGCTATAGAGATGGGGAACGTCTTCAGGCACAGAAATGCAGGCTATGACAGATGAAAGTAGATGAAATGGGAAGGGCAAAGAGAACTAGGCGGGGCACCAACAGCTTCAGCTGCAGAAGGTGCAGCCCCTTTAGTCTCAGGTGCCCACCTGTAAAATGAGAAAAATAAAACTTATTTGAAATAAGTTTGGACCTTATTTGGAATAAGGTCCTTCACATCTGCAGATTCAACTGATTTATATATGGGTCAAACCCAGTTTTTCCCCATTCTCAAACTTGGTTTCTCAACCACAGATTTTCAACTGCAGATGGAAAGTACTGCTTTCGATCCATGGGTGATTGAATCCATCATGGATAGAATCTGTGGCCACAAAGGGCCACAAAGGGCCAACTGTACTTATTTAAAAAAATCCACAAAGGGCCAACTGTACTTATTTTAAAAAATCCACCTATCAGCAGACCCACACATTCAAACCCATGTTGTTCAAGGGTATCAGGAGTAAAGGGATATGTAAAGGGAACCCTAAAGAACACAGGAAAGAGCAGCCACCACTCCCCCAAGGGCTGAGACACAGCCCCCAAGGGAGGGTCCCAACTCCTCACCCCTAGGCTGAGATGCAGAACTTGTCGGGGAGAGTCTGGGTGAGCTCCATCCGAGGCAGAAGGAATGGCTCTCTTTCCGACTCTGGATGTAGCATGTTTTTTATCTAAAGCCTCAAAATCTATACTAAGGATTTTCTTAAAAGTCTGCTCATGATTATCTTACCTTGAGACATAAAAAGAGAAAAGCAAGAGTTGTAATAAGAAGCAAAAGTAACCTCATGTCCACTGGCCATTGGTAATGCAAAAATATGTTCATCTCTGCTGTTACTATATGTTGATGTGTTAAGAAAGATAGAAGCAGCTGGACCAATGAGTAAGCACTGATATGACAACGTTGGGTGTGTGTGAGCCAAAAGGAAGGAAGTCTCCCCTTTCATGAAGCGGCCTTGGAGGAGCTGGACCAATGAGGAGCTAGTACATCGGAGAAGGAGTAGACTGGAGAGAGAATGAGATCTAGACTGAGGCCGGGGCTGCTGTGTGAGTGTCCTGCTGGTTTCGGTGACATTTGAGACCCTGTCAGTATGGACAGGCAGTCTTCTCTCTGCCTCACACTTCTAACTGGCCTCATTAAGGGGGCTACATCTAGCAGCACTCTGCCTCCTGTTGGCATTCCTGCACTTTCTTCTCTGGATGAGGAAGAGGGGGCTGTCGTAATCCAATTGGTCAAGTCTAGACATTCATTGGACCACATTCTATTACTGATCAAAGGTTTATTAGTGTTTGACAGCAAGAAGTAGGACATCCCCTTCCATGTGCAAAGCCCTGCACATGGGCTTTTTTCTGCTTCCTGGGCAGGACAGGCTCTCTCTATTCTATCCATGACGAGAGCATGAAACAGAGACCCCATTTTCCCATCAGTTACTGAAATGGAGAGGGGGTTTCTGCTTTAGGATCCACCACCTGACTCTATATCTGTTCTTAAGGCCCAGCCTCATTTCCCTCTTCGGATTCCATGAAACACTCCAACATCCTCATCAGCACCATTTTTCCTAGCTCCAACTAAGTGTGTGACACTTGTGAGTTCTGGTTCTAATTCACCCAGATAAAATTAGAAATGAGAAAGTTTGGGAGAGATAGGCCAATGATAGGCAGACTGCTTCTGATCAAAGTAAAAGGGGGGAAGGACAATGACAGAGTCCCAGTCCTGGCCTGAGACAGCTGGAACGCCTATTTTACTTGTCTGGATTACACTGAGATCTGGCTGAATTTCTTGGCTTCCTGCACTAACAAGCTCCTGAAGTCAAGTGCCAAGAACTAATTTAGCTGTGGTCCAAAAGCAGCCACTTCCATCTCAGGGGAAGGAAGCCAGATGCTGAAAGTAGCTCCCCTGAGCTCAGAAGGAAAAATTGGAAGGGCAGGATCTCAGTCCTGTCTTCCCCTTACACCTCAAATCACCAGGCCTGTACCCAGGACCATGCGTGTTATCACGATAAATCCCATCAGCCCATTTGGGTGAGATGGCATAGGATGTTTCTCCACCTACCCTTATTCCTCTTGCTAACTGCGGGGCTATCTGCAAACACGAAGTCTCCTGCGAAAACAGTGCTGCCATTGTCTCTCTTTAACCCTTCTTGTCCCAGAGGCTCGTACCCTCCCCATGCACTGTCTTGATCTATTCCCACCATCCTCAGTGTGAAAAAGAAGTCCCCAGGCTAGTTAATACCCACTCGACCTTCACCTGAAATGCCACCTCCCCAGGAAGTTCTCCTTGACTTTCTCAGCCTAGATCAGGCCCCCTGACATAGGTTCTCCTCACTCCCCATACCTCTCCTTTACAGCTTTACCATCGTTGTAATATTATTTGGTTGGTAGACACGCCTGCCTTCCTCACTGGATTGTTGGCTCCATAAAGGGGAGACCGGATCTGCTTTGCTCATTACTTAATGTATCTAAATATAGTAGGCATGTAATAAACAGTTGAATGTATGCAAGGTGGTCAAGGCTCTGAAGTCAGACCAGCTGAGTTTGAAACCAGATCCAGGGAAATAATGTACAGTAACAACAGCATCCTTAGGAGCTATACGAAGGACTCAGTAAAAGCCCTTACAGCAATAGTGCCAAACACACAGTAGGTGCTCAAGAAATGTTTGCTAATATAGTCAAACCTCAGTTCTTGAATGTCTTCATTCTTGAACAACTTGATTCTCAACCAAGTTGCTCATGGAAAAAAGGTCTCAGTTGCCTAACAAAATCTTGGGTCTCGGTTCTCTCCCTGACCACCCTACCATGCTGATACCTGTATGGTCAACCAGTCACACTTCTCCCAAGCAATAAACAAAGGAGACTCAGTTTTTGAAAAAACCGCTTCTCTGACAGTTCTCTGGAACATGTTAAGTTCAAGAACCGAGGTTCCACTGGATTAGTATTATTGTCTTTGGTCCAACCTGTATTGATGGGAGAGGTGGAGGCGATCCGACTCTGTTCCGCTGGGCTCATCGGTGTGTACCTGTGCTGGAGAGTTAGGGGGTGGGCACTGCCCTCCATGGGTGCCGCTCAGACAATAAGGCACAGAAGGGCACCTATTTCTGGGAATAGCCATGTTATCAGCACTGCAGCTGGCCAGAACATGCTCCCTCCAGAGCTGGGTGACTTTGGAATTGCTCCTCATTGATATTTCGTGGCCAATTAAGGGACTAAGGATGCATTAGCCTCACCAGAACAATGCCATCAAATTTTCACCTTAAGGTAATCCACGTTGTAAACAATGAGATGAGAATCCCTAAGTGGATGCGTCTATGGTACCCATAATCATAGGGCAAAGCGAGGTATCGATGCTTGTCAGTGAGGACCAAGTGGTTTCCAGTACTTCTACAGTAACAGGGGCCTTTTACCAAGAGAACATTTCACAAAAGATCCAGTTCATAAAACCAAAAGGAGCGGAACAGCCTTAGTTGTGTTGTTGAAAGCCAAGCACCACGAATTAAATAGATTCCATTCTTCCCCGCACTCTTCTGCCATGTCCACTCCATTGAGAACCAAGTTTCCATATGTTCCTGGGCTCTTCCTTCTGTTCCATTTTCCTGTTTACCCACCACCACCTTAACTACTGAAGCTCCACGACAAATCGTGCTAGCGGGTACAGCTGATTCTCCTGCCTCAGGAGGATCTGGGCCCCTTGTTACATCAGGGAAGTGTAAGAATTAGCTTGTCAAGTTCTTCTCCACTGTAGGTCTAATCAGAATTGCCCTGATCAAAAGAGTAGTTGGGAAAATTTGTATCTTTATAATATTGAGTATTTTGTCTAAGAAGAAGTATTTATTTAGGTCTTCATTTAACATAGTTCAACAAAATTTTATAATTTTCCCATAAAAATTTTTATGGCTTATGTTATATTTACTCATAAGCACTTTTATATTTTTGTTACTAATGTGAATGGTTTACTTTAAATTTTCTAATTGATTGCTGTGGGTGTATAACAACTCAATGGACTTTTGTATATTGATTTTGTATCCAGTAACCCTGCTAAAGTCTCATTTTGATTCTAAAATTTATCTATAGTTTTCAGGGGGCATTTTCTACAGAGTCACTCATAGATCTGCAAATAATAATCATTTTGTTTCTTCTCTCTTAATCCTTATGCCCTGTATTGAAATTTTTTTACGTATATATCTTGGCGTGAGGCTGACAAATGGAGTATTACCATTTCTCCCATTTTCACAAATAAGGAAACTCAGAGACGTTAAGTAACTTTCCTAAAGTTCCGCAGCTATAAATAGACAAAGTCAGGACTCAGACTCCACTGTAGCCATTCCAAAGTCGTGTTTCCTCATCACCCAAATACATTTGAGGTTTGTAAAAGAAAATCCAAGTATATAAAAACATTGATCTGTCATTGAATGAACGAATACTTATTTTTTTTGTTTCTTTTAAAGAAAAAAAGGTTTTTTGAATCGATCAATACTTCTGTACTATCTTTGAGCCAGAAAAAGAACTAAAGGGGGAAGGGGCTTAACACACTGTTTCTCGGGTGTTGACTCGTTCCATCTGAAGAGCAACCAGCAACTGGGGTGATAGTGTCTCATTTCTGCAGCTGAGACAACTGAGGCTCTGAGAGATAAGTATAAAAAAGCAACAACCAAACGAGGGGCTTTCAACAGTGAGCAGAATTGCAAAATGTGCATGTTGCATCAAAAAAATTGTAATAGCCTCAGAGTATAACTTTTTGCAATTTAGTTTTATAGCTCCAGGTAAATACGAAAAGATGAGGCCTTGGAAATGTTCCTTATACATTCCCTGAAAATTCTTGGAGGCAAGCAACCCCTCCACGGAGTTCTTCATGGGGCCTGGGAGAAGAAAAAGGACTGGGAAGCCGTTTGTTATTTTGCATTCACTCACTCATTCATTCATTCATTCAACAAATATAATATTTATTAAGGGCCACCTATCTGAGTCCTGGGGTAACTGATGGGAGTATAGCCGGGAACAGGCCACACACAGTTCCTGCCTTCATTAGGCTTTCGATCCAGACGGAGAGTCCAGCTGTAAACCAATAATCACTGGTCTGCATCCATAGGACCTGACTCCAGGCTTACCACCATCAGGAAATCAGAAATCCAGCATCTCCAGGTCCCTTGTGGAAGCTGCCACAGCCCTGTGGCGGGCTGCTGGCGCCTCTCCCCTCCTCTCTTTGGTTTCCTGCAGCCCCCACGTTGCTGGGAAACCTGTCCATCAGCGTGCCAATAGCAGGGGAAATTGAATCCAGGGGCTCTTTCTAGTCGTGTTTGCTCACTTTTTTCTTAGCATGATCTTTGGTTTCATTATATTTAGGTATTTCTTTTATTTATCCATGCACCAGGGGGAAAAAAAGGAAGGTGCCTCTTTAAACCAAGCGGGAAACATATTAGGAATCTAAAGTTGAGAATATGGGCTTTTTTTTGGTTGTTTCCCCCTCCTGGAAAGCTAGCCTACAGGAAAAAAAAAATCCATTCAAATAATTTCGTTTCGTCCTGAGTATAAAATAACCGAAGTCAAGGTGTCTCTGCTGTTATTATTTTTTCTGATGTTTTTGACACCCGCGCGTGGGGTTCTCTGGCATTCACAGCTTCCAGAGCTGTGAGCTCCCACTTGGTAGACTCGTAATACTCCTTAATATTTTCATTTTGATGTAATTTGCGGCCCCAGCTTTTTAAATATCCGCTCTGTAATAATGTTTAATTTCAGGGGTCACTCCGCCAAGGAGTATATTAAAGCTTATAAAACTCATTTCCAAAGCTCAAATATCAAGCTGTGATCAGGTTAGGAGGGCAGCATCTGCGAATATTTCATCTTTTATCATGCTGATAATAAGGAGATGACAGCGGCACATTATTACAATGAGAGAATTGCTCATTGCAGGCCTGGTGCTGGGAGCCGGGGTCTGCAGTGTGCATTACTCAATAAGAGCAATTCCGATATGAAAAGCAAGTTTACTGAGGCACCACTGTGTCTTATTTGATTGGAATGAATAATATATGGAGCTGCCTTTCCGGCGGCGGCCGGCCAGGGGAGGGGAGGGTTTCCTGGAGAGGGGCACTTGGGGATAGACGGTGAAATAATTTATCAAAGGATGTGTTTTATGGCCTGAAAATAAAGTTAAGATAACCACTGTTTATTAGAATCATTATTTCGGAAATCTGGATTCTGGAAATCTTCAACACGCGCCAGCTGATGCACGAGAAGCATCTTGATCCTTTCGACGGGTGACAACGCCTCATAATTATCTATTTGGACATAGGAGCTGAGTGAATTTGACACCCGGGCTGATTCCTGCCACATTCTCCATTGGCGACTTTCATTATTGCTTTGCGTCAAGCCAACTTCATCAAGCGGGAACCTTAAGACTCTGGTCTTTCTGGTGGTGAGATGATGAAACGCCATCAAGAAGGAGCGCATCTTTTACCTCCCAGAGAAAATCAAGCATGAACCACCTCTAATTATTGCTTCTCCCCCCCAGCCACCACTGCACCCACACCTAGGCTCCCATCATAGTGGAAGAGGGGTGCCACCCGGTCTGAGGCGAATCCTCCTCTCCGTGCCTTTGCCACCTGTTCTGACCCCTACATGATGCCATTGGTTCATCTCCAAGCTTCCTTTCAGCTGGCTCCTCCCCTCCAGCTTATGAACATGATCAAATCTCTCCCATCCTAGTAAAAAAAAACCTTCTTAACCTTCCTTCTCCCTCCAGCTATGACCACAGGTCTTGTCTTACCTTCTCATCCGAGTGTCCCACCAGCTCAGGTCCCACCTGGCATTCCCCTGCAGCCCATTTCAACTTCCATACCCATCACTCCAGTGAGACCACTCCTACCGAGGTCATGGGTGCCCTGTCTATCACCAGACCCTCTGGGCACTTTTCATGTGGCACCTAGCTTGACCCGGGAGCTGCATTTCTCCCCAGTATTTCAGGACAGCACTCTGCTGGTTCTCCTCCATCCTAACTCCCCGTTCCTCCTCTGGATCCCTTCCTGGAACCTCTCCCTGCTCTCCCTGAGGACGTCAGTCTTCTGCAGGACTGCCCCTTGCCCTCGCCTCACTCTGCCCTCTCTCTGGGCAGCAGCATCCACATCTATGACTGTAATTACCACATGTTGGCTGCTCACTCGTGACTTAGGATCAATAGTAACTGACCTGCAGTCCAGCCTGTTTCTCGGAGCTTCACGTTGCTCTATCCAACTGGGTGCCCCAGTGGCTCTCCAAACAGAGATGGAAAGTTTAATGACTAATACAGAGATGCACAGACTGGGCTCCTTCTCCCTCCCCTCCTCCCGATAGGCCTGTCTCAGATGGAAACAGAACCCTGAAAGCCACCACCCAACCCAAAATATAGACCAGTATCCTCAACTCCTCCACTTACAGTAAATTATCAAGTCCTACTGAGTTTTTCATCTTATAGAAGACAAATAGATCTGTTGTGAGTTCTGACTAAAAAAGTAACATGTGTTTATTAAAAATTCTCCAACTATACAGAAATACACTGAGAAGAAAAAAATCACCTACCACCCTTCATCTACATACATTCATTGGCAACATTTGCTATTCTGCATTTAGCCTTTTCAGTTCAGACACTGAGCCATTTATGGAGTGTCTGTCATGCACCAATCATCGTGTTGGACACACAGATACACATTTCCTTTTTTAATACAAAAAAATGGGACTTTAAAAGTAGTTACACAGTATTACACAGTATGCTCCACTGAATGGTAGAGATTTACTTAATCTGCTCCCTCCAGATAGATACTTACATTGTACCCTAAATTTGATGTTGTCAATACTTTGCAATAAACATCTGTAGATATAAATCTTTTTGCTCACTTGTTCAATGATTGCTTTAGGATAAATTCTTGAAAGCAATATTGTGAGGTTCAAGGGAAGGCCCATTTTTAAGACTTTTGATAATTATTAGCAAATTTCCTTCATTTCTGTTCCAACAATTTGCTCTCTTACCAACAGCATGAAATCGTCCTTACAAGTGCTTTGACCCTGAACGTTAGTTTTCAACCCCTTTACCTCTCTTAACCTGACACACAATATCTGTTATTGTTTAATTTGTACTTACTTTACCACTGTTGAGATTAAACATGTTTTCATGCTTCTGTTGGATATTTGTATTTCTTTTATACACTGCTTGTGCATGCCTTTGTATATTTATTTATGAGATTGTTCTAATTTTTCCTATTGATGTATACAAACTCTTTATATACTAGAAATAACTATCTGTTGTATATGTTGCATACATTTTTTTAAAGATTTTATTTATCTTTAGAGGGGAAGGGAAGGAGAGAAGTATCAATGTATGGTTGCCTCTCGTGAGTCCCCTCCTGGGAACTGGCCTGCAACCCAGGCATGTGCCCTGACTGGGAATCAAACCACGATCCTTTGGTTCTCAGGCCCGCACTCAATCCACTGAGCTACACCAGCCAGGACATGTTGCATACATTTTTAACCAGGTGGCAATCAGCCACCCACATCTGCTTATGACATTGCTGGAACATTAATTTATAGTTTTATATAATCGAATTTAATAACTTTTTTCTTTATTGTTTCTTTTTTGGGGGATCAAGCTTGGAGAAGACTTTTCACACCTGAATTGTAAAAGATATAAAGATGGTTCCCCATGTTTCTTTCTTTCCCATGTATCTTTAAGCTTTAATTGTTATATTTTAATATTTTTTTGCCAAAATTTCTCTTGGCATAATATTTATTAATTTTAATGTACAGAAAAATACCTAAACAAATACAAATATGAGATTCTATTGCAAAAACTTATGACCAAAAAAAGAAACTCTCAGAAAAGTAAGAATAGAAAGAAATTCTTCAACTTGGTAAAGGGCATTTATGAAAAAACAAATAAAACACTATAGGTAACATCATATTTAATGTTTTTCTCCTAAAAGCAGGAATAAGACAGGGATGTCCACTCTCACTATTTCTATACAACTTTGTATTGGAGGCCCTGGCCAGTACAATTTTTAAAAAAGATTAGAAATAGAAGACATATAAATTAGAATGAAACAAGTTAAATGGTCCCTTTCACAAATGACATAATCATAGAAAATCCTAAGAAATTACAAAAAAACATGTACTAGAACAAATTTAAAAGTTAGCAAAATTACAAAATAAATGATGAATATACAAAAGTCAGTTATACTTCTAGATCCTAGTAACAAACAATAGGAACGTGAACATTTTTAAATAATACAATCTGCAACAGTATTAAATTTTCAGAAAGCTTAGAAAAAATTTTTTCAAATATTTTGTTTATTTATTTTTAGAGAGGGGGGAGGATAGGAGAAAGGAAGAGAAACATTAATGTGTGGTTGCCTCTCGCGCGCCCCCCACTGGGGACCTGGCCCGCAACCCAGGCATATGCCCTGACTGGGAATCGAACTAGCGACCCTTTGGTTGGCAGGCCTATGTTCAATCTACGGAGCTACACCAACCAGGGCTAATAAGTACTTAGAATAAATTTAAGAAAAGATTGAAATACCTCTACACAGAAAATTATAAAATATTACTGGGGGACATTAAGCAAGTTCTAAATGAAGGGTGAGCTGTATCATAGCCATAGATTAGAAGATTCAATATTACTAACTTATCCATTTTCTCCAAACTGACCTATAAATTCAACACAATCCTAATAAAAATCCTAGACAGTTTCCTAACCCCAAAACTAAGTAGAAATACAAAGATCTGGAATAGCTAATACAAAATAGGCACTCAAAAAAGGAAGTTAGAGGATTTCAATATTTATACTATAAAGCTACAGTCATCAAGATAGTCTGATTTTGGTATAAGGGTAAATATATAGATTAATTGAATAGCCTAGAGAGTCCAGAAACAGGCCAATTCATATATGGCCAATTGATTTGCAAAAAAAATAGGCACCAATGTAACTCAATGGAAAAAGATAATGTTTTAAACACCTGGGAGTCATACAAAAGAGTAGGACATTCTACTTTTAGCTTGTTCTATACACCTCTAGCTTGTTCTAAATATTATTTTGAAATGGATCACAGACATAAACATAAAACCTACACTATAAAGTTTCTAGAAGAAATTATAGAAGAAAATCTTGCAATTTTAGGTTAGGCAATGCTTTCTGAGACAGAAAAGACAAATCATTCGTCATAAAAGGGAAAAAAAGAAGTTGGATTTCATCAAAATAAAACACTTATACTCTCTAAGAGACACTATCAAGAACAGGCAAGCCACAGACTGGGAGACAATATTGGTATCACATATATTTGTCAAGAAACTTGTATCCAGAATACATTTTGAACTATACTTGTATGGCTCAGTAATGAAAAGATGAACCACTCAATTCTTTTCAACGGGCAAATTTTGAATAGACATTTCACAAAAGATACACAAAAGGTCAATAAACACATGAAATAATATTCAACAACATCTGTCATCTGAGAAATATAAATCAAAACCACCATGAGATACCACTTCACACCCACTGGAATGCTTAAAATGTAAAAGACAGACAATTCCAGGTTCTGGTCAAGATGGCACTGTAGGTCAATAGAGTACTCGAGTCCCCCCACAACCACATCAGAATTACAACTAAACTACAGAACCACCATCATCTGGAACTGCCTGAAATCTAGCTGAACAGAAGTCCTACAGCTAAAGGCATAGAGAACAAGCCACATCAAGACTAGTAGGAAAGACAGAGACCCAGAATGGGCAGGTCCCACACCCACATGTGGTGCATAAAAATTAGGAAGGATATCTCAGCTGCAGAGGTATCCCCCCTTCTGAGGAGCATTGGGTCCCAGGCCCAAACCAGGCCCCCCAGCCCAGGTTTCCAGTGGTAGGGAGAGAAGTCCCCATGACTACCGGCTATAAAAAGGAGTGGGGATTGTAGCTGAGTGAGACAGGGCTTCTGGAGTCCCAGGTATTTCTCTTAAAGGGTGTGTGCACACACTTACTCAGAGTTACTCACTGTGACTTCCAGTGCTGGGGCAGAAGCGCAAAGTGCACCAGGGACATACAGGAAGGAACTGAATTGTCTGGCATCAGTGTGAGAGCTTCAGGGGCAGATTTCTTCCAGACAGAAGGGCTGAAGGAGGTTGTCGTTTCTATTCTGAGCCCTCTCTCAACAGGGCCGGCAAGCTGTTGCCATATCTGAGTCTCCATCAACCTGGCTCACACTGTTGGCCTTACCCTGGTGATTCTCCAAGATCCCATCCCACCCAGCTTGTGTGCTCACCCAAGCTGTTTCCAGTGGCTTTTCTGTATTAATGGCTTATTTTGGCTCATGCTTCAGACTCTCCTAAATGTTCTCAACAAGCAGCATCTGGCCTTGGCATGCCCTATACCTCTTGCTAATTGGCCCCAGGCCCAGCACTAGCCGCAGCTGGCCTTGGTTTGTAGCTTAGCCTCCCCTAGGTACCTCCAAGCTTAGCACAAGTAGCAATGATCTCCAGGTCACTTTGTAGCTCATGCTGGTTGGCCCTGGGCAGGACACAGGTGGTGGATGGCCTTGGCCTGCACCTCCCAGGAGGTCCCAGAGCCACTTCCACAAGTAACATACTCAGGAGCTAAATTCATTGGGCCTCAGAGCTCCACTGAAGTGAAGTCCTGCTCTGTGGGATCAGCTCCTACACAACTGATTCTCCGTGGTGGTCACAGCCAGTCCTTGCTGCCAGTTAGCCTGGGGATAAATCTCCCTCACTGATATGCCAACAGCAATCAAGACTCAACTACAATGGGAGGGTGTACACAGTACACACAGGGAGTGCACCTGCATGGCTCACCTCGGATGAAAGGGGAGGCTTTGCCACTGAACCCTACAGGACAGCTACTACATTAGGCCAATCTACCAATCCTGTGAGGTATAGCAGTTCTACCTAATACATGGAAACAAACACAGAGAAGTTGCCAAAATGAGGAGACAAAGAAACATGTCCCAAATGAAAAAAACAGAACAAAACTCCAGAAAAAGAACTAAACAAAATGGAGACAAGCAATCTACTTGATGTAGAGTTCAAAACACTGGTTATGAGGATGCTTAATGAACTTAGGGGAAGAGTAGATGGACTTAGTGAGAACTTCAACAAAGAGATAAGAAACATAAAAACAGAACTAGAAAACAAAAAATTCAGAAATGAAGAATACATTACAGTGAATCAACAGTGGAATATATGAAGCCGAGAATCAAGTCAGCAATTTGGATTATAATGAAGCAAAAAACACCCAATCAGAACAGCAAAAAGAAAAAAGAATTTTTAAAAAATGAGGATAGGGTAAGGAGCCTCTGGGACAACTTCAAGTGTATACCAGTGTTTGCATCATGGGTGTGCTGGAAGATAAAGATCAAGGAATTGAAAAATCTCTCTGAAAAAATAATAACAGAAAATTTTCCTAACCTGGTGAAGAAAATAGACATACAAGTCCAGGAAGCACAGAGAATTCCAAACAAGATTAACCCAAAGAGGACCACACAAAGACACATTATAATTAAAATGCAAAAGGTTAAAGACAAAGAGAAGATCTTAAGAGAGAAAGAGAGAGAGCAGCAAGAGAAATACAGTTAGTTACCTACAAAGGAGTTCCCATAAGACTATTAGCTGATTTCTCAACAGAAACTTTCCAGTCCATCAGGGATTGGCAAGAAATATTCAAATTGATGAAAGGCAAGCATCTACAACCAAGATTACTCTACCCAGCAAAGTTATCATTTAGAATCGAAGGAGAGAGAAAGAAAGCGCTTCCCAAACAAGGAAAAAGCTAAAGGAGTTCATCACCAGAAAACCATTATGAGAAATGTGAAAGGACCTTCTTTAAGACGGCAAGAGGGTTGGAAAGATGGGTAAAAAAAGTGAAGGGATTAAGAAGCACAAATTGGTAGTCACAGAATAGTCATGGGGACATAGCATAGGGAACATAGCCAATAATACTATCATTTGTATGTATGGTGTCACACGGGTGGTAGATTTATCAGGGTGATAATAAGTTACATAAAGCCTAATCACTGGGTGGTACACCTGAAACTAATTGTATGTCAACTGCAATATTGTATGTCAACTGTCTCTGAAAATTAGTAATTATTTAAAGTTTAAAAAAAAGACAATTCCAAAATCAGATGAAGAAGACATGGCAGCACTGGAATTCTCATACACTGCTGATAAGAATTCACAATGGGCCCTGGCTGGTGTGGCTCAGTGGATTGAGCACGGGCCTGGGAACCAAAGGGTTGCTGGTTCAATTCTCAGTCAAGGCACATGCCTGGTTTGCAGGCCAGTTCCCAGCAGGGGACACATGAGAGGCAACCATACATTGATGTTCCTCTCCCTCTCTCCTTCCCTTCCCCTCTAAAGATAAATAAATAAAATCTTAAAAAAGAAAAAAAGGAATTCCCGATAGTACAATTGCTTTGGAAAATACTTGGCAGTTTCCTACAAAGTTAAACATACACAACCCAGAAATTCTACTCCTACATGTTTACCCAAGAGAAATTATATCTAATATATAATATATTAAACAGATATAATTATACATGTTTATATGTAATTATATATCCTCTACATGTAATTATGCATAAATGTTTATAATAGCTTCAAACTGGGAAAAAGTCTAAATACTCATTAACAGGTAAAAGGATAAATAAATTAAGCTGTATTGGGACAATGAAATATTACTCTGCAATAAAAATGAGCTACTGATACATTCAATAACATAAATCTATCTCAAAATAATTATATAGAGTAAAAGAAGCCAGAAAAGGGGTACATATTTTAAGATTCACGGGTCCCCATTTCTGTAATCTACTAGAATGGGCGAAATTAGTCAGCAGTGACAGAAACCAGAGCTGTGGCTGCCAGGCAGCAGTTTGGCGTAGGGGACACCAGGAAGCTTTCTGGGGAAGCGAAGGCGTGCTACACCTTGAGGTGGTAGTTACACAGGTACGCACCTCCATCAAAAGTCAGCTTGTTCGCTTAAATCGTGTAAATGTTATTGTATGTAAATTACACCTCAATAAAGTTTATTTTAAAAAAACCTTTGGAACAAGATTCCGAGAGCTTCTCCAATGCCTTTTCCTTATGTTGCTCGGTCTTTTCTCATTTTTTCCCCACATTGTTTAACAAGAAAATGATTGGGTGATATGTGGCAGGCTATGCCACCCAAGGTTCTTTTGGTTTTAAGTGACAGGACTGCAATTCAAAGTAATTTAAGAGAAAAGTCGGGCTGGCCAGGACAAGTATCTCGGGCAGAACCGGCAGGACCCTAGCACATTTCGTCCCAAGAGTCTGGAAGCCCTGAGCCCTCGGGTGCCCCTATAGGGACAGTGGCATATAAGGGGGGGCTGATGCATGGTCACAGCCAGAAGTGTGGTGAGAACACTTGCTACCAGGGCAGCCTAGGAGTATATATATTCAACCCACTTTTTCTACTTGTTCTTATCAGAAAAATGGTGTCCGTGAAAGAAATGATGGATTTCTGGGTATCAGACCTTGGCAGGAACTATAGGAATTGCTTCCCCTGATTACGAGGATTCTGACATCTTCCCTTCCCACATGGGGAAAAAGCAGAGAGAAAGAGGAACCTGAGTCCTCTTGGACCATTAGAGCTCCCAGAGGAAAGAAAATATTCTGTTTTGCAGCCTAAATTGATCTAGATGGATATTGCAGTGTGTAAAATATATGCCCTTCAATGCCTCTGGGTTGTTGGCTCTACCCAGGCTTTCATTCTTCCGGGTTCAGGCATTTGTAGGGACACCCAATACTAAGGTGCTGTATGTGCTTGATACAAGGGCAAGCTCTTGGTAGTGCTAGGAGGAAAGATGGAGGAGGGAGGAAGGCAGGAAGGAGGGAGACACAGAATGAAATCACAGAGGTATTCTCCAGCCAAACTGAACAACTCGCTGAAGTTGCACAGCTCTAGATCCACCTCTGTGCCACCACTATGCTTGGAGAACCCTCTCCTGCTTGCGCCACCTCCCCTAGTGTCTTCCCTTGTCCAAAAGTCACCCATCCTTCAAGACGCAGCAGCACAACACAGGAAGAGGCCACCTCCCCTCCCACTCTCCAGGAGCTCCCTCCCGCCCACTTGGCCTCTCCATCAAAAGACCAGCCCAGCCTTATTAGCAAGTCTATAGCCTCAGGAGTAAAAAAAAGTGCTGTTCATCCCATTTATTGGGCATATTATTCTCATCAACGGCTTTTAGAGGATTTTGCTAATGGCTCAGGGACTATACGCACCACCACAATTGAGACATTGCTAATAAATTAAGTTTTATGGACATAAATCAGCAGGTATGCTTATTCAGCTGTTACACCTCACTTAGAAGTAGGCTTCGCACCTTAAGATGAAGCATATTTCTATTCAGGAGCTGTAATGGCCTTGTTAATGGAATATTAATTACCTTAGTTGTTGGGCAGCAAGATGTCTGTTCCTGGTCTCTTGTCACAAGTGTTCTTAGATAAAAACATTTTTCCAACTTTGTGTCACCATGGCTGATGGATCTTAGCTAAGCCCACTCCATTTTGTCCCCAGCAGAAGGACAAAATGAAGCTCACCATCCCACAAGGAGTCAGGTAGACAGAACCTCGAGTGATCATAGTGGCAGTGCGCTGTCCACCTTCCCGAAAGGACTCTGTGGAGAGGGAAAGTTGGGCTGCGAGTCAGCAGGCCTGGCTTCTCAACTCCTGTCGTAGTCAGTTCAGGTTGCCATACCGACAAACACTTGTTTCTCAAGTTCTGGAATCTGGGAGGTCCAAGGTCAAGGTACCAGTAGATTTGGTGTCTGGTGAGAACCCACCACCTGGCTTGTAGATGGCCACCTTCCCACTATGGCCTTTCCACAGCACATGCTCATAGACAGGATGGGACCTTGGTCTCCTCCTCTTTCTAAAGGGCACTAATCCCACCATGAGGGCATCATCCTCCTAACCTCATCTAAATTTAATCACCTCCCGAAGGTCCCACCTCCGAATATAATCATAGGAGGGGTTTAAGGTTTCCACCTACGAGTTCTGGGAGGACGAAAACATTCATCCCGTAATTCTTCCACTCCAACAGTCAGCGGCAGTATGACCTTAGGCAAGCCACTTGCACTCTCTGGGCCTCAGTTTCCCATTTATTACATGGGTATAATAAAGTAAGAATTATAATGAATGCCCAACCCTTAGAAAGATGTCAGTACCGGACCATCTGGTGATTATCTAAGACCATGAGAGAAACACTACCTCCAAGGATAGAATGGACTTGGCCTAGGAGGAGGTGAATATTCTCCAGGAAAAAGAAACATTTTTGCACTGTGAAGAAAACTCCCTTCTCACTCCCAATGCACAAGGATATCTTTGGTCAGAAACCGTAGAATGGAAGGACTGGAGAAGAGTGGGCTGCTGGACCATACGAGGTGGGCCAGAGAAAGGGCACAGCAGGCCTCCACATTTTACCAGCAGTATCAGGGCTGCAGCAGCCCAGGCACCAGCCATGAGGGAAGGCAGCTGGGTCCAGGGCAATCGGCTTTGGGGACGGCCGTGCATGGCTCTGTCATCAACAGTGCAGGCTACCAAGAGTGACTCTGAATTCGAAAGAGCAGGACCATGCCATGAGAATATCTTGAGAAGGAATATTTTCTAGCAGGAAGGTAGATAACAATTGAACCATGTGGGGGCAGGGGCGTGGGCAGTGGTGACCCTGCCCCGGTCTTGGACAGGTTGGTCCTGAACACGTGCTTAGCACAAGAAGAGGCTAATAAGGACCTAGCACACCTGGGTCCCAGTCCCGGCTGTGCCCCCAAATCCGTGTTCCATCTTAGACAAACCCCCACATCTTTCCCTCCCCAGGGTCTTTCTCCCAACCCAACGATCTCAAGGTCAAACAGACTCTTCCTCTGAGAAATACTAGTTAAAATTGCTTCAGAGCACATATCACTTTTTTTCCTTCATCTAGGGGAAAAATTCTCAGACCTGGGGACCTGCTGGAAGAAATTTCTTTCTTTGCATCCATTTAGCATATCAATTCTCACATTTTCTGCTTGAACTTCAGAGCAAAGGACTAGAAAGCTGGGCATTTGCCTCTTTAATGCAGCATTTTACATATTTTCCTGGATTCTTTCAGGTCCTCTTTACCCTTGAGTTGCCCATCACATACCAGCCCTGCTCCCAGACTGAGGCCAAGGCCCATTCTCTCCACAGCTAATTGGGGCAGCAGCCCTTCCCACACATACTCTGCTCCTCCTGCAGAGAGAAGCCCATCCCAAAATGGGATGCAGAGAAGGGGTAGAGAATAACAAAAAAGCAATGCGACCCCCAGAAGTGGGGCAAGAGATAGGTAGTTGCAGATGCAAGGTGGTTGGAGAAAAGCTATTGGTTTGCAAGGCTGATAGAACAAAATCAAAGCAACTAATGTTCTACAATGAGCCACTGGACTGCAAGAGGCCGTGAAGCTCAGAAATTGAAACCCAGAAAGAAAAAGACACATGCCTGAGATTATACCATCTTTAAGCATCAGAGTATGTATACCAGTCCTTTCATTCAATTTCAGGCCCAGAATTTTTAGCATGACCCCATTATCTTTGCCTTTCCCTAAGGAAACCCTAGAAGACCTGAAGTTTGTAGAAGGGTCCCCCATTAGTCAAATACTTTTATAGATGGCAAAAAGGACCTTGATTTTCTTAACCATAACATGAAGGATGTGAATGAAATCAGGAACAGCAAATGTCTGGCGTGCATGTTGCCACTGACCATTCCTACACTCGTGGCAGACATCAGTAATCGATGACAGCACTCTTTCCTCAGGAGCCTCAGACTCTTTCTCCACACAGCACACAGACAGCCACTGCTACTGAGTGGGAGAGGACACAGAAAGTGAAGACTATTTGTAAATTCTATATAAACCTTTGCTGAGGCTCATTCAGCCCCGGTAGGCTACGACTCTGAAACTAGCACTTCTGTGGAACAACAGGCCACCTGTCTGGGACCAGAAGAGCTGATTCTACTCCCAGCTCTGCTATAGCTCACTCTGTGCAGAGAAGACAATTAAGCATCTCTGAGCATTTGTTGCATCAGTTTCGTGACCTTTAAAACCACTTATTTCAATTCCATAAACATTAGTTGGGCACCCACTGTGTGCCAAGCACTGCCATCAAAATAAAGAAGTGTGACAGGCTCCCTACCCTGGAAGGAAGGCGGAGGGATGGAGGAATATCATCGATTTATGAGGTCTAGTCTGATGCTAGTATTTTGCTAATAGGACACTGAAAAGCACAAGGCGTCGCCATGGGACTCATGAGTCCTGAAGCTTCCCCAGGCTGGAAGCTCTCCCCCAGGCAGGAGTGTGAGGTTATCAATGAGGGGATCGGACCTCCAAGCAGCAGTACCATACCCCGCCGTTGTCCATGCTCCTGAAGTAGAAGGCAAGTGCTACTTCTGGGCCAAACCTTTTGAGGCTCATGCTCCAGACTTTAGGACCGGACAGACCTGAATGTAAATTCCAGCTCTGTCACTTACTAGCCTTGTGACCCTGGGCTGTCCACTCACTGGCTGAACAACCGGTTTCCTTATCTGAAAAATGAGGATAATCATCGATGCTGAGTTGGGTTGTCTTGTGCAGTACTCACCAAGCAAGCCTGTGAAAATGCCCTGAATGAGTTCACGTCCCTGTCCTTCCTCTCCTTCACACTCCTCGTGCTGAGGAGCCTCAGCATCCTCACTGCAAAAGCGAGTCCCTGGGGGGCTTTTGGAAACTAGAGATGCCAAGGTCTCACCTCAGACCTGAATCAGAGCCTCTGCAGATGGAGCCCAGAGAGTCCTACTTTTTGACACCCCCGCCTTCCTAGAACCCAGAGATGCTAATGTGCAGCCATAATTGAGAACCACTGTTCTGGCTGTGTTGGTCTGGCCATATTCCAGAGAAACAGAACCAACAGGAGATACAGATACAGATATAGACATACATATACATATACATGGATACATAAATATAGATAACGATAGATACAGAGATAGATATAAAGAGATTTATTATAAGAAATTGGCTCACAAAATTATAGAAGCTAAGTCCCAAGACCTGCAATGAAGACTCAGGAGAGCTGAGGTTGTACGTTCCCGTCCCAGTCTGAGTCCAAGGCAGGAGAAGAGCGATGTCCTGGCTCAGCAGTCAGGCAGCAGAAGTTCCTTCTTACTCAGCATTCTTGTTCTATCCAGGACTTCAGCAAGTTAGACGAGACCCACCCACACTGGCGAGGGCAATTTGCTTTACTCAGTCTACAGACGCAAATGCTAATCTCATCTAGAAACAGCTTCCCAGACACCCCCAGAACAATGTTTGACCAAATATCAGGGCACCTTGTGGTCCAGTCAAGTTGATAAAATAAACTCTGGCACTGGCCTCAGCCAACTTCTTCATTGTTCCCAGATGCCCCATCTCCTTGGCTTTGTTCACAGAGTTTCTTCTCCCTGGAACGCCCTCTCCCCAGCCCCAGTGTTTTGCTAATCAAACTCTGCTCACCCAACTCACATGGTCAAACTCCTCCCTCGAGGAAACCTGCCACGAGCCTCTTCTGGAATTCTGGGAGGACGGGTGCCTGTGAAAATCTAACCCTCCCCCACAACCCTGCCATGAGGCAAGGTGAGCAAATGGGCAGATCCTTGGGGAAGGAAAAAAGAAAAAGTTTTGGGCTACCTGCTACTATCATTAGGGACCGATTTGTTGGAGGTAAAGACAATAAGGCCTGGACATTTCCAGGAACAGCAGGCTTCACCGAGGCCACATTACAGAATTCTCAAGTTTCTGCAGCTCACACCAGCATCCCGACCTGCCTATAGCAAACTGCAGCCCCCGAAAATCTTACCTGTATCCATATGGAAATGTCCAAAGGAAATCGTGTTTCTGCCCCTGCCATCTTCAGAGACGTCTGCAGGGCACTCTCACCCCAGTGCCCTTGGGAAGAACACCCTCTCCTGTGTGGAATGCTGGAACTCCCTCCTAATCTGAGGTCGCACCGTGTTCCTAGTGAAGGCAGGCAGGAGGCTGCTTGGCCTGGTGCTGCCTGCGCCTTCCCCAAAGGGTCCCTAGAAAACATAGCTCACTCCTAGGCTCCAATGCCCATTCACTGGGCAGGAGGACCAGCCGGCAGGCTGCCCTCCCAGGTCTCTGCCTCTGCCTCCAGAGCCCCACCCATGAGCCTTGCCCTGGGCCAATCAACTTGTGCAAATGGGTGGATGCCCAGTGAGGGGACCTGCCTGGGCTCAGACAGGACCGTACTTACGTTTACACTTCTTGGACACACAACAGTCCGTCTTCCAAATCCGGGTAGGGGAAAGCACTGTGGACTGGGTGGCCCAGCCACCGGGCAGTTTGGGGAAGCCCCACTCTCCCTTGGTTGGTTCCCCAGTAGCCACCCCTCCCAGCTCTGTGAGTTGTCACTTTGGGGAAGAGACTGAAGGCTACTCCTCTGGGAATTTTCTTCATCTGCTTTCCTTGACTCAAATATCTAAAGTTAGCCCTATTCGTTTTTTTTCTATTTCTCAACAATTATAATTTTCCTTTGCTTCCTTCCCCAGAGGACTTGAGGGGCCCCTTGGCCCACCAGCCCCTTTTTTCTCAGTGTATCAACCCTACTGCCAAGAGGGTGCTCCCCCCAAAAATAGTGTCCCCAATTTTCTAGCAGGATCTGGAGCCCCCAGCTGTTCTAGCACCTGTTGAATTCTCTTCAGCCCCATCTCATCCCCCTTTTCTTCCAGATGCACCTGAGAACACACCGCGGCACCTGGAAGGCAGAGGACGCTGCCCCGCCCCCATGTCCCTCTGGCTGTGGGAAGAGGTCTTAGGGCCTGTTTTTCTTGGGAGGGGCAGTAGTTAAAAAGTAAAGGATTCAGAATTCCCGTCAGAGGGCCTGAATTCAAATTCTAAGACCCTCATTTCCTAGTTGTGTGCGAACCATTTAACTTCTCTGATTCTCAGTTTTCTTGTCTGTAAAATGGGCACATTATAACATCCAACCCCAAAGCAGTTAGCCATTATGACCTGAGATGGTGCCAGACTAGAACCTCACAGGCCCATTCCCGCGGTTCCCCCAACCCCCACCATGCCCAGGACAGAACCGTGCACCCCTCTGGTGCTCAGACTGTGTTGCTTGAAAGGGGCCCTTGAAATCAAGCCTCAGAACATGAATGTGAAGTCTGTGTTCTCAGACACTGGCCACAGCGGAAGCCAAAACCAGCAACACAAGCAATAGACCATGTGCTCCCCTCACAAGCTGCAAGACTGGCAAAGCGAGTGTGAGATTAATGGCTTTTCTGTACAACAAAGGCCTTCCTGCAAAGCGGCAGAATTCAATATGCAAACCCCACCACCCAGGCCTCAGACCCCATCCTCCTGGCTGGGTGGACAGCGGCAGCTTGAACCCCATAATGTATGCACGCTCCAGCTGCTGGGCCCCAGTTATTATTCATTAGGGTTTTCTATTACCCGGTGATAAATGATGCCCCCAGGCTGGCGTTGCCCCCGGAATGCTTATTTCGGCTCACTTAAGTAGGCGTTGATTTAGCTTAAATCGGTTGTTCTGTTCAGCCCAGACACGGGCCTGCCCCAGCTCTGCCTCGAAGACTCCCTTCACCCGGGCTTAATTGAATTCTAACTACTCGTGGCCTCCTATTAGGGAGGGATGGGGGAGGAGGCCCAAGCCCCGGTGGTCTCCCCAGCCCTGTGTAATCCTAATTTGATAAGGGTCTTCCCTTTGACTCCAGACAATAAATTTTGACAAGTAGCTCCAATTAGGCCAGAGAGAACTTCCTGGATGGACTTGGCTCACAGGGAACTGATGAGACCTCAGGTAGAAGCAGTCCTTGGGGTGTCACTGTGACTGTCCTCAAGTCCTGCCCCTACAGGAGGCCACTCAGGCCACGGTGTCTATGAACTTCCCCGATCCATCCATCAGATTGTTTGCCAAAGCGACAGAACCCGCCCTGGCTGTCCATCCAACACAGCTGGGTGTCCCTGGAAAAAGAATGGTCATTCTAGGGACACTGTGGCTACGACAGCTAGGACCAGGACCATTCATTCAAGCGGCAGAGATTCCGTGAGCACAGAGTGTGGGCCAGGTGCTGGCGTAGGCACAAGGCACACAATAGGTAACAAAACAGTTTTCTCTGCCATCATGGATGGCAGAGATTTGTGATTTGCAGGGCCACACGCAGCCCAGGATGGCTGTGAATGCGGCCCAACACAAAATCACAAATTTGCTTCAAACATCATGAGATTTGCTTTGTGAGTACATGTCGCAGTGTATTTAATGTGTGGCCCAAGACAATCCTTCCGCTTCCAATGTGGCCCAGAGAAGCCAAAAGGGTGGACGCCCCTGTTAGAGTTTTAGTTACTTATTGTTGATTATGTGCCAGGCACTGTTTTAAGAGCCTCTCCCATCCTACCACACTGGTCACCACAGCCTTGTACTGTTTTTCCCATTTCACAGAGAAAGCAATTGAGGCTCGGAAGACATTCGCTGATACGCTCAAGGCCACTTACGTGATAAGAGGTCAGTAGTGATAGAGCTGAATTTGAACAGAGGCCTCCGACCACAGCACCGCAGGATCTCCTGTCTGGGTTGTTACCTGTTATCACACCCTTGCACCTTATAGGTGACAATCTCACCTTCATTAGCAGTGCCCAGCACAGCCTCCTGGGCAGTAGGTCCAGCGTCACCATCCGTAGCCCCCCGGGGGTAAGAACAGGGGCTTGTGATCAGGTGGACCTAGATGAGAATCCTTGCTCTGCCTCATACTCACAGTGTGATCTCGGGCAAGTCGCTGATCTTTTCTGGGCCTCCACTTCCTCGCCTTTAAAACGGGTGGCAATAACAGTGCCCCCTCAGAGGTTATGAGGGTTAATTCGGAAGAGCACTCAGCACAGGCCCTTAGGTGTAAGAAGCTGTGGCCTTGAGTCCTGGGCAGGAAGGAGGCTGCGCCCAGGGGATCATGCGCTCCTGGTGGGAAACAAGAAGCTGCCTTCCAGACAGAGGCAGGTCGGGAGGGCGTCAGCAGGAAGCCAGACCGAAGTCTCGGACTTGAGCGATGTCTGAGAAAGAGAGTCCTGCAGGGACAGAGAGGGGGGCACAACACTTCAAAGGCACAGGAAGTCCTTGGGTTATTTTGTGTCGTCTGCTACTGGAGTGAAGTTTCTTTCTCCCTTAGTGAAGTTCTTTTTGAAAAAACCCACCTATAGCAGCAGGGGCACTAAATATCAACAATAATAATAATAATAATGACACTCATCGGACACTAAGAATGTACCAGACCTACACTCCGTGTTCCGTACACCTCAACTCATTAAACTCCCCCACAACCCTCTGAGGCAGGCACCATCTTTCCCCATTTTACAGAAGAGAAACTGAGGCTCAAAGAGATGAAGGCATTTGCCCAAATAATTTAGCTACAATCAGTAAGCAGCTAAAACAGGGTTCAAACCTGACTGTGTCTAATGTCAAAGCTCTCCTTCTTACCTACGGGGGTGTATCTTTCCGCACAGGGAGCACGGTGCCCACCCCACCACCACCTCCTGTGGAATTCGGAGGTGATTTTATGAGCCCATTTCCTTCACCTTGTTCCTAACTTTCCTAAGAGCTCTGCAAGCTGAGGAAGGCCTGAGAACAGCTAAAAGTTGGAAGCAACCACCTTGAAGGTGGTCGAAAACTGCACAGCAATTTTCAAATAAATGAGCAGATAATAAAAACATCCCAAGCTATCAATCCCATCCTTAATGTCGTCTCCCAGCTTTCCTTCTTGTTGTTGGCGTTTTCTTTTAATTAAACATAGAGATGCTTTGCCTGTTTTTTCCCCACCCCACCCCCCGCCGCGCACCTGAACTTGCTCCTCAACTCTCGGCCGGAGCCACTGGGGAGACAGTGATTCCACAAGCTGGTTCTTCCGAGGGCAAGGAAGGTCCAGGGTACTTACCTAGAAAGCGAGGTCACCTCTCGTGGGGCTCAGTCCCTGGGTGGTGGTGTTCCAGGGTACCAGGACACACGCAGAGGTGCCCACCACCCTCACGCCCCCAGGGCGGCCCCGCGTGCTGCCCAGCCTTCCCCTCATTGATCCAAGGCTGGAGAAAGTCTTCCTTCGACAAGGTCACCTTTGGCTGTTAATAAGGCTCAGCTATGGAATTATTCATCCGCTTTAAAAAAAAACACATCATTTTCATCATAAAAAATAATATAACTATGTTACAGAAGAATTGAAAAATAGAAAGAAAAGAAACAAAAATAAGGCATAATTCATTTACCCTGACACAGCCACTATTAGCATTCTTGGTACGTCTCCTGTCTCCTAAAGTCTAGGCTTCGCTGCATTGTAACCATGGTGCTCTCAAATCCTGTAGCCGGGGCGGGGGTGGGGGGGTGGTTTGGGGGATTTTTTGGCCTAATGTTACATTCTAAACATCCTTTGGTATCTTAGACAATCTCCAGAACTGTCATTTGAATGACTGCCTAGCACTTCGTGAAGCTGTGCCATCATTTACTTGGCTGTTCTGTGGATGAACGGCACTATCATAAGTAACGCTGTGATGAACATCTTCGTATTTACTGTTTTCTTCCCTGATCTTCGGGATCGCTTCCTCAGATAACCTCTCAGCACAACGGCAGTACCTGGGTCAAAAGGCAGGACCAGTTTCCCGACTCAGCATTGATGCCACAAGCACAGGAAAGTCTCCAAGTCACTGCAACATTTTCAACATCAATGCTATCTTTTTATTCTCAATAGCTTAATTTAAAAAAAAAAAACAACTTCTTTGTTGTTGTAATTTGCTTTGGGCTGGGGGGAGTGTCCTGGAGAAGGGTAACAGTATCCTGTTGTTTTTAAGAATGAAGAGTCTGGGCCTCAGGCTGAGGTGGAACGTGCAGTTCTGCCATTCAGTGAGCTGAACACGCAGCCGTACGTAATTCTCTCTAGTCCTGTCCGGTCTTCTCATCTGTACAGCAGGCAGGCCGGTGCCATCTACCTCTGTGGGCATTAGGATTACATGAAATGATTTATCTTAGTCAAATTCCAGGCACGTGATTAACACCGCCTGTTTCTGGTTGTAGTTTATCAATAACTTTAAAGCACTAAGAAGTCTGATGACACCATCAATAAATATTTATGGAGGGTTTGGGGCTTGGTCTTGTCCTTGAAGAGGTTCCACGCTGGTGGGGGTTTAAATAAAGACTAAAACAACGGCTTCGTGTTACAAGTAAGTTCAGAATAAGCCCTGGTGGTGCCACACAAGAGATACAACCTGAGGGAGCGAGGGGGCAGGGCCATACAAATCTGGGGGAAAGTGGGGAGCAAAGAGGACATTATGGTGAAGTCACAAGTGGAGATGCTTTCCTGTGGGGGGGACCTAGGGAGGGGCACTCCAGGTAGGGGGACGAGCATGAGCAAAAGCCTAGATGCGGGGTTTCCCCCAGAGCAGATATGGGAACAGCCACTAGCCCCACGGGGTTCATGGGCTGCAGACCTGGCCACAATGGGCAGCTGATCCGACTCCAGGAGGAGCCTGCTTCTGGAACTCCCTGCAGGCTCCCTCTGCCTTCTCACTAGAGGTCATATGCAACAGGGCCTGGGGGGGGGGGGGGGGGGGCGGGTATTTACATTACAAAGCTTCTCTCTTACAGCTGATTCTTAACATCCCTAGAGATAAAGGGTGTTAATAAATAAGGCCGTCCTATCCAGAACACTAATCAGCTCCTTGTCAGAACAGAAAGCCCTCACGCGGAGGGGAGGGGAGAAGGGTGCTGTGTTTTACCAGGAACTTCACTTTGAGATTCCCTTTCTCAGGGTCTAGCTGCTTCCACTGTCCATAGCCCAGTAGGGCATTGTGGCTGGAAGCAGCAGGCATAGCTCAATAACACAAGGGAAGTTTTGAAAAAATCTAATGTCACCAATACCTCCTCCATCAAGTCCTCACCATCCCCATCCCTAATCAATGGCTTCCTCCTCAGGGCTCACACATGCCTCTCCACGCCCTCCCACAGCCCCAGCCCCGCTCATTTTCCAGTTAGCTACAATGTTATCTTACCCCCTGTACACACCTGCTAGGTGGCTCAGTCCATTCGGGCTGCTATAACAAAAATACCACAGACGGGGCGCTTAAACAACAAATATTTATTTCTCACAGTTCTGGAGCCCGGGAAGTCCGAGATCAAGGTGCTGGCAGATTCCGTGTCTGGCGAGTGCCCCCTTAAGATGTGCTTGATGGCTTGGAACGTTTTTATTATCTGCTCATTTATTTGAAAATTACTCTCCGGTTTTTGACCACCTTCAAGGTGGTGGTTGTTTCCAGCTTTTAGCCATTCTCAGGTCTTCCCGGTGGGACAGACAAGGGTGGGGGAGCTCTCTGGAGGCCCTTTTGTACAAGCACTAACCCAGCTCCTGAGGGTCTTGCCCTCACGATCAAATCACCGTCCACCTCCTAGAGTCATCACACGGGGTTAGGTTCCGACTGCATATAATTTGGGGGGGCGGTGGAGTCGGGGCACTTGAGTTTGTAGCAGTGGCAGATTCCTTGAGGGCACAACCGTAATGTTTGTCTGGGCCTTTGTTTCTTTCCTTCCTATTCCAAAGTAACTAAAGCAAAACATGATCAAACAGATGGGGATTTACCTGGACACGTGTGAAAACCGACCGTTGTGAGCAAGACTTGGACCAGGAACCCCAGCGCTTCAGCATCTTGAAGCCTCTCCTCTTCCTCCTCCTCCTCCTTCCTCTCTCATTCTATTGCTCTCTCCTCCTCTCTCTCCCGCACGCTTCCTCACATCCACCAGATCTGTCTCCTGTCCACACATTAATGCCCTCTTTTTCTCTGTGTAGACCAGTTTCTCCTTGCTCAAAGCCCAGAAGAGCCTTCCTACAACGTCTCAGTCAGGTTCAGCAGCTTTGAATGACCCAGACTCACTTCAGTCTTGATTCCAAATTTCAAGGAGAGGAAAGGGGGCATCCTGACCCAGTTTCTGTCAGACGTTCACCCCCGACCCAAGGGCACTCGTGACGCCTAACACTTATGCAGCCCTTTCTAATCCCAGGTGCTGCTCTAGAGGCGCACACGTGTTGACTCATTCAACCCCTATAACGAGTCTTTGAGGTAGGCCGCTGGTGGCCACATTTCGCAGATGAGACGAGCACTGAAACAAAAAGCTGGTTTGCATGACAAAATTCACATGGCTAGTAAAAGATACAGCTATGACATGAACCCAGGAAGTGTGACTCTAGAGCCCAGGCTTTTAACATTGTCCTCTAGTGGTCTTGGGCTGTATGNTCTTGCCCTCACGGTCAAATCACCGTCCACCTCCTAGAGTCATCACACGGGGTTAGGTTCCGACTGCATATAATTTGGGGGGGGGTGGAGTCAGGGCACTTGAGTTTGTAGCAGTGGCAGATTCCTTGAGGGCACAACCGTAATGTTTGTCTGGGCCTTCGTTTCTTTCCTTCCTATTCCAAAGTAACTAAAGCAAAACACAATCGAACAGATGGGGATTTACCTGGACACGTGTGAAAACCGACCGTTGTGAGCAAGACTTGGACCAGGGACCCCAGCGCTTCAGCATCTTGAAGCCTCTCCTCTTCCTCCTCCTCCTCCTTCCTCTCTCATTCTATTGCTCTCTCCTCCTCTCTCTCCCTCACGCTTCCTCACATCCACCAGATCTGTCTCCTGTCCACACATTAATGTCCTCTTTTTCTCTGTGTAGACCAGTTTCTCCTTGCTCAAAGCCCAGAAGAGCCTTCCTACAACGTCTCAGTCAGGTTCAGCAGCTTTGAATGACCCAGACTCACTTCAGTCTTGATTCCAAATTTCAAGGAGAGGAAAGGGGGCATCCTGACCCAGTTTCTGTCAGACGTTCACCCCCGACCCAAGGGCACTCGTGACGCCTAACACTTATGCAGCCCTTTCTAATCCCAGGTGCTGCTCTAGAGGCGCACACGTGTTGACTCATTCAACCCCTATAACAAGTCTTTGAGGTAGGCCGCTGGTGGCCACATTTCGCAGATGAGACGAGCACTGAAACAAAAAGCTGGTTTGCATGACAAAATTCACATGGCTAGTAAAAGATACAGCTATGACATGAACCCAGGAAGTGTGACTCTAGAGCCCAGGCTTTTAACATTGTCCTCTAGTGGTCTTGGGCTGTATGGACAATGGACAGAGCCCTGGGGGTAAACGGGCTGCAGTTGTCCATCCTCAGGGTTGGCAGTGGTCAAAGGAACACCAACCTTAAAAACTCTTTAGTCCTGCTCGAAGCAGTGGATGGATGGATGGATGGATGGGTGGGCGGGCGAACGGGCAGAAATTTGCCAATGCCAATGCCATCTACTCCTTGCTCAGCCCACTCCATAGCGAAAGGCTATCAGCTAAAGCACAACAACTCTTGACAGTATCCTTCAAGTTTAAAGACAAGAAGAGAGAAGGAGCTAGGGTTTTTTGTTCCTTTACTTTCAGGGCTTGGAGGTTGAAGAGACGAAAGTTGAAACTCACAGGCAGAAAACATAACCTATTCTGGCTTTTACCCACTGTAGTACCCCAGATGAGGAAAGGATGACAGAGAACGCTTGGAATATAAAGAACCAAAGGAGCTAAGCCATTAGGGAGAGGAAGAGAAGGAAAGAGGTTCTGGGGGGGCCTCAGGTAGGGCAGAGACCATGGCACACAGCACCACGATGGGCAGCTGCTGATGGGGAGGAGGCGTGGGGAGTGAGACGAGGTAATTAGACACTAAGGTCTGTGGCCTTTGGACCCACATGAAACAACTCCTGTGACTGCATGTTGCACAAGAGCTGAGGAGAAGCCCATCTTCTACACACAGAGCCAGCTTGGACGAGAAGCTAATCCACCGAGGTCAGAGTGGCCTGCAGACCAGGGTAGCCTGGCTGAACCCTGCAGGGTGTTTGCGCTGCTCAGCAGTGGAGGAAAGGTAAGAAACAGAAACCCGGCTGAAGACTCGATCTTGCTGGCCTAGAGGAGTGAGCATGCCCAACAGGTTGACTCTGAGGTAGGGAATTAAAAGAAGTGTGCTGCCTCTCAAACTCCAAATGCTTAATAAGCCAGTGCTGTTCCCAGAGAGGAACGGGCTGTGAGAATCCTTCTTCCCAGCACTGGCTTCCCCGCGGCTCAGCTGCCCTCCCAGGTTAAAGTCGCTTTGCCTCCCATGAATGTTAAATACAGAGTGTGTAGAGCCTCTACTTAAAATTCCTCCATATCTTTCTAGTCTCCTCAGATTAACATCTAAACTCTCTAGCTAGCCTGCAAGGTCCTTCATGAGATGTCCCCAGCTGACCCCCGGCTTCTTCGTACCCCCACACCTTCCTTTCCCAAAGTCACACTGGCCTTCTTTCAATTTCTTGAGCAAGCCTTCTTGTTCCAAAAGCTTTAGGCATACTACTCTCTCTGCCTGAGTGCTTTCCCTCCCAAACACCCGCAGCTGCTCAGAAATGCCCCCCCCCCCCCGACACACACACACACCCCACCTCTCACTATCCTTCAGCTCTCAGTCTCCCTAGAATGCCTAAGGTATTGGGTCTTAAAATCATCTTGCGTTAAAGTGGTTGTGTTTCATTCGTCTGGCCCCTCCAAAAATGCGCTTATTAAGTCAATGGTGCATTTCCTAATCAATGGTGTGTTTTACATTTTAAAAACTACAGTAATTATTGAATGAATAAAACACAAGCCCTCTGCTCCTTCCCCTACAGCCCACTCTCGTCCGACTCCAAGACCAGCCCATCTGCTCCCTTTCCCCCCAACTGCCCTGTCTGTGCCCTCTCCCTGTTCCCACTTCTGGTATAGTCCCTCAGTCCACAGCCACTCTCAGAAATCTCCAGACAGGACTGCCTTCTTTACAAAGTTGGGGGAGGGTGGCCGGCCATTCACCATGGAAACCCTGGGATCCCATAGGTGCAGAGGTCCTACGCCCTGTCCCGGCTGAGAAGCTCGGATCTCTAACAGTCTGAGCAGCCAAACACATGGGCGGAGTTTCCTGCAGAAGAACCAAGATTTTTCTCAATGTTCTAGACTGAATTATTATAGCCAGAGGGAGCCATTCATCAGCTCTGACACTGCAGGAAGCTTCCTAGGCAAACAGCTTTATTGCTGCGTGAGATTAACCCAGACTGTAGTAATTTGTAACAAAGATAAGAAAATTGCACTGGTCTCTTAGAAATAAATCTGAATTCCAGCGTGGACAAAGGGGATGTCAACTTGAAATCTGCTATTTCAGATATGATCAAATTTATAACAGCCCCTGACGAGTATAAAAAGCCAAGTGCAGCTTTTCGATGGAAGTGTCATCTCAGGACCCACCGTCATGAAATCAATTTAGCTGGTATTCCTAATGGGCCAATAGCCTGGGCCCCACCTAACTTTTATGAAAGACTGTTTGGCCTATTTGAGAATCATTCTCTCATTCACCTGACTTCATAATATGAGATGTCATGCATGGGGCAACCAATGGGGGAGGGGACGTGAGGGCAGGGAACCTGCCTCTAACCAGATCTCGATGGACCACAGAGGATACCAGAGGCCCCTCCCGAAACCGCTGTGAGGAGTAAATAAGAATGTGAGTGGAACACAGATGCTAGTTACTAACGGAAGTCTGTTAACCTAATGGACACTGTGGGGCTGTGCTGGACATAGACCCTCCAACCTCCACAATGGAAGGCTGGCCGGAGGTCCCCTGGCCAGAAAAATGTGTATGGCTTTGGAAATAGATTGTAATTCCCTCCCTATCTCCTTTTGGGAGCAGCTTCTTGTCCTGCATGACTGCTTCTTGACCTTTTCTCCCTGCACGTACACACTGAGGTAGTGAGGTTTGGAGTCCCTCGCAGACACGTGCCCCCTTTGTCTGAGACCCCTTAAACCAAGTCTCTGACCCAGGGAGATGCAATTCTGCTTTGCTGAGCTGCCGCCATCGGTGCTCCCTGTAACGTGAGTAATAAAGGCTCTGTCTGCTCCATCCCATCCTCCTTGGGTTTTTTCCAGCTTATCTGAACAAGCGGTCGAGATCCCCAGGCTCAGCCTCCTGCATTACAGATACCCAGGGTTGAGCTCTTACGACTGCCCTGGGCAAGGATGTAACTTCATCAGCTTGGCCTCATTTCATCCTCCCAACAATCGCACAAAGAGGGCAGTGTAAGTGTCTCCATTTACAAATGGAAAAAGTGAGGGCCGGAGAAGTCATGGAGCCTCCCCAAGGTCACACAACTGTTAAGGGGCATGACATGGATTCGAACACCCGCTCCTGGCCACCTACAGCGCTTTCCCCTATGCAGCAGTCTCTGGGTCAGCTACAGAGATATAAAAGTGACGTTCTTGGGATACCAGGCCTGCAGAGCTCACAGCCAGGCTGTGCATGACACACACCCACAAATAAGAACCTTTACTACATGGATAATAAGTCAAGCTCATTGCCTGCTTGCATGTGCCAGACACTGTTCGAGGTAAATCTCGTCGGTTACTTCCATGACCAGAGCGGGAGGTGGACACTACCGCTGCCCCTTTGTACGGAAAGGAAAGCAGCCTCAGTGAGGTTACAGGACTTGCCTGAGATTCTCCTCTGACAGGGAGTGGAGATAGTTATGGAACCTGGGCTACGTCCTTGCTTTTCTATTATAAGGAGATGCTACAAGAGAGAAATGCTAGAACCATGGAAATCTGGGCTTCAAAAAGACCAAAAATTTCTCTGAAAGATGTTCCTCTTGAGCTGGATGTTGAAATAAGAGCAGAAGTTTGTCCAGCAAATGAACAGGGAAATCAAGCAAAATCTCAGATTGTCCTGAATGACAAAACCCATGCTGTGCTGAATGCAGTGACCATCGTCCAGCTGTGTGACGCAGGGGAAGACAGTCAGCTGCACTGGGCTGACTGTTGGGAGGTTTGTCTAAAGGACAGGAACTCAATTTCCCATCTCCACACACCAAAGGCCTGTGCAGGCCTGGCCCCGAGTGAACACCATTTGCGGACTTGAACTAAGTCCCTAGAAACTGGGACCTGGAAGGGCTCTTGAAGATGGGGCCATCCAAGGTCCTCACTGTACAGGGAACAAACTGAGACCCAACAAAGGAAAGAAGGAGGGAAGCCTTTTAAATTCCGTATGTACATGGGTGCAGAGGGTCCCAAGGCAAAGGGGGCAGGAAGGAAGTAGAGTGGAGTCAGGGAGCTAGCCTTCAGTGTGAGCTGGGTCTGGGTCGAAGGCCCGAGTTAAGGTGCTGACTGAGGACAGAAACTGTTAAAAGGAGGCCACTGAGCATGGAAGTTGTCACCCGATGGACCTCAAGTTGATCTGGGGTTCTGCCTCCCACTGGCTGTATAACTTGGACAAACTAACCTCTGTTTCCACATTTGGAGAAGTAAGATAATAGTGTCCATTGTGAAGTCATTTTGAAGATAAAGAAAAATGATGCAAATAAAAAATGGGCACATAGTTAATGCTCAATAAATAGTAGTGATTACTAGGATCTCAGTCACACTTTTCTTTTTTTTGCCAACCCTAATCAGTAGCCTACTGAGTTGATTCCCTCCCATTCCACCCCTCTCCCTGCCTGAGAGCCTCTCCCAGGCACTCAGAAGATCCGCAAAACTGGTGCGATTCAGTGGTGATTTGGCCCCACTAGGATGGCCTAAAAGGTCACCTTAAATGAGAGAACAGGAAGATGCGGGTTCCTCTGAGAGAGTTTGTTTCCGCCAACAGGTGTGGGCAGAAGACCCATCAGGAGAGTGACCCGGGCCTGCGCCCCACTCCTCCCCTGTCCTCTCTTTGAAAAGGTAGGCCCACTGAGTGTGGACCCTTCTTTATGTCCTCAAAACCCACAGGGTCTCTGAAAAGCAAGAAGACAAGTTCCAGGATTTTGCAATACAGCACAGATGCTTCTTATCACAGTCTAGTACAAACAAGACAAAGTCCTGGTGGGGCAGCTCTGTTGGTTACAGAGACCATCGACCCCATACACCAATGCAGTGGGATGGATCCCCAATCAGGGCACATAAAGAATCTGCCAATGAATGAATGCATGGATAGGTGGAATAACAAATTGATGTTTCTCTCTCTCTAAAAAACTGATTAAATTTGTTTTAAATAAAAAAACTAATACATATAAACAAGATGGGCCTTCCTTTTAGAAACTTACAGAAGAAAAGTTCCCAAGAATGAACCCAATGCAGATGTGAGAGCAAAGCTGGGTCGTTTTGCCAGCAACTTCCCACACGCAGTCAATTCTCCCCAAAGTCATTCCTCCTCGGGGGTCCCTCTTTTTTGTACCTTCCCTGCAAAAAAAAGTAAATATTTTTCAATGAAATTCAGTGATCAATTAAACACCGACCTTCTTTAATATCAACGTTGAACCAACAGCAGCTGCACATTCCAATCAGAATACTTAAAGCAATTAAACTTTAGCTACTTTTAAAACAAATTCTTTTAAATGCTAATGACCATTGTTTTCACACTTGATAAGTAAAATTTCATGTCGAGCAAGGTTAGATGATTGCAATGATTTAATTGTACTTCTCAAAGAAAGGAAAATTTTAAGAAAAAAGCTAAGATGGACCTCTTACGACATTCCTACCGCAAAACGTCCTGTAACAATAGAGCCGTGATTTGCTGAAATTAAAATGCTATTATGGTGAAATTAGGGCTTCAATATTTTTAGCAGCTTTAATAGGCCTTGCGTTTTAAGGGACATCTGATAATAGATAATTACATTTCATCTTAAAGAAACTGAGTTGTTTTCTTAAGGAAAATACTTTTCTTTCTTCCAGAGGTTAAAGCTGAGCCATCATTAGAAGCAGCACCCAGCTCGAGGTTCCCGCTTCAGCTTGGGAAATAGAGATTAGCATATAAATAGCCTTCGGTGCCTGCTTGATTCCAGCTATTTTGCGTTTCAATGTGGCATCAGAATGCACTTAGCAAGAAATGTTCGAGAGGAGAAAGAGGTTTGTAATATGTCGCTTTTATAGAGAGGGGAACTCTAAGTATAAAAGATCATCCACTCCTCTGTGAGCTTTTTTTTTTTTTTTTTGCATCCTTTCAATGTCCCAATTACAGACCCCAAGGAGCCAACAGGCCCCCTAGAACAGAACCTTCGTTTACGCTACAGCTCTTTCTTCGGACCGGGAAAATAAGTCAAAATGGTGCACGGGAAATCAGATAAATACGAGGGCTTTCTCCCGGATTTCAGGAGCCCAGGCTGGGGAAGGGGCACAGCCCTGCCCTTTCTCCTCGCCCCCACGCCCCCCATCTGAGGCAGGAATGTTGGACAGCTCCACCAGGACCCGTTTGCTGGAGCCACAGGGGAGACTCCTGGCTTTCTGCCTGGAGGCCAGCTTCCCTCCTGGGAAATCGCAAAAACTGGGCACGGAGCCCAGGGTTCTTCCTGTCCTCCCCTTCCCAGTCTCACTCCCACACCTACACACACACACACACACACACACACACACACACACACGTGCGCCTTCTGCCAGATGCTGGGTCAGGCTCAGGCTCAGGCTGCAGCAAGAAGATTCTTAAAGCCCACACTTCTCTCCTTCAGCACAGGACGGTGGGCAGTCCTGAGAAGAATGGTGCTGTGCACGTTTCAGGAGACAGACTTTCCTGGAGGTGACAACAGCAGAGGAGCTGAGGGCAAGCAGGAGGTGACCTCTGGTAGAGCTCCTGGTGGCTTAGACCAACCCGGAGCCCTGGGCTCCCCTGTAACTTGCTATGTATGCACCAATCATGCCAGCTCTGAACCTGGGTTCCTTCGTCCATCAAAAGGAGAATTACAAACCCTGTCCTGTCTCTGCGTGCAGCTACCGTAGAGAAGAGGTGAGGAAATGAATGTGAAAGAACTCTGTAAGCTCTCTCCCATGTCAGCATTAGGTCACTGGGCTGTTGGCGAGGTTCGTTCCGGAACATCCATCCTTTGGCTGGCTACCCTAGCATCTCACCCATGCCCCTGGGGCCCTGCCCAACCTCTGGACCTGCAGTGAGAGGGGAAAGGAATCCATGGTTTTCCAGGAAGCCAGTCAGGGGTTAACAGCCCTCAGCTGTTGGGCCAAGTGCCCCCATTTGGGTGCTTTGGACACAGCTGTATAAAGACAGAGGCTAGGGCTTAAGGGGCAGACGGACCTGCATGTCACGTTCCTGCCTCATCACTGGTAGCCCCTGGCGTCATTTGCTCCTTGAGTCTTTTTTTTAACCCTCAAACCCGATGTCATGGCCTTCAGAAACTATAAAGCATGGGGTGGTTGTGTCCTTGTCCTTTCAGCCTGCACACGGAAGGAGTGTGGGAATTTCTCGCTGTGGGGAAGTGTCCAGGTGGGCTCCGTGCATTCCCTGGACTCCACGAAATTGGCCCAGGCTCTGCAGGGCCCCTCTCAGGTTGCACTAAGTCCTGCAAACCCCCTTTCCATGGAGTGCTGCCTCTCTGGGAAGACCACCACCACTTCCATGAGGCTCCTGACAAACTGAGGATTTTCACCTGGCCGCAGTGAGGGCCACTCACCTGAGCTCCTCAGCGGGAAAGGGGCCAGCATGCACGATCAGCATTACTTTTCCCTGCTGTGCCACAGCTTCCAACACTCAGTGCTGACCCAGGACTGAGGCCTAGGTTTTCATTCCAAAGCGCTGTGTTGGAACACAGGGCACCTGGAGGGTGACTTGGATGCTGTGCTGCCACAGTGGGATGGGGTGCAGTGGGCTCAGGCCGGAGTTACAGAGCCTGGCCTTCTCTCAGCTGCATTGTTCAAACACACTCCTTCCTAGATTTCTGTTCTCTTGGGTGTCCTCTGGCCCGAGTGCTTTTCATTCTAGCCAGGATGCTCCATATCACCTGTCTTGCCAACTCAGGCAACTATAATATCAGCTTCCATTTATAGGATCTTTTATTATCGCCATTTTATACATTAGGAAATCAAGGCTCAGAGAAGCTGAATGACTGACACAGAGTCACACAGCTGTCAGGGAAGAGCCGAGATTCAACCTCAGGCTTCGACTCAACTTCAGAGCCGCTGCTCTTAATCAGCACATGCGGTGGCATTTTCCCGGGCACCTGCCTAGTCGCCGTTTACAATCCACATGATCCCAGGACGGTCTACGTGTGTGATCCCTCAAATTGTTTTCCAAAGTTTGATACGAAGAACACCAATTCTACTAAATGTTAATGATTTTCCTTGGGGAAAAAAAGTTTTCATGACGGAGTGAATTTGACATTGAGTCCGACACTAGACGGTTCTCTTTCTAACTGCAGGACTTCTCAGAGCCTCTAGGATGGGAATAAATCCACTTTGTAAATCTACCAAAAAAGGCAGAGTATAAAATCTTCCCCCACTCATGTTCCACTAACAGACCAGGGTTCCCCAACTATTCCACTCAAGTGTGGGTGTTATCCCCCAGAGCAGCAGGGTCAGGTGTCACCTGGGAGCTAGTCGGAAATGCAAAACCTCGGAGGCCACCTCCCCTACTGAATCAGAGTCTGCACTTTATCAGGATGCCCGGACTGTGCGTGCGCACGGTCGAGTCCGAGAAGCAGTGGTCTGCAACAGGGTCCCCACGCCCCAGGCCACGGGCCTGTGAGGAACCAGGCAGCACAGCAAGAGGCAAGAGGCAAGTGGCAGGCATCCGGTTATGTTTACTATAACCGGATGAACTGAAGAAATAGGGGAGGATAATGAGGAGCAATTGCTGGAGAGGATTAGTGAGTTGAAATCCAGGTTGACGGGTCGACTGATGATGATAACGAGGAGATAGGGCTTGTTTTTGTGCGATGTATTTTTCAGGAGCGTGTGCATAAGGATATGTTATGTGCACTTTGGTGGCCAATCAGCACCACAGCTGCAGAGCTATCGAGTCTCTGAATGAGTACACATCAGGGAACCTGAATTGGTCATTTCGTGTCAGTATATGCCCAGACGGAGCAGCTGTCATGACTGGGCAGCTTTGTAGTTTCACTACTCGAGTCAGAGAGGTCGCTTCTGAATGCGAGTCTCTGCACTGTGCCACCTATAGAGAAATGCCGGCTAGCTGAGAAATGTCACCTGAACTTAACCTTTTGCAGGAGGTGATTAAAACGATCAACCACGTTAAAGAGTGTGCCCTTAAATTACGTCTATTCGCACAGCTCTGTGAGGAGATGGACGCAGAGCACACGCATCCTCTCTTACACACAGAAGTGAGACGGCTTTCCAAAGGCAGATCACCGGACAGAGTGTCTGAGTTGCGAGAGCCGCTCCAGAGATTTCTTTCAGAAAAACAGTCACCACTGGCAGCACATTTCAGTGACACAGAATGGGTCGCAAAACTTGCCTACTTGTGTGACATATTCAACCTGCTCAGCGAACTCAATCTGTCACTTCAGGGGAGAACGACAACTGTGTTCAAGTCAGCAGATAAAGTGGCTGCATTCAAAGCCAAACTGGAATTATGGGGGCGACGAGTGAACAGTGGGATTTTTGACATGTTTCAAACATTAGCAGAGATTTTGAAAGAGAATGAGCCAGGGCCTTCTTTCTCCCAGCTGGTGCATGATCACTTATCTCAGCTTTCAGAAGAGTTTGAACATTACTCCCCAGCCACAAAAGACCCTCAAACCGGGAAGGGATGGATCCGAGACCCATCTGTGACTAAGCCAGGTGAATCGACTTCGTGCTGGAAGAGAATCAACTGCTGGAGATTGGAAATGACGGTGACCTTGAAAGTATGTTTGAAAGGGCTTCAAATCTCCACGTGCTCTGGATTAAAAGTCAAGGTGGAATATCCTGAGGCTGCCACAAAAGCACCGAAAAGCCTGCTTCCCTTTCCAACATCCCATGTTCGTGAAGCCGAGTTTTCCAAACCGAGATCACGGAGTACACTGGACATAAATAAGACACTTCAAGTGTCACTGTCCCCCGTCACCCCCAGATGGGACCATCTAGTCACAGAAAAACCAGCTCGGGGCTCCCATTGTCTCCGCATTGTAGCGAGTTGTATAATTATTTCATTATATATTGCACTGTAATAATAATAGAAATAAAGTGCACAATGAAAGTAATGCACTTAAATCATCCCCAAACCATCCCCCTTCCCCACCCCAGTCCATGAAAAAATTGTCTTCCACGAAATCAGTCCCCGGTGCCAAAAAGGTTGGGGACCGCTGGTCTGCAACATGCATTTAGGGAAACGTGGGTGACCCATCATACCCGGTGTCCACGCACGAGTCATCAAGCCATAAAATCCAGTGGCAAAAAAAGGCATCGAGCAGTACCGGACCCCACGAGGACCAAACAGCCAAATGTAGAATGAAGTAAAGATGCTGCAGCATCACTCAGACATCATTCAAGAGAGTTCCCGCAACGGAAAGGTTCCTCCCTGTTCCCGACGGGTTACAAAAATAGCTGGAGACGGAAGCATGATTAATATTCTTCGCTGAAGGCATTCCTAGAATGTGGACATGGAAAGTATCGCATAGCTCTTCCTAAAGTGTGAAAATCTATTTTTTTCATTTCATCCTCACTGAGGTGCACTTGACATGTAAAATCGTAAGGTACCGCCCTGGCTGGTGTAGCTCAGTGGATTGAGCGCGGGCCTGTGAACCAGAGGATCGCGGTTCGATTCCCAGTCAGGGCACATACCCGGGTTGTAGTCCAGTCCCCTGCAGGCCAACTCCCAGCAGGGGACGCACAAAAGGCAACCATACATTGATGTTTCTCTCCCTCTCTCCTTCCCCTCTAAAGATAAATAAATAAAAAATTAAAAAAAAAAATAAAATAAAATCGTAAGATACCGAAACTGCGTGTTGTGGCTATCTGACACACGCCCTGGGAAAGGATCCCCCTCCACTATCTAGTTTATTAACACCGCACACATTTATCATTATTTTTGAGGGGGTGAGAATATCAAAGTTCGACTCCCTTAGAGCATTTCAGTGAGGCAACACAGTTGTCACCTACAGTTGCCATGTTTTACACGAGACCCTCCAACTTTATTCATCTTTATAGTTGAAAGTTTGCGGCCTTCACCAGCCTCCTCCCATTTCTCCCCTCCCCCCCACCCCTGGCAATCTCTCTTCTGCTCTCTTTCTATGCGTTTTTGTTTTCAGATTCCACATATAAATGACGCCTCTCTCTGTCTGTGCGTATTGCACTCAGCACAATGCCTTCCAGTTTCTTCCATGTTGTGGCAAATGGCAGGATTGAGTTCTTTCTCACGGCTGAGTAATAGTCCTTTGTACGTGGTATGTAAAATGGAATACATGTGTAATGGAACGTCTCCTTTATCCATTCATCTATTGGTAGACCCTTAGGTTGTTTCCAGGTCTTGGTTACTGTGAATAATGCTGTAATGAGCACAGGAGTGCAGATATTTCTTCCATATTCTGTTTTTATTTCTTTTGGACCATACCCAGAAGTGCGATTGCTGGGTCACATGGTGGTTCTAGTTTTAACTCATTGAGGACCCTCCACACTGTTTTCCACAGTGGCTACACCAATTTACACTCCCACCAACCGTGTGTACGGGTTCCCTTGTCTCCAAATCCTTGTGGACTCTTACCATTTCCTGTGTGTGTTTTTTAATAGATTTTATTTATTTATTTTTAGACAGAGAGGAAGGGGGGGAGAACGAAAGAGAGAAACATTAATGTGTGGTTGTCTCTCGCGTGTCCCCTACTGGGGACCTAGCTCGCAACCCAGGCACGTGCCCTGACTGGGAATCGAACTGGTGACCCTTTGGTTCACAGCCCGAGATCAATCCACTGAGCTATACCAGCCAGGGCCATTTCTTGTGTTTTTTACAACAACCATTTTAACAGGTATGAAGTGATAGCTCACTGTGATTTGGATTTGGATTTCCCTGATAATTTATGACATTGAGCACATTTTCATATACTTGTCAATCATTTATTTATATGTCTTCATTGGAAAAAATATTTATTTGGGACCTCTGCCCATTTTTTAATTGGATTGTTTTTGCTATTGAGTTATGTTAGTTCTTTAAGTATTTTGGATATAAACCCCTTATCAGATACATAATTTGCAAATATTTTTTCTCACTTGGTAGATTGCCTTTTCACCTTCTTGATGGTTTCCTTGGCTGTGGGAAGCTTTTTAGTTTAATACAGTCCTACTCGTTTATTTTTGCTATTGCTCTTTTCATTCTTAGCAGGAGTGTCCCTCTGTTTCCTTTGATCCCCTTTCAATCACAGAAGTAGTCAAGGTCATGGACATCCCTGGGTTTATCACCTGGGATACTCTTGGGAAATGACTGATTGGTCCCTACCTTGGCATCTCAGAAGACAGCCTCAAGGTTACAAAAGCTTGTCTCAAGGTTTTAAAAATCACAGTTGCAATGACCCGTTCATGCAAGATAAGACCCATGCCTAAAGAAAACTGCCTTTGCTTTTGGCTGCAATTATTTCAGTTCATGTGGTCACACTCTCTCAAGCTGTCCTGACATTTCAAGCTACAGCTTAAGACATTTTTTTGCTCAACACTAGACAAAGAAACAAATTAGTTTTTATTTAATGACTTCGGTGTTTGGGGGAGACCAAATTTTTTCAAAGTATATGAGCAGAGAGGTTCAAGAACCGGCCCAAAAGACACAGAGCTTATAAATGATAGCAGTGCCCAGATTACAACCCAGGTCTGTCCGGCCTCCAATCAGGACTCTCCCCATGATGCAGGCAGGCAGCCCAAGGACGCGCTCAGTTTATGTCATACTCCTCACATTTGACTCCTACGGAGGTTATTCTTCCCTAAATCCCTCCTTTTATAATATAAAGTGTCCCTGCCACCCTCCCAACCTCTTTGTCGCCCTTCTGTCTTTGGGTTTAGATCTTTTCACTGATCTTCACTGAAGTTCTTTTTTCAGGGGCTGCCCAATACACCAGCTGGCTGAGATTTTTCTCTCCATTCTGAATTGTCGTGCAAATCGTTCTCTAGTGCTTCCCACAGCTAGAATGACTGACCGCCTGCCTTGTCACTGGCCAACAGGCCTTGCCTAACTAAGACTGAGCCCCACAGCCCTCCCTGGGAACCAGGTGACTGTTGGGTAGGCCAAAAAAAATCCTTTGTTTTTCTTGTAAGATGGCTCTAGAAGTACTCAGTTGTCTTTAACTTCATCTGAAACAATTTTGTAAGATGGTATTGTGACAGTTGTCACATCAGATGGCATTTAAAAAGAAAACATCAAAATTGGTGAATTTTTGTGTCGCCATTTTAATATTGAAGATGAAAGAAAATAAGCAACATTTTCAACATATTATGCTTTACTATTTCAAGAAAGGTAAAAATGCAACTGAAATGCAAAAAGATTTGTGCAGTGTATGAAGAAGGTGCTGGGACTGATCAAACGTGTCAAAAGTGGCTTGTGACGTTTGGTGCTGGAGATTTCTCACTGAACGATGTTCCATGGTCAGGCAGAGCAGTTGAAGTTGATAGCGATCAAATAGAGACACTAATGGAGAAAATCAATGTTATACCATGCAGGAGATAGCTAACATACTCAAAATACCCAAATCAATACAGTTATTGGTGAAAATGAAAAACATGTGTTTTATTTTATGGAAAAAGCTGAAATACTTTTTGGCCAACCCAATAGTAACCTGTCAATCAACTTAGATACATCTCACAGCCAAGATATCCAAAATGGAACTCCTAATTTCCCCTCAGTCTCCCAAACTGCTGTATGGCACCACCATAAGTTTGGTTGGTGGTGGGGAGGGCATTTATTCTTCTCTATTCTTTATCCTTCATATTTTATCTATCAGCCAATCTTTTCTCCTACACTTCTAAGACAGATGGTAAATCCATCACTTCGTGCCTTCATCACTGCCATCACCAGGTCTAAACCATTGTCATCGCTCACCTGGACCCCCGCAAGAGTCTCCTGTCTAATCTCACATCTGCCTTTGCTCCCTCCAGTGAATCTTCCCCATGACAGCCAGGGCGATCAGCCATCAGAAACAGCATCAGATCATGCCACTCCCGTTTAAACACTTCCCGACCAAAAAATAAGCTCCATGAGATTTGGGACCCAACTCTCGTGTTCACCTCCATATCCCTAGTGATACAACAGTGCCTAACACAGAGTAGGTATACAGTACATACTGCTTGCATGAATGAAGTAATAATTTAGTTGCAAATCAAAAAAATCTTGTTATTTATATAAAAGTGGCCCTAAATTTTTTGAGAGTTTTTTCTTTTGATTCTAACATTGCCACTGGTTTTCCCTAGTTTCTCAGGAGATGTCAACATATCTAGACTATGAGCAATTTATTCCTCCCCTTCCCTCCAACAGAGTCAAAGTAAAAGGAATTTGTGACTTACACACACAGATGCCTCTCTCTTCAGTTATGTTGCTTGAGAATAGATGGGAGATTATGCTGATTGAACTGGACATTTTCCACTTTTATTATTCTAATTATAAACATAAACTATTGGGGGTAAAATCAAATGGAAATCCGCCTATCAATTTCACAATTAGCATCTCATTTCAAGAGACCAATCAACTTAAATGAGGGCCAGTGACCTTAATCTTTCCCCAAATACAGGACTTGATTCCTCCTATTAGTTGAAAATCTCCAAACTATGAAATATTTGGTTTAACCCCATGTTTGCATCAACGATGCCATTATCACATTTAAATAAGTCAAGAGATTTTTGTGACCTTCGTGTTCTGATTTGTATGGACAAAAGCAGAAGACAAAAGCTGTGCAAATCGAGCAGGAAAAATAACAAGGCCACTTAAATAGGGCCTCTTTTTTTATTTTTCTAAGACTGTGAAAGGAAGTATGATTTTTTAGGGGATTTATTTTGCCACCGATTAGCTAAAATTAACCCAGGAGGAGAGTAAACCACAGAAGTCAAAGACAGCTCATTTAAATCATCAGGGTCTGCTAAAATCCAGTCAGGAAAAAACCCCACAACATTCTCTTTATGATATAGGAGGGGGAGACTTTTGGTTTTTAAAAAGGAAAGAAACAGAGCCTTGTTGGTTAGAGCATTGTCCCAATACACTGATGTTGCAGGTTGGATTCCCAATCAGGGCACATATAAGAAGCAACCAATGAATGCATAAATAAATGGAACAACAAAGCAATGTCTCCCTTCTCTCTCTTTCTCTCTCAAGTCAATAATTTTTTAATTAAAAAGAAAAAAAAACAGAGAAGGACAAATTTGACCTGGCAAACAATGTATCCACCGAACATCAATACCCCTGGAAGGATTAGAACAAGACCATACACTCTCCAGAGTTAACCCCTCCTCCCAAAAGACTGAAGGCTCCACCTGAGTAAACATGGGAGACGTATAAACAAGTAACAACCAAATATTAGAACCAGAAGACTAGTTACTAACGAATTTGTTAATAGCTCTCAGAAAAATTTCACTTTGGAGTAGACTTTGGGTGCACGAGTTGCCACAACCACCCAAGAAGCATTTCAAGGTCAGCCAAGAAGCTGCCAGTCTTGTCCCTCTGGCTCCATTGATTGATGTGCCTTAAGTAGCTCCATTCAAGTCTTTGCTGACATGACTGATTTTTCTTCAACTTGCCTGCATTGACGTTACTGTCTGTTTAGGATCTGTCTGGCTAGAATTCTTAAGCTGCAAGAAAATCAACATAAGCTAAGCTTAGGCAGCAAAGGAAAATTCATTAAAAGGATGTAGGACTGTTTCCTGGAACTCACGGGCACCATAGCACCAGCCCTCAACGTAGACCATCCTCTGTTTCATTTCTGTTCTTCTCAGTACATCTGCTTCTCAGTTCACAAAGCGGAAGGAAATGGCCATCCTTTGCTTCCTAGTTCTAAGCTGGTCTATTCTAGAGAGCATTTCAGCCTGTACTAGAATCTTGGGGTCTCAAAATCAGAGAAAAAAGAATCTGAACCTCTAAATGTGGGTTAGGTATCCATCCTGACACATTCAACCATGGCCACAGAGGGTGGGTCCCATGGTGCAAACATGGCCACCAGGGGTTGTAGCCAAGGATGAGGAAGGCAATTCAGGAAGATCTTTGTGAGCTAGATTGAAGCTAGGATTATACTGTCACAACCAGAGGCAATTGCAATAGCCAAACCCATGGAGCCAACGCCAAGGCAAATCATTACTATTATATTGTACCTTCGGTCAGAAGAGTAGGGATTACAGCTACACAACATTCTGGGAGAAGAGCCCTGACTATGCCTCTGAGAGAAGCCCTCTTTCTTCTTCTTCATACTGCGTATCACAATTTATTAGCCTACATTTATTGTAAGCTTGTTTAATGATTATCTCTCTCCACCACTCAGCCTGAAGTCCTGTGAGGTCAACCCTGTTGGTTTTACTCATCTTCACATTCCTGGCACCATGCCTGGCACATAATGGAGACACACTGAAGGACTGTTAGTTGAATGAATGGTGAATGAAATGGAGGATGCCAGGGAAGTTTTTCCAGATGATTTGATACATGAGTTGAGTCTTGCATGACAGACAAGTGTCTTTTAGGAGAACAAGCAGGGAGAGGGAATGACAGGTACAAAGGCACAGGTTCATGTAATACAAATACCACGAGGACTGTAAGACACGTTGGGACCAGAGATCTGGCTAGAAAGGAGAGGCGGAGACCACCTCATCTCATGGATGGCCTTGTGCAGAGATTGGAGGTTTGGGAGCTAGAAAGGACATAGATTTTAGACAATAGGAATGCAGGGCTGGATTAGAGGCAGGAAGGTGAGTTAGAAAATTTATGGAGTCATCCAAAATAGAAAAAAGAGGGCAGTAGAAATGAAGAGAAAAAGATTTTAAGAGCTATTGAGGATGTAGAATCAGCAGAAACTCAAGGAATATAATTTTCTTCATTTTATTACAGTTATTTATGCACATCTTACCTCCCCTGCAAGACTGTGAGCTTCTGACTCTTTCTTCTTCATGCCTGAGCTACCAAGGCTTGTACAATGCCTGCCCAACAAACTAAAATAAAAATAAACTAACCAATGACTGAATGATGACCACTAACCAAAAGTGGCAACAGCATGCTGGGGCAGAGGACCAAGAAGTATCCTTTGAGGGTTTCATAGAACCTTGCTGCTTGTAAGCTTATCTTGCCTCCCAAAATGCTTAGAGCTCCTTACCTTCTTCTGTATCCACCTCAACCCCCACCCTGGGCTCAGGGTAACATCTCTCTTTAGTGGACTGAACTGGAATAGACTGAAATGGAATTGAACAGACCTCCTAGTCTTTAGAAACTACCTGGAAGACAGACCTGAAGAGGAGGAGGGTGGCTGGCAGAACTTCCCCTCTGCAAAAGCCGAGGGTCTCTGCCCAGGGCTTCCCGGGGGACAACTTAACCTCACTGAACTGCCCCTCTCAGCTCAGCGCCAGGAGAAGAGAGGATAAAAGCCCTTCAGTGGACCGGAAAGAGCTGGGACAGCTGAGTAAAGACCAGAGTTCAAAAGCCTCGAAGAGTTGAGATTAAGCCTAAACAAATTCCAGAAGCTTCTGACCTTAGGAAATGATGCAAATGAATGAATGTTCTCAGAAAATATATCATGAATGAATGAAAGAATGAATCACAGTAAACTAATGAATAATATTATTCTACCTATTCTAATAGGTAGAATAAATGAATATTTTCTACCTATTCATGGCAAGTTTTTTAAAAAAGAATTAAGACTGAAAATACATAATCTTTAATGAATTCCTGAGCTATTACATGTTATGTGAGAATCTACCATTTTCTTGATGCGTACTATTTACATGCTGGAGAATAGTTTATTCCAATCATTGGCTTCATTTCAATAACGAGTCACATATGGAAATCATGACATAACTAGATCGTGTCATACAGCCTGATGTTCTCTGCCCTGGGGACAAGCCTGGCCCTTCAACCGTCACAGCAAAGCACACTTTGATCCTCACCATCATCAGTGGCCGCTACCCCCCGGGGGGCAGAAGGCCCAGGGGGGAAGTAATCAGCCCACGACTATTCAGGCCTTAAGGTTGCCACTGTCCTAGGAGTCAGCATTTCTCTGTAATTACTCTGATGCAATTCTCCTATACACACAAACCCGTTTGACTGAATTGAGTATCATGAAGAAAAAGAAGGAAAAGCAGCAGAGAAAGCCACATTTTGTTTACAAAAAAGCCCCACTACATTGCACTCTAAATATTTTGGCGGGTTTTCTTATACGTTTTTTGCCAATGCAGGTTTAACTTGTAACATAAATATTTCCCCACAGTGCTGAAAACCTCTGCCCAAACATCAGTTTTAGCAGTTGTATAATATTCCTTCAAGTAGCTGAGCTGTGGCTTACTTAATCATTAGCCCCATTCTGGGCAATCAGGTCTATCCCTATATTGTTAAATTACATGCAATGGTGTGATAACTACCCCTGTGCAGAGAGATGTTTTTATACATCAGGTTACCTAGCTGGGAGGAATTGTGGGACCACTAATTGAGGGAGACAATGGACACAGCTATGCACTTTTTCTAAAGGAAGACATAGCCTTTGTGCCCTGGACAGATTACGAAGCAGGGCCAAGACTGTGATGTCTGAGCCCCTTCCAGCTTGAAGAACCCGTTAAACCCAAATTCCCCATGAAGTATTGCATTACTGCCTCAGAATCTCAGCAGCGGGGCCCACGCGTCTGCGCTGTTCAGCCCTCCAGGGAAAAGGAATCACTGGGCCACATCCCGCAGAAAGAAATCCCTCGCAGCTGCGCAGTTCACAGGAGACTCTACACGTCGGGATTCTTCACTGAAAATGAGGCCAATTGGAAGTGACTTCAATTGGAGGAGCAAATGAAGTCACCTCCTTGGAGGTGACTTCAAGGAGCAAACGAAGACTACCTTGTAGCTCACAGCATCCATGGGGAGAAGTGGCTCAAAAGCAGGTAGAAACCCAGGAAGCCAAGAGGAACCTCAGTAGAACACACTGCTGTCACTCCTGGAGGGCCACTTCCACCTACTGTCCCCAGCGTCTCTGGGACGCATCCTGATCTGACCCCTATCACTCACTCCAGAAACACTGCACTGGGCAAGAGCATCCGGCTGGTTGAGCCAGGACCACGTGCCCATGCACACGGTACCTGACCCCCTTCCCTCCCTGTATGGGAGGCAGAGCTTTCCCTCCCACCCAATTCCCAAACAGGAGAAGTATTGGCTACAAGGCAACCCCAGAGACAAATCTCTGCTGTCCACCCCTTTGACCTTATAACTTCATTTGACTTCCACAAAGACCCTGAGAAGGAGGTAGAACAGTGCTCCGACCCCCACCTCACAGAGAGGACGCTGAGGCTCATAAAGAAAAACTGAGTTGCCCGACTGGTGTTAGAGGGGAGATGAGTTCTTTCTGCTGCTCAGAGTGACCTGTCCACAGGCTGATGCTGAGAAATATGGACAATGAACGTCTCTCATTTGAGCAATGAGTTATTGGAAGAGGATCAGCTATCACAATCATTAGCTACTGTACTTCATAAACTTAGCGATCTGCACGCCATTCGTCTTATTTTGTCGTTGTTGTTAATACTTTTTGCTCCTGGAGAAAATTCTGGGCACAGTGAGCTCATCTGTTCTGCCATTCAATGTACTAAATTAACACCTCAATGTGAGAACTAAAACTCAGAGGTGAAAAATCAGGTCCTTGAAGCCAAGACCAAAGATCATTTATCTTAACCTTGCGTATTAGAAAGACTTTTAAAATGGGATGTTGAAGTTCATTGGAAATAAAGGTGTTTATTGCCTTGTTTGGAGGACTGTCTTAGTACATGCGGGCTGCCGTAACAAAATACCACAGACTGGGTGGCTCATAAACAACAGAAATGTATTTCTCACAGTCCTGGAGGCTGGGAGTCCAAGATCAAGGCACCAGCAAGGTCGTGTTCTGGGGAGGGCTCTCTGCCAGGTTCACAGCCAGCACCTTCTCTGAGTGTCTTCACTCGGTGGCTGAGGAGAGGGAGCTCTCTCAGACCGTTTGCTAAGACACTAATCCCATAGAGAGAGACCGGATAGTGACCTAATCACCTCCCAAAGTCCCCACCACCTAATACCAGCACAGTGGGGGTAAGGATTTCACCCTAAGGATTTGGAGGTTGTGGGAAACACAAACACTCAGACCAGAGCAAAGGACAAAAATCTCAAAGAAAGAAGATGGAACTTCTGAAATGTTAGAGCTATGCTAAATCTCCAAGGCACCTTGCTCTTTCCCCTGGGCCTTTTTCTGGACTTCAGATGCAGGCTGGGAAAGGTCCAGGGTGGAGGACCCAGGGGAAGTGACATTTGAGATTGGAGATCTTGAGATTGGAAGCCATCAGAGGTTGTATGCAGAAAAAGCATGGGACAGGCGGGGGCGGGGGGGGGGGGCCCTGCTCACTGGAGAGACAGGGAGCCAGCAGGAGATGAGGCATTTTTGACTTGGCCTCTGGGTAGAAGGACATTTTCACATGGACACAGGTCCTTACTATTCACCTTCTTTATTACCAGCATAGTGGGTGATGAACAGCCTTGCCTAATTCTAAACCCCAAATCTAACCCTAAGCTCCAAAATTTCAGTGAAATTAAGTAATCAATAAATGGAGTGTGAATCCAGGCTGTCTGTGGCACACTTTTTTAAATAACGAAATAATTGCATACAAGCCTATGTCCTTACTCATGTTTGCATACACTCCCGTACACAGGAAAATCCAGAGCACCACCCACAGTGCTGTCCTCTCTCAGAGTGGTGGAGTTATAGAGAATACTCGCTTCTGCACTATGTATGTTTGTAAGGTTTGAATTTTTTTCAGTGAGTATGTACTTCTTTCGTCACCAGGAAAAACACACAAACAATAAAGATAAATGTCATCTTTAAAGGGTGGTTTTCCAACCTGTCAAATGGGCACACAAAAATGTCTCTTACACGATGTGGCCTCACCAACGTGGTGACGTCCAAGAGTCCCACTTAGGCCACAGCAGGAGCTGAGTGAGATTCTGCCTCCCTACCCCCATTTTGAGCAGTGGCCACCGGCCCACCCCCTGACCTGTCCCGGGCTCACTGGGATCCCAGGGAGAAGGCCTTTGCCTTTTCTTTAGCTGGAAGTTTTAAAATCCTAATGGATCAGAGGGTGAAGAAAAGATTGCTTCCCAAGCTGTCATTCGGAAGAAAGTCCATCCTCTGTGTCCATTTCACCATTTTCCAAGGACTCAATAGAGAAATGAGTACAATATATAAATAATAGAATGCTGAGGTTGGGGGAAGAATCAGAGAGTTCCTAATGACCTGACTAGAAGATGAATGAGGAAAGAAATAAGGTGAATGTGGAGTGATCTAATTCTGGATGGTTATTAGAATTATGAGCAAACTGCCCCGGGGTTTTAAGTCAAGTCATATAGCTACAAAGTTACCGTTTGGAGATGCACAACAGGAGGCAAGAAGCTTTGCACGCTCAGCCATCTCGGCCAAAATGTCAAGGATGTTGTCCAGTTGAAAACTGACTTAATAACATTAGTGTCTCCTGCCTGAAGTGGGCAGAGCCCTCCGTGGTGCAAAATGTCAGCGTGTGATTTCTCTGTCACCCAGGCAAGGCATCTCTGTCTCCAGGTTGGGGGGCGGGGGGCGGGTGTCAGCTGAACAAGATGGGTAACAGGCCTCCTTCCGGGCCCCCAGTGAGAGAATCCAGAGGAATGCCAGCTGTCCGAACAATTCAAGGTCTGCCCCCACCCCTTTCACACACACCCACAACCACACACACACACACACACCACCCCCATCAGAGACACAGCCCTGTGGATGCAAAGCTGGTGTCCGTGTCCCTGTCAGCATGGGCCCCCACCTCCAGAGCCCACGTAGGCAAAAAGCGAAGATGCTAAGGCCACAAAGAGGATCCCAGAGCCAGCAAGGACAGAACCAGTTACCAGAGACCAAGGCGTAATGCACAGAAACCTCAGTTCCTTTAATTTGGAACTTCTTTTCTCCTCTCCTTTTGATTCAAACTGGCCTCATCCAGTCTAAAGAGCACCCTGGCTCACCTCCCTCCCCCTCCCTTGCAGGTCTACTCCCTTAAGCCCTCACGACAAAGAGGCCGACATTGAATTTAGGAACAAAGCCTCAGGTCTCTTGGCCGCAGAGAAAGATAACATCCGGGTCTCACTTGTGTTTCAGATCCGGACCTTGGAAAGTGAGCCTGACAAAACGACCCTTCGGCAGACATCTGGACCAGATGCACTAACTTAGCCGCTACCCCAGCACCAACCCACCCACCTGCAGAGACTGCGACCCTGATCACTTAGTCACTGGGATTGATGATTTTCCCCCTCTATGACCCATCCCCTGGAAGCCACCGGGAGCCAGGTCCTTGAGCACAAGCTCACCTTAACTCCGGCCACGGCACCGGTTCCTCAGCAAACCTTTGCATTCTCTGCTGCAAACTCCTGTCCTAGTCTGATTGGGCTCTGACGCGTGCAGGCACACGAATCCCTCCACTTCAGCAACAAAGGAGCAAATGTGTGCGTGGTCTGCTGTGCCAGGCATTGGGGAGAGACGTGACTAAAATCCCCTGTCCCTGCTCTTCCAGACCTCAGAGCCTGCATGGAAACTCACTTAGCAAAAATTACTACACAAAAAGATATGTGATAACAGCTCCAAGGAAAAGAGGATGTTCTGAGAAGTCACAGCCAGGGCCCCTGATCAAGTTGGGGGTAAGACTTCCTCAGGGAAGGGCATTAGGTGCAGTCCACAGAACAGGGAGGACCCAGGGTGGCAGGCCCAGGATGTCTGTGTCAAGGCCCTGGGCAGGAGAAGCCCTTCAAACAGTCAGGGAGTGGAAAGGAGAGCAGCATGACTAGAGAGCTATGAGCAAGGCCAAGGGCGGCCCAGATGGGACTGCTAGGGCCAGAGAAGCAATACAGAGAGCAGCAGATGAGGGCCTGTGCTTTGGAGGCCTCAGACTTGGGTTCCAGTTCTGGCTCCACCAGCTACTACTTAGCTGTGTGATCTTGAGTTAGTAACTACTTCACTGAGCCTGTCGCTTGAAACACACACACATATACACAAAGGGGATAATACCCCATGCCTCCAGGTTAATGTCGAGGTTAAGTGTAACACAAACAAAGTGCTTTCTGCTCACAATAACGGCCCATCGTAAACATTAAATAGATGAAAGTCACTGTTGGGCTGACACTGTGGACTGTTTGGGAGCAGCCCAGTGGTGTCTCCCCCAGTGCCATTTGCCCCCGTGTACTTTTTAACACTCACATCGACCTCTGCCAGCCAGGCCTACTGTGGCCGCCTCCCGCAGCCCATCTGGAAGCCCTGGAGGTGGGCCGCAGAAGTACACCACATCATCTAGGCTGCGACTTCCGTGAAAAAAATGCCCTTTCTGAGCAATTAGGCCAACACAAACAAATTGGCCCAGAAAATTCAGGCTCGCCGAAGCACAGGGACTTGATCTTGAAGGAAGACAACATTTCCAGGCTTGTACCTCTTAATCAACACAATTATGCAGAAGCCTTCGCGGACAGTCCCCTGCTAGTCTCTACCCAAGCCCCAGGTATTGCTCAATTGGTAACAACCTAATTAGTGTTGGGGGGCGGGCGGTCACAGCACTCCTTTTTCGGGGGGCTGTGCGCCTTCATCGAGCCATTGCGGGCCGGTGGAGGGCTCTCCCGAGCTGAGCTCAAGGTGAGGGGGAATGGCAGCTCCAGGCTTGTAAATCAGCGCCGCTTAATGCAAACAATGTACTCTTCCTGCCTCTAATGAGCCCATTTTCCCCCAGCTGGAAGGGGCCAAGCACTGGCAGGGAGGCCTTTGATGTGATTCACTGGAAGCTTGATGCCGGCGCGGAAGCATTCTGTAGCAGGCCGGGCCCTTTCATCTCGGTAAAGAGAGACACCCCCTCACATCGCTGGCCCACCTGGAAGACAGGTCCTTTACAATAGCGACTCTAGAATCAGCTGTCGAAGGAAACCAGATGGTTTTGCTTTTACTCATCTTGATCAAATTAGCCCGAAGCTGTGTGGCTTCCTGGAGGCGGAGAGGGGTGGGTGCGCATGGGGCAAGAAGGGGCAGGTGTGGGGAGGCGGGGATGTCACAATGGAATAGATTATGCAAATATATTCATTTGTAGAAACATGAATGTTCTTAAGGAAATCATCTGACTAAATTAGGAAAATTGTTTTTGATCAATGATCAGAGTTAGACCAAACTCCCCAAAATAATCTGTACTGCTTTTCTCACTGGTTGCCAAGAACGGAGTTCCTTCTGCTTGCCTAGGGGAGGTCAGCTGAGGACCATCAAGTGGGAGGAGCTGGAAGTGGGAGCAGGCAGAGCCCTCCCCAGGTTGCCTCGGGAGACACGGTGACCATCCGAAGGACAGAGCTAGAGGCGCCGCACACAGCCTGGGGTCGCCTCGCACCCCCACCCCCTCCCACAGAAACCAGGCCTTCGGGTTCTGCTTCCCCCTCCCTCTGCTTGGGACTCCGCCACAGTTCCGTGCTGTCCTCCCGTGCCCCTCCTGTGGCCTCTTGCCCCAGGGTCATCCTGCCTCTTCCTGGCTTCATATTCCTGATTTCGTATTCCTTTGTCATTCCAAAGCCAGGCCTTTCCAGGCTCATGCTTCACCCGGAAACCAACCTCTGTCCTACAGCATTCCTGCCGCGCCCCTGGAAAGGAAGAGGGTCCCAGGCCAGGCACGGTGACTGCAGTCGCCATCGCCGTACTGTTTTATTTTGCTTTGTTTTACGGGGGAAGAAACCCTGGCTCAGAGGGGTTCTGCATCTTGACCCAAATAGTGCCAGAGGAATATAAACAGAGCCTGACTCAAAGGTGTCATTCAAAAGTAGTAACATGGCCTTCATCCATGCTGTGGTACAGTGATTTATAATAAGAAATATATATTTGGTCTTCATCCTGTGTCTGGCTCACAGATCCTACAACCCTGGAATTTCCTAAGGTGTCTTTTGTTCTGTCAGTGAAGGGACTTTTGGGAAGCGCCTGAGGATGGGACCCAGTGCCAGGAGATTAGAGGGTTGGAACTTTCAGTCCCAGCCCCAGACTTCTGGGGAGGGGAGAGGGGCTGGAGGTTCATTCAGTTGCAAATGGCCGATGACTTAGTCAATCATGACTATGTAACGAAGCCCCATTTAAAAAAACAACAGGACACCTTGTCACCCTTTGGGAGAGCTTTCACCTTGGGGAACCTGAATGCTTGCACGGCCACAGTGCCAGCGCCCCCCCCACCCCCCACCCCCAAGAGGGAAGACTCTTTTCAGAACTTCACCCTTGGTATCTTTTCCTTTGGCTGTTGATTTGTATCCTTTAATATCCTTTGTTATAAATAGGTAATCTAGTAACTAAACAGACTTTCCTGGTTTCTATGAACTGCTCTAGCAAATTAATGAAACCCACAGAGGGGATCATGGGAACCTCTGATTTATAGCCAGTTGATCAGAAATACAGGTAACAACGTGTTGATTTGGAGGGAGTTGTTGGAACCTCCAAGCTGAGCTGGTCAGTCAGAAGCCCAGGTAACAAACTGGGTTTGAGACTCGTGTCTGAAGTGGAGGGTGGTCTTGTGGGGCTGAGCCCTTTACCTGTGGAATCCTGGTAGGTAATGTCAGAATCGAGTTGAATGCTCCCACACCCTGCTGGCATCTGGAAGGTGTGTGTTGGTGTGAGGAATCTACACATACATGCACACACGCACACACACTGGAATTGAGTCCAAGAGTGTATTCGCCCCCCTGGCCCCCAGGTTCTCACACCAGCTGTTTAATTAGCATCCCTGAGAAGCCAGGGTAGGGACCAATGTGTTCATTCACTCAATGTTGACAGAATGTTCCAGCAGATCCTAAGCAGAGCCTGGGTGTGTGATCCAGGGATCCTACACACACACACACACACACATACACACACACACATACACATACACACACACGCATGCTTTTTTATCATAGCAGCTAAGGAAACTTCTGGAAAAAGCACTCAAAGAATGTCAGCGCCTGGAGCATACGTAACTACACACAGGCTGTATGCAGACACGCCCAGGAGTCTGGAGCCTGCAGAAGTCAAGTTCCGAGCAGGGCCTGTGGGGTCCTGGGAGCCTCCACCTCAGGAAGAGTCAGGCTCATGAAGGGCCAGAGGACGGGGGAGGATGCTGCTGCCGAGTGGCCGCTTCTCCAGCCTGCCCCGCCCAACCATCCAGAGAGAGAAAGGGTGCGAGGATAAAACCCAGAGTTGTGGCACCTTGGGGCTCAAGCACCCCTATTATGGAGCCCCTCTCGAAAAGCAAAACAGGGCAAAGGAGGCAAAATTCCCACACACTTGGCAGCAGAGCGATGGGTACAGTCCTGGGAGGCAGTGCTGATGCTCTGCAGAGATGAGGGAGAGAGCAGCCCCCCACCCCACCCCACCCCACCCCACCCGCAGCTGAGGCCCTGGGGACTGTGGTGGTCCAGCCAGACACACACTGTGCTGTTGGGGACAGAAAGAGTGACTGTTGTTAGAGAGATCTAGAGGACTCCTTGGGAGGCAGAGTGAAACCCTGAAACCTGCTGAGGCCCCTGGGGGTTGGAAATGATGGGGACTGAGTTCTTCCAACTCTGCAGTCTGGGGCTGTTGGGCACAGGAGAGCCACTTCCACACTGAAAGGGGCCTCATTTGCACCCAGAGGTTGTGAGGCTCAGGGAAGTTTGCATTATGCCACTGGTGCCAACTGATACCCAGGGTGGACCCATTGTCCACCCCTTACACCGGGGAACACGGACACAAGTCCATCACCATTTCTGCTCTCAGGGAGTTCCCAGCCTCGTGGAAGTGAAGGCAGATGAACCAGAGATTGTAGTAAATGCTCCACAGTCACTGCCTAAAGCACTACCACTGAGAGAGCAAAGGGGGAGCAATGCAGGCTACCTAGGTAAATCAAGGAAGGCTTCTAAGGGGAGGTGCCACTGGACTTGGGCCTTGAAGGTGTGTAGCAGTTCATGAGGTAAAGCTGGAGGAGGAACAGGCCGGGTAGTGAAAAATGCCTGAGCACAGGCCTGCAGGTGGGCAAGCGCATATGGGTTCCGATGGAGCTGAAATGGTGTCACACCTGGGAAGGGGAGCAGGAGGCTGGGAGGTCAGAGGTGATTCTGAGGAGCCTGAGGCCATGCCAGGGCATTTGCGTTTTATCCTCACTTGGAACCCAAACATGTGATGGTGTCAGGGACTCCTCTTCTCTCTCCTTGCAGCAGATGCCCTGGAAAGACAGCCCGACGCCTCGGGGCTGCGTGCAGAGCAGGACAGGCACCACTAATAAATGGCAGGGACTCCAGAGGGATCTGTTGCAAGCCCACCAAGACAAGAGAGAGCAGGACAGAGCTGCAAGGCATTGCTGTTCTCTCCTTCCCAGCTTGCCTCATAGCAGGGGGCACCAGCCCCCCACTTTCCACCCCAGTAGAATCTCCCGTCCCCTAAGAAGGAGGGATAGAGATTAATGTTGAGGTCTGTCTGGAAAAAGTCCAGCCATTATTAATATAATGAGAATGGTTTGTGTGGTATCAGTGTGACCTGGCAGCCAAGGAGAGGGGACTGGAATGCACATGTGTGAACAGCGATGACTTCACTGTACTGGTCGGTGGGGGCGGTAGACGCCATTGAGTGAGCATGTGTGCTGTGTGGCCGTCTCATTCAAAATGACTGAGCCAGTAAAGCAATGAATCTGCCTCAAATTTTGCATTAAGTTCGAACATTCCTCCATGGAAACTATTTGGATGATTCAGAAGGCCGCTGCTATGGGCAACTGGTGAGTGGCAGCTTCGTCACAGCAACGCACTTGCTCACGCATCGCATCTGGTGCAGAGTTTTTGGTGGCACATCAAATCACGCAGGTGACTCAGGCCCACTGCAGCCCAGATTTGGCGGCATATGACTTTTGGCTTTTCCCAAAACTAAAATCACCTTTGAAAGGAAAGGGATTTCAGACTGTCAATGAGATTCAGGAAAATGTGACAGGGCAGCTGATGGGGATGGGGAGAACGGTGTGAGGCCCCAAGGTGCCTACTTTGAAGGGGCCTGAGGCGTCATTGTCTTGTGTACAATGTTTCTTGTATCTTCTTCAGTAAATGTCTCTATTGTTCATATTGCCTGGCTGGATACCTTCTGGATGTACCTCGCATAGCAAGGCAGCAGTTACCTGTCCCATTACTGAGATGAGGGAACTGAAATCAGACAATGTGACTTAATTTACTCTAAGTCACACAGCAGATCTGAAGCCAGAACCCCAAGCTCCTGACCCCTGATTAATGGTCTGTCTACTCACCCCGTCCACATCCCCTGAGAGCTGTGGGTTGGAGTCTATCTTGTGAACATCCCAGAACCAAACGTGTTTATGACACACTTACTATAGGAAATAGATGTCCTCCCAGCCCCTCTCCCAACACACAGACACGCAAACTCAGCTGCAGCATCCACGGTGACAACAGCAGACACTAACAGCCTCTGCCAGGCGCCACCTTGGTCTGTCTGCAGGCAATGCTGAGTGGTGGGAGCCATTACTGCTCCGTTTCCCAGACGAGGGCAGTCAGAGTCAACGGCGTCTGGGCTGCCTCCATGCGGTGAGCATGACTCAGACACAGGAAGGTGCACACACTCTGGAATCAACACGTGGCGTCCTATCTGCCTCCAAGGAAACTGTGGCTCCTGGGAAGCCACCTGAACCCTTTCATTCCATAAGAAGTCCTAGGGGACCCGAAGTCAGCAAATGGGTCTTAGAATCCTATAAGGACTTTTCAGGCCTGAATGTTAAGCCAGCCTTGCAAACTGTAGGCCAAGGGCAGGATGCTGTGGAAGCGGCCATGTGATCTCCAATTCCAGTTTCCCATTAGCTGACTGTCCTCACCATAACCCACCTGAACTCAGGTGACATCTCACTCCGCCCCAACCCAGGCCACACACCCATCATTCTCACCTGACTTCTCTCCCTTCGTCTTCTCATCACTACCCCTCACTTCATCCCTTCTCCATGAGGCAACAAGGACAAACCTGTTGAATGCATACCTCCTGATTGTGTTCCTGCTTTCAACCCCTGAAGGGCTCCCCATCATCTTAGAAAACAACCAAACTCCTTTATGGGACACACAGAGTCCTCCCTGTTCGAGCCCTGCCCTCTCCCACAGAGCCACACTGGATTTCCTTCAGCTGATCTAAACATGCCCAACTCTCTCACCTCTGGACCTTTGCACATGCTGTTCCCTCTGCCCAGAACACTGTTCCCAACTCTACTAACTTCTGTAATCTACCAACTCAGCTTAAATATCACTACCTCTAAGTGGCCTTCCCCAACCACTGCTCACCCGCCATGGGTCCCCAGTGAGCTCCCCGTTTTGTCTCCTAGAGCACCTACATTTCCTTGGGGAAGCCCTTACCACCCAGTTCTTTTTTTTAATATATCTGTTTTCCTTGCTAGGCTGTAAGCCCTAGGAAAGCAGAAACCGCATCTGTCTTATTCTTCACTGCATTGTATTCCTAATTCCAAGAACACTGTCTTGTTCATAACAGAGATCAATAAATATTTGATGAAGAAAGAAAGAACAGGAACAAGTATAAAGGACACATGGACAAAAACTAAGGGGGGTGGAAATGGGAGGGAAGTGGTGAGCACTGGGGGGGTGGGCTGGGATGAGAGTAAAAGACAGAAAACTGTACTTGAACAATAATTAAATTTTAAAAAATGCTTAAGAAAAGAAAAGTGAGAAGGAGGGAAGGGCTTGTAGGAGCCGCCTCCCCTTTCTCAGCTGAGCCAAGTGAGAACACGGCCTTCAGTAGCATTAGGGAGGAATGACACAGAGCGTTTCTACTGTGGAAATGCCAGGGCTTCGAGGTGACTCATTTCATCCTTGCGACACCACTGTGGGGTGGAGAGCATCACTGGCCCCACTTGAGGAATCTAAGGATCAGAGAGCTGAAGCAATTTATCCAAGATCACTCAGCTAAGAAGTGACAGCGTTGGGAATTGAATTCAGGTCTGAGGCCAGAAGCTGGGCTTCTAACCAGTACAGTACATTGCTACCCGGGAAGATACAAACAGTTGTCTCGCTGCAAGGACTTTGTGTGCAAAACGGAGTTTACCGTGAAATAAAATTAGCATGAAGCTGCATCTCAGACGTGAGTGATGTGGAAGGAGAAAAAGTTTAATCTTGAAATCCTTAAAATATGTTCACGTAAAGCCCCAAGCAATCACTCTTAGAAAAGCCAAACCTCACATATCACCTGTTATCGGGGCCCCAGACAGGCAGTCAAATCCCTACCTGTCAAGTGTATAAGGAAGGAAAAAAAAGGAAAGTTGGAGATGAGCGTGACCTCTAACACTGCAGGGTAGAGTGAGGGGAAACCAAATATTTCACTCTTAAAATATTTGGGTCCAAGAGAGGGAAGGGCCCCCCTCCCTCCACACCCTGGAGGTGTACTCAGGGGAACAGCCTCTCAGGCCCCTTGAACCTGGGTGAACCTGTCATTTGCTTTGACCATGACACCCAGGCTTTAAGAGAGTCGGCAGCTCCTACTCCTCCCCGCCGGCCAGGAAGCCAGCTGCCATAAAGAAGCTCAAGCCGACCCTGACAGTTGGCTCAGTGGGTTGGGCGTCATCCTGCAAAGTGAGGGCTCATCGGTGTGATTCTGGGTCAGGGCACTTGACTGGATTGTGCGTTTGGTCCCCAGGTGGGGCACATCCAAGAGGCAACCGATCAATGTTTCTCTCTGACATAAATGTTTCTCTCTCCATTCCCCTCTCTCTAAAAAAAAAAAATAATGAAATCTTTTTTAAAACATGGAAAGAAGCTCAAGCTAGACCACTGGCCATCTTGGCCTCTGCAATGCAGCCATATGAGTGGCTTCTGTCACGGTATGGGGAGCAGGACCACTCAGCTGAACCCAGTCAACCCCAGGATCATGAGAAATAATAGACTGTCATTTTAGACCACAAGTCTTGGTGTGCTTTGTTACCCAGCAGTAGCTACCTGATACCTGGAGAGATGGAGAGGTGGGGAAACAGGGAGAGACAATTGTGAGGGTCAGGAGAAAACCGTCATAAAGACTGTGTACACAAAGTGTACATGCAGAGCCAAGCCTGCAGCCAACATCTCTTAGTGTGGAGGGGGACTCCCTGGGACTCTCTGCAGACTCAGAACAGAACCAGAGCCTCTGAGCCTTGGAAGGCACGGGGCAGTGTAAAAAGGCAAAAGCCTTTGCTTCTGATGTGATGCGGCAAACAGCTGCACACCCTCTCTAAGGGCATGAAGCCAGTGGGAAGGGCTCTGCTGGAGGCTCCTATGGGGCTCCTGGTCCAAATCCACATAGAAATAAAAGATTCAGAGGAGGGAGAGAGCACATTCTGTTGTAGGGGTCAAGTTGGGCTTTGGGAAAGAGGAAAACATTTTAAGTGTTCCTTCAAGGACAGAAGATTTCCACAGGATGACAGGTAAAGAAGCATCTGGGAAGAGGGAGCGGCATATGCCAAGGCTCAGGGGTGCACAGAGCCCAGGGGCACATGGGGAAACCAGGAGAGGTCAGACTGGGGCTTGCAGTGAGCACAGTGGCTCCCGCGGGAACCTCACAGACTCTGAGCAAGAGCTGAAATTCTCCTGTTCGCTAGCTTTACTCTTCCCTCTAACCTGGGGTTCTTGGGCAGCCTCACACTAGAACTGCCAAGAGCCTAGTCCACAACACGCTGGCAACCTTACTGCAAGTATTAAAAAGCATCCTAATTCACGCAGAGAAGGGGAACATGGGGTCAGGAATCATGGCTTCTAGTCCAGGCATCGTGACCTAGTAGCTGGGTGACTTTGGGCAAATTACTTAACTTGTCGGAGCTCCAAACAAGCTACTTTATTTACCTTTAAAGTTGGTTCACTTTACCCGTCAAGTAGGAATCTGTAACATTACCTACCTCCCAGGTTAGCCGTGAGAATTAAAGGAGATAAGAGTGGGAGTCCCACTCTTAGAGTTGGAGTCCCCAAAGGTAGGGACATAGCCAAGGTACATAGAATAGCATCCTGAGGACAATATTAAGATACCATCTTGACCCTCCCCCCAACTGGTGGGGTCCATATGCTACATAACCAAACTTTATACTCACACCTAACACTTCCTCATGTTCTAGGAAAACAACATTGGCTTACTCTCGCGCATCCCACAAGAAATATTTCTGTTAAAATGTCAACAACATTATCACGTTGTTTTTAAGTGGTGGCATATTGCCTGATGCTCAGAATCGAGGCCCCCAGTGCAGATTCAGCCTATTCCCCAGGGTTGAATCCAAAACCAAGTTCTCAAGAAGTAGGAAAGAACCCCACAACCTCTGCCCAGCAAGGGCTTAATGAGTCAGCTGGAGTGGGGCTGGGGTTTTCCGGTGACTCTAGGAGGCCGGGGTCTGTGAAGCCCGGGGTCCTCCTCCTTCACAGTCACCAGCCCTAAGCAGGGCTGTTGGTTCCCCCCTGGGCTCTCCCACCGGGCTCTGAATAAACATGCGTTAGCCCATTTACCACCAGGTCAGGTCAATACTGCTCCAACTGACTCTGAGCTTGTCAACAGCAAGATGCTGAGGGTAAACCAGCATCTGTAGCCCACAGGGCAGTGCCCAGGTGAAGTTCAAGGAATGAGATCACAGAAAGGGTGGCAGATGTCTAGACTCTCAGTCCCAGAACACCGATCCACAAGAACCCTCCAAGGACTTCTGCTCCAACAAGTCCATTCCCACACAGACAGGGACACAAAGGCCCAGGACAGAGACAGACACATAAGCTATGAACTCCCCGAAGCAAGTGTGATGACGTGTCTTTGTTTCCCCAGAACCAGCAGGGAAGTCAACGCAAAGTAGGCATTAATAGCTGCTGAATGAATGAATGAATGAGTGAGTGAATGCGAATGAATCCAGCTAGTCATAACCAACTGAGGCCTGGAAGCGAAACCTCCTGACCACCAGGCCCTTTCTCCTCTCTGCCTCCCCCAGCTCACCCTCAAGCTTACATCAAAAATACAAATGCCCTTCCATGGTGTACCTGGAATTGTCTTGGAATATTCACCCAGAATCCCCTTGGGTTACTCACCCAGAATCCTGGCTCCTCATCTCAGAAAGCAGAACTTTTGAAAGACCAATCAAAGGCATTTTGAGGGCAAAGGCATGGAAAGCCCGGTTGCTGGGGCAGCTTTTCCAAGTGCATCGGACGAAGGCCTCCAGCTGTGAAAAGGAGCACAGAATTAAGACAGCTTTCAGTCCTCACCACCACCTCCAGCCCCACGTTACCCACATAATGGTCACTGGGAGATATTAGCATCTAAATTATTTTAAGGAGATATAATAAGATTCACCCAGCAGGCCATTAATGACGAAAGAGATTATTACTGGAAAAAATCCAAGACTGACTTTGAGCAGAGTCGGTTCGGCTAAATGACCCTCTCCCTGCACCTCCAATGATCCTGGTCCCCAGAGATCATACAGATTTGAAAAGTAACAGCCTTGGAACACACTCACGTTTATGCAAGAGGATCTTGCGGAAGGAATCTCTGGAGAATTAGGGTCAGGAGTGCATAGCAGCGAGATAAATGAGATGTTCCCTGAATCGTAAGAATCCTCTGTGGCAGAATTTACAGGAAGCATCTCCAGTCTCCATATTTGGCAGACGTCCAGCCAGAGTTGTCAAGTATTAGATTAATTTTAATTCAATGCATAAAACCACATTAGTGTAGTGTTGCAATTGAGAGTTGAAACATACAAAAGCCAAGAGTCCTTGAAGTGAATCATTCTAAAACCTGAGCATCATTTCAAGTGTCCATCAAAAAAGGCACTTTCTTTTCAGGCACCTTCCCCAGCTAACAACCACCTTCAAATCATACAACTCAGCCAGGTAAATGAGCTACTTGGCAGTGACCTGAAGGGATGGCGCTGTTGATCAATGTTATTTCACAAGCCCTGGTCACCAGAGTTAGGGTTCAAATTCCTTGACATGGCATTCAGGACCACCCACACGGCTCTTTGATTGCCATTGGTTGCAATCTTCCTGCCACACTTAACCTGTACTCCTCCCGTCATCTGCTCCACTCAGAGCTCTGGAAGAGAGAAGCCCAAAATACCACGCATTATCAGGCACCCCCTCCTCCAAGCCCCAGCACAGTGCTGAGGGGGCACAGAACACCAGACCCTCCATGATTCCAGAGCTGATGGGAAGCTCACTACCTCACAGCAGAGCAGCCTAAATTGAAAAACCTCCAACATTTTGGAAATTACAAATCTCTTGGCACAGAGATGACATGGCCCTCAGCCAGCTCAGGTGATATATGGGTATGAAAATCCAAGACTTAAAAGAACCTGATGGTGCAGATACTCATTTCTAAACCAGCATTTTAGGTGGGGGAAAGTATTTGGCCACCACAAGTTATATGTTGCTGTTGGAAGAGAAGGTGAAGGCACCAACAGTCACTTTCCTTACTTGGGCCTCATTTCCCTCACCCGTGTAAGATGCAGGGGTCCCAGCTTGCAATGACAAGTAACCAACTAGCTGCCCCATTCTCCCTCCCCACATCCATGGCAGACATTGCTAATGGAGCACCAAATCTTTCTCAACACAGGGTTCCAGGCAATCACTAGAGACTGTCTGACTATGAAATTGTTTGCCGGTGCCAGATATGCTCTACTCTCCCTCCATCCAGTGAAGGCCAGCTGTGTCTTCCCATGTGGAATCTCTCTGCCCTCTGACCTTCCTGCCTCCCTCTTTCACTGGTAAGAACACTTGTGATTATACTGGGCCCACCCGGATCATCCAGGATAACCTCCCAGTCTCATGAGCAAAAGGGGAGAAAAGTCCCTTTTGCCATGCAAGGTAACATGGTCACAGCTTCCAGGGGTTAGAACATGGACACCTTTGGGGGCCACTATTCTGGCCAGCACAGATACCTCATGGTATTGTGTCTAAGGGTTAGATAAAATGATGCGTGTAAACAGTATAAACCCAGTGAAAATGATGCGTGTAAACAGCATAAACCCAGTGCCTGGCACTCGGTAAACTCTCAGGAAATATTAACTGTTCTTACTGTTGTGTTCCCCACCCTGACCCTGTACCTACTACAAGTGAGTGATAAACATCAGATATTACTGTTGTTGACCTTGGGCCTCCCAACCCTGCATCTTAGACACCCTCAATGTGGTATTTGTTCCACTATATCATATGTAAGTGTTCACAGGTCTCTTTCTCCATCTCCTTAGGGAAAGTCACACAAAGCAAGGTGACACTGGCCTCCCCCCGGGCCTGGCATAAAGTGGAATTCCAGGAAAGGTTCCAGGAAAGGCTGAGTAAGAGCCAGACACTGTGGCTCTCAGGGAAGTGGGCACAGCATTGAAGCAGATCCCAGGGCTCTGACTCTCAGAACAGAAAGGTGAGCCACCCCTGCCTTCACTGGTGGCCTGCTGGGCTGGGCAGGGGAGGCTGAGCAGTGTGCCTGCACCTCACTCCTGCTCCCTGATAAGACGCCAGTCTTCCAGAGGAAATGTTCAGCTCAAACGATGAACCTGCATGCGCAGGGGCCGCACTGGAGCAGAGCAGCAGCTTGGGCTGCATTCATTTCTTTGCCCAAATGCACGACCGGGGTGTCAGCCACTGGCCTGGAAAATTTCCGTTTAGCAACATCACTCTCTCCTTTTGGGAGAACTAGCCCCGGGCAGAGATATGACACACCTTTGCTCTCTGAGCTGCACTCAATGCTCCTTTATGAGATGGAACAGCCAAGACAGAAATTAGGAAGCCAGAATACTTTAACCCCTTGCTTCACAATGATAGGGGCATGGGGTGGTAAGGTATCCAGTGGTCAGATTTCAGGTATCCCTCCTTTGCTCTCCTGTCTCACTCGTGCCGTGAAGGTAGCCAGGCCCTTCAGTGCCCCCTGTCCTTGGGGAGGTTCATTTGATGACAAGAGGTCCAGAAAGGGGAAGATTTGCCTGTAGAACATTCCTGGTTTTGTTTCTTAAACCCTGAGCTCTTTGAAGAGAGTCTGTGATTATCTCCCTGCCTCATCTCTTTCTAGCACCAACCCTCTGAGGTGTGTGCATGTGTTCACACGTGCACATGTGTGTACATTTGCACACATATACGTGCATATGCATACATGTGCCCATGGCTGCACCTGCATATATACATACACATGCACAAGTGCTCACACATCTAGGTGTGTGTGCCCAAGTGTGTGTGTGCATGTTTGTATACGCGTACATGTGTGCACACATAGCCACAAATGTGTGGCACACATGCACACACACACCTGTGCATGCACTATGCTATAGTCAGGTTGAGTACTTGAGTTCCTTAACTCACCGTGCTTCCTCCTCTCACGCCCTGCACTGGTCCCCCACCCAAGGCCTTTGTACTTCCTGCACCCTCTTTCTGGAATATACTTTACCCCTGACTGTTTTTCACTTAGTTACCTCTTTTATCCGCAGTTGAACTTCTAGCACTCAATATTCCTCATAAACGCCTGTTGACTTGTCTGTCTGAGCACTACACAAGTCTATTTGCTCACCCTTATATTCCCAGTACCTAGCATGGGCCTGTTATGTGAAATGAAAGGGTGGATGGATGGATGGATGGATGGATATAGGATCAAACCACCAGTTCCCAGGCTTACCGCAGGAAAACCGTTTGAGCCCCAGCCCCCAGGACGTCTCGCCTGTGCCCACCAATAGCTATCATCGTGGTTTCCTATGCGCCATCTCCTCCAGGGCTCTTAGGGCATCTTCAGAATAAAAATGATGGGTACCCCATAGTTCACCTATGGTCTCAGAGCATCTTCAGCATCTCCAAATAATAAACATTCCATCAGGCTTGCCCAGTCCTCCCTCTCATGGACATTTAGAGAGGCTGCATCTCAAAGTGAAAGCCGTGGCTGATAGCACATGAGGGAAATCTCCACGAGACGCGGCGCCTTGTCCCAGTGCAAACGGATGGCCGTGCCAAGCTGGGAGGTAACGGGTGAGGCCTTCTGGGAGCCGCTGGTGGCTGAGGACAGGGATGAAAAATGTCTGCTTTATGCTGGGTTTCAGTGTTAGTTTGTTCTGAGATGGGGGTTCCTGCCCTCGGGGAAAGCACCGTTCAGAGTTTCCCCTCTGGGGAGAGAGCAGGTGCAGGGCACAACCTGGATCACTTGTAAAACTCGCACGGTGCCCCGCCAATACCAACCTCCCTACCCTGCACATCAGGCACCTGAGGTATCTCAGAAAACGAGACCACTTACAGTCTCACTCTCTTCTCTTCCCAGCCGGTTCCTCCTCCTGGACCTCACCGGGGAGATGCTGCCACCACTCACCCACCCCTCCTGGGATGCACACTTCAGCCAGTCTTCCCCAAATCTCCCTTCGTTCTTTTCCCCCCTTCCCCCATTCCAAGAGCGCTGAGTCCCATCAATTCTTCCTACTAAAGAACTCTGAATGCTCCTTGCTGTCTACCCCAGGGCCCCACCCTGGATCAGCCTCCTCAATCCAGTATAAACCTCCCTGCTCCCCTTTCTCAGCCTCTTCCCAACTCATTACCCAGAGTTGCCTTTCTAATAAGCATTCGTTCCTTTGTGCAAAAGCATCTTTGACCACCTGTTATGTGCTGCGCACTCGGTTTAGTGCTGAGAATACACAAACACATAAGGCGGAGCTGACTGTATCTCGCTCCTCACCGCCAACACAACAGAATCCACCCCCTTCGCACACTGGGCAGGACCTTCCATGATGAGGCTTCAAATTGGCCTTGGCCCTCAGCTCCCTCCAAAACCCAAAGGTTCAAACAGCACAAGACAACTCACTGCGCCTCACGCCAAACCCTCTCCTGCCTCCGATTCTTTCTTTCTTTCCCCTTATCAAAGTCCTTCCCATCCTTCAGTGAGAAATGACTCAAATGACACTTCTTCTGTGGAGATGCCATAATCCTCCAGGTTGGAATTAATCACCCAATTCTCTTCGCTTCCAAGGCATAGCTCCAAAACCAGCATTCTAACATTTATTTCTTCCAGGTTTGTGGTTTAGGTAATGAGGTGGGGAAATTATTATCTAATAGCTGCCACCAGAATTTCTCTTAGGGAAGAAAATGTTATTTGGGAAACTACTTTGAACTCTAGTCCCAGGTCCCTGCCTTGGGGTTCTCATCTGTGTTCCTGGGTTGGGGGGGCAGGTCCTCCCACATCCTGCCTCCCTCCCCCCCCCCCGTGGTCATTACGGGTGGTGGGAACACTGGAATAAAGGTATGCTAGGGTGAAGCGGCGGGATGTGTGCAGGGAACCAGAAGCTGTCACTGTGTATCATCTTCGGGGCATAGGAGCCTGTTTCAGGGCCACCTGTGGGTTGATTATGTCCGCAGGAGCACACATGAACACACGTACACACCACAAGTTTTGCCCTGAACTCCAGGAGGTTCACGGACCTTCTGAAGCCCAGCCGTAAAGATCTGATGGGGAGGACACCAGTCTGTTTATGGGCCCCAGGTTCAGAATGGCTGTACTGCAGCGTAAAGGGTGAGGCTGGGAGAGGCGGGAGCGGGAGCCGGAGCCGCAGGCAGGAGACTGGTGAGAGCGGACCTTAAATGGCCCATGACTTGTACCTAGTCCTAGGCATGGCGGGCTCTTGTCAATATGCGTTATAAAAGTCATTACAAGATGCAGGAAGATTGAGGAAGAGATGCAGAAAGGAGACGATGAGAGGCAGCAAGGATGGGCCAAGGAGGACGAAGTGGAGAAACTTGTCTAAAAGAGGATTGGATTCATTTCCTACGGCTGCTGTAACAAATTGCTACCAGTTTTGATGGCTTAAAATAACAGCTCTGTGGCCTCAGAGTTCTGGAGATCAGAAGTCAGAAGTCAGCTTCAGTGAGCTGAAGGCAAGGTGTTGGTAGGTTCCTTCTGGAGGTTCAGGGGAGAGTCCACGTTCCTGCCCTTTCTAGCTCCTGGAGGTGGCCTGCTTTCCTTGGCTCATGACCCATAACTCAAATCACTCCAACCTCTTTCTTCTTCCACAGCCAAGTCTCCCCCTGCCTCCCTTTTATAAATAAAGATGCTTGGCATTACAGCTAGGACTTGCCCAGGTCATCCAGGGTACTCTCTCTATCTCAAGATCCTTGAGTCAATCATACCTGCAAAGTCCCTTTTGATCATAAATATAACGTTTGCAGGTTCCAGGACAAAAAACCTTTGGGGCCAGTATTCAGCCTACCACAAGGCTGTACTGCTGGAAATTGGCAATGAGTGGGGTTGTGTGAGTTGATGGGAAGGGGGGTGCCCAGGGTGCCCTATGGATTCCATCCATCTTGAGTTGCTGCCCACTGCTCTCCATGAATGACCACGGAGGGCAGGGAGCTGGAGTCCAGCACTGGGTGTGTCCTGCAGACCCCCCAAGATGGGCATTCAGGTCTAGGACTCAGGGGAGCCTTCCAGAATGGTCCCAGAGGATGAAGAGTCCTGCATGCAGATGGTGGGCTAGAAAAATGAGGGCATGGAGTGAGAAGGGGGGCCGGGAGGACAGAGCCCTGGGAGGAAGGCAGATGAGCAGCCCTGCGAGGGAAACCAGGAGCAGCCGCCAGAGGGGTCAGAAGGAAACCCGGTGACTGCAGGGTCACAGACACCACGGGGAATCTCAGGGGGGAGCAGTCATTCCCACTGTGCTGTCGGAGGCAGCAGAGATGAGAAGACGAAAACAGAAGAGTAGCTGTTGGGTGAGGCAGTAAAGGGTCGGGAAGGGAATGCACAGCATGAATCTGCTGGAAAAGAGACAATGACTTTTTAAAACAAGTAAATAATAGCTAACATTCGTCATCTCACTTCTCAGTCTACACAACAACCTGACGAGAAGGTGCTGTGGTTGTCATTTCACAGATGAGGAAACTGAGGCTCAGCAGATAAGGTAGCTCCCCCAGCATTACCCTTTCCCAGGAAGTGTCAGCACCAGTATTCAGTTCGGGGTCATCTGGCTGCCGAGCCCTTGACCTGGGTCACCAGCCACCTTGCTCTCCACCTGGAACCTTCACACACTGTTCACTGGTCACCAGCTGGGTCGCCCTAGGCTCAGACACCAGACTTTGAGCAGCCTGTGGGTAAGGATGGGCTGCATGTGACTTACTCCTCTGCCACTTTTGAGGGTCCAGGAGGGCCACATAGTGCTTATAGAAGTGAATCTAGCATATTTGTACAAACATCCATGTAAAAATTCTCCCTGCCCTGGAACACCTATAGAGATCCTGAGGCAGCAAGATCGGGAGCTGTGGCCTCTTGCCGCAGACTTCTGCTGGGCAGGAGGCAGAGCGGCCTCCACTCGTCTCACTGGAGACCCCTCTGCAGCCTTGCTGGGCCATTGCGTGGGTGCCTTGGAACCGTGGAGTTCAGAGCACGTGCAGACACAAGGACTGCTCGGGACCCCACACCTGGGACCAGGCCACCAACTCCCTGGGGTCACGCAGCATCTCTGTGAGGCGTGCTGCTACCCACACAGCCTGACTGGCCCCTCAGTGCTCCAATCACACAGATGAGGTCCCTGCCACTGTGGGCAGCCACCAGCAGATGGTCCTTCCAGGACCCGCCAGGTCCGCGCTGACCCCAGACTCCAGTCTTAGCCCCAGCCCCACCTCTGCCAGGCTGAGGCAGCATCTGGCTGGCTGCCTGCTGAGCTTTCACCCGGCATGAGTGCGGGATGAAAGAGAAGGAGACAATCTCTTTTCACCCTGTGTTCTTCTCAGTGTTTGATGTGAGAGCTTTGTCACAAATCTCAACAAATATTGGGAGATAATACAGTGGTTAAGGGCACAGGTGCTGACATAAGGTACCTAGGTTTGATCTGGCTCTTTTACTTACAAACCAGGTGACTCTGGTTGAATGTTTTTACCTCTCTGTAGCCAGCTTTCCTTATCGGTAAAAATAAAATAATACTTACAGAAATACAACAACTGCTTAGCACAGTGCCTAACTAGTATTCTAACGCAGTAGTTAAAAGACACGCTCAATTCGGTTTCGAATCCCAGCTGTGCAGCCTCCGGTGAGTTGTTAAACTTCTCTGTGCCTGGTCTCCTCATCTGTTAATGGGGCTGCTGACCATGACAGTATCGACCTCAGAGAGTCCCTGTGACGATTACATGTTTGTGTGGCTCAGTCGCTTAGAAGAATGCCTGGTCCAGAGTAAGCATGGTGTGACTTTTAGCCATTACTATTATTGAATAAATAAACCACTGCTATTATTATAAGTGTACATTGTGTGTTCTTTTACATAAGCATACCATACTGTCAGCCCTGTGCTCCAACTTCTGACTTTTCTTGGAGGTCTTTCCCATCAACACTTGAGGACGCACCTTGCTGGTTGGGAGCCGCAGCGTCTCCGGCTCCCTGGACTGGCTGGAAGGAGAGAGCTCCCTGCTTATTTGACTGCTGCCCTGCCGGCGAGCCCTCAGGCCCTTCCTAAGTTTTTATTTTCATAAACCACGTTGCAGTGATCATCCCTGCTCTCTGATGACTTGTGTGAGTATTTTTCCGGGGTAGGTAACACCAGGTGACCGGGGCGGGTTGCAGGGTACGCGCATTCTGATGTTTGATGGATGCGGCTAAGAGGTTCTCCAGAAAGACTCAGCCAGCTCCCATCACCACCCACAGAGCTCGAGAGCACTCGTCTCCTCACGCCTTCCCAACAGGAGTTATTTTATCCATATTCATACATTTCTGTCAATCTTAAGGGGATATAAGAAAGATCATTTTACTATGCATCTCCCTCTTTCCCGTGAGGTTAAGCATCCTTTCACATGTTTCTAGGCATTTGTACTTCTCTTCTGTGGTCTGCCTATATACAGCCTTGGTCTGAATTTCTGGTGGGTTATTTGTCTTTTTCTTATTGATTTTTAGGGGGTGGTGATCAATTAGATATGAGGACTACGGAAGTCAAAAAAATCTAAAGTCACACCTTGGACAAATGGGGAGCCCATGGGGCACGGGAGCACTGAGGGGACAGTGCCAGGTTGGGCGGAGGTCTGGGCTGCAGCCTCTGGGCCCCTGCCACATCCCCCTCCCCTCACACACATGGGGGCTTGTCCCTCAGTGGGACTCTGGGCTTGGAGGGCCTCAAACCAGAGGCATTAGTAACCATCATTCACAAATAACCAATAGCAAGTGAGTGCCCACCATGTGTCCTATACTGTGCTGGGCAGTGAGAACACAGCAGTGAACAAACAGACAAGAACCTGCTTTTGGTGAGCTTATCTTAAGAGGAAGCAGACAACCAAAGTAAACCATAAATAAACTAGATAATGTCAGCTAATAATAAGTGCTGTACAGACAATAGAATAGTAATATGATAGAGAGTACAGATGGAGACTGCCTTTGATTGAGAGAAAAGACTTTCAAGGTGGTACCGTTTTTTAAAAGACTTCATTTATTTATTTTTATAGAGAGGGGAAGGAGGGAGAAAGAGAGGAAGAGAAACATCAATGTGTGTTTGCTTCTTGTGTGCCCCCTACTGGGAACCTGGCCAACAACCCAGGCATATGCTCTGACTGGGAATCGAACTGGCAGCCCTTTGGTTTGCAGGCCAGCACGCAGTCCACTCAGCCACACCAGCCAGGGCTCAAGGTGGTAACATTTGATTATGGACCTACACGATGAAGAGAAGCCCCGCCGAGACAAGATCTGGGAGAAGAGCATTGCAACAGAAACAACAACAGGAGTCAAGGCCTGAGCCAGGTGAAGGCCAGATATTACGGGAGCAGAAAGAAGACCAGCAACAAGTATGAGGGTGGGTGGAGGGAAGTGGTAGGAGAAGTTGGAGAAATGGGAAGGGACCAGATCATGTGGAGACCCTTGCAGCTATGGCAAAGAGTTTGTAGTTTATTTTCTGTGAAAAGGGCAACTTTCAGAGAGCTCCAAGTTTTTAATCAGGAGTAGTCATGATATGTACAATTCATGCATTAGAAAGCCACTGTGTAGAGAATGGATTATTGGGGAACAAGAGGAGAACCAAGACCAATTCTGAGTCTGTTGAGATAGTCCAGGGAGAGATGGTGGTGGTCTGGATGTGAGTGGTAACAACGAAGAGGATGACAAATGGAAAAAACGGGGTTGTATTTGGGGCAGAGCCTACAGAACTCACCAAAGGACAGATGTAGGGAGCAAAGGAGAGAAAGGAGTCAGACTTGACTCCTAGTTTTCTGGTCTGAGAATTGGGTGAATGGTGGATCTTTACTGAGATGGGGCAGATGGGGTGGGGCTGAGTATGACTTGGCAAGGGCAAGAAGAGAATCAGGTGTTTCACTCTGGATCTCCTAAGTTTGAAGTGCTTATTAGACACCCATGTGGCACTGTCCGGTCGGCAATTGCACAAGACTGGGACTCAGGGAAGAGTGAGAGCTAATGGTGCAAATCTGGGTCCTTCTGCAAGCAGTGGCATAGTGCATAGTTACTGCTTTGTGGCTTGAAACCCAACCCTTCGCCTTCCCAAAAGGCACCCAGATCTCCCATAGAATTTCTCTGCAGGTTTGGCAGAAGGCTAATTCCCTGTCCGCTGCAACACTGACCAGACAGCTACGCTGAGGAAGGGTATGGGGGCCATCGAAGGCCTTCGCACCTTCTCCACCCACTTCCGAGGCAGGCATGTGATTCAAGTTGGGCCTATCAGACCCTCGTTTCTGATGCTTTGAAGCTCCAGCAAGTGCCTCAGAGATGGAGGCTACATTCACAAGTCAGTCATGGTGGTGGTCTGGGTGTGTAAGGCTGAGACTCTCCCCAGAGCCTGATAGTCACTGGGTTCCTGCAGCCAAGTCCCCACCCTTTGTCCAGGTCTGGTCTCCCAGCTCCCACCTAGTCTGGGAGTACCCCAATACCCTTTCAATAGATATACTTTTTGCTTACAAAAGCCAGAGTTCCTTTCTGTTGCTTATAATCAGGAACCCTGACTAATATAGGTAATATTGGGTTGGCCAAAAAGTCCTTATGGTTTTTTCCATAAAATCAAAGATATATTTTTCATTTTCACCAATAACTTTATTGTTTTGGATATTTTGAATAGGTTGGCTATCTTCTGCATGGTAGAACACTGATTGTTCTCAATTAATAACTCAATTTGACCACTATCAACTTCAACTTCTCCACCTGACTGTGGCGCACCCTCCAGTGAGGAATCTCCAGCACAAACTTCCCAAACCACTTCTGACACCTTCGATCAGTCACACCACCTTCTCCACACACTGCACAAGTCTCTTTTTGCATTTAGGTTGCGTGTTTATCTTCCTGAAAATAATAAAGCATAATATGCCAAAAATGTTGCTTATTTTCTTCCATCTTCAATATTAAAATGCATACACAAAAATTCACCAGTTTTAAAAAGTTTTTTTAAATGCACGCTGATATGACAGCTGTCACAATACAATCTAACAAAATTGTTTTTGAATGAAGTTAAAGACAACTAAGTGCTACTAGAGCCATCTTACAGAAAAAAAAAAAAAAACAAATACACTTTTTGACCAAGCCAATATTGAAAGCCATGTGGCTAGATGAGACAACCTAGGGTAACAGTTTAGAGGAAGGAGGAGGGAATGATTTCCTTTATAGATGAGCTATACTTGGAATAAAGACTCAAAGAGCGCTATAAACTAAATTATATCATCATAGAATTCTTTTTTTTTTACATTTTATTTATTTTTAGATAGAGGGGAAGAGAAGGAGAGAGTGGGAGAGAAACATCAGTGTGTGGTTGCCTCATATGTGTCCCCTGCTGGGGACCTGGCCTGCAACCCAGGCATGTGCCCTGACTGGGAACCGAACCAGCGACCCTTTGCTTCACAGGCCCATGCTCAATCCACTGAGCCACACCAGCCAGGGCCACAGAATTCTTGTTGAAACCCTACCTACCCTCCCCAAAAGGATGGTATTTAGAAATAAGGCCTTTGGAAGGTAATTCAGTGTGGGCAAGGTCACGAGGGTGAGGCCCTCGTGATAAGATTCCTTGTAAGAAGAGACCTTGGAGAGATTGCTCTCTCTCTCTCTCTCCCCCACTCCCTCACTGTGAATGTTCTAGGGAAAGACTAGTGAGGACACATCAAGAAGGTGGCTGTGTACAATTCAAGGAGAAAGCTCTCACAGGACACCAACCCTACTGGCACCTTGATCTTGGACTTCCCAGCCTCTAGATCTATTAGCAATACCTTCCTGTTATTTAAGCCCCACCCTCTGCAATCTCTGACATTTTATTAGAAGAACCCAAGCTGAGTAAAACACAGACCAAAACCTCCAGAGCACCCATAACTCCCAGTGGGAAGGTACTACTCATCCCTTCAACAATTAGCCCAGCCTGGAGCATTTTCTCCCAGAGCCAGGATGGCTCTCTAGGATAAGGAGCAAGATGAGGCCTCCTACGTACGGTCCTGGTGTAGTAGGAAAAGGGATATTTCCTGTCAGAGCAGAAGGGGATTGGGAAGAACAGTCATAAGGATTTGGTACCAGCAATGTGGACACCAGTGATCTAGCTGGGAGGTGATCTATCACAGAGTGGAGGACAAAGGCAATGTTGCAGCAATGAAGAGGTTAAAAAAAAAAAGGAGGGAAGATGAACACAGCCAGAAAGGAGGAGGAGCCCCTAGGCCCTAAAACACCAAACAGCGACTCTCCCTGCAGCATGAGCCCCTTGAGAGTCACATACCCATAAAGCAGAACCACACATGGCACTATGGGCCGCACAGCTCCGATGGCATTGACCCCTGAGAATTCTCACTGAAACCTCCATCCCCCATCCCCGAGTCCTTGCTCCTGCGCCTGCGCCCCATTTCTCACCACTGCAGCAGCAAGAACACTGGCCATGGACAGAGAGCAAGAGCAGGGAAAGGATACTGAGGTGGTGGGGCCAGGGTCTGTGTGGACTGGCACATGACCTGCCCTGAACCCTGGGGGCACACTCTGGGCTTGGGGATTGGCAGAGACAAGCAGCACTGAGGGCAGAGGGACAAGGGGGAAGGGTTCCCACCAATAGAGTATGAGCTGGATATGTAACGTCTGAGGGTTCCCAGGTGTGTGATTTCCAAATTTTACTGTATGTTCAAATCATGCTGAGATCTGTATTTTTTCACCTCCTCCTCCCACGCCCAGGTGACTGAGAAACACTGATCCTTTGCCAATCTTCCAAAAGGGCATGCTTGTCATATGTTCTGCCTTCAGCAGTGTTTGCCAAGTTGGGAAGCATCCCTTTCAATTGACCCTTCTGTAAGGGAAAAAAGAGGAGAAAAGGGGAGGGGAGGGGAGGGGAGGGGAGGGGAGGGGAGGGGAGGGGAAAGATAGGAAAGAGAAAAGGATGAAAAGAAAAAAAAACTTCAAAATTTTTTTCAGGTCAAACTTCAGCTTCCGTGACTATAACCTTTAATTCCCAAAAAGCCTCCTTGTAGTTTTCAAGTGTTAATCCCAGTGCTGTGCCTGAATTATCAGCTTTAAAGAGCCCAGCATAAAGGTCAGAAGGAAAACCACAGTACGTGGCAGGAAGTTTCTCAGCTTCGCGTACTTGAAAGGCAGAAGACGTTCAGAGGGACACAGCCAAAAGAGGTCACCCATTTAAAATGAAAGAGCTTCAGCTGAGCAAGCCAATCCTTTGAAACAGCTACTTGTGATTTAATTTGATCCTTTATGGTTTAAATAGTTAGAAAGAAATCTCTGAACAACATGAAACTGACTCCTCCCTCCTGTGCCTCAAACCTTTTGGCAGCTACCTAACAGCATCCCCCAAAGTGTGGCCTGCGGTTCTGAATGAAGGACTTTTGTGGTTGAATGAGCTTGTAAAACACTGGGTTAAATGGGTTTTGTTGCCGCAGAGCTCGTCTGAGCCCTTATTACGTGAACACGCACTCTGCGCGGCCAGGATTACAAAGTGCGCAGCGTGCCATTCCTGACTTGACCACCACGGAGTCCTTGTCATGGGCGGCGTCCCTCAGGACCATGGCTCCATGGAACCCGTCAAGACGGTCAGCAAACACCCGAGTCTGGCACTCTGGCCGTCCACACCTAGCCCCAGCCCAGATTCCCAGCCTCCTTGTCTTCCCTCCACACACATGCACCCACTTCCACAGCTCTAACCACACAAGCATCTCGCCCTTTGCAAAGCACTTAAAACACTTTTACTCAGCCTGCTCTCACTGCCAGGAATGTGCTTCCTCCTCCTCATGACTCTCAAACTCCTACTCGTGCTTTGAGTCCTTGCTTAAGCACCCCGCCTCTATGGACCTCTGCCTGCTCTATGCAGCAAACACTAACTGGTGTGGAACCCAGCTCCCTGCTCTGGGCTCTGTCACAGCGCTGACCGACCCGCCCGAGAGCTCTGAAAAGGCTGGAGTGTGAGCTGACTCCAGAAATGTGTGTTAGCAATATTGAGAGCTTCCATCTGTGGACACGTCCGAAGGCCGGGCATTATTGTAAGCTCCTGGCAGGCATTAACACGTGTAATCCCCAGCCTCACTCACTGGATAAGTATTATAATTATTATCAATTATTATTATCCCTACTTTATAGATGAACAAACTGAGACTCAGAAAGTTACCTTGCCCAAAGACACATGGCTGGTGAGTCTTTGAGTGTGAGGGCTGGGATTCAACTGTAGGCTCCCAACGCAGTATGATTCCAGCAAGATCAGCTGAGGTGAGCCCCATTCCAGGGCTGGCTGATTCAGAAGCGGCACAATGTCATCAAAGACATAGGTTCTTTACCTCCTTCTGCTATGCATCATCACTGAATCAGTGCTGCCCCCAGGTTGGCTCCCCTCATGGTGCCAAGACAGCAGCAACAGTTCCAGCCATCACATCCTGATGCACCAGTGTCTGGAAAAAGAAAGGGAATGTGAAGTGGAGGCTAAAAGCATTGTCTCTGGAGTCACTTTTACTTCCTAGGTGTATGACCACAGACCAGTTAGGAGGATGAAAGCTATAGGGAAGGTGAAATGGTCTGTCTTGAAGGGAGCTTCCATCTTCTCTCTTTTACCTCCAGTTTTTGCCTATTCCACCCCTTCTTCGCCTAACACACACCTATTCTTTTTCTAGGAATGATTATCAACCTCACCTCCTCCAGGAAGCCTTCCTTGATGGCACCCCCCACAGACTGGGTTCAACACTCTTGCTGTGTGCCTCTGAGTACCCTGTACTTGCGTCATTAATATTCACCTCACAATACAATAACTACTTGTCTCATTGTCTGGGTTCCACACCAGTCTATGCACCAAGGGAAGGAAGAAAGCAGGAATCTTGTCACCGTCCCCAGTGACTACTGCAGTACCCAACACACAAAGGGCTCGAAAAATCTCTGCTGTATGTTCAAGCAGAAGACAGAAGAGCACCTGACTGAGGTATTGGAGCATGGGCTTGGCGGTTCACTTTTATCATCTTTAGGCCTTGGGGTAGGCAATTTTCAGGCTCATCAGCTTGTCCTCATCCGGGGGCATCGGGGAGCCTCGGGCCCATGTCCAGAGAACAAAGTGAGCCATGCACAAAAAAAATGGCTCCGTAGGTTCCCCCCACGCACACGATTTGGGATAACCTTCCCATAACTGTAGTCAAGAGGCACGGGGCAAAGTAAAGAATCTTAAGTCACACAAACCCCAGAGGCTCAAGTCCTGACTCTACCACTTCTGGCCACGTTTGGGGGCAAGTTTTATCGTCTCTTTGGGCCTTATTTTATTTATCTGTAAAATGGGGTTAAAAGCAAAACTTCCTCCAGAGGACAGTTGTAAAAATTAAAAGGACAAGTTATACAGAGAACCAGGCACATAATAAACCCCCTATAAACGCCGGCTCCTCTTAGCAGTGTGCACATTCACAGCAACAAAGCAGAGCAGAGGAGATCTGTTTTACAACTGTATCTCTGGGCTTGCTCCCTGGGGCCCCAAAGAGACTTATTGTTGGGGACGGTCTGATGGGCCAAGGGTGGGAGGTTCACTGGTTGAGCACGCTACCGTCCCTCAACAACGATGAACTCATGAAGATGAAGATGAGGTCATCGACAGCTGCTGAGAAATGCAAGGTGGTGGGCAGGGTTGAAGCCAAGATCCCTGAGTAATCACAGCTAATTGCATATTGAGTTGGGAGAGTGTTTTACGAATAGAACTTTCATTAGTTTTTCCTCTAAGACAGTTTTAAGGATCCCTGCAGAATTAACTGCTGAAAAGCTTGACAGCGTGTTGAGAGGGTGCTAGACAAGAAGTCAGGACACTTCGATTCCTGTCCCACTTCGGCTGGCTGCTTGCTTCCGAACCTTGAACAGGTCCTTGCCCTGCCCTGGCCTCGGCTGGCCTCTGTGACTTCAGAAGTGCCTCGAGTCCAGTGGCAGTTCTCACAGCCTGATGGCTAAGATGGCAGCCTTCACGGGTTCAAATTCCGGCTCTGCCACATAGAAGCTGTACCCCCTCAGCAAGTCACTCAACCCTTTACGCAAATCTGGAACTTGTTTTGTGTGAATCGGGAATCATAATTGTACGTACTTCACAGGACCTCCCTATGTCTCCTGTTCTCCTACCAGTTCTTAGGAGGATTAAGAGAGGCAATTACATGAAGCTCTTAGCCGGTCCCAGCACACGAGCTGTCTGTAAGTGGTAGCTGTTACAGTTATTTCAAGTCGGTAAATCTCTTGGCATGTTTGATGACAGTGAAACTCGGGGAAAACCTCCGACAGAGATGCATGAGTTCCCTACAAATGGGAACATCCCAGTCCAGAGCACTGCGAGGGACTCTGTCCCAGGGCTCTGTCCTGAGGCTCTGGCTTTGAGGCTTCACACAGCCTCGAAGTCCCTTTGAGCCAGTCAAGCACACCTTAAGGTCTGTGCTCTGGGCCTCAGTCACCCTCAGCATCTTTGCTACTTAATTGATGGCTTTTATTCCCAGAAGGGACTGATCCCACCTTAAAATGAACAAACAAACAAACAAAAACAGTGCTTACAGGGTTTGAGAAAGTGACAAGCTGTCCTTTGCATCCATTACTTTTTCAAAAGGAAAAAGAAAAACTTTTGCCCTGCCAGTGGTTAAAAACCTGGGCTGCAGAATCAGACAGACATGGATTTAAATCCAGGCTCTACCAATCAGTCTCTATGACCAAGGGCAAGTTTCCTCATTCCTCTAAGCTTCAGCTGTCTCGTATGTAAAGCGGGGTTACAAATATCTATCTTTGGGGTTGCTGGGTGAGATTAAATATGATGATGCAGATAAGGCTCTTAGCATAATTCTTAGCATGCAGTAAGTACTCACCAAGAGCCTGATGTTATTATTATCCCCAACGAAAACTAGTATGGAGTTAAATTAGCAATAAGATTGTCAAGAGGCTGTGAATATTCATTAGGCAACCCACCCATGAGGGTGTGTAGCCAGCTGGTAGACATGAGCCAAGCACAGCGACCTAAGTGGCTACTGGGTGCTCAGACACGCTCCAGAAAGTGTTGACCAACCCCTGCCACCCCCCGTTTTTTTTACAGAAGGGGTCACTCATACTGATCCAGATCCTAGCCTCCCACCCTGTATCTACTTGCTAGATAACCAGGCAAGTTCCTTCCCTCTACAGATGTCAATTTCCCTGCCTCTCTGAGCTAAGGGTTGAATTGGTGGGTCTTTAAATTGCCAAATCCCTATATTTTAAGAATAGTGCTCAATTTCTACACAATTGTCATTTACATGTACATCTGGTCGCCTATTCGTGTCCCTAATTAAGTCTTTCATAGATATTTAAATTCGTCACCTTTAAGCCTTAGAGCAGATCTGGGGAGACATGAGATCTTTGCATTGATGTATACTCTGCCATGGGACCTCTCGCAGAGGGAGCACAAGCTTTAGGTCAGAGAGTCTGGGCTCAGTTACCAGGTTGCCACTTTCTACATGTGGGACCCGGGCAAGGTCGCTCGCCTCTCCTGGCCTGTGTCTTCCTCAGCTGTGAAATGAGAGTAAGGACAACTTTCCCCCTCAGAACAAGGACCACGGCAAAGATTCTGGGCAGAAGAATGGTTCAGAGGAGACCAAAGGGTCCAGGCCAGTCCATGCCCAGTGTCTCTTGAGGCTTGTGCTGGGTTTGCACCTGGGAGTTGCTGGTGCCACCTCTGAGCACTCGCTGGGGTAGGGTCCGCCTGGTAACAGAGTCAGCACAAGGGAGGTCAGAAAGTCCTCACCAGAGGGTCAGCCCCATAGTGGCAGGGTTTTGTGTCTCGTGTCCACTGGTATATCCCGAGCACCTTGCATAGTTTCTGGTACATTGTAAGTGCTCAGGACATATTTGTTGCGTGAATAAGTGAAAGTTCTTTGAAACCTGAAGAATGTTGCAAATGTCTGCAATAATAACTACAAATGGTTGATGGTAAGACTTGTTTTTCATTTGTTGAGTGGACTTGCCCCTTGCTGACCAACATTTGCTGATGTGTGGAGATGGAGCCAGACACTCCTGAGACCTAAGACAGTAGCCGACCTTGGCGCATCGTCTCAAAGGCGAATCGTGGCAACAGGTAACAGGGTTTTTGCATTTGAAGGCTCTTCCCCTCGGAGCCTGTCCCTACAATGCTGTGTGTCTCAGACCCTCTCCTTGACCCTCGTCTCTTCTCATCTGCATGTTCTCCCTCTTGAGCTCACCCTCTCCCAGTGTTTTAAACACTGTCTTTGTGCTACAGCATCCCAGGCTTCTTTCTCCAGTCCTGACTTGTAGACCAGACACCCAGCTGCTCACCTGACCTTTCCACTTGGATGAACTGCACACAGCCAGTGAAACCATGGGAACCGACAGCAGAGCAGTAAACCAAGCGCAGAACCCTCGGAGCCCGGGCCACAGCCCCGGTGGCATGCCTATGCACTGGCCTTGACTGCAGACGTCTCGAACTCAACATGTCCAAAATTTAACTCGTGCTTCTCCTAGCCCAAAGCGCTCCTCCTCCTCAGTTCCTCATCTCAAAGAACAGCCCCTCCTTCCACCACCCCACTTTCAAGTTCAGTGCAGCACTGCACCCCATCCTGATCCCTGACGCCTAGGGAGCCACTCCCCAGAGGCCTCAGCCATCCATCTACGCCCCCCTTTCCCTTGCATGCTCCCTGACCCACCAGGGTCCTTCTCCTAACAGGCTCCCAAGGCACCCTGCCTTCCCTGTCTCACACCCACTCCAAGCCAACCCACAGATCACTGCAGAGGGATCTTCCTGCGGCGTAAATCCTTTACAGAAAGTCCAGGCTCTTCAATACGGCAGGTAAGGCACACGTGATATGACTTCCACTTCCTTCTCCAGCCTTCCATAGCAAACCCCTGAGTTTTGTTGAGATCCTTCCTATGTGCCATTCTGGTGGCTTGAAACACCCACACTCTTGCCCACACCCCTCCCCCCTCCATCAGGCTTCTGCATAGAAAGCTTCCTTGACCACCAAACACCCAGGCTAGCGCCTCTCCTCTGGACGCCCTCAGCCCTTGCTCTCCCCCTATCACAGCTTTATTCACGAAACGGTGTAACTCCCGTTTGCTGGTCTAATCCCCAATGGGTGTAGTAAGCTGCTGGGGGTGTCTCTCTGCATTCCTGGGACTGGCGCAGTGCCCGCTACTTGAGTCCACTGTCACTCAATCTGGGGCTGGTTCTAAGTAGGAAAATGAGGGTGGTGACCTGCCAACCGATGAACCAAAAATGAACAGGTGAACAGACGCGCTGCATGAACACATCTTTCTCAAAGTCTCTCCAGCGAAGGTATGAGAGACACCGACCCCACGAACTTGTCCATGTGTATCGTGTACTCATCTAGTGCAGGACACACAGACACATACTTAACTCAGGAAGCGGGGAGATGGTTGGAGGGACAGTCACACTCACATGATTCCTCTCCAGTGTCCAGGCCCCACCCACCCCACTCCCACTCCCAGCCTTTGGGGCAGACAACCGGAGCCGTCGGGGGCAACNTCCTGTGTGCCATTCTGGTTGCTTGAAACACCCACACTCTTGCCCACACCCCTCCCCCCTCCATCAGGCTTCTGCATAGAAAGCTTCCTTGACCACCAAACACCCAGGCCAGCGCCTCTCCTCTGGACGCCCTCAGCCCTTGCTCTCCCCCATCACAGCTTTATTCACGAAACGGTGTAACTCCCGTTGGCTGGTCTAATCCCCCATGGGTAGTAAGCTGCTGGGGGTGTCTCTCTGCATTCCTGGGACTGGCGCAGTGCCTGCTACTTGAGTCCACTGTCACTCAATCTGGGGCTGGTTCTAAGTAGGAAAATGAGGGTGGTGACCTGCCAACCGATGAACCAAAAATGAACAGGTGAACAGACGCGCTGCATGAACACATCTTTCTCAAAGTCTCTCCAGCGAAGGTATGAGAGACACCGACCACACGAACTTGTCCATGTGTATCGTGTACTCATCTAGTGCAGGACACACAGACACATACTTAACTCAGGAAGCGGGGAGATGGTTGGAGGGACAGTCACACTCACATGATTCCTCTCCAGTGTCCAGGCCCCACCCACCCCACTCCCACTCCCAGCCTTTGGGGCAGACAACCGGAGCCGTCGGGGGCAACCCTGAGGAGGTGGCCTGCACCCTAGCGTACGCCAAGGTGCCACTCCTGTCTCGTGTCCCAGTAAATCTCTTTATAGTAACAGGGAGCAGAACAGATCTGTGGAGGAGAGGCAAACACTGTACTCCCCATGACTTCACTTTCTCGTATCCTGGTCGTTTAAAAACTTAAAGAACAGGATGGCTTTTCTTTACCCGCATACCTAATTATCCAGAATACTGAAACTGTTTATAACATTTTAGGGGAATAAGATAAGAAAACATCTTAAGAGGAAACATGACCCATACTTTAAAGGATGGACATCATATGCGGGAAAACATTCTGAATGAGATCAATATAAACAGGGTTCATTGTATTTTAAATAGAGGGCTTAAGTAGGCTTTTATTCATAACCACGATGGACAGTACTTTAAATCATGGTGAAGCATCAGGCGGACAACAGGGGTGAGAGGAGGAGTAAGTGATGGGCCAGAGAGTCTATCGGCGGGATCCTAAATGAAGCAAAATTAAAATGCATTTTTCCAGAAAGCCAAACAAATTAATAGTAGGAACAATTAGGCGGCGACAACCCCTCCAGGAAAAAATATATATAATTCTGTGTTCCTATTTGTAATGGGGCTAGATGCTGTCAGAGTCCTCCAGCTACATGTGGGCTGCTTTGAAACTGAGCTTTAATTTAGGATAAAAATACTCGGGGAAGCAATGGGGTAGGGACTTTGGGCTGGAAAGAACTGTAACCTACACGTAGGAACACCCAGCTCGTGAGCTCCAGATCTGACCAGGAAGCCAGGGAATAAACAGTTCACCCTGAGAAAGAAAGCTGGAGTTCTGAACTGTTAAGGAACTGTGTCTCCAAAAAATGCATATATCGTTTAAGGAGCAATTGTTACAAGTTGCGTTATCTAAAGGCGCTCTCAGAGGCATGCTTGTTTCTTAGTAACAACAACAACAAAAATAGGGTGTTTGCATGCTTTATTTTGGACCTTTGAGCCCAAGTTTACCGAGTAATGCTCAGCACCATTTCACGGCACCTCTGGTTCAAGATTCCATTGTAATTTTAATGCGAAGATCAGTGTCATCTACCACGGAGGCAGGTTCCTGTCTCCTCTCCTCCATCCACCCAGAGAACAAACTAGAGGAAGACCTGTGTCCCAGGAAGGAGCTGACCTACGTGGCTAGTTCTAATTTGCCCACAGAAAACTCCGCAGTGAAAAAACAGGCCAGCTAGTAATCTATTTAAAACCACGGCTGACATGATAAATGAAACAGAATAAATGTATACAGCGAGTGAGCCTCCCTGGTAACATGGGGGGGACCGGAGCGCTTCTGCTGACAGTGACTTTCCCGTCACTGGCCTGTCTCTCTTGGAGGCACCTGTCAATCACAGGCCAGCCTGCACTCCCGGGGGAGTTCATTGTGCCCGCAGACAGTTGTGGAATAACTGCTCCTAGGCGTCAGAGCAGCAGATGGAGTGTATCTGTCAATCATTGTCACTAATTATTAACTTCTGTCACTCAGAGCAAGGCAACATCTCGGCGCCTGATCCGCTGTGATTTGATCTGCCACGCCACCTCGGAGACAGACAGAGCAACCCTTCATTCCGGTCACACTCCCAGCACTTTGCTGGGTCAGCCGCAGTGACTCAGTGTTCTTGCCCCCCAGACCGGCAGGTGCGTGAGGCTATGCACACACACAGCAGCCACCATGAGGGGCCTTCTCTAGGGGCCCAGGCCCCGGGCGCTCCTGCTCATTAATTATTAAAGAAGGACAGTTCTATCTTGGCCGCTGGCAGAACCAGGGCCAAAGCATAAGAGAAGACCGACTTGGAAGGTTTTCTTCTTTTCACACCACCCTGGGACCAGCGATTACCAGCCAAGTTCACATTGATTATATTCCTATGATCTTTTCTCAACCCTCTGATTTTGGAGCTGAAGATGTCAGCCTGAATAATTAATTAAGGCGTCTGTAGCAGGCTTTGCAAACAGGAGCTGCAACCTAAGGGGGTATTCGCTGCCCGTGGCTCAGAGAGCCTCTTTTGACAAGACGAGGAAGGGAGTTTTGAGATCTTCAAGGCCAACCTCCCCCAGTCGGGACATGACTTGTCCGAAGTCACACAGCCCGATGCACTGGCACCCCCAAGGAGACCTCTCACCCGTCCACACACACAGAGCTTGGGAGCTCCTGGGTGCTGTGCCAGCTGCCCTCCCCCAGACCGCTTGGGAAATAGTAAAAACTCCCTTGAAGAAGCTGAATTGGCATGGCAGTCCCCCGTTCCTGCTCCAGAGTCAGATTGCCAGGTGACCTTGGGTAAGTCACATCACTTCTCTGAGCCATGATTTCCCCATCTGCAAAACAAGGGTGCTGTAGAACCTTACTCGGAGGCATGCTGCAAGAGTTAAATGAGGCCGTCCCAGGTCAAAGCACGGGGCCAACCTGGTGCGTTTGAAGCTCTCAGTAAATAACAGCAGTGATTGTCCACACCAGACCAGTGCAGGGCTGGTCTAATCCCCCAAAGGAACAAACTGAACGCTAAGAACCATCGGGAAATGCTCATCAACTATTATTTTCTTAAGTGCAAGTGACTAGTTGACGCTAGCCCAGCGCTAAGTCTAACAAACCCAGTTACAGTTCCCATAACTAGGTCCTCAGGGGCCCGCTGTGGTGGATTGACAAGGGTTTATGGTAAGCACATCAACCGTTTGTGTGTAAATAGTAATGCCTACTTGGCTGGGTCCCTCCAAAAGTCAATTGTTCTCCTAGGTAACTGAAGTATGCCCCCTCACTCAGGTGCCATTCCTATTTGCTTTTGCAAACTCTTTTCTTGATGGAAGATGCTATAGGAGGTTCTGGCCCAACCCTGATTAGAAACCAAAACAAATTCCAAACTCTAAATTCACAAGGTCTGACTGCCTTTGCAAAAGCCCCCTACTGCCTCCGCACCTGCCAGGGGTGCTGTCCATCGCCCGGGATTAAGAAGCTGGTGGAAAGCTGGTACTTTTCCCTGCCTCCAAGGATCCCACCAGATCCACTGTTTCTGTTATGATGTCTGTGTGACAAAATATCTTAAAACTAAGTAATATAAAACATTCATTTACTATGTTCCTGGGTTCCATGAGTCAGGAATTCGGACAGGGCGCAGCAGGCGGGGCGGGGGGTTATCTCCGCTCCATGACCTCTGGGACTCCAGCGAGATGCTGGGCCAGCTGGGGCTCCTCAGGCATCTCCCTTTTTCTGCAAGTAGTCTCTTCACACGATCTCTCCAGCATGCAGATTCACAGCAGTCAGATGGCTTGCAGGGCAGCCCGGGACTCCCAAGGCAATGGAGAGGAGGAGAGGAAAGGGGAGGAGAAGGCAGGGGAAAGAGAAGCTGCCTGTCACTTTCTAAGGCCTAATCTCCAGAGTCATGCAGTCTCACTTCCTCTACGCGCTCTCTTGGTTGAGGCAATTACAAAGGTCCAGCCGGGTTCAAGGGGAGAGTTAACCTAACCTTGTAAAAAGACCGTAAGTGGGATGTATTTTGGTGTGGCCACCTTTGGAAATCAGTCTGCCACACCGTCCACGAGCACTCTTCTGGAGGCTGGAAGCCAGACTGACGCCATCTTTAGGGCAGGCTCATGACTCCAGCCAGCTCTGGAAGAGGGTAAGAGTCCTGGGGCCTCCACTGAAGGCCCCACATAGGGCAGACCCTCTGGAATCCTGAATGGAAGAGGTCTGGAGGGTGCTTCCTTGATGTCAGGCTCAGCCTCTGCACACAGTGGGTTCGATCACAGCCAGTGCCGTTGCCTAGCACTTACCCTGCCAGTCCCTTACAACGAGAGACACCCTCCAGTTCCTGGCATTCTCTTACTGTCTCAGGCCTCGGCACATTCCATTCCCTCTGCTGAGAGTCCTCAAGGCCAGCTGGGATCAAATGAATCACAGCATCAAATCATGGTCACCCGGCAGAGTCACATGGCAGGGCCCCACTCCACCCCAGCCTATGGATGCCAGCAGCCTTGCTCAAACAGAGCCCAGGTTCATATGTTCTTTGTCCTTCGAGCTGTGTATGTGGGCACCTTCCTGCACTCTGCCAACAAATGGTAAGGCTTGTTGGCTAAACGACATCAAATTGTGTGGGTTTCTCAGTACTTTGCCTTGAGTACAGTCATGCACCACATGGTGACATTTGGGTCAACAACGGACAGCATATATGACAATGGTCCCATAAGAGTATAATGGGGCTGAAAATTTTCTATTGCCCAGTGACGTCCTGGCTCAACGCATTACTTGCGTGTCTATAAGGAGGCATTACTTACGTGTCTGTGTGGACAAACCCGTTGTGCTGCCAGTCGTGTAAAAACAGATCACGTACCGTTACATACAACACGTAATACTTACAAATGATAACAAAAGACTGTGTGACTGGTTTATCTAGTACTGTACCATATTTTTTCATTTTATGTTTTAAAGATTTTCTTCATTTATTTTTAGAGAGAGGGGAAGGGAGGAGGAAAGACAGGGAGAGAAACATCTACGAGCAAAAAACATCGATCAGGTGCCTCTGGTACGCGCCCCAACCAGGGACAGAACCCGCAACCCAAGCGCGTGCTGTGATCAGGAATCGAACCAGCGAGCTTCTGCTTTGTGGGATGATACCCAACCACTGGGCCACACCAGTCAGGGCTTTATCATTATCGTACAGGGTACTCTAGCTACTTATAAACTATTTTTGCTGTAAAACAGTATGCGATGTTCCAGCAGCGGCAGCCCCATTCCATCTCGTGTTTATCACGTCTCTTGATTGCATCATTTTCTCTGGGGCTTGATTTAATCTTGTGTCTTTTTATAAATTGTACACAGTGTGTATCAAGTCTACAGTAGTGCACAGCCGTGTCCTAGGCCACCACACTCACTCACCACCACTCACTGACTCACCCAGGGCAACTTCAGGTCTGCAAGTCCCACCCACAACAAATGCCACACGCAGGTGTACCATTCTTAACTTTGATGCCGTATCTTCACCGCACCTTTTCCAGGTTAAATATGCTCAGACACAGAAATACTCAGCACCACGTTACAGCTGTCTATGGGACTCAGTTTAGCAACATGCTGCACAGTCTTAGCCCAGGACAACAGGCTACGCCATCCAGCCCGTGTGTATTGGAGGCTACACGGTCTAGGCTTGAGTAGTACTCTCTACGCTGTTCGTACAATGATGATGATATCGCCTAAAACTGCTTCTCAGAATGTACCCCCATCGTTAAGTGATAGGTGACTGTACAGTCAAGCCCTCCGGCTTGGGTAACTGGACCCAGAGCCTCACGCGGACACTGTCCAGTAGAACATTCCATGATGGTGGAAACGATCTACACCATCCAATTCAGGAGCCATTAGCCACACGTGGCTACTGGGCACTTACAATGTGGCTACTGCCACTGAGGAATTAAATTTTGATCTTAGCTTTATTTCATTAACTTTAGTTTAAATTTTTTGATAGATTTTATTTATTTATTTATTTTTAGATGGGAGGGGAGGGAGAAAGAGAGGGAGAAAGTCATCAATGTGTGGTTGCCTCTCACGCAGCCCCATAAGTTTAACTTGAAACAGCCACACATGGCTAGCTGCTACCGCTTTGGACAGCCTAGATTCCATTATCAGGCCTCAGAGCAGGTCTAAATCCTAAGGCAGAAAAGGGATTCAAGGCTCAAGGGACAGTCCTGTAGAAGACGGGCTCACCTCTGTACCTCCAGCCCCCATGGGTCCTAACCAGCTTGGAGCATCATTTTTTTAAAAAACAGAAAGAAGAAATTGCAAAAGGTGAGTTCAGAACCCTTCTCTGCTGATTGCACCATTCAATGCAGTCTTTTCTGAAAATTACATTCAGACTGCTTCTCTCGCTAAATATTAGAAGGCTGGGGAGCTGGAATTTAGCATCAGAAAACCAACCGGCTTCTGCCTTGAGCATCCTCTTCATTATACCGGCACCTGCACAGAAAGCAGAAAACATCCCGGGCCAATTTTTTGTCTTTTAATTCTGAGAGACCAGAATGCCAGAGCCAACCAGCAGGTGGTAAAAGGGTATGCAGAGTGTGCTACCAAAGGAATCTGAAAACGCAGGCCATCAACTTAATCTGGGGCTGACAGGGGCTTCAAGCAGAACTAATGGCTCAGTTATAGACCTCATTAGCCGGGTGGGATTTTTACTCTTTTCCTTACTGTGATTGAGATTTTTTTTTTGCCCATCTGCTATTGAGTGAAAGGAATTTTGTAACAATGTTAAATTATTCGCCATCTCCAAGAAGGGGAAAATCAATTAAAAAGAGTCAAGGGAGAGGGTAAAAATGAATTTCTTGATCATTTGTGGTGATCGTGTAAGATAGGGTTTTCCCCTGAAGGGCTATTGCGAAGAATAACAGTACTTCTAGGGCATTTGCTAAAGAGAAAGTTCTCTCTCAGTGGTGATTAACTTTGCCATCTCCCACCCTTTCCTACAAAACGGAGTTGAAATTCCCATGTTCAGTCTCCAACCCACTCACACTAGGGGCACTCAGTGAAGGAGGTCTGATGTGGAATCAGCCATGGCATGCTCACTGGGGACAAATGCATACCCTTTACAAAACACAACCGTACTTTGTCCCTCCTGCACACCTTTCCGGGGAGAACCCGGCTGCCCTTCCTTCTGATGCATCTCTTCCTAGAAAAAATGGGAATGGGGACTGCCAGGCAAGATGGAAGCTAGATACACATGCCTCACTTCCTCCCGCAACCATAGAAAGAATTACAACCAGATCTCAAAAACAAGCAACACCCAGAACCACCCACCCCCCCCAAATCAAGCTGTATGGAAGTCCAACAACCAAGGATTTAAAGAAGCCACATCTACCCAGACTGGTAGGAGGGACAGACTCCTGGAGGGGGGGTGGAGAAGCAGAGGTGCAGCACGGAGACGCTGTGACGGTGTGGCAGGCAGCAGCGGTCCCACGTTCAGGTGTGGTCGATAAAAATCAGGAAGGACACATTGGTCACCAGCGATCCCAGTCCCAGGCCAGACCGCACAGCCCAGAGTTCCAGAAGCAGGAAAATAAATCCCCATTACCTCTGGCTGTAAAAACCGGTGGTTTGGGGGTGGTGGAAGAAATGGCCAGATTTTCACCAATTAAAGAGCCCACAAACCCCACAGTAGCAGCTGTAAGGGTTACGATTGCACACAAGAGGTGGATGAGGTGACTGGAAGCAGGGCAAGTGCCCGGCACAAGCCAGACAGTGACACTGACCCCTCTCTGAGCACCCCCTCTATATATGCAGAACTACACAGCAGTGAAGCAGGTTTCCCCGCCCTGGCAATTACCTAAGGCTCCACCCCACACAATTTACAGGTGCCTTTTCTACATAGGCCACACTACTAAGTCAAGGAGTAAAAGCAGTTCTTTCTACCTAATACACAGAAACAAACACGGGGAGGCTGCCAGATTGAGGAGGTAAAGAAATATGGCCCAAATGAAAGAACAGAACTAAACCCCAGGAAAAAAAAACTAAAGGAAACAGAGATAGCCAATGTATCAGATGCAGAGTTCAAAACACTGGTGATCAGGATGCTCAGAGAACTCATTGTGTACGGCCACAAAAAAAGAGGAAGAAGTAAAGGATATGAACTAAGTGAAATGAAGAAAAATATACAGGGAATCAACAGTGAAGGGAGGAAACCGGGATTCAGGTCAATGATTTGGAACAAAAGGAAGAAATAAACATTTGGCCAGAATAGAAAGAAGAAACAAGAATTTTAAAAAAACAAGGAGAGGCTTAGGAACCTATGGGACAACTTTAAATACGCCAACATCTGAATCATAGGTGTGCCAGAGGGAGAATATTAAGAGGAAGAAATTTAAAATATATTTGAAAAATAATGAAAGAAAACCTCCCTAATCTGGTAAAAGAAATAGACATTCAAGTGCAGGAAGCACAGAGAGTCCCAAACAAGTTGTATGCAAAGAGGATCACACCAAGACGTATCATAATTAAAATGCTAAAGGTTAAAGCTAAAGAGAGAACCTTAAAAGCAGCAAGGGAAAAACAGAGAGTTACCTACATAGGAGTTCTCATAAGACTATCAGCTGATTGCTCAAAAGAAACTTTGCAGGCAAGAAGAGACTGGCAAGAAGTATTCAAAGTGATGAAAAGCAAGGACCTACATCTGAGATTACTCTATGCAGCAAAGCTATCATGAATGGAAGGGCAGATAAAGTGCTTTCCAGATAAGGTAAAACTGAAGGAATTCACCATCACCAAGCCATTATTATATGAAATGCTAAAGAGACTTACTTAAGAAAAAGAAGATTAAAGCTATGAACATTAAAATGACAACAAATTCATAACTATCGACAACTGAATCTCAAAAACAAAAATAAACTAAGCAAACAATCGGAACAGGAACAGAATCATAAACATGGAGATCATTTGGAGGGTTATCAGCTGGCAGGGGGAGAACAGAGAAAAGGCACAGCGAGTAAGAAGCATAATTGGTAGATACAAAATAGACAGGGGGATATTAATAGTATAGGAAATGGAGAAGCCAAAGAACTTACATGCACAACCTGTGGACATGAACTAAGGGGAAGATTGCTGGAGGGAATGGGGGTACCAGGCCGAGGAAAAAGGGGGGAAATTGGGACAACTGTAACAGCATAATCAATAAAATACACTAAAAAAAATTCTAAACAAACCAAAAAAGAACGGGAATGAACTCCTGGACACCAAACCTCCTTGCCCTCCCCCCCCCAGTGCTTAGCCAGAAACTTCCATAATGGCAAGCAAGCCTGTCCCTGTGCTCTTATAACCTCTGACAACTCGAATAGCTAACCACATTTCCGTTGGAAAAACTTTTATAAAATATTACAATCGATTCAATGGCATTAACACAGTTGAACCTCTAAGTGCAGCACAAGAAAACACAATACCCTTCTATCACATCAAGTGTCTGGTCAGATACATATCACAGGAAACTGAAACCAGAAGCACCGGGGGACCCTGTTTATCCCAACTTAGCAAAAGGAATTACCTGACAGTTGGAAATGAAAAACTACTAATAAACATTATAGCTTATTGAAAAGTTTAAACAATAAGATTAAGGAAACTTCTGCAATATTAAGAAATGTATATTATCCTACTTTACCTTGCTTGGGGAATTCCTTAAGGATTTATTATTCTGTTACACCACCAAAAAGCCTGTGTTATGTTAAGGGATTCTGCCTTCCTGCCTGCATTCCGCATGAATCTAAAATTAAGAGGCAATCTTTCTTCAGCACATTGTACTTCCCTAAATTAGGTTTGGTTTCCAGAGCAGAATTTGGAAGTTGGCGGGGTTTTTTCTCCAGCTACCATTAGGCCCTGATAATAAAGGCTCTAGAGAAAAGAGTCCCTATTCTCTAGTGCCTTTGCTGTCAGCACTGAAACGTGTGTGTGTGAGGCTGGCGAGGATGCTGAGATGGGAAGCTGATCTCTGGGCTGACATTCAGGGCACAAAGCTCAGCCCTGTGACCAGTATTCACTGGAAATGTATTCACACTGAGCATCTGGTGAGTTTCAGTAGAATTTACGAAGATTTGGGAGTGGCATGGGCAATGGGGAGAGGGGAAAGGGAGGGGCGGCATCAGAGAGTACAAAGCCACCACCACCCCGTCCCCCATCCGTCTCAGCTTACTGAGGATGCCACGGCTGATAAGTAACAGTGGGCACTCCTCACCCCAGGGACGTCCTCTGCCAGGAACCCATGTTTTTGCATTGTTTTTGCTACAGAGGAGGGGATTAGGCACCTGGAGTCATCGCTCTTGGCCTCCTAGGAGGACCGACTGCAGTGTTTGGGGCTACGTCTCCCTCACTCACAGCTCATGGGATACAGCCTTTGGCTAGCATTCGAAGGTTTCTCTACTCCACTTGCTAATTAGCCCCTGCAGATGGAGAATCTGTAAGCCTGGTGGTGTTTGAGGCAGCCCAGCCTAAACAACAGGGTGTTTAGATCCAAATGGGGATGATCTGCGTGGAAGACCAGGACAAGGAGATGTGTGTTATTGTCCCAAACACACGTGACTCCTCGGGAAACCTGTGGAAATCTTTGGGTTTCTGAGCCCGTGTTTACCCCCAGTACAGAAGGGGCATCATCTACATCTACACTCGTAGTGGTTAGAGCTTCAATGGCACTGGCATCTTTTATACTTTGACGCTCCAAACCAAAACTATTTTTGTTCCAGGACCGCTTGTCTCACCGAACTGGGCAGCTGTTTAACTCTTACCCCCAACTTACGCTGGCCCCTGGCCCCTTACCGTCTAACTAAGGGCCCATGGGTCTTTTGAACGCCTCCTCCTCAGTTGGAGGTGTGAGGGCAGAGCTTGGCTTCCACAGGTTAGCTCATCGAGGACTTGCTTTCATCCATTATGTTCATGTATGTTGGAAATGTCCCCAAATGCATTTTAATCTCCATCTGCCATTATAGGGAAATTTTCCCAAATTTTTTATTATTACATCTTGTAGTTCTAGAATATAATATTTAACCATCAAACCTCAAGACAGGCATGTGTGTTCAGCTCCAAATCTCTTCTCTCTTGGAAATTTATACATCACAAATTGTTAGCTGAACACTTAAAGATGTAATGGTTTAGGCCGATATTCAACTTTTTTTTTTCAGCATGAATACTGAAAAAATATTCAATGGCGTGAATGCTCCAACCTGACTCTCCTCAGGCCCACAGGAAGTCACCAGGCGACTGCATTTCTAGCCCAAGGAAGGCCATTTTGCCAAATTGGATGTGCCAGTGATGCCCACATAACTAACTCACAAAATTTGGGGAAAGTAGCCAATGGGCCAAATATAACCACCACCACCCCAAAACACAACAGTACCCACTCAGGGCGACGTCTGTGCCTGATCATGTAGACACAGCCCCCCTACAACCCAAATCCTCTAATGTGACACCTCTAAACCCTCTGCTTTGTGGGAAAATGGGGATGAGCAGCAGAGGGGCAGATGCTCATCTTACTGAACATTAGGGAGAAGCCTCCCTGATTCGTAAAAATCTGAGTGAAAAGAAACAGCATTTGATCCCCATTATCCCATTTGCTCTTCATCACTTTCTATCAGGTAGTTGTTGTTGGGCCCATTTCATAGATGGGGAAATTGAGGCTCTGAAAAGCCGTTGGCTGCCCGAAATTACAGTATTGGGTTGCAGAGGTGGGAACTTGTACTCAGATCTGTCCACCTTTTTTAAAAATATTTTTTATTTATTTTTTAAAATATTGTATTTATTTATCTTTAGAGGGGAAGGGAAGGAGAGAGGGAGAGAAACATCAATGTATGGTTGCTTCTCGTGCATCCCCTGCTGGGAACTGGCCCCTGCGGGGGAACTTGCCTGCAACCCAGGCATGTGCCCTGACTGGGAATCTAACCACGATTGTCTGGTTCACAGGCCCGCGCTCAATCCACTGAGCTACACCAGCCAGGGCTATTTATTTATTTTTAAAGAAAGAGGAAGGGAGGGAGAAAGAAAGGGAGAGAAACATTGACTGGTTGCCTCTGGAATGTGCCCCATCTGGAGACCAAACCTGCAACCCAGGCATGTGCCCCTTACGGGAATCAAACCAGGGACTTTCGTTTTGTGGGACAACACACAACTGACTGAACCACACTGGCCAGGGTAGGTCTGACCACCCTCAAACTCTCCCCAAGAGTTATTTATAGTCCAGTCTTCCCCACCTCACTCCCCAGGTTCACTCCCACCGTCTGAGGCCTGGACACCTCCTGCCCCTTTCACACCTAGTGGCCATCTAACCTCCACTCAAACACCTGGATGGAAAGGGGTTCACTCCCTTCTGAAGCAATCCCTGCCCCCATTAGCACCCCTGTCCTTTCTTGCCCTTCCACTGGGGAGAGCCAGAAAGGCTTCCACCTCAGAAGTAGAATGATAAGAGGGAAGAAGCCTTAGAGGTATTTCTTAAAATTATAGTTAGAAAGAATCATTCAAAACAAGAGGGGGAACAGAAAATACAGCAGTCAGGAAGCTAGCCTGCTCCAAAGTACTTACCAATTTCGCTTCTTACAGAAAGCAGGAGCAGGTGAAGGGAATTGGCAATAGAGAACGCATCGCTCCTCGTGCCCAGTCTCCATGGGTATGAGTGCAGTAGGCTAGACCTGTCTGGAAGATGCTCCTATCGCCAACCCAGCTGAACTTCCAGGAGAGCTTGGGTTGGCTTTTCTCACATTCTTACACTGTGCCAAAAAAAAAAAAAAGCAAACACCAAAAACGCTGTCACCAGGGAAAGGACACAGATTTTCTGGATTGGCAGAGAGCTGCAACAGTTTGATCCAAGTTTACTGAGGGGTCGGAACCAGCTTTGAGGTAATGTCTCCCACTTGCTTACGGTTCGGTGCTAATATCTTTACCTGTCACTGCAACTCCTGACTACCTGGGAGGCAGATCCTATTACTGTCCCTGTTTTACAGATGAAAAATCAAAAGGCTTCTTTATGCCATGCTCTGACCCAGTCAGTGCACGGCCCAGGCCTCTCTGAGCCTCAGTTGCCCCGTGCTGCTATCAAGTGCCCGACCTAGAATTTGACCCCACAAGGTTTCAAAGCCCATGCTCTGAACCACCGGCTGCACTGCCTCAATACACTGTGATTTTAAGTACGGTGTTCATGCAGCAGGCCACACAGGTCTGCTGGTGACCTTCAGGAGGCCACCAAACAACCAACAAGCTCAAAAATTCATGCAGAAACCATAAGTCCAAAATCACTGGATCAGAGCAGAGGATACTACAAAGCTTCCAAATCCAAAGCCACTTCCAAAGCCACTATAACATTAAAACTTTACAAAAGAAAAACCCGAATGAACTGTCTTGTCTCATATATGAATACTGAATAATAACCTAAATATATTATTACAAAGCAGAATCCAGCCACACAATAGATGACTAACATACGTAACTCAATGGAGTTCATCCCAGGAATGCAAGGCTGGTTCAGTTTTAGGAAAATCTATTACTATAACTCACTATGACTACAAATCAAAGAATAAGGACCAGATGATCATTTTACAGATGCTGGAAAAGAATTTACGAATGTCAACGTTCATTCCAGATTTTAAAAACAGAAAAAATAAAACTCAATAAAATGAGAGTAGATGGATATTTGTTAACATGAGCTATACAGTTTAAATAGCAAAACAAAATCCAGACAACACAAGTCTTGATGAGGACACGGAGCAACCAGAACTCTCGTTCATTATTGGTGGACAGGCAAAACACTTTGGGAAAAGGTCTAATACTTTCTTATCAAATTAAATACATGGCAGGTCCTCAAATAATATCATTTTGTTCAATGTCATTCTGTCATAACGTTGATGAGATGGGGTTCTGTTATACATCGTTTTTGCTTAAAGTCCAAGAAGCTATCAATGGTGTTAAGTGAGGGCTTACTGTACACCAACCTGCAGCTCCTACATATTTTACCAAAATAAATAAAAGCAAATGCCCCTAAAATACCTGTATGCAAATGTTCATAACACCTTTATTCATATTAGCCAAGAACTGGAAAGAATCCCAGTGTCCATTAGCTAGATAATAGTTAAACAAACTATAGTATATCTGTATAATGAACATCTTCGAATACTCAGGCTGGCATAACAAAATACCATAGCCTGGGTAGCTGAAATTTGGGGGCTCGTGTTTGTTTGTTTCCTCACAGTGCTAGAGACTTGGAAGTCCAAGATGAAAGCGCCAGCCTGGACAGGTTCTAGTGAGGGCTCTTGTATTATGTTGAGAAAGGCCACCTTCTCACTGTGTCCTCACATGGAGGAGAGAGAGAACAAATTCCCTGGTGTCTTTTCTTGTAAGGGCACTAATCCCATCAGACCAGGGCTCCACTCCCATGACCCCAGCTAACCCTAACGGCCTCCCCAAGATCTCATCTCCAAATACTATCACACTGGGGTTTAGGGCTTCAGTATATGAATGGGGTGGGGGGAGGGCACAAACATTCAGTCCCTAAGAATGAAACAATACTCAGCCATGAAAAGGAACGGCTGATACCTGTAGCAACATGGATGAGTCTATAAAACATTATGCTTTGGGAAAGAATCCTTCCACAAGAGCATCATTCCTTTTACACGAAGTTCCGAAATCCGTCAAGTGTGTCTCTGGTGGGAAAAATTAAAATTGTGGTTGCCTGAGATGGGGGCTAGAAACTGAACTTGGGAAGAATACAATAGAATTTTCCAGAATGATAGTAATTTTTTTTACTAATAAAAGTTTGAGTTACACAAGTTATATGAATTTGTTAAAATTCATAGAATGGTAGAGTTAAATTCTGCCTATTGAATTTTATGTAAATTCTACCTCTAAAGAAAAAAGGAATAAAAAGCAAATACCAAACTCTGGTTAAGAATATGCATGCTGAAATTTTTTAAGGTAAAGTGTACCAATATCTTCAATTTACTTTAAAATGCATTGAAAAAATAAGGTAGATTGATGGATGGGTAAAGGGAAGGGTAGATGGATAGATAAATAAAATAATAAAACAAGTATAGTAAAATATTAAGTGTAACAACTAGATGTTGTGTATATGAGTGTTCACTGTACAATTCTTTCAACTTTTCTATATGTTTGACATTTTTCATAATAAAATGTTAGAGGAAAGAACCAGCTTTGTACTTAACAGTAAAATCCTAGAAGCACTGCCATTAAAGTCTGAAATAAATCAAGGGCACCGTCTATCAAACGCCTTCCGGGCATGAAGGTAGTGTTAATAAGTGGAGAAAATTAGGTCTGAAAAGCAGGGACTGGCTAAGGGGCCCCATCCGCCCTGGGGCAGGGCCTGTGAGCCCCACGCCCTTTCTGCAGCAGGGGTACCAGCTCGGTGCTGTCCAGCCACCTGGAGTTCCAGGGGAAGCTGGGATTCCAGCTTCGGGGTGTGGGCAAACTCTTGATTTTTTAAAAAAATGTTATTTTAATTGTATTTCAAATACAGAAAATACACCTGACCCCAGAGCACTTCATTTTGAACCTCCATAGTAGCAAATAAGTAAGAAAAAAAAGGGTAAACCCAAGAGAATTGACTGAAAAATATCTGTTAGAAAATGGAAGTGTTTCCTCCCCAGCTGGTGTGGCACAGTAGAGTAAGCATGGACCTGTGAACCAAAGGGGCCAGGGTTCGATTCCCAGTCAAGGCACATGCCTGGGTTGCAGACCAGATCCCCAGTAGAGGGCACTCGAAAAGCAACCACATATTGATGTTTCTCTCACTCTCTTTCTCCTTCCCTTCCCCATCTCTAAAATAAATAAGTAAAATCTTTTAAAAAAGAAGAAAATGTAAGAGTTTCAGTAAGATGAATAATTACAGATACAATATTGTTATAAAAATGATAGCTTTTCTATATCATAAGCCACTAAAAATTATATAAAAAGGAAAGAAAATCCCATTTATAATAGCAACAAAAAAGAAATAAGGCTAATAAGAACAGTGCAGGATCTGTAAGAGCAAAATTTTAAAACTCTCCTGAGGGTAGGCATACCAGGCAATTTATGCTAAATGTTGTTGCAGAAACAACCGGCACCAAAATCTCAGTGGCTTATCACAATTTTTATTTCTCTCACCTGAAGTCAGCTCTGAATCTGAGCGAGTGTCCAAGACAGCTGTCCCGACCCTGTGGCTCCGCAACGGGCTTGCTTCGATCCTGTGATGCCTCCTGCTTCCAGGGCTGTCAAAGCAAAGGAAGCGGAAGTAGAGAAGCGCCGGAGGGGGGGGGCTTCCCCCGACCCCCTTCAGCCCGAACTGCCACGTGCCACCTTTGCTCACGTTTCACTGACCAGAATGTGGTATACAGCCCTGCCGTCGGCAAGCAGCAGCGAAATACAGGGGGACAAATTAAATGCTTGGTGACCGTGTACTGCCTCGGAGTCACAGGAAATGACAGTGAGATTGTGAGCGAAAGACTCACTAAAGATAGTGATTCTCCCTAAATATGCTGTGAATGTAATATAATCCCAATTACAGTGCCAACAGGGTATTTCTTGGGACAAAACAAGTAAATCTTGTTCATATGTAAAAATAAACATGTAAATATAGCCAGAAAAATTATGGGGAAAAAAATAATGGCTGTTGGTACTAGGCCTACTACACGTTAAAACATGCTACAAGGCATCAATAATTAAAACAATTTAGTCCTGAAACATGAATAGACAAACTAATCAATGGAATGAATGGAAGGTCTAGAACTAGACACAAACATATATCAGAATTTGGGCTATAATTACAGTGGCATTTTAAAACAATGAGGAAATTTTTAATTATTTAATAAATAATGTTGAGACAACTTGCTGGCCATTTTGGGGAGACACACTAAGTCCTCACTCACTTCTGACACTAAAACATAGTCTGGATAGAAGATTTAAATATTTAAAAATAAAACCAGAAAAATACAAAAGAAAACATGAAAAATATTTTTGAAATTTTTGAAAATATTTTAAAGGTCTAAGTAAGATACATGGCCCATGAACTATTTTTATGTTATCAAATTTAACTCCACACAAATGTAAAAATTTCTGCCTAATAAAACAAAAACAAAATTTTAAAAAAATGGCAAACGGGGAAAAGGCTCATTTCCATGTTATGTAAGAACTTTCAAAAATCGATAAGAAATTATCAAACAACCCAATAGAAAGATGGTGACAAACAAAAAAAGAATACAGATGATGCGTAAACATTTTAAAAGATAGATGTTCAGCCTTAGTCATCAACTAAGGGTTTATTTAGAACAAGCCACCCCAAGATGGCCTCAAGGGTGAGCAGATTGTTTTCAGCTGAAGACTCTGAGACCCTGTGGGGTCGAGAGAAACGCTGCCTCTCCCTGAACTATCTAGAGGAGTTAGAATTAGGGGTCTTGGCCATGGTAAGGGTTTATCAGAGATAACCTATCTGTATGGCAGGGCAAACTCCTGATTACTGAACCTGTGCTCTCCCTGCAACGACCTTCTAAAGCCCCAAGGTATTTTCCATCACACCTAGCTCATAAAGTCACCTGTACCTCATTTTCCCTTTCTGTCTCTCAACCTCTCCTGTATGCAGAGTTCCCATGCATTGGTCATTTTCACCCCGATGGGTATGACTCAGTTGGTTGGACGTCACCCTGCAAAGGGAAAGGTCACTGGTTGGATTCCTGGGCACCTACCTAGGTTGTGGGTTTGGTTCTGCCAGGGAATATGCAAGAGGCAACTGTCAGGATGGGCATGGCAGGACAAAATGGCGGCTGAACTACAACCTGGAAAAGATGGCTGATGTCAAACCAGGGAGCCGAAAGGGCGGGCTTTGCCAAAACGGATATCCGCATAGCAACCTGAGCTGGAGGAGAGCTCGGGCTCCCACGAAGAGAGCCAACCAAAATAAAACCCGGCCACATTCCCAGCTTGAGCGCTCCTTCTTCGGCCCCACTTTGCAGACTGGAGAACCTGGTCCGGGTGCGCAAACCCCCATAAAGCTCTATATTGCCTAACTTTGTGGCTGATTGGCATTTCTTCCTTGGCGGAGCCTAAGAAAACCTTTCAGCAACCAATCTATGTTTCTCTCTCACATCAATGGTGCTCTCCCTCTCTTTCTCCCTCCCTTCCCCTGCCTCTAAAGAGTAAATAAATAAATAAAATCTTTTAAAATAAAATTCTGTCATTTTCTTCCTACTAATCTGCCTCAAGCCTATTTAATTATCAGACCAGCCAAAAGAACCTTGAGAGTAGAGGAATGTTTCTTCCTCCCCCCACATCTTTAAAACAATGAATTATTATTTCTCATCTGTCATATTGGCAAAAACTTTAAAATGTGATACGTAGTGCAGATGAAGATGTGGAGATGCAGGCTCACGTAGCGTCAACAGGAATATAAATGGGTGCAACTTCTTTGAAGGACAGACTGGCAGTAAGTTCCACCTTTTCAACCTATGTGTCCTTTGACCCAGAAATTTTACTTCTAAGAATTTTTCCTACGCACACACATGTGCGCAAAGTATATACAAGAATTTCACTGTAGCTTTTTTGTGTGATCACAAAAAAAAAGCAACAACTAAAAAACCTACCCATTTGTCAACAGGACAGTTAAATACGTAAGTTCAGTGAATGTTGTATAAAAAGAACTTGGAAGATACACTAATAAAAGCAGATGCCAAAGACGAGCAGGGGAAACCCATAAGGGGAGTCAAGGACTGGAATCAGACTTCTCAATGGATTCTTGTTTCTCCTATTTTGATGTTTGAATCCTTTGGATGTATTACCTATTCCAAAAACAAGATTGAATTTTAAAAATGACAACAAGAAGAATGAGATCAGTCTATGCTCGTATATGCCAATACAAAATGATCTCAAAATATAATGTTAACAGGAAAAAGCAAGGTGCGGAAGCCTGTGGAGTATGCTACCACTTATACGGAAAAGTATATGCATTGAAAATGTCTAGATAGATGCATAGGAAACTGCTAACAGGGGTTTCCTCTGAAGAGGAAACTGAAAATCTGAAATGGAAGAACCACTTTTCTTTTCAGACCCGTTAGTACTTCTTTTTTACCAAGTAAATATAACACAATTGCAATTTTTAATCCCTACATCAAAATCATTGTGCTAGAATCATCAGGATGAAATTAGCAGAGCCTCATAGAAACACAACGCAGAGCTTGTTTGTGGGCCAAGGAACTAGCTGAAAGGAAAAAGCCCCCAGCCAGTATTCGGTGACCCAGATGACACATCTAGCTGAACGCCTCCGAGCTTTGGGAGCAGAGCAAGTCTTCCACGGCAGGACCCGCTGGGTCTGCGGCCCGCCTCTGCCGCCTACTAGCTCTGCGACCTGAGGCAAGTTCCTTCACCTCTCCACACCTGGTTCTTCATTTCTTAAAAAGGGATTTCTTATACTCGCCCTGCCTCTGTTATGATGATTAAATGACAGGATACAGATAAGGTGTTTAGTTAAAAGCCTGGCAGGTAGCAAGCATTTAATTAGTAGTAGCAGGAAAAACATTAAATTAATTATTGGCCCCTGATACTGTAATATTACTCAGCTTTTGGAAAGAATTAGATAGGGCAAGGCCTGATAAAGTGGCAAGATCTCCAGGCACATTCATTCTTACATGAAAAAAGCAAGCAAGACCAGAATATGTAACAGTCGTCGGAGGGAAACTGTTATGTTTCTATTTTGATTTTTTTAAGGCAAATTTCTTTAAGTATTAAAAAGTCTGGAATGCTACGTGTCAATCTATAAATGGTGGTTATGTCTGGAGAGGAGGTATGGGAAGAAAAAATTTGAGGGACTTCCGTGTCTTACTTTATGCATCTCTGTATTGTTTGAGCTTTTCAGGACCAGCATTGATTCTTTTTAAAGAAATAAATACTTTTCAATTAGACAATGGGAATCAGGAATCAGGTGCAGTCCTCTGCCCCGGCCCCGCCGTGGGGACAGGGCGCCCACTCCCGGTTCTGGGCAGGGCAGACCTCCCTTCCGCTCCCGCCGAGGGGACGCCGGCCCCGGAGCCGCAGCCCCGCGGGGCCCCGCGCCCGCCGCGCCATCAGCGCCGCCATCAGCCGCGCCGCGTGCAGCCCGCGCCCCGCTGCTCCGGTCCGCCGGCTCCCGGCGGCAATAATGAAGCGCGGCGCCGAGACCGCGGCCCGGGGCGGAGCAGCCACCAGCCGCGCGGACGCCGCATTAGCATTGTAGAGGCCTTCCTGTTTATTCTTTTGTGTTCTTTTTCCAGCCCGAAAACTCCGCACAGCCCGAGCCGCGTCCTGAGCAGTGGGGCCACCGAGACAGAACACAGCCACCTACGTTTCAGAGGCCGGGATGTCTTTGGGGAGCCCCTGCCTCGCCCCCTGTCCATCCAGACCTGCTTTGGGACGAAAATCCAGGGAAAGGGGCAGGGCCAGGGGCAGGGCCAGGGGCAGACCTCGGCCCAGAATTAGCCCTGAGTGGCGTCTTTAACAGGGAAGATCCCCGCCCTCAATCCCTGCAACTCTGGCGGGAGCGGGTAAGGAGCACAGGCTCTGGAGCCAGACCGGCTTGAGGCCTGGCTCTGCCACAGCACGATAGGGAGCCCTGGTCTGCAGCCACTTCCACGTGTGCCTCAGTTTCCCCACCTTTATAAATGAAGCTGAGTGCCTATCTCATAGGAGTAAATGCTTCTGAAGCACTTACCTTACGTGCTTGACACATTATCTAATTTATTCTTTAACAATCCTGAGAGGTGCATATTAATTCTGTCAAAGTGCACGGGGCGAAGAGAGGTGAAGAGGTAGAAGTCCTGAGAGCTGCGAAGCTCCTGCACTGCTGGGGGGAAGCAGCAGAGAGCAGAAGTGTTTGTCTCGGAGGTGGACTGCAGCGTGCATTGTGTATGCAACTGAGGTTTCCTCCCCCAGAAAGGACTCGGGAACCAATGAACTCCAAGGAGGGCACTGGGGGTGGCGACTTCTAGGAAGAAGCTAAGAAGCCCTGATGTTCAGGTGTATGTGTGCACCCATCTGCTGCCCCAGCATCTGTCAAAGCCAGTGGCTGCCTCTTTCCACCGTTCCTGTGCCTAGTTTGTGGTGAGCAATGGCAGCTGCCTGGATGGGGAGGGGTGGGAGTTGGCAAACCTACAGTACTCAAGACCACAGTATGATGCTGGTGTAGGGTTGGACATAATAGATCTATGGGGTAGAATTGAGGGACCAGCAATAAACCTGTTCATGTATGGTCAGTTGATTTTTGACACAGGGGCCAAGATAATTAAATGGGGGAAGTCTAGTCCGTTCAACAAAGGGAGCTGGTACAACCACCATCATACACAAAAAGTAGCTGAAAGTGGATCATAGTCCTGAACACAAGAGCTAAAACTATAGAACTCTTAGAAGAAAACGTAAGAGTACATCTTTGTGGCCTCAGGCACTAGTTTCTTAGATATGACACCAAAAGTATTCACACACACACACACACACACCCCAAAATAAGTTGAACTATATCAAAAATTCAAGCTTTGGGGCTCAAAAGAATAAGTGAAAAGACAATTCCCAGAATAGGAGAAACCATTTGTAAATCATCTACCTAGTAAGGGACTTGTATCTAGAATATATAAAGAACTCTTACAACTCAATAATAAAAAGCCAAATACCTGAAATTTTAAAATGGGGAAAGACTTTTAATATATATTTCTCTAATAGAGATATGCAGATAGCCATCACAGAGATGAAAAGATGATCAACATTGTTAGTCTTTAGGAAAATGCAAATCAAAACCACAACAAGATGCTGCTTCACACCCACTAGGTTGTCTGTAGCCAAACAAACAGCAGGATGTGGAGGAGCTGGGGCCTTCGCACTGCTGCTGGGAACGCAGAATGGTCCAGCCATGAGAAAACAACTCAATGTAGAGCTATTGTGTGACTCGGCAATTCTACTCCTAGATACATACCCAGGAGAACTGAAAACAGATGTCCACACAAAATCTTGTAGCCAAATGTCTATCCATTGATGAATGAATAAGTAAAATATGGGATCTCCATGCAACAGAATATTATTCAGCCATATAAAGAAGAAGGAAATACTGAGCCATGCTACAATATAGAAGAACTTGAAGACATTATGGTAAGTGAAAGAAACGAGTGATAAAAGGCTACACGTTGCCTGATTCCATTTATAGGAAATGTTAGGAATTTGGCAAATGTATTGTATAAAGACAAAAAGTAGATTGGTGGTTACCAGGAGTTGGGAGGTGTGTGGGGGAGCACGCTCAGGTGGAGACCGGAGCAGGTGATAGAGAATAACTGCTAACAGGTACAAAGTTTCATTCCGGGGTGATGGAAATGTTCTGGAACTGAGAAAACGGGAATTGTAAGGTGGGATCTCGCCCCCAGAGTGACCTCTCCTCCCCTAGCATGTCACTAGTCACGTGGTGGACCCCCCTTAGAAGAGGTCAAGGGGGGCGGAGAAAAACCTCATACGACTCCCACACAAGCCCTTGCACGACCACTCCCTCAAGAACTATGCCCCAGAACAATGAGATTCTGCTTCACGTAAAGTAATCTTCAGAACAAAACCTTTGGTCTGTTGACCACGGAGACAGAGTTGTGGTCAAACAGAGATAACATTTAGGCTTCAGTTGTGTTTCAGCTCCAGGGCCAGAAAAGCAGCAAAACCAGACAAAGTGACGCCATCACTGACATCAGGACCAGCTGCGTTGACTGAGGAACCCCCTACGCTAGCACCAACCAATCAGCAGAGACCACGAGCCTGAAAAGGACACATCTGGAAAGCTGATGACTATTCTGTTGAGATTCTCCCCTGGGACCTCCCCCCAAATCCTCACCTTTGGAAACCAGATAAAATCCCTTAAGGCAAAGGAGCCAGCCCGGTGTGCTCACTCGCCCGCTCTCTCCCCCTCCCTAGTGCCTTTCCTTCCTTTTTTCTTCCCTCAAGGCATGTACCCTCGCTTTCTTTCTCCTAAGTTCCAAGGGCCCTTCTTTTGCCTCTGTAAGTCATTTTACTGAAACCACACAGCCCAGCTGGCTCAATTCTTCTACCTCTGTGACATTCTAAATAAATTTTCTCTTATTATTAGAGTTCTTGGCTCTGGACTCTTTCTCGACAAAACTCAAGGACCAAGGGCTAACTTTGCCAGTTACATCTGGTGCCATTCACCCTTAACATTCATGATAGTGTCACAACTTCGTGAATATACAAAATCACTAAATTCTACACTTAAAAGAGTGAATGTTAAAGAATGTGAATTATATCTAAATAAAACTATTTTTGATAAGAGAAGGGGTTCCCTGACTAGTGTGGCTCAGTGCATTGAGTGCTGGCCTGCAAACCAAAAGTTTGCTGGTTTGGGACACATGCCTGGGTTGCAGGCCAGGTTCCCCAGTTGGGGGTGTGCGAGAGGCAATCAATCAATGTATCTCTGACACATTCATGTTTTTTCCCCCTCTCTTTCTCCCTCCCTTCCCCTCTCCCTACAATGTAAATAAATAAAATCTTTAAAAAACAAGAGAGAGAGACAGGGTCTATGCATTAAAATTTGATGCAGTAAAAATCATTCTAAAAGGTAGGTTGGGCAGCAAGGATAAGTGACTTCTAGGCAAAGGGAACAGCATCTGTGAATCAAAGATTTGACAGCAAGAGAGGAGTTAAGATGGGGAAACTGGAGGAAGTCAGAAGGGCTGGAGAACAGACTGTGAGGAGGCGAGAGGCATGCAATGGGTAGAAGACAATTTCCAAGGGCCAGGCGGTGGGTCCTGGTAAGGAACTGGGGCTTTCTCCCAAGGACAGCGGGCAGCCAGCTTGTCTCTCTCACTGACACACACCTGCACAGATCTGGACTCCCACTCTCCCGTGCACGGACCCCCCTCTGAGTCCCACCACATCCCTCCATACACCATCTTCTCTTACCTCCACACACGCTCCTCCCTCTGTCTGGAACTCCCATCGTTCTCTCACCCACCCAACTAATACCTGTCCCTCAAGATGCAGCTCAGACGTCACTGCCTCCAAAAACCACCCCTCCAACCTCCCATTGCCTGCTCCCACCCCCGCCAATTTAGTGCCCAGAGCAGCCTCTGTCCTTGGGCTTCTCACACTGGGTTGGGAACTCTGAGCCTCATGGGAGAATGCCATCCCATTCATTGCTGAGAGCCCAGCGCTGTCTGTCCCCACGCTAGTAAGTGCTCTCTCCACACTTGTGGTGAACAAGTGCCTAAATGAAAAGGTGAAAGGATGACACTCTTCAAGGGGTGTTTCAGCCACAGCTAGCCTCTGCTCTGACCTGCCAGCCCTCCCCACTGTACCACCCACTCACATCCCCCTGGTCGCTGGAACACATCTCTGAGCTCAGCAAACCCCTACACTGAAACATCACAGGCTCCACAGACAGCATCGCCGTGGCCCCTCCTGGCTGTGTGAGCTTGCATGCACCCTCCTGAGCACCTACCAAGCAGCCCTCAGTGCTTGCCTGACTTCCATTCCAGGGCTATGTGGCTAAAATGGAATGTGGCAGGTATTGACTACAATCTTCAAACTCAAGTGTCCACGTAACATTTTTATTTTCATTAAGTAAGCTTAAGTCCAGCTCTGAAGATCCAGTCCTCTAAAACCATCAGAAACTGAATTGGTCGTTACTGGGGCTCTTCCCTGTCCCAGGGTTGCCCAGGGATGCTGGGCAATACTTGGTGCTGTGTTGGACAGCACCAAGCCTCAGAAAGGCCCTCTGGTCACCAGCAGTCATCTGTCCCACTTGTTCCTGAGGACATGCCCATCCCAAGGACATGTCCAGAAGGCCCAGCCTCACAGCCCCTTTGGCCTAACAGCTGTGCTACCTCTATGCCAACCAGTCTGCCTTCTAAGGTCATATTATCTCTACTGGAAATGGGTCCCTGTGGTTTCTTTGGAGGGACCCACTACCTTCTTCCATTCCGGGTTCATGAAGACTCTATCCTCTCTCTCTCAATGCTTTGCAAGCCACGCCCTACTCTAAGACACCCAGCATCATTTATTCAAGGAACTTTGACTTCTGCAGAACAAGAGCCCTCTCTTCAATCACCTGCTTTGCCCCGTGCAAGAAACCCTTGGAAGGGGGTTTCTTGGAAGGGCCAGGCTGTTGGCTTGGAGCATAGGGATTGGGAAATGGGAGGAGTGAGGAAGCAAAATGCACTCACATGTCAAAAATAGATGCTGCCACGAGCACACACCAAAAGCCTTAGGAGATGGTACAGGGCCGGGCCTTGTGCAGGAGTTGCAGGAGGCCAAGCCCAGCCTGTGCAGTGCTTCCATTCTCCCCATGTGCTGACACCATTTGGGGAGTGCCCACCATACTGAGCCCTTAACAAACCATCATTTGTGGGATGAATGAAAGAATAGAAAGAACTGACTTCTTCATTCCTAAGCAACAAGCGTTTCTGACTTACGCAGAGCTGCCAAAATCCGAAAATCAGACACTCGACACCTGACATCGGCCTTCAGACCTTTTCTGGTTTCTCTGTTGTTCTAGATCAAGCAGGACCTGCAGCCCAAGTGCCCATGGCCCTGACTAGGCCACTACTTAGGAGACAGTATCTTCCTGAGCCATCTTTGGAAAACCCACAGTAGTCCTAACACTGAACCTGCGGTTCTGGGGCTCAGATACAAGGTCAACATGCCGAGGTGGTCCACACCATGCCACACCTCTGCTCAGACATCTTCAGCAGCTTCCCCTAGCCCCCATAAGCAGACCCCGTATCCTTTTCCAAACGGCTGTGCAAAGAGTACCGGCCTGCAGCCCAGAGACCTGAGTTTTGTTTTCCTCCTGGAAACGTGACTTCCTTACCTGTGCCATGAGAGTCCCCCATCTCTCAGCCCTTCCGGCTCAGATGGCTTGCCTTATTCCAGGAGTGACTCGGCAGCCTCGTCTCCCAGGAAGTCCCCTCCTACTCCACCCAAAGCCCTTGCCTTGCCCTGGACTCTTCGTGCCTACTCACTTCTGGGTCTTCATTCACGATGCCCTTCCTGTAAAACCTCCTCCTGCCCAGCTCTGCCCACCCAAGTCCCCCTAGTCCTCCCAGCTGGAGCACAAACAAGCTTCCTCCAGGAAGTCTGCTCTGATCCCAAGAGGAAGCACTCCCAGCCCCTCGGAGCTTTCCTAGCACAATGTCTGTGACTCTCCCAAGGGACACGGCTCCCTCGCCTTCTTTTAATGGAGTTTTATGCCGTTGCAAGAGGTACAATATTGTTTGAGTTAACAGCACAGTTTTGAGTCAAATCGATCTAGGTTCAAATCCCAGGTCCCCTGACTGGGATAATCTTGGGTAAATGACTTGATGGTTCTGAATTTCACTTCCCTCAAGTATAAAATGGGAATAACACAGCATCTCCCTCAGAGGATCATAATGAAGATTAAATAATAGGATGCATGTAATAGCTCCATAAACAGTGGGTATTACCATTGTCTTGTCTTTCCTTGTATGCAAGCTTCTGAGGGCAGACTTAGCTTCTTTCTCATCCCCTTACAGAAGCTCAGCACGGGGTCCTTTCTGAACATGGCTACACATTTTCAGAATTAATGAGACAATCAAAAAGTAGTTTCAGACTGTATACCTAAGTTCATAGCAGTGTTACAACAGCCAAAATCTGAAAGCAGCCCAAGTGTCCATCAACAGATAAATAGATAAACAAAATGTGGGACCTACCTAAAACAGAACATTATTCAGCCTTAAAAAGGAAATTCTGACATATGGATAGATGAACACTAAGGACATTATGCTAAGTGAAATAAGCTAGTAACAAAAAAACAAATACTCCTGCCAGTGGATTTAGTGCTGGCCTGTGAACCAAAGGGTCGCCAGTTCAATTCCCAGTCAGGGCATATGCCTGGGTTGGGGGCCAGGTCCCCGTAGGGGACCCGAGAGAGGCAACCAGACATGGAAGTTTCTCTCCCTCTCTTTCTCCCTCCCTTCCCCCTCTCTAAAAATAAATAAATAAAATCCCCCCCCCAAAAAAAACCCCAACACTATATAATTCCACTTACAGCGGGTACCTGGAGTAGTCGAAGTCATGGAAACAGAAGGTGGATGGCCGTTTCCAGGGGCTGGGGGAGTGGGGAACGCGGAGCTGCTGTGTCACGGCTGCGGAGTCTCAGTTTTCAGGGTGGAAAGCATTGTGGAGGCTGGGGGCACAACCGCATGAGTGCCCCGCTGAACCGCACACTCAGAAGCAGTTAAGTGGTAGATTTTATGTGATGTATATTTTACCATAATTAACACTAAAATATGAAATTAATAACTTGTTTAGACCTTTTTTTAAAAAATCGTAGCTTTAGGCTGAACCCCTCAAGGGTCTCAGTAGGAACAGAGCAGCTGGAAGATGCACTTAGAGTTTGACATGTTTGGGTATACATTTTTTTGATGTCTGTGAGTCACTCATATGTACACACATACACTCAAAATGAGCTCATTTTCCTTCTTTTTTCCGCTCTGAAGGGTGACATAGAAATCATCAGCCCAGGAAGGATCTGAACGACCTGCTGATTACAGGATAATATTCATACAATGAGGTTAAAAGCACTGGCTGAAAAGTTCTTTCATAAAACCTGCTACATGAGAAGAGAAAATAATTTATGAGAACATGAACAATTAGCACTTTGTAAAAAAGAAATAATGCACTTAACTTGATCCCTATATTTAACATCAATTAAAGATTATCCTCATGAATGAAACTCGACCTGGAAATTAACAAGGGATTTAAATTGCATTATGCAAGTGAAAGAGAGAAGCCGGTGCACCAGTTCAGGGCTTCCAATGTTCAGCTAGAAAGGCATCTGTACAGCGAGGCCTGGCCGTCTCTTCACATCTCTCTGGACTGCAAGATGCGGCTGCAACCGATAGAAGCATTTCTTCCAGCCCGAAAACCCTGTGATAAAAACCCCTAGGTAGCTACAAGCACAAGGTCGACGCCTTTCATTTTTAATAGTAGCTTCTGGGTCATTTTTTTTTACCAATAAAACTAAACAAGAGATTCCCTTTAAAAGGACGTCTGCACTGTTCCTAGGTTTGAATCTGGATCATTTCCCTAGACCTATTCAAGTGAACATACAGGGCAAGGCCAGACCAGAAATGATATTCTGGGTCACGGGCTTCCAAGTCAAAGAACATTTTATTCCCTGAAATGAGCAGCTCAAAGTGTGTAAAACGGGTCTTAGAAAACAAGTGTGGACTAAAGCAATGTGTGTTTTTTTTAAAAATAGTTACCACATACAGGGCCAGACTCTGTGCTAAGCAACCCACACACATCCCACAAGGCTGGTATCCTCACCTTCACTCTACAGATGAAAAGACTGAGCCCCAGGAGCTCAGGCAGAGCTGGGCCTGGGACCCTAGTGCCTCTGTTTCCAGAGCTCACGGGGAGTCACTGCCCTTTGCCATGGAGGGCAGATAGGGTTTCCGGCAGCAGCGCAGAAACCCTCATACAGGACAAGCATAAGTGAGTCCCCTCCCACCCAGTGTTCCAGGGCTTTTGTCTGGAACTAGACACTGAGCTCCTTCCATGTGTCTCCTTCTGATACCAAGCATCCTGCCGCTTCCCAGGGGACGTGTCAGGACCACATCTTCGATGCTGATTGCTAAGAATTGCCCCGCTGGGAGGAAGCAGAGAGCTTGTTGCCATCTTCCAGACCCGACGGAAGAAAGGGTCTTGTTCATAGCCCAGAAAGTGCCCCCTGAGAGATTGGCTTTGGTTTGGGGGTTTGGGGGTGTTTTTTTATCACTGTCACTCTTGCTACATCCAACTTTTCTGCTTATTTTATTGTTCCTAGTGCCAGTTCTGGGGACAATTTACCTCTTTGCTGAGAGGGAGAGAAACTCAGCTCTCATAATGCTGGTTTAGTGTGCGTGCGTGCAGAGCACAGGTTTCCGCATTGTTATCTTGGGAAAAGAGAAAGCAGATGTTAACCGTTACCCCTTGAGACTTCACCTTGCTGCGCCGTAAAATTCTGCATTATTAACATTCCAAAATCCTTCCACTCTTGTATGTGTCTTAGATGGGAGTCAGTTTTTGAGAATTCAAAAATGTGAAGAGGATGGAGGTGGCAGCAGTTTATTAAATTGGCCCAGGGCAGTTTTGAAACGTGAAAGTTTCTCCCTCTCTCCAGGGCTCTGGGCCGACTCACAGCCAACTCAGCTGAGCAGCCTGCGTGGAGGTTTCTCATTCTCAGGAGGCGAGAGGCCAGTATGGGGGACACCGAGGGGGACAGATTCGTCCTCCTCCGGCTAGACTCTGGGTTGCTCCGGGAAGAGTGACCAAAGGAAGACATTCCAGGTAACTTCACAGTAAGTGAATTAAGTATTAGTTAAATTAATGGATTTTTTAAAGGCAAATACCGGTACAGTAATTCTAAGGCAACTTCTCTCTTATAGAAGCCAGCAATGAAACTCAGCAGTTTCTTCTTCCTCTGACCTGGCTGACCTATTGAAAGTGAGAACTGGTTTTTGTTTTGTTTTGCTTTCTGCTCTGTTTTGGAAAACCAGGGGGTGGGGAGGAGAAAGGCGGCAAAACCAACATCCATTCATTGCAAACTGTAAAATAATTTTAAAGGCTATTTCCCAACACGCACACGTGCTTGGCAGCAAGCTCACTGCAAGTTTGCGAACCAACAGAGGGGAGCGAGGGAGTCTGGGGCCTTCCAATCAGAACGCAGGTGGGGTTCCACCTCGCCCCTTTCCAGCAGCGTCATCTTTAACAAGTTCGTTAACCTCTCTGAGCCCCAACTTCCTCCAGATAGGAAGAGCAATAGCACCTATTTCATCGGTCTGCTCTGAAGATGAAATAAGATGATGGAGATAAAGTGCACAGCACCTGGCACATAGTAGGTGCCCCCAAACCGTGGCCTGCAGTACAGTATTTTTCTCTTCACTGTTACTGTTGGTGAGACAGTTTTTAAGTGCCCCTCTGTAGTAGCAGCCACACATCCTACCCTGAAGCCACATCTGGGACTGGGTTCTGCATCATGAACTAGACCCAAGGGTCCCCGGACATGAGGCAAACCGCAAAACAAAGGGTGCTCTGGTAGGAGGAGTGCCCCCTCCCCAAGCCTCAAGTCCGCCCCAAGTGTGTATTTCAGAATTCCCAGCTACCGTAGACTTACTAAGGACATTTTGGGGTAGGGAGAGAAGAAAGTCAAAATAGAATCTAATTCTTGTAATTACCTGGTTAAGTAGAGGCCGCAATTAATGGAATTTTTAAATGCACTGTCTTTTAAAGAAGAGATGAGCCACGCTTTCTGATCTACCTTCAGAGAGGTAGTTGTTCCCTAACCCAAGCGCAAAGTGCCACCCAGAGAAACAGGAGGTGAGTCCTGGCCCCTCCTGAACCTCAGGCATCTGAGGAAGGAGGACCCATGTGGGTTGGTTGTAAAAGGTTGGGCCAGTGGAACCCGGAGGAGGAGATGGACGTTTGTGCAAGACTGCCACAGATCAGGATGAAACCAAAAAACAGGATGGCCTAGTTAACGCAAAATAATCGGCCAGGTTAACTGACCCAGAGCCCATGGTCCCTGAGCGTTTGGGGGAAGGGAGTCTAACGAAGCCGCAGCGCCGAGCGTGGGAGGCTGAGCGCCGCTCCCTGCAGAGGGAGCTGTGCAGGCGTTCCCCCGCCTGAGTAGACAGCCATCCATCACTTCAGGAGAGGCAGCGGTGGGGACGTGAACTCGGTCACCTCCTCCTCTTCTCCCCTCCCCGGCCGGCTCTGAGTTGCTGAGGCGGCGGCGGCAGAGCGAGGAACAGAACGCACTGCAAACTGCTTGGCTACACCCTTTGCAAGACTGATGCCGCCGACAAGTTTTTCCATTTCCCCCAAACAGCCTCTCCGGCTGCCAATAAAGACAGCCAGCTGCTCCAGGCCCTTGCAGGCGGTCAAAGGGGGCCTCACCCAGCGGGTTCGGAGAGGCCCTTTCCGCCAAGGGCGTGCCCAGGGCCCCTGGAGACACTCAACTCCCCTCTTTGTCTGCATGGTTGTATGGACTAATTACCAGGTAATTGGATGGCAGGCCTGATAGATGCCGGGTTCAAGTCCCCTTCGAAAAATTGCGTTCTACTGCCTTCTGCATCTACAGCACCTAGGATCCCACATTCGCAGGGTGTGTCAAAGCCCTTTCTGCCTAAGGCAAGTTGACAGGCTCCATTAGAGAGCATCTCTGTCATGAAAATTGTGATCTTAACAGTGAGGTAGGTGGTGGGTACCAATTACTCACAGCACCCTACACCACCTGGAGGGTCCCTTTCCCAGGGATTGCTAACTTACGGGATCAGTGGGTGTCACACCCACTGATCCACAGGCCTGCAGGGTCCCAGCTGGGGAAGGCAAGGCCTGGAGACCCACCAGTGAGAGGAAACACCACCCCTTCAATGTGGGACCCCACTCCCAGGGCCTACTGGTCCATGCATTCTTGGACAAAGCCTCAGATAATTCCCAAAATTATTGCCAAGTGCAGACTTTGCAAGGACTGTCAGCTCTCAACTAGAAAAATCTTTTGAGCAGGACTCACAGCAGCAGCAGCAAGAGTCCTGGAGTGGGAGACCTGGGTGCCCGAGAGTGGCCTCCCCAAAGCCTCCCTGCTCTGAGCTCCAGTGCCTCCCGCTCCGTGTGCCACGACGGGGCCCCTAGTCCATCCCCGAGCAGCTCAGGTCCATCCCTGGCCAGCGCATCAGGATGGCCACTAGGCCAAGCCAAATTCTGACTGAGACCCCTGCCTCCTGGAAAGCGGAGAAGCACCCCCCTGAGGAGGATGTTGACTGGAGAAGGGAAGCGAGGGAGTGTTTGTAGACCTCACCTGCCCAGGAAGCAGCTCTCAGCACAGACTCCAAGACTTGGGGCCAAAAGAAAGGGGCCAATAAAATGAGTCCATGAATTCTGTCCACAGAAGAAGCGTCCGAACCTGCAGAGAATGTTTATGAGTTCCTTGGAGCCGACCAATCACCGACGACAATTGCAGGGAAGCAACATCTCAACGGATGGAGAAAATGCTCCAGAGAATGGCAGTTTGTGCACCTTATTTTGTACATTAGAATCAAAGGAGGAGTCGGAAGGGGATTGCACAACATCCACGGGTGATAGATTAGGGAGAAGGGAGACAGCAAAGTGGGGGAAGTCCCTGGGGTTGGCTAAAAGAGGAAAGGACTAGACACAGAGTTCTTTCACACGGGTGGGTACAGGGTAGTTAACAGTGAACAATTAACACGGGAACAGAAACAATGAAGGGTTCTGTGGTCTTCTGCTCTGGTGCAGTGATTGTGCCCTGAGGGGCCTGAAAAAAGGAAAACTACCCTGACACCCAAAGTATGTTACATAGATGCAAAAAGACAGTAGACAGGCTCAGTTAAAGTGAAGATTGACCTTGGTCAGGGAAGACACCAGGCCAAGGGCGTGACTACCTGATGACTCACTTGTAGTCAGAAAGCTTTAATTTCAGACCATCTCCTGTGGTTTCCTTCGGTATGAGTTTGCAAGGGCACCATGTGGGCCTCCCCTGAGCTTGTCAGGCTTAGTATGTGGCCCCTTTGGGTCCACAATTTCTATGATACAATACAGAGACAAGAGGGCTGACCCCAGCCCCCTGGGTCCCACCTCCTCTCTACTTTGGGAAAGGCAGGGTTGGCCCCACCACCACCCACATCTCTCTCCAGTGGCTGGACCCAGGCCCCGAGGTGTGCCAGCTCAGAGATGCGCCAGTCCCAATCACTCCTTCCCTAAGGGCGTGGCCCTGAGCATAGGCAGAGGTAACACCACCTGCCATTATGGGTCTTGGGTCAAGGGCGCATCACTGTGTCTGGGAGGCCGGCAGTGACTGAGCCAAGTCCCCACGCAGCTAGAGCCAGGCTCAGAATGCCTAAGTCTGGGGGAGAGGTAAGGAAGAAGGCTTAACTGTAGGTCACCTCCAAAGGGGGCCAGATCAGGATAAGTCGGGTGTCTTCCTTCCACAGATTTCACCTCGTATGACCTCGTCGACCCATCCCATGCCACCCCTTGTTGCCCTGTGCCTGCACCGCGGCTCACCCAGGTCTGAAAGTGCTACCCGGTAGAGCACTCAGGAAGCCGCCATGCCCTCGGACACCCAGTTGGAGAGTCCGAAGCAAGCCCCCATTTCATTTCAGGCAGGGGAGCCTGAACTGCTTCCACCAACCCACCTCCTTTGCTCACTTGGACCTTGTAAACCCGGGCTTGGGTGCCAATAGCAGTGCCTCCAACGGAGCAGCCCGAGAATCCTCCGCCACACCCTCCTGAACTTGACCACAGCGCCCACGGAGCGCGGTGGAGACCAAGGCTGCCATCTAGCGGGCACGCCAGGCAGGTGCCGAGGGTAACCAGAGCCGGGCCAGGGTGGAAAGGGCTGCGGGATCTGCGGCAGCTCGTCTGGGCGCCGAGGCCAAGGATTCGCCTGCAAACTTCAGCACGAGCTATGTGACCTTAGACAAGTTCCGGGCCCTCTTTGAATCAAACCTCCTTTCCCCATTCCCCCAAAGACGGGAAAAGAAGGAGGCTCCTCGGAAAGCCAGCAAAGCAGGAACGTGCACTGAACAGCGGGATCCTTTTCTAGGAATTGTAAATCCAGAATTGTAAATAAAATGCTAATGATTTATTTGTGCTCAAACTCTGGGGGCTGTGTCGCAGCTTTTGAAGACAATTCCAAGCCAGGCTTTCCAGGAAGGCGGGTCTTCCTTCTCACCTCCTAGGGCTCGGTAGAGCTTACAGGCTGTGGTTCTGGTGGAGAGCTCAGAACTGCCCTTCCGAGACATGCATAGGGTTCAGAGGTTATTCTCCTTCACTCCACAACTGAGTCAGGCCCCTCAGCAATCCCCCTCATTCATTCAGCAAATATTTACTCACTACCAAGTACCTACTATACTAATCCGTTAGCTGAATACTGGCCAACAAAACAGAGGTGGGATCCACATCTGGGGAAAGTTGATTAATGAACAATCTAACAAATAAATATATGCAAATTATAGCGAGTGTTTCCAAACAAAAGTACAGTACAGATTTCTAACTTCTAGGATAAATTCCATGAAAGTTCTGGAAGCCCCAGGGGCCCTGGAGAGGTGGGAAGGTTTGATCCTGAAATAAGCTTTGATTGTCCTAAACATTCTAAGGTATTTCTTAAAGGGTGAGCTTTTTTAAAATGCTAAAACAATTTGCATGTACATCTTTAGGTATCGTCGTGACTGTCCTGATGCCCGACCCGGCTGGGTAAGGAAAAGTCCCTGAGCACCAGCAGGTGAAGAACACAGAGAACCCATCAGACTGCTGCCCAGCCAGCTTAACCCATGGGAGCTGCAGAGATGGGTTCCCTTTTAGCTTCCTCTCTCCACTAAGCAGGAGGCTGGCTCACAGACCCTGGCTCAGAGCCGCCTGGAGAAGCTTCAGCGGCCACACACCCTACACCATGGACCAGGAGACCTGAAACAGCCCCACCCAGCTCTCCAGTAGCTCCCTGCAAAAGCTCATTGCAGGCTTTGTTTGTTTTTAATAAGAGATTCTCTTCCCACACTTTCCTCTATGTAATTTCTTGAGAAATGGTGAGTCTCTGGCTAACACTGACCTTTCTAAGTTTCTTTTGAATATAAGATACAAATGTACTAAGAATGATCAGAGGTCTTGCCTCCACCACAAAGCTTTTTTTTTTTTTTTTATCTGGGGGCCTCTGCCAGCCCACCAAGGAAATAGTTCCTCGGCTGCTGGTCACTGAAGACCCTATTGTTGAGGAAATGCAAGCTGATGACCTTTACTATCTCTCCTGCTGTGGACTAACTGTACTGGGCCTTGGAGATACAAGAGAGAAAACAGCTCCTGCCCCCAGGGGGCGCACAGTCTACATCAGGTGCCACATTGGCAAAGCAAGGAATTCTGGGATTCCTTTTCCCTGCCCTGACACATGGAGACCTAGACCTCCATACAACCCTGTTCCACTTAAATTACTGTATGTTTTGAGGGAATTTATGAAATGATCAGGTCCCTAAAGCTAAATAGAAGGAAATTGATACTTGGTCAGGACAGCCAGAACTAAAGTTCAAAAATCACCCTTGTCCCAACACCCACCCCTTAGGGTGAATCCCGTTTAGATCACACTTTATTTCACAGGGGCAGGTTCAATGGGTTTCTTTAAGATAATTTTCAGGTAAACAAATACCAGCAACGAAAATGAATAAACTTCAGCTAAGGTAACAACACTAATGAATCCCACAATTAAAGAAGACGCGAAAGAGCAGGACAGTTCCATTTATACAGAGTTTAAAAGCATGTAGCAATAAGCTGTTTTTGTGGGGAAATTATGAAGAAAGGCAAGGAAATACTTATCACGAAAGTCCAGATTACTTCTAGGAGGAAAATTTAAGATAAGGGGGCACACAGTGGGCTTTTGACCCGGCTGGTGCTTGCAAATGCATCTACTTTATGACCTATTTATCACATCATATTTGTGTTTTATGTACTTTTTAAAAATGTAGTAGCACACTTGAAAATATATTCAAGAAAAAGGAAGAAAGGGGATATACAGTATGCAGCCTACTTTAAAATATGATGGTTTGAAATGGAATTGTTCCCTTTGGGTGTCTATATCCTGCCTGAATTCTCTACCGCTGCTTGTATCAACCCTTTGATTCTCTCATGTGTCTGCAACAGAGTCGAATCCTGACTCAACTTTATAGACAGAGCGGGGTGAAGAGACTGGCCCCGGAGACTTGAGTTCTCGTTCTGCAGCCACACGAGAGATTCACTGGCTGACCTCGGGCAAGGCCCTTCCCTCTCTGGGCCTGTGTCCTCTACTGCACCAGGAGAAAGTTTAGAGGAGATGGTCCTCCAGGCCCACGGCTCTGTGAAAGGTGCCTCGGATGTGGGGTGAGATTTTCTCTGTTCTAGAAACCCCCTTCCATCTCCTGCAGCACCCACCCCGGGAGCCCAATCAATCCCGCAGTGATGTCACACTGCAGAGGCTGTGAGCACCCCCAAAGCAAGGCCATCCAACACCCAAGGTAGCTGTCCAAAACTGCCACAAAGACCGTTCCTGGGGGCCGGGCACCCTGCCCCGCCCAACCTCCCGGAGTGCGCACAGCGAGACTCACAGCTCCATCAGTTCTCAGATTCCTCCCCTCTGCTGAGACAAGGGCTGTCTTTGGGCCTGAGGTCCCTCGGGGATGTGAACACCGCTAAAATCCCATTGATTAATCGGGGCCCACCCTTGGATCAATGGCTGGCATTAGGCGAGCTGAGCACAGTTTTATTAGTCTGGCTGCCCTCTTGCAGATGTTATAGATGAAGAAATAAAACGAGGAGGAGAGGGAAAAGGGACAAAATCATTAGTCTAAAAGGAGCGAAAGAGCATCTTCTCTATTTTGTATTCAGATTTAGAGCTGCGCTGGGAGCACACACAACAATCCATTTTTATGCTCTTTCCAGAAGTTCAGCTCAGCCTCCTGATTTCCCATGTTGCCCCATATCTCAGGTCCCAGGAGCATTTGGTTGGTAGCAACTGCCAGCCCAGCCTCTGAAACCATTTTCCAGAACCCAGGAAAACACCTGAGGTCCCACTCATTCGTTCATCCATGTCTCACGAGGGCCTTTGCGTGATGTAAGGAAACGGGCCTAACTATTTGCCAGATAATCCATCTCGAAAGCGCCATATTTGCCCAGAAGGGCCTGGTGCTTCCACAAGTCTCAGAGAAGCTTGCTCTACACACACGGTCCCCACGTTGCCAAGCTTCAGTTCCAATGGAGGAAACCCTACTCACTGAAACTCTCCAGAGAGGTGCTTTGAATGAAGATCAGAAATGCTTTTAAAAGACATCATTCCATCCCTGGCCTTCTAATGATGACCTCTTCCTTAATTTTGCGATGGCTTCCTCTGCCTCCTTCCATCATCTCAGTAGCTATAAAAAGCTAAACACCTACTAATCCCATTAGGATGAAAGCGGAGGGTTTTATTATTCATTTTTAATAGGAAGAAGCTCAAACTCCCCCAGGAAGTATAAAAGGTAGGGTTTTGATGTATCTGGTGTGGACAGGTTGCGACAAAGCAGCACCCCCCACCCCCAGAGTGGACAAATGGAAATGATTAGGGGGGCAGGATCGTGCACAGAAGGGAATGATCTCCGGCAGCCCTGACCCACTGGAGACGCCTGAGCCCAGCGGCCGGGACTGACAGCGAAACCAGCCCGGGAACCCAGGAAAAACCCGAATCCCCCAGAACATCATCTCCTGATAATTATGTGTTAAACACTTGCAACTCGCACACAGAGGTAACTAAGTGGAATGGCTCCCTCCAGAACTGCGCCGTTCATAACAGTAATAAAGCGCCTGCCACAGACAGCGGCATCATCCAAACGCCATCAACATCGATATTTGTACCAAATGCCATCTGGCAAAGGAGTCTGCGAACCTAAACCCCTCCTACTCTGAGACTTCACAGCCCGCCCCTCTCAGCCTGACGCTTGGGCAGGAGAGGCCAGGCCAGCCGCCTGGTCCCTGGAGGGCACTAAGGTACACAGCAGAAGAAGGGCAGGGAGGGCAAAAAACAGCCAAGTCTAATGTATTCACTGTCATTGACTTTTCTTCAAGTCTTAATTATGAAGATGCAACCAACTGCTCCTTCACATTGTCATAATAGGAAACTGATTGAGTATTTATATAAACCTCAAAGGAATCATTGTTTTGAAGAGAAACAGAACTTAACCTCCCGCCAGTCCTCTGGGTTGCCTTGCAGACAGCATCACACGCAGAACCCTATACTTAAGTTGAAAGAGCCTTCTGTGGGGAGTAATTACATGACCCCGGAACACGAGTTCTTCCTGGAGAGAGAGTCTGGGTGCCTGGAGCACAGCTCAGCTCCTCCTCTGGGCTGCATCCTGCTCCCCCAGCCACTGCATCCGTGTCACCCAGGGGCCTCCTGAGAACCGGAGGTCACCCAGCCAGGAGACTCAGCATCTCTGAACCGGGGCATGTGAAAGGAAGGAAGAAGGCAGGAGTCTTGGAGGTCTGGGCTTGACAACACGATGCCGGGTACAGGCAGAAAGAAATACAACAGCAGCCCTGACCAGGGTGGCTCCACTGGTTGAGTGTTACCCTGCAAAGCAAAAAGGTCACCAGTTTGATTCCTGGTCAGGGCACACGCCTGGGATGCGGATTGGGTCCATGGTCAGGGCATATGCTAGAGGCAAACAATCAATGTTCCTCTCCCTCTCTTTCTCCATCTCTTCCCCTCTCACTAAAAATAAATAAATGCAAGAGCAGACTTTGAGGACAACCTAGCACCATGCTGAGGCTCATCCTTCCCTCTGTCAACTTTAGCGATTATGACTATAAATATCAGCAAATGAATCAACGAATACCTGCTGTATAGGGCTATTGTGGTTATGATGAGATCTGACTGAAGTAGTAGTGATGATGAGGAGGAAGGCTACCATTTACTGAGTTTATTTATTTATTTTCCCACTTACTGAGTTTAATACGTACCAAGAGCAAGGCTGAATGCTTGAAATCTTCTCTCACTTAAATCTTACCACAGCCTTGCAAGGTGAAGAAGTTACTTCTCCCCATTTTATACAAGGTGAAGTAGAGGTTGGGAAAAGTTGGGGAAGCTACCGGAGCTTCTCCAAACTAAGCAAACTAGGAGGTGGGAGAGATGGATTTTGAGCCCAAATCTACCCAGCTGCACCGGCCAGCCCCTTGACTGCTATCCTGTGCTGCCTCCAAAAGCATTTGGTAAGCCCGGATGCGCTGAGCACAGGGTTTAGAGTTGGAAGGCCAGCGTTCGCATCCCGGCTCCGCGGCTGCAGAGCCGTGTGGCCTTGGGTGAGCCTCTTTGCCTCTCTGGATCTCGGTGTGTCTGCCCGTGTAGATACCCAGAGTGGTGGTGATGTTCTTATGAGGACTGACACTGACTGCCCTTCCTAATGGGTAAAGCACTGCACAGATGACGAGAGAGACCACAGGAGCTTTGCTGTTAGGAACAGCAAGGAGCAGCAGTAACCAGTGGGGAAGCAGCAGCCACTGCAAAGAGAAGCAGCTTTAGGGAAGTACGGTGGGGCGGGAGGCGGGGGGGGGGGCAGGGAGGGTATTGAGCGCAGGGCCTGGGGCAGCCAAAAAGCAGAACGACCATTTCTAGCCACTGTGGGCTCTCTAGAGAGCAACCAAGGGCCAGAGGGAAGCTGCTTGGGCCACAGACTAAAGACAGGACTTTGGCCCCACACAAACCTACTTGGGGACAATAATATTCCCAGAACCAGGGACCTCGACAATCGTGACAGGCACATCATTGCTCTTAGCAGCAGCCACAGCATCTTTCATACTGAGGTGTGACTGCCTGGTAAGAACTGTTCTGACTGGTACTGTCTCAATGAAAATGAAGAAGATGTTGTAAGGCAGGAAGCCCTTCTCCACCCCCACTCTAAATCCTTTCAGGAGAGATACAGGTCTCAATAAATTCAGAAAAACAAAACAAAAAGAAGTGAGTCTCCCAGCATTGGAAGCATGCACACACAACCCACCAAGGATGTCCCAGGGATGAATTTCTATTTGAGAGGGAGGTCTTCAGTCCTATAAGAGCTCCTTCTTTCTTTTTCTTTCTTTCTTTCTTTCTTTCTTTCTTTCTTTCTTTCTTTCTTTCTTTCTTCTGCTTTTTAAGATTTTATTTATTTTTAAGGAGGGGAAAGGAGGGAGAAAAATATCTGACATGTGAAAGATACATCGATCGGTTGCCTCTCGCACACTTCCAACTGGGGACTTGGCCCACAACCCAGGCGTGTGCACTGACTGGGAATGGAACCAGTGACCTTTCAGCCCGTAGGCCGGTACTCAGCCCATTGCGCCACACCAGCCAGGGCTGTAACAGCCCTTTCTAACCACCCAGAACCAAGCCTTCTTACAGAATACAGGGACAGAATTGGAGAGACACATCTATTTTCTGGGAGAATCCTAAGTCTTTGGCTCCACTGCAGTACTATTCACACTCCACATGTCTCCCGGGATAAAGTCCAGTCGTTCCGCACCCCGTCTCACTCTCCACATGCCTCTTGGGGCTGGTGTGACAGACACTCATCAGGGGATAGAATGGGGTAGGTCTGGAGGCCAGGATGGATGGGTTTCCCTGGACTGGGAAAGAAGACTTCACTGCAAAGTCAGAATGCAGCTCAGTCCAGCGAGGCAGTTCAGGATCTAATGGGAAATCCATCGAATGTCAGCCAGCATTGAGAGCTCCCCTTTCTGGCCCACGAGGACTTGACGCACGGCTTGGTCAGCCCAGTTCAAAAAGAGCCCAGGGCAGGATGGGTGCCTGGAGTGAATAGACAGGATCGGCTCCCGGCACCAGGTACCCAGACGCTGAACCCGGCCCTCGGCTGCCTGCAGTCCCCTCTGAAAACCTGAGGCACGTTTTCTCTGACTCCCCCCACTAATACATCCACCAAGGCACAGAGAACTTTTTCTGCTTCTCCCCAATGCATTCAGGCAGAGGAGTCATTAACACTTCACAAGAAATGAAAAATCAAAGGAGGAACATAATTTTTTTACCGTATTTTTTAAACATTTGGGGAAGAAAAGTCAGATGTCAAAAAAAATCCCCATTTCCATCTTTTAAAATCCGAGCAATTAATGTTTTCCAGGGAGGTTCACGCTCCCTCTCTTCATTCTGTGCACAGGGTATTGTTAAGCCATGCTTTGTAATTTGTTGCATGTTTAAATATTCAGTCTGTGTTTCATTTGGGCTACACATTTAATTCAGCCAACACGTTCATTTTAAGATCAATACTGTCATAACTATGTTGAAAAATTAAATTATTGTAACTTTATTTACATTTCTTAAAAGTACTGTGAAAATTATTCTTAACCAGGACCTAATCAATGTTAGAGTCTAAAAATATGCCACTCTGCATGAAGCTATAAAAAGATTAATGTACATTTTTTTACAAGAAATTAGTAGCTTAATGAAGTGGATAAAAACGCTGTCACAATTTTTATTGGATCTAAATTGCATAGTAGTGGAGGTACAGTAAGTGCCTTCCACATAATGACATAATGAGTCATGACTGGTGCTGGAAGGCTAATTTGCCCTTAACTGACACAAAACCAGGGAATTAACATCCCAGTCGCTCGACGCCAATAGCAGATGCATTATTTCATTGCACAGCAGGGTTTTTAACTAAACTCTTAACTGTAGAAATATTGATCTATTCTTCTGTGAAATGATGAAATTGGAATTTTTTAAAAGGACGTCTTAAATTATGGCTGCGGCGGTGACATTTGCTTTCACAGTAGCGGCCTGCCGACGGGGCAGAGGCGAGAGGGGTTTGGTGAGGCTCGTACCTGGGGTTGGGGTCTTTCGTCAGCAGAGAGAGGAAGGGAGGACTTGGTAGGACAGCCAGCGCCGGTATTTGAGAGAATGCCCGTCTACAGGTGCTCAAGTTCTGGAGTAAATGTTCTTAAACACGTCCTAGCCCATACATTGGTTTACTTTGAAGATTATTTAGAGCTTGCAAAGTTGTTTGGGGGTAAAACATCACCAAAACAGTGATATTCAACTGAAGTCTGAAATAAAAACTTCATGGTAAATGGTATCGTGGGTAGAAGGAACTAGAGAGCCTTATTGGAGGCACGTATAGAGACACAGTACCACCCTGGTTTCAATCTTGTCATTCATCCATTCATGTTTATGCATTCATCCATCTATCCATCCATCTATATTAGACACACACTAAGTGCCAGAGATGGACCAATGCAGTAACTATCCCAGGGTAGCTAACTACTGCTTCAGTCTAATAGTTTCATGCAACATATTTCTTTTGTTAACCAAGTGAATCCAAATTCATCTAGCTTTGAAATTGTTACAATAAAGCTGGGACTAACTGTAGATACTTTGAGCTAACACAACCCAGGGTTTCGGAAGGAAAAAGAATGGTGTACTAACAAATACCCAACTGATACCTCCTGTGTGCCTCTCTCTGACACATCGGAAAGGAAAAGAAAAAAAGGAGCAGGAGAATCAGAATTCTTTCTGCTTGAGGAGCTGGGAGACCAAACCTACTGAAGTCCATTCGGCAGGCCTGTGTTATGTCACCTGACCCAGGCCTGGGTGAAGAGCTAGACGTGGTTAGACCCAGCGGCTCTCAGCAACACTAACTGACACTAAGTCACATGGGTACAGGCTTATCTAATGGGTTTGGGATGGACCAGGTACCACTATTGTTTAAAACCACCCCAAGTGGCTCCAGAGTACAGCTAGGGTTGAGAACCACTGGTACGAAGGCACACGCCATGCTTTGCGAACCAGAGGACTTGATGACCAGGCTCCGACCAGGAGCTGCAAGGAAGAGAACCACAGGCAGGCCGGGGTGGGAGGCACAGGAGAGCAATTTGACACAACAGGAGCCACAGACAATGAATACAGTCCCCTATTCGGATTCTGGGACCACGCTCTATTGCATATTAAAAACCAGTAGACATCTCCTCTGCATCTTTCCTTCCATTGAATAGGATTCTTTAAAATACCCATATGTACCTTGTTAATTATAAAAACAGCACACATTCATAGTAGAAAAATTGGAAATCACTGTCAAAGGTGTATAAAAAAGAGACTTTTCAAATCTGTTAAAGAGGTACAAATCAATCAGTTTAAAAAATCCTAAAATTGATTGCAAAAGCACATGTGAAGATTCTGTTCTTGAACTCTCATCAACATGAACATCACCCTTTGGGGGAAAAAATGCCTGTTTGATAGAGAAAGGAAAGCCCATCATCACTTTAACGTGCATTTTCCTGTTACTTACGAGGTTTCATGGTTTCTCATGTGGGGGGCCTCTTCCACTGTGCATGTGAGTGTCACATACTGGTATCTTTTCCTCATTTCATTTTGGAATGTGTTTCTTCCCAGTTTGTGATGTTGTACTAAGAATATTAGCTTTTTCTAGTATACACTAGCAAACATTTTTCCTAAGGGTTTCTCCTGTTTCATGTATAGTAGTTTTGACTTAAAGCTTCCCATTCTTATGATTTAAAAGGGGCGATAAACAGAACTCTTTGTTAAACTGCTTCTAATATCTTTTGTATCTCTCCTCCCTACCCTCTTAGCGTGTTGACAAGCTCCTGGGACTTGGAGTCTGAAGATGGACAGTCACTGACCAGCTGTGTAATTTAGGGAACACCGCCTCACTCCCCTGGGCCTCCGTTTTCCTCCATTTGCATCCCAACTTTTGTCAGAATGAAATCCAGTCATTACTCTACTGGCAAGAAATTTGCTGTCATACTCATCGATAGATCCCCAGTACCTAGAACAGAGCTCTGCACCCAGCTAGGTACCCAACAAATATTTGTTCAATGATGAATAAACATCCAGCTTGGACACCAGCACAGCAGGCAGCCCGTAAATATTGGTCAGCCCAGACCTCCCTGTTCCCGAGAAGTCTTTCACAGTCAGAAGTGGTATCTCCCAGTCCTGCCATTTACATTCCCCCCTTATCCCCAGCACAGCACAGCAGGTATTAGGGGTGCAGCAGGGGGCCAGGCCCATTCTGAGCACCCCTGGTGAGTGCAAAGTGCCTAGAACCCGCCTAAGCCTAGCGCTGGCCCTTGCAGGATTTCATAATACATGTAGAATCATTAAAAGAGGAGCTAAGAGGGGCCAGAATGCGGGCCAGGAACCTCACGGAGAAGGGAGATCAAGAAGAGGGAGGCAGGAGCAGGGAAGGCTCGTTAGGAGAGAGCACCAAGAGACTTGAAGGATGAGGACACTTGGACACACGGGGAAGAGGAAGCCAGGTGGTAAAACACAATCCAGGCTGAATTTCATTCCTAAGACTATTGGCCGAATGTGCTACTTGACCACGAGAAAAGTACATTTTATATTCATGGTTTCCCTCACTCAGGCTATTTTACTGGCTCATTGACACTTGTACCATATGCTAATGTATTGGTTTCAAGAAAAGCTCTCCTTTTATAGTTTTTACACATACAAGGGGGAAGTTTGGAAACCATATAAAAAATGTGAAATCCAGAACAGTCAGCCAAACCAAGTTTTTCTTTTCTGTTCTAAATATGCTTCCTGAGTGGTTCATGTTCAGATTCACCACTGGTTCTTCACCTTTTTTGAGTACAGACCCCTTGGGGAAATCAAGGAAAAGCCAGACTCCTCTGACCAATCGGTACGTGTAATTTTGCACATAAATTCAGGAGCTCTCAGAACCCCTGTAGCCCATCCATTGACTCCTAGGGCTATACAGTGAACTCCTTGCATTAGAAGTTGGCCCTGAAGAGTATCCAGCAAACCCCAGACTTCAAATTCTGTAGTCATACTCTCTTTGTTAAAATATTTTTAGCATTTTGTAACTAGCCACAAAAACTGGGTCTTTCCAGTTCACTTCTTTCCAGAAGTTATACCCTTTTTCACTCCCTACCTACCTGAGCTCCTAGCCAAGAATCATGACCCATACAACATGTAGGTGTTAAGTTAGGATAATACCAGCTGCTATAACAAAGCCCCATGATCTGGAAGTCCTCACAACAGAGACATTTATTCACCACTTGTGTAACTGTCCAGTGTGTTTCTGTTCAGCAGAGGAGCCTTCCACAGTGTGATCAAGGAATCCAGGTTCCTTCCACGTCAAGGCTCTGCATTGGCAAGAGTGTTGCTGTGCACACAGATAGCAATCTGGGGGGAGGGGAAAGGGTCACGATGGAGGATCCTGCCTAAGAGTATTTTAGAGGCTAGGCCTGCAAGTGGTATACATCACTGCCACTCACCTTCTATTGGCCAGAACTCAATCACAACACCAACCCTAATTGCAAAGGAGTCTGAAAATGTGATTCCTGTGCCCAAGAAGAAGAAACGTGTTTGGTGAACAGGTATCCTGCCTCTGCCACAATGGGTATCTATAGCTACTTTTGAAGAGCTCTGGGGCAAGCTATCCAGAGTCGCCATGTAGCCATTATCCTCCCCCCTTATGTGGACTGTTTCTAAGGAGCTCTGCTACTAGAAGGCAGAGCTTTGCTCTGGCCCGAGACATGCGGGGCTTCAAGTGCAGGCTCTGCTAACGATTAGCAATATGCTCTTGCAACTTCCCTAGCCTCTCTGTGCCTCCGTTTTCTCATCTGTAAAATGGACCATAATAATAGACCCAGCCTCATGACATTGGGTGGATTATATGAGAAGGCACAAGTGGAGCTCTTAGCACATGGCTGGCCAAGTTGTAAGCACTCAAATGTCATCACACTAATGATACTAATCATTACTGTAACAAAATACTACTATTATATTATAGGATGGTCCAGATTTTGAACATAAAAAGAAGCTAAGAGATAAGCTAAGACTCCTGTAAGAACTGAGAAAAAAATGTGGTAAGGTCTGGCCTGGATGGGGTAAAATAAAATAAAAAATACCAGTTAAACAAGCACTTCTATAACCATTATCTTGGATTAGAAAGAAATCAAAACTAAACAATCTAGGGATTTAAAAATACATCGGGAGAAGAGATCAGAACCTACAGAAATATAAAGTGACCCAGATCTCCAGTTTGGAGGTCTTTCAAAGTCACTCCCAGGAAAAATCAGGGTCTCTTATTTGTTGTCATTCTTCAGGTCTCTGTTCCACATTTCACAGGACACCTGGTCTTCCTCTCACTAGAAGGGTCATCCTGACTTCTGGTCCAGCTATCCTCCTTCCATCGACTGACCATGGCCTTCCCAAAGATCTTCCCCTGTCCGCTCAGTGTGCAGGCTTAGTCTTCAGCTCAGCCTGTTTCCCTCCATCCAGCCTCACCACTGCAGTCGTCTGGAGAGCATTTCCACTGATATCCAGTGACCCATGATACCCAGATGAGTTCCTTTTTGCCGAGTAGCCTGTCTTTCTCAATTATCCTATGTCTATCAATAGACTGCCACAGGAGTCATGCAGTGAGGAAACAGAGCCCAGGGAACCTTCAGTCCAACCAGGAAGGGCTACAGTGCAGCAAAAAGGCAATCTCTGAGCCTGAAAATGGCCAATAGCTCTATTTCCAAAGTCAAGACAAGTATTAGGGAAGTGGTCAGTAGGGCCACAAGCCCACTTCCTAGGCTGTCTCCCAGAGCTGTAAAGCCAGTGTGTTTTCTGGGACAAAGCCCCTGTACAGAGAGTTCCAGCACTGCTTTTCAGAACAAGACAGGTCCAACCTGCTCAAATCCATTCACATTCCCTTCTCAGCTGACTCACTACCTGCGACACCAAGTTTGCGTGTCTATTTGAATAGAGACCAGAGGACATGGAAATAAAAGAAGGAATATTTAGAATTTACCAAAATGAGTGTGTTAGTGTCTTTTAAAACAATAAAATATTGCAGATTAAATTCCATTTTTATAGCCCAAGCTTCTGTCTGTTCTGCAGGTTATATTATCTTACATCAAATTAATTTGCTGATATCTGATCACTTTAGCTCAAAAGAATTTTTTTTAAGAAAAACTTTTTTTTAAAAGTGGTCTCTGGGAACAGAAGGGTTAGTCCATTCGGACCTTCGGTGTCCTGGTGATTTGTCCTTCTCAATGACATGGGCAATGGCTCCCACGCCTGACACTGCGTCACGGTCCACAGCATTCGGCATGGCTTGTGAGACAGTTTCAAACAGGTGTTCTGGATCCACACTGGGCTCCCAGAGGGATTCACACATACCACGTACTTGTTCAGCGCAGGTGCCACTGACCACAGAGTCACCACAGGGCAGCCAATGGGTCTGCAGAGCAAAAAAAGGGTATAAAGGGCTTCTGGTCCAACCTAGCAATGACTGGCTTGGGGTAGTAGGGGCCAAACAGCTTCTCATACAAGAGGTGGTCCACCACGCTCATGAGGGTGAGAAGGCTTGACCTGCCCACCTTCCTTCAGCCGACAGAACTTGCTGGGCAACAGTCTGGATATCGGTGGCTAGCCCAGCCAGACCAATCACCCATGGGAAAGATCTTCTGGAAATCCGTGGTCACCGTCTGGGCCTGGATCCCTAAGCGCCTGTTGGCAGCGATGGTCACACAGTTCTTCCCCTTCATGGACATGACAGCCCCTCCATTCTAGGGCGTAACAGACAGGATCGTGGTGCAGTAGGACCTCCAATCACCACAATCCAAGAGATGCTTTTGAAAGCGTAAGGTTCTTCTCTTTTCCTCCCTGGCTGCTTGAAGACTGGCCACCACCCTGAACCACACAGTAACTATCTGGACCAGGAAGTTCATGAACAACAGACTACTTCAGCGGAAACAAGAGGTCACTGGCGTCCTTCACCGTGGGAAGGCAACAGTACCTGAGACAGAAATTTGGTGGTGGCAGGACAATGGGCTTTGTTGTCACGTGTGGTTCCTTGGATCTCACCACGAAAAACCAGCCCACAGACTTGCCAGACACTCTGCACGAGAAGCGCTCGGGAGAACAGAGGGTGGAACACAGGAGCGGAATGAGAAAGTCAGGGGCCTGCACAGGCCAGCGCTGGCACCGGCAGAAAGTGACGCTGGGGACTGGGCAACGGGAGTAAAGCCTCCTCAGTGACTGTCTGGTGGGGGGGGGGGGGGGGTGCAGATTTTTCGTGAGAGGACTAATAAACTAAGAACTTCACGTGAAAATAAGTGTAGGGACCTTCAAGGAGAAGTCGCAGCCAACACACTGGCAGTAACAGGCACTCTGAAATTGGGGAGACGGGGCACCAGCTGCTTTCCTTCTCAATTCCTCATTGTAACTGTCCTTTTGCAAATTTCTCAATCATATTTTAAATGGTCTGGAAGATGCACTGATGTATCTAATTCTTTTTACATTAATATCTGCCTTTGCAGAACAAAGTCACAGCTAGGCATTGTGGAGCGATGATATGGTTCAGTTTTTAAAGAAACAAAAGCAAGTGTCCATGGTAGGACAGCGGGCTGCAGCCTTTCCTTTGCAATATTTTAACTCCTGTGTGCAAAACGATTACAACAAACCTTATTTGAGGCAAAGGACAGTGATAAAAGCAGGTATTTTTATTCAAACATGTGGCATTTCTTTCGTTGGGAGCATTTAAGAGCACATACGTCTATCTACAACAGATGGTGTATGCAGCAAGTAGTTCGCTGGCTTACACGAACGTGGATAGAGTGGTCTTCTTAAAGCCCACTTGTAGCCCATAATTCATAAAGCAAATGATTTTGCGACCTTCGTTCTATCCAACTTTGTTTAAAAGATGTTAACAGATACAATAAGGGAATATCACGCACTGCTCCAGTTCCAATAAAATGTCCCAAATCAGCAATGAATATTATTTCAGGGAAAATAATGCCAGCAATTCTTTGGATCTTGAAGTCAGGTGTACACTTGAGTGATAAAGGCAATTTCAACTTTGAGGAACAGAGCCAGTGTGAGCCAGAAAGCTAGAAGCCATGTTTAAGTGATACAACACCACCACCTAGAGGTTAAATACTAAGGAATTGGACACCATGGCTAAACCCAGGGGAAGCACCGCCCAAGCACTCCTGCCTGCCTTCCCATTGAGCTGCAGGGAGAAACGACTTCAATGAACACGGATTTTCTTCAATATATGAAATACTGAGGAAACGCTACAGAGTGGCAAACCAGGATTCCCCCATCGCCGCCTACAGAACAGGTCTCAGGAAAGAACAGGCCCACCCATGGCAAGGTTCAGCGGGCACTGCAGTAGCCTTTTGTGAAGAATGTGGCATTTAAGCTGAGCTTAGTAGGGTAATAATTTCTACAGCCCAAGGGAAGCAAATTCCAGGCTGAAGGAACAGCATGAGCTACTAAGCTCAATTGTGAAAATCTACAAGCTTTACAACCAGTTCATTGAAGATTGTGTAGACATGTGAAAAATGGAGTAAAAACCATTTTTATTCCACAGAAAACTTTTTAGTAGAGTGCCCTTCAGTGTACTTTATTACATGCTGCTTGAATAGGCACTATATAAAGGTTCAAATAAACTCAGGAACATGGGATACAGACCACGGTAGACGTGTCCATTGCAGGTCTTCTCAAATACCGCAATGCCTTCAGTATTTGACTGCACATAGTGACTTTCCAAGAAGAGAGTACAGAATGTGTTTCCCAAATTTAACTACTAAACTCATTTTCTGCAATCAGCTCATGAGCAAACCCTCCCTCCCTACTAGGGAAAAAAGGTCAAGTTGCAGTTGAAGGACTTAGGTTCTACAACCAAACTGCACAGATTCCAATTCTAATAGCACCACTCACCATTGAGTTTCTCTTGGACTGTTTCTGCAGCTGCAAAATAGCAATGTGCACCTACCTTGCAAGCTGTTGTGGAGATTACAGAAGGTCATACACATAAACCACTAAAACCACTGGTCCCTCCTTATGCTCAGCCTCCCAACCCCGTGGGAGCACTTCAGGGAAGGTACTAGCAACAGAAACACTCCAGCTGTGCCCAACTGCTTGCTGCCTGCGTTCCCTGAAAAAACTTATGCTCTCTTGGGCTCTCTGGGGGTGGGAAGTGTTTGTTACTTTACGAGCTTGGATGGAAAGCAATGATGTAATTTACCAACCTCTCTGGGGTAAAATTGAAAGAGCATTAGCAAAACAAAACAGGACAAAAAACTGAAAGTCCACAAATCACACACTGCTTTCCCCAACTACCAAGTTTGTAACGATCAGAATTTTATCTTTGAAATCACTTGTTTCTCTGCATAAGCACAGAACTCAAAATTTGGAAATAAATTAGCAAGACTCATGGACATTATACATACACGTCTGTACGTTTATGTGCATTGTGTGTGCGCACAAACACATGAATGGGTGTGAATGGGAGAGAGAGTGGTGTGTCAAAGTTGGAAACACCTTGCTGCAGATTTCGAAGGTTTTATTTCACCATCTGCCCAGGTCTCTCTGAGGTAGCCTGGTAAAGATAAACATCCATTGGGATGGAAAACATACCAGGCAAATCCTTCTTAGTAATTTAATGATTCTTCCATTTCCCTTTTCCTGAGTTGTCTCCTTTCCTCATTCATTTTATTTCTATCATTTTCACCACTTCTCCTTACTCCGAACTTGTAATTTACCACAGTAGTGGTTAGAAATATTTCTCGGGCACCTACATGCCCCGTTACAGTCATCTAGAGGCATTACCTCCACTTAACCAATGGGAGCCTGAAGCTCAAGGTAAAGGCAGGCAGCACTGGCTGCCAGACCTGGCGCACAGGCCCCACCGGGCCACCAACTAGACCTATGACAAGGCTGGCCACCCTTGGTTTACCCAGGACAGTGCAGTTCACACCTACAGGGCTGGCATCTCTCTCAACAGTATCCTGGTCTGGAGCTTAAATTATATGGTAATACCATCTATAACCCCAGAAGAGGCTGTTTAATCGTCTGGATATAAGTTTCCATGATTTGAAAAAGGATACAGGATTTGATAGTATTTTAAGCTTTTCTTCCAATTCTGTTTCTGTGATTTCTATTTCAGTTTTAAAAATGAACTTCCAAAGTAGCCCAATCGTAAAAGATCTTTCAGTTTCCCACCCTTTCATAAGCTAATGTATACTTCACTCCAATCAGTTTAGTCCCAACCTAACTATATAAGCATCTGTATAAACAAACACTGATTTAACTGATATTTAAGGGTCAATGAGTATCTTAGGGACCAAAAGAAATGCATCACAAGCTGGTACAATTTTTTTATATGGTGTTCTATTTACTTCATCTCCTCCCTAGCTGGGATATAACACATCCATTACGCCAGGCCCTGCACACTCCCAACCGTGAGATCTGTTAACATGAAACACCACAACCAAAAGGCCATTTCACCTGGCTGCAGACCCCCTACCCTAAGCCGAAATGGCCCAGGACAGCTGTCTGGATACCAGGCATGAAATTCCTGCATCATGACAGATCCCAGTCCTGAAACAGGCACGTCACCCGTAAGAGGCAGCAGGAGGAAGGAAGCGGGTGGTAGCACGAGTGTGGGCAGTCCTGTGTTCTACCACACCACCCCTCGTATCTCTGGCAAAGAAAAAAACTGACTTTGGTGTAAATACATTTATTGATACCCATTTTATATAGTTCAATGAAATAATCTATAAATATAAAAGCACTTTTCTTTCGGATATCACCATGGTCCATGTAAGTCCTCAGCAGTCAGTCACCTGCAGGAAGCTCCATGTCACACCGTCGGGTTTACAGACCTGAATATACATATCTCATTAAACAGCGGCACTTATGTACTCAAGTGGTCCAGTGGCTTTGGAATATGTGACTACTGGGCACGTGGAGTAAAAATAAAGTGTAAGTTTAAGTCAATAGAAAGGGTATCAACCAATGATGAAAAGAAACGATTACGAACTGACGTGCCAGGCGAAGGAGGTGCCACGGTTGACACTTGGTGTCAGGAGACTGGAGATGAAGGGCGCTGAACAACACCTGTGTGGTGCCACAGGGCCCCAACTCCCGGAGGACAGTCCACCAGTGCCTTAGGGTCATTCATGGTCAACAAAAGAGCAGTACTTAAAGAATCTAGACAGCTTAAAATAAAAGGTATGTAGCTGCTGGTATCAGATTTAAAGAAAAATGACATGATGAGTTCCTCCCCCAAAAAGAGGAGACTATGAGGAGAACACCTTAAATTCCCTTCGCTACACTGATCGTGATCACTTATCTTATGCAGGAGGAGGAGTCCAGTACTTGGCACCCAAATCACAGGTGCACAAATCTTCTTCTGTTTTAAATTTTTTTCCTCAATACTTCCACTGTTGGACTTTGCCCTTGACCTGATGCAGCATAACCTGTTCTCATTTCTTCAGTAACAAATACAGGAATGTCTTTTGCTACAGTCAGACCATGAGTCTTCTGAGTGAGCAAGCAAATGCATTTAAAAGGTCTTAGGTATGCAACGCCCAAAACTGAAATCTGAGGCAGTGTTAGAACTTAAGCAAGGCAGCATTTTTAGAGACTACTACACTGAAAACCTAAATGAAGCGTATAAAAAAACAAAACTCAGTTCTATTATTTTCAACTGGTAATTGATGGCAACATTCCCTGGTAAGGATGGGTAAGTGGAGTTATCTCCAGTCCAAAATATCCCAACTACTTAAAGTAGGACCCCAAAAAGGAGAAACACATACTTGAGTTCTGTGGTTTCTAGAATTCTTTTTTTTTTTTTTTGCCATTTTTGAAAAAGAAGAAATAGTAGTTTCAGTTGTCCATCACTGACTGAAGGGGTTTTCATCCAAATGAGAAACTCCGCCCCTCATCTCTAGTGGGACAGGCACCAGATTCCCACAGGCAGCAACTCCCAGGTCCTGTGTCCCACGGCATCAGACCCTGGAGTGAAGAGCAAGCTGACACAGAGCCCCGACCACTGGAATCCAGGCTAGATGGCGTTTCGCGGTGTGCCGTTGTGTGCCAATGCTTTCAGGCTGGGGACGCTGGTCTGGTGACCACAGCCCCTGTGAGAAGTCACACCCACCTCAAATACCTCATGAATAGCTTTCCGGAAACAATGGAAGTTGTAGTCTATTAAACCTGCAGGAGTGAAAGAGAAGATCAGTCCTCCTGAATGTCAAGTGAAGTCATCTACTAGAACACACTGGCGACGGAACTAAATCACCAAGATGCATTACATAAACACACACCCAACACTGAAAACAAACAAGGCAAATGCCCAAACTGTTAACACTGGTCACCTCTGGAGTCGGAGTGGACAGGGTAACATTAATGAAATAAATGAAATAATATTGATCATTCAATATTCCTTAAAATTTCAGGCAGAAGGACAGGGGCTTGTTGCAGTGACTAACAGATTCTGTAGACCCACTGGGAGTTAACACAATGTAAGTGATTTTCGGAAATCTAGGGTTCTTTTGAAATAGAAGATGATACATACACAGGGGTGAGCAAAGGAAGTTTATACGTGTTCACATGAAAATAATACAATTAATAAATAATAACACAATAAGCTCTGTGCTTCACACACTCACAGCTGCAAACCTGCTTTCTGCCCACCCCTGTACCTGCTGAATTTACAACCTCAGGGAAGCAGCTGCTGTAGTACCACCAGTCTGGAGGGACCGTGATACTGCAGTCGCTGACAGGGGAAATAAAAAGGAAATCCGAGAAACAGTTCCAGGTAACAAGGGGTAAGATCTGGTGAAAATTCAATGGGAGCAATACAGAAAAAGAACAAAAAAAGGAGGACGCTGAATGCCCTCTTACCTTCAAGAGTCCTTCCAGCAATACCACCACACAATTATCTATGGAAAAAGGAACCCTGGACACCAAACAAATGTCGTAACTAACAGAGCAGGGCGGCCAGGATGGCCATGAAACAAAGGGGAAGGTGTTCAACACCATGGCGATACCATGGCAAGATAATCGGACGTTTAAATGGAACAGGAACCCCAAATCAGAGCTGCAGGTGTGAATTTTTCAGTCAACCACACAGAGAAGATTAACGGAAGCCACGGGCTGGAGAGCTGACCTGGAGAAACGAGCAGAAACACCTGCCTCTGAAGAACTCTCAGAACCAAGAAAAAGAAAACAGTCAAAAGAAACAGGAGATGGGCGGTCAGAGAAACAAATACATAAAACAACCCACCAGGTCCAGCTTTAGGAAAGCAAAGGGAGAATAAGGCTTCGAGTAAAGAGAGAATGACAGAGTAATATTCTTCAGAAGGCTGAAGAGGCTACAGAATGCAGCAAGGAGGTAAACTGTACCCTCCGAAAGAATGACCTCAGTAACTGGTTCGGCTGGAAGCCAAATGGCAGGAAGCTGGGTAATGAAAAGATCTGAAATAACAGAGGCTGAATTAAAAACTTGATTGAAAAGAGAAGATACAAAGAAGGAAGAAGTATGACTATATATGGAAGGGAAGAGACAAAAATAGTTTGAGCTTTTAATCCTCTAACAGCAATTTTCAACCTTCTTCATCTCATGGCGCACATAAATCATACACTAAAATTCTCCAGCACACCAAAAAATTGGTTTTTGCCAGTCTAATACCAACAAAAAACAGGTTATCATTTTAATTCACTCACACTGAACCATGTTTTTAGTTGGCAATCTAAGGAAAAAGAGGTCAGTGCTCCTGACTAAATAGTCAGTTATTGCATATTCTAAAAATTCTTGCAGCACTGTGGTTGAAAACCGCTGGTCCAAGACTGCATTATTATTTTCTCATTTTCAAGAACCTAAATTATGACAAAATTATGACAAGAGAACTTAACATAAAGACGGCGCTTTAAAATGCCATTACCTTTTCGTTCAAAACTTTCTTCCCTAAGAATGCAGACCAGTGCCAAAAATTTTGTCACTTCCTTCAAATAGAGGACAGTCGTATTATTCAGCTTGATAATTGCCATCGATTCTTTGTCATAGGCACTGCCACTGCCATCTTCCTTTAACCTGTTTCAAAAGAAAGTGTCGGTCATTCCTGGGTTCTTGACTAGGTACTTTGTCGCATTTCATTTGCAAAATGACAAGTTTTTCTACCCAGTTTCCCAAATATTTTGAAAAAGGAGAATACAGGCTTAAAAATATTGGCACAGATGTTCTTCTCCAGGTGCACAGGGTTCCCAGACCCCGATGCAGCACCCCAGGCATTCACACCTGCAAAGTAAGTAGTCTCTCAAAGACGCTGTGGAATCCCAATGCCCGGAAGTAAGCCGGCCTTACAGGGTCTGCAAACTTCCATTCATTAAACTAGAACTGTCATTCATTCTAGAATCGATACATGAAGTCCCCATTCGAAAAATGTTAATCAACAGTCAGGAAGCAATTACACTATAATAAAGTACACCAAAGTGCACATACTGATTGTGTTAAGAATGAGATAATGGATATTTTTCTTTCATAAGTGACTTTATAATGTATTTTACAATGTACCTTATACTGAAAGTAAACTTTTTATCTCCTTTTCACTTTAATTACAGAAAAAATCGGATCACAAAATTTTGATTTGTTTAAAAAAAAACAAATGTTCTACTCATTCATTTTTTAAATTAGGAATGAAAACATGAACCTCTACTGAATATTATAAACAGACATATCATTTTCATTATGGAAAAAATCCAAACAGAGGAGGCCACGTAATCACAAAAGTGAGAAAGAGTAATGGAATCGGTATGTAGAGAACAGGTGAGACAAATGCTACTCAGAGGCAGTTAAAGAAAGACACTGACAAATTACGCAAAAACACCGAGGTGAAGTGCAGGGACAGAGAAACGCAGGAGCAGCTTCCACTGGGGTGAGCAGAGAAGAACAATGGATAACGGGCGCAGGTTCAGAAAGCGAGGGCAACGTCGGAGCAGCAGACAGTGCCGACATTAACAACACGGCAGTGACCTTCAACCTTTCTCATCTCACAGCATGCACAAAATGACTAAAATTTTGCAGCATGCCAGAAAACATTTTTTGTTGATCTGACAAAAAAAATAGGTATAAATTTGACTCATTCACACCAAATAGCTATTGTATTGACTATTGTCAATTTTTTAATTTGACAATCTAAGGGAGAAGAGGTCAGTCAGGTGTTGCATGTTTTAAAAACTCCTGCAGCACACCGGGTGAAAATTGCTACATTAGGGGAATCAGGGCTATCAGAGGCAACAGAGTTATTGGCTTTTCAAATACCAGTAATTCTCCAAAGTTTTCACTCATCCTCTGGGATAATGTACAAAATCATATCTTTGTTGGCTTTTGTAAATTTCTGTATGGAGTTTGGTGAATTTCTATAAAGGAAGAGTTTATAGAAGAGTTTAATCTCGTTTAGAGATTTACTTTGGAAACTCAAATATACGGGTCAAATTTTTAGACGTATAGTCCTTCTGACATCCAAAATTCCAACTTCCTTAGGGATCCCTCATTTCGCAAAGCCTGAGGTTAAATTAGGAACCAGTACGCACTATGTCATTCAGAATGCTTTAAATAAATTAATCTAGTCTCTTGATCTAGCTAAGTCCCTCAGTGAGAAGATGCAGTACAACCCTCCCCACCAGCCCCACTGCCAAATAATGGCTCCATTAATTGCTCTAGGAAAGTCTGGCTCTAGTGACACTTCTTCAACTGTCCTTACCCATCTTGAGGGAGAGAGACCCAGCAGCCTACCTACAGAGAATCACACGCCAGACTGAGGCACTATGGTCGGAACAAGTCCACCTCAGGCAATAATTACTAGAGGCCTCGGAAATGAATCCCCCTGACAAATCAAACGGGTAGCTTTCCACCTGAGATCTTGGAGAAATATGCACATAACTTACCCATATATACAAGACACATCAATTACAACATCAATCATGTCACAACAAAGTTCGTAAGATTGCATATCCACAGGAGAACTATCTGTTGCGATGTAGATTTTGCTGACAACATCGAAGAGAAAAGCTTTTTCAATACCTGAATTCTTGGAAAAAACAAAACAGAAGTGTTCAGTTTGGCTTTTTTTTTTTTTAAAGAATCACAATTTGCAACTTATCAAAGATCTTGAATTATTGATGAATATCAAAGACATTTTTAGTGGTACAACCCAATACCAAAATTACCAAATAGTACTGGGTTGAGAGGCACTTCCATTATCCAACAAATAAAAGTGAAATTATTTCTCTACTATGACTTACTGACGTAATTGCATCAGTCAGTCAAATTTGTGTTTTCTTCCTCCTCTTCACTTATTTTCTAAACACCATAAAAAATTAACAAAAAAAATCCTCCAAAAATCAAGCCATGCTCCATCTTCACCACCCCTTTCTTGTTACAATAATCAGTCTGATCTGAATGACCTTGCCATCGGAAGGGCTTTACATGACCATCAGAAAGCGTAACACAAAAGCCCAAAAGAATTGGAGGTCACTACACACCAAGTCCTTCAAAGTAATGTTTAGAAAGCATTAATGGCTGAACGCGAAACTTACTGGAGGAATATTTTTTTATTAAGCTGAATCCTCAAAATACATGAATGTAAAATATGATACTTAGATTAGTTAGCCAGGAAGTGAAAAGGTCAATTTTTCAATGTGACCTCTGTCACGGCAGACAACGAACTAAGCCCAACTCCCCAAATTCAGTCTTTTCCAGGTGCTACCTTCTTTCAGGAACATGTATCATGAAGATATGTTTAAGCTAAGAACGCGTGAGAACATTTTTCATCAATTCATTTTCAGACAAAATGGGTCAGCACTAAGGAAAGAATTCAGAAAATAACAAGCCATTTGTAATGTTATTTATTTTATAGATCAAGTGTGTCATTAGTCTTTAAACTGGATTCAGACAAATTCAAACCATTTTCTTTGGAGAATATGATAATACAAACATATTCAATGGAAATGAAACCAAAAACTATAGTGAATTAAATAGCTCACTTACTGATATAAAAATATTTAATAGGTTTTCCAAGGTTGGCAGTTGTGGAATGAGTTTCTGTACCACCTTACTAAAGGCTTCAAATATTGAATGATCATAGATACTAGTCAAATAAAAGCTGAAAAACATAACAGTTTGATTAATTTGAAAAGTCTCAAGTTCAGTGACAATTATCATAATACACAAAATTTTAAGTTTCTTAACATTGATTTCAGTAAGTTCAAATAAAGCCTTATCTTGTCTACTATTCCCAGAGTTCAATATGACAAATTGAAGTGTCCCCACCTGGGGACACTTCAGCTCTCCAGCCCTTTTATTGCACTTATACGTCAAGCAATTGAGGTAATAATCAGGAAAGTATTTTCAGAAGCAGAAACTTGAATATTCACCTAAATCCTTGCAATTTGATTAAAAAACCCTGGTTTCTTAAGCCCATAACTGACAAAAATCAAGAGAAGGAGCTCTGATCAGGTGGTTCAGTTGGTTGGAGCAGTGTCTTGTACACCAAAAGGTTGTGGGTTCAATCCCTGGTCAGGGCACATACCTAGGTCATGGGTTTGATCCCTGGTAGGTGTGTGTACGAGAGGCCAATTGATCCATGTTTCTCGCTCTCAAATCAATAAACATATCCTCAGGTAAGGATTAAAAATTAAAATTAAATTTAAAAGTACTTTAAAAGAGAGAGAAAAAGCTTAGAAAGGACATGTGACACTTAGTAAGTTAAGTATATAAAATCTGGTCTCTACTTAAATGTCACCACCTCAGAAAGTTCTCTCCTGACCCATCCCCTGCTTAAAATAGTACCTCTGTGCCCACTGCTTTCTATCTCTTTTCTTTTTCTTCATACCACTGGCAAGAACTTAAAATTACACTATACATTTATTTATAAGTGCTTTTGAGCTCTCATTCATTAGAATGTAAGCTCCACAAAAAGAGACTTTGTCCATCTTGCCTGTAGATGCAATCCCACTGCCCTGAACAGTGCTCGTAAATATATGAATAAATAAATATAACTGGTACTTAGAATGTACGAAAATAACTGATTAAGAAGGATGGGAGCTGGGGTCCTATAAAGAATGGGACAGGTACCCTGGCTGGTGTGGCTCAGTGGTTGAGTGGCAGCCTGTGAATCAAAGGATCGCTGGTTTGATTCCCAGTCAGGGCACATGCCTGGGTTGTGGGCCAGGTCCCCAGTAGGGGGCACACGAGAGGCGACCAAACATTGATGTTTCGCTCCCCCCCCTTCCCCTCTCTCTAAAAATAAATAAATAAAATCTTTTAAAAAATGGGACAGGAATCTGGTGGACTAAAAGGATGTAGAGTGGAGAATATCTACACATGTATTTGAGAATGTATCATGTATCACATTTTTCAGGTAATTTAAAGACACAGTACTTTCAAAGGGCTGACCTAAGAATTCAACCTTATCCAAGATGAGGCTCTACTCTAGACAGGAGAGTGAGGAAATAGGTGAGACCAAGATGACTCACCAAAGGCACTAAGGACAAAGGAATATTTTACTGTTTCCTTAGGCAAAAAGGTTAACAATGTGAGAAGGCCCTGCAGGGACAGTGAGGCTTGGAGGTGGATAGGAACTGGGAGAACGGGGCATTTTAGCACTGAGTTTCTGGAAACCAGAAATCAAATGGAGCCTCATCCATAGGCTCTTAGTAACTATTGAAAGCTTGATGCAGAATTCGGAGGTTAACAAGGCACGGGGCTCTACAAAGAACTGGGGAACGGACAGAGTGTACCACTGCACTGGGCACCCTGGAGAGGGACAGAGAGTCAGAGGGGTTCCCATGGGCACTGGGGAACACAGGCCCAGTCAGGGCCTAAAGTCCATTATTAGTTAGTAGTGGATTCCCAAAAATATGATTGAGGAATTTCATGGGAGGCACTTTCACTTTCTCTTATAAATACTGTATTGCTGTTTTTGTTTAATACTGTATTGCTGTTTTTGTTTAATGCATATTTTAAAATTTTACTCTAGGTAGCCCTGGCTGATGTAGCTCAGTGGATTGAGCGCAGGGCTGCGAGCCACACGATCGAGGTTCGATTCCCAGTCAGGGTACATGCCTGGGTTGCAGGCCAGTTCCCAGTAGGGGACACATGAGAGGTAACCATACATTGATATTTCTCTCCCTCTCTCCTTCCCTTCCTCTCTAAAAATAAATAAATAAAATCTTAAAAAAAATTTTACTCTAGGTAAACTAGAAATCAATGAGACTTTTCTGTATGAGTTCCTAGAACTGAAAGACCATTGAGTCTGAAGCTAGATATACCTTGCCAGATATTTCAGGCAAGGATGGGGGTTGGCTTCAACCTAGAAGGAAGTCAATGTAACAGGCCAGGGATAAGGAAATAGCTACACTTGTCTCTCCCCTGCTTCCCCTTTAAGTTCGTTCTATCATCAGCTGTTTATATCACCAAAAGAACATTTTCTTGCTCATTTCTAACTGTAACACCAAAAATACACACAATAACAATTTAATGGTATTTAATTATGAATCAGTTCTTCAAACTTAATAGCAGCCCTACGGATTTATAGGATAAACTCACCTGACCCTAACTTGAGTTTCAAAATAGCATAAAAGTGTTTTGAAAAACATAAATAAGACATATTAGAGTCCAGACTTGAAAGCATACCCTCTTTAAAAGGCTCTTCCTACTGCCCTGGCCAAGTGGTTCGGATGGCTGGAGCATCATTCCACACACTGAAAGGTCAAGGGTTTGACCCCTGTTGGGGCGTGTACTGGAGGCAGCCAATCAATTCTCTCTCTCTCTCTCTCTCTCTCTCCTCCCTCCCCACTCCCGTCCACTATCTCTAAAATCAATAATAAAAAATACCTTTGGATGAGGATTTAAAAAAATACTGTGACAACTCAAACTACAAAGATCTACAGCAAATGTAACAGCCCTCAAACTGAGGTTAAAGGGGGAAAAAAACTGATGAGACCAAAAAAAAGGGGAGTCCCAAAACAGTGTTAAGCCATGAGGAAATGGCCTGACTCCAGTCTCTTGGAATGAATTCGGAAAAGCGCCAACAGAAACACTTCACATGGAGGTTAGCAACAGGGGAGTGGGAGAAGGAGAGGCAGGGGAGAAGGTACAGAGAATAAGTAGCATAGACGGTGAGGAGAAAATAGGGGGAGGGCAGAAGCTGGGAAATGCAGAAGCTAAAGAACTTATGACACATGGACATGAACTAAAGTGGGGGGAAGGTGGGTGGGAGGGGGTGTGCAGGGTGGAGGGGAATGAAGGGGGGGAAATGGGACAACTGTAATGGCATAATCAATAAAATATATTTTTTTAAAAAACACTTGCCCTGGCTGGTGAAGCTCAGTGGATTGAGTGTGGGCCTGCGAAGCAAAGGATCGCAGTTTGATTCCCAGTCAGGGCACATGCCTGGGTTGCAGGCCAGTTCCCATCAGGAGACACACGAGAGGCAACCATACACTGATACTTCTTTCCCTCTCTCCTTCCCTTCCCCTCTAAAGATAAATAAATAAAATCTTTAAAAAACACACAAAAACACACTTCACATGACTTCGACCTCTAGGAAGATGAAAAAAAGAGAACTTCTCAATAACATCAGGTTCCCCAAACTGCTTGAATTCAACAAAGAGGTCAAGAAATGCATAGGTTTGTGATGAGTATGCCGGTAACAGAAAGTTACGTGTCTGCAATGACAGAGACAGGACTGCATTTACACCTTGTCCAGGACCCCCACACCGAACACACACGTTGTTACCTAAGGTGGAGTTTTTCTAGCCCAGCATCTGCAAGGTCATCATTGGCCCTTTGGTGAATGTCCCTCTGTGTTTCTATTTTGTGATCATCAGATAGACCATCAACTTTGTGAATAAAAACCTCAAAATTCATGTCTGGGTTAACTTTGTAGGCTTTAGAAACAGTAATGTGAAGTCTTGTTAAAGCCTCCATGTAGTCATCCTGTAAGTCAGAACAAAACAGTTTAAAAAAAAAAAAAAAAAGAACAAAACAGTTTTAAAAAACGAAATCTGATAGAAGTCAAGAGTTAAGAAAGCCTCAAAATACCTCCTTCCTCAACCACAGAAAATATATTATCCTAATTATTCATAAATATGCAAACATTCAAATACATTCACTTATACCACTAAATTGATCTTGACTCCCTCAAGATTAAAAATTGCAATTACCAAGTTACTGCTTATAATTTTTGATACTGATAATATAAGGAAAGGAAAAAGGAAATGAACATTTCTTCTCAACAGAATTTTTTGAAATAATTAACACATTTATTCGTAATTTTAAACTGTATGATACACCATACGATTCTGGAGAAAAATAAAATTTTATGCCCCTTTGGAATTGTAATGCAAGTATTATTCATTGAAAGGAAAGAGACAATGTAAAATCAGAAATGAAGAGCTGTAATATGAACTCTGAACAAGACAAAAAACAGTACAAAACGTCATATAAACTTAGACCAATAACCAAGTTCCCGCTACTACTTGAATGTAACTCCAGAAGCACAAAGCAAACCGAGGGCTGTGTTCTACATGGATACATGACTGGAATGGTGTAAATTCAAGCGATGTTGAACAAAAAGGAAAAATCACTGTTTTTTCAACACTTTATTGCTTACGGAATGTCTTTGGGCTTAGTAATTGAGAAAAGCATTTCTTTGGGTCAAAAATGATTTTATTGTTCAAAAATGGACTTCTCATGAAATAAATGAGATATAAACTACTGAAATACGAAAAAATCTGAATCAAGATGCTTCGAATTTTGGCTCTGTCCCAGCCTGGAATGAGCCCCAGACAGTTCCGGGTTTTCCAGTGAAGAACGAACATCAAGTGTGAGCTGCTGCAACCCCCACTTCATCCACAGGATTTTTTAAGTAATCCCAGCTCTGCCACTTATTAGTTGTGCGGCTTGAAGCGGACCTGCTCAAACTCTGTGGTCTCAGTCCACTCATCCATAAAACTGGAAATACAGCACCTAACTCGCGGCATTGTAAAAAAAATTAGATCGGATATGTGAAAGCACCCATTACAGGGCCTGTCACTCTGAAAGCACCCCTATATAATGACGCTTATAAAAAGTAAGCTTCTTCAGGATAGAGACATGTCCCGTTTATCTGAGGGTCTGCCATTTGCTAGGCACCAAATAAATGCTTGCTGGGCTAAACTCAATCTGCACAATTAAAGAAACTATTCACTTTAATATTTACTGACGTCTATTTATAGCCTGTCACGTCCTCCTTATATTATGGGCACTGAGGACATCTTTTCAGTGACATCATTATTGGAATGATGAAGTAGAACAGTATCTACCATTAACAAATAAAAGTGGGAAGCTGCTCATTAACTAGAACTTGAGGACGTAAATCCTCTCTCCTAATCATCTGCTATTCTGCACTCGCACAACGGCACGCTTGCTCCCAAAGCAATTCCCCAGCTGCATCTCATATACTGCTAGGGAATCAGTTAGCAAAGAAATAAGCTGTAAGCAGCACATGACAAAGGAGATAAACAACTGTGCTTTGTTTCTACATCTTTTGCCATCAGAGAATTGAAATAAAGTTACTCCTAACTACCTGTGCATCAATGACATATATCAATGCTCCTGTTCCCCTGAAGATCATCTCGTAGTCAAAAGTTGGGTCAAAAAAGTCCATCTGCCCTGGAAAATCCCATATTTGGAAATTCACAAAGGAGCTATTGGAAATGTCATCTTTATAAATCTTGTTGGTACTTTCCAAAAAGAGAGTCTCGTTGGGTGACATTTTATGAAACACCACCTGTTAAAAGAAAGACAATTTTATGACTGTTCAACTTTGTATCAAAAGTTGAAAACTCTCCCCTGAATTAACCTGAAGAACCTGCTCCCATAGCAATAATTTTGAAAGAGGTAAAAAGTAAATGGTGTATCTACTGGTAATCACCATCCTTTTACTTCGGACAAAATAGAACACAATGCCCTGACTGGGATGGCTCAGTGGGTTGGGTGTCAGAGCAAAGGAAAAGGCTGCTGGTTCAATTCATGGTCAGGGCACATGCCTGGGTTGCAGCTTCGGTTCCCAGTTGGGGTGTGTTGAGAAGCAACACAAAGTTTCTCTCCCTCCCATCCCATATCTCTAAAAAATAAGTAAGTAAAATCTTTTTTTTTTAAAGACACCAAATTACTTTCCACTCAGCCCATTATGAAGCTTAAACTTTTCTATTTCCTCTGCACCATGTTCAATATAAGCAGTAGCACTATATCATCTCAATTTTTTCTATTGAATTGTATTAATTTTGCAAAAATCTGCTGTAAGATTATAATTAAGATTACTTAACTAATAATTAAGATTATTTAACTTATAGCTAAAACTAGAGAAGTTTCGTTCACTGAAAACTTATTGGATGCCTACATTAGGTTCCAAAGAAGGGTCAGAAATTAAACTGACTGAACCCTGCCTTCACTGAGTTTGCAGTCTTGGGGAAGAAATAAAACAAAGGCATAATTTTATCAAGTGAAATATGATATATGTGGGGTACAGGAGGGTTAGGAATTGACAGGGAAACCCCATGAGAAAAGAAATGGTAAATGCAACTGTTAAAAATCACAATAATCACATTCCATAGAACTCTAGCACAAAACTAATTTACTTCTGTTACTTTCTAGAAGAGAAAATGAGCAGACACTCCCAAAGTTCGATCAGCTATAGTAATAATAAAATAATTAAGGGTGGTTTGCTAAAAGCCTACCATAAACCTACCCAAATTTTGTTCTAGAGGAGAAAAGCAAGCAATTCCATAAATTGAAAACAATGACTACTTTTCAAAAATACTGTCTACAGGTTGAGTGCCGACCTGCAAATTGAAGGGTCACTGGTTCGATTCCCAGTCAGGGCACATGCCTGGGCTGCGGGGCAGGTCCCCGGTGAGGGGCGCGCAAGAGGCAACCACACATTGTTTCTCTCCCTCTTTCTCCCTCCCTTCCCTCTGCCTAAAAACAAATAAAGTCTTTAAAATACATATTGTCTACGAAATATTATATAAGTATATTTTGGATATACCTTTGCAACTGAGAAGAGCCAAAGAGCAGTTACTATCTGGCATTTTACGACCAGGTCAACCTTGCCTCTATTTACCCCTTACAAAAAAGTGCATAGCCCTCCATTTGGTCCTGACAAACCCCAAGTGAAAGCAAATGGATTGACGACGTAAGTCTACAAATATTCTTAAGGTCTCAGAAGATTTCTGTAACCACACACCGGTAGTGTCAACAGCAACTACAATCGCCAAGTCGCAAGTACTAAAATAAGTGGAACAATAGCCCCCAATACTCTCCGTATTAGTGACAAGGGCAAGCATTAAAATCGTCAGTGACTTTGTCACAACTCCTAACCCTCTTCCCTGGGGCTCACCTGGGAAGCCCTGCAGACTCAGGTTACCTGAAGTGAGTGGAACACACAAAAACTTAGCAGGGGGATGAGTCCATTAAGTTCTCCAGCTCAAAACTGAGGAGTACATCAGTTTCGTGTAAGGCACAGAGGCTGGGTCCCAGAAGGTGGAGGTCCCCGGTGGTGCCACAGGCACCTGCCTCCCGCCAGCCAGTTTCGCCTTCGGGGACCCACTCCGCCTCAGCTGACTTGGGCGTGGACTCAAGAGGTCGGAGTCCTCGAGCGGGTCGCGCCTTGGCTCTGGTCTCCAGAGGAGAAGAGAAAGTGTGGTGGGAGAGCCCTGCAGGCCAACTCCAGCCACCGCCCTCCTAGGGGGGCCTCCCCCACCCGGCCCCCCAGGGAGCGGCGGAGGAGCTAGGCATGGCCCCACTCACCTTCTGGATGGAGGACTTGCCGCTGCGCCGAAGACCCATGAGCAAAATCCTCGGCTTGGAACTGTCAGCGCCCCCCGGGCCACAGCCTCCTCCGGCCCCCGCCCCAACCCCGCCACCCGCGGCTGCAGTCTCCTCTTCCTCCTCCTCCACGCCGTAGCCGAAGTCTTTCGGGAACGAATCTGTCGCGTTGTAACTGCTGGCAAGGGGCGTCTCCTCCGCCCCGTACTGCAGAGACATGGTGCTAGAGCCGCCGCCACCAGTGCCCAGCCAGGACAGGCCAGGCCAGGCCAGGCCGCCTCCCCAATTTACCACCGCCGCCGCCCCCGGCAGCCTCCACCAACATGCGGCCCACTCACCCCCAGAGCCCAGCTCTCATTGGCTCTGCTCAGAGGCCCACCCGTTCATTGGCTGAGCCAGCTGCCAGTCGGGGACAGCAGGGTAGGTGGTGTGCGTCACGTGCTCGGAATCACCTGACTCGGAAACCAGGAGGGGGAGGAGGAGTCACGAGGAGGGTGGCCCGGCAAGGGAGTCCTGTGCTCTCCGCCCTAGCCTGCACCTCTGTCCTGCCCAACCACGTTCATTGTTCTTCACCAGCCTTCTGACTTCCTCGAAATTAGAGACTAAAGCAACGTGAGATGCCCTGGGGTGTTTGGAAGAGCTGACTGTTTTTTCAATACAATTGTACTCGCCCAAACCAACACTTAATTGATGTCTGCGAAGTGCTGGGGCACAAAACTAGAACCGACTCGGACCATGCCTATTCTCCAGTCGTTTGTAAGTAGCATGGGTACCAGTGGGACAAAGATACAGATAATAATGGTTGTTGGGAGTTGAGGGGGTATGAAATGTCTACAAGGAGCTGGACTGTGGTCGGATGGATAGGTATGGTTGAGAAATGCAAAGGTATGGACGAGGAGACAGGGTCGGGGCAAAACCTCAATTGAGACAGTTGTGAATGTGATACAGTTCTTTCCAGTAGTTAGAATGAACTTCAGCAAGTCACTGACAGTGGATACTGCTACCACTTCGAACTCAACATGACTCAATTTTTCCTCTTCCCACCTAGTCAAAGTCTACTCCAGTAATTCCATGCCCCCGCTCCCCGCATAGGACATTGCATCCCCCACATTGACCGAAAGAATAATGAAAGCAAATCAAAAGAAATCCTTGTCACCAAATGTGACAAGGAAAGCTCGAGGAATTTTCACCCTTGATAGGTTTTAGAATTGGAAATTCGACAAAAGAGGATATTCCTCTTAAAGTAGGAGTGGGGGGTGGTACTGGTCTTCCAAGGAAACTAGCTTCTTGATTATAAAGGGAAAGCATGTTCATGCAGGTCTGAGACTTGGTTATGTCTGAATGTGGAAGTTAAAAAGTAAGGCACGTCCTTAGCGCTCTAGTCCAGTCCCTCACTTAAAGAAGATCCACTATACAGCATCTGATAGACAAAGCATGCACTTCAGTAGTTCCAGGACAAAGCAGCTCACTCGAAAGGGAGTCAATCCCACTGTGGTAAAACTTTAAAATTCTTATTCAGGCCAAAAATCATACTCCCTGGACCTTACAGTGGAGCAACACAGGAGTAGTCTTCTGTCATGACAGCCCTAGATTGTAGCCTTCATTATCCACTAAATCTTTTCTGTTCCACACTAAACATACTCAGTTCCTTCAACCATTCCTTCAATGGTGAAGTCCAGGAGGACATTCTGATAGAATTGTCCTACATATGTGCTGGTCACGATAGTAGCCCATGTGTATTGAGCACTTGAAATGTTACTCGTGTGACTATAGTGAAGTGAATTTCGAATTTTATTTTAATTTAAATGCCAGATGTAGCTAATGGCTACATATTAGACACATGGCCTTGTGTTTTCAAATGCCTTCTATTGGTCACTCTCCTTTATATGCATTTGAGCTTGTCAACATCCATCACATGTCTGGCACCTAAAATGCAAAACTGACCAATACAGCCTTTAGTGTGACTGCTTAGCACCTGGACAGTGTTTCTATTAATGCCTTCCAGAGTGGATTTTTAAGAAAATATTCATAAAGTACAAGTGGACCCCCATGATAATCACTGGAACTAGTACTTTGTCAACAATCCTAGTGCCTAAGTTTGTATAACTGCACCTTTTAACCTTAATATAAAACTTATGGCCCTGGCTGGTGTGGCTTAGTGGATAGAGTGCCAGACTGCAAACCAAGGGTCACCAGTTCAATTCCCAGTCAGGGTGCATGCCTGGGTTGCAGGCCAGGTCTCCAATAGGGGATGCTCAAGTGGCAACCACACATTGATGTTTCTCTTCTTTCTCCCTCCCTTCCCCTCTCTAAAAATAAATAAAATCTTAAAAAAAAAAAACCACAAAACTTTGTATTTCAGCATTCTTGTTTGGCCCAGAAGTTTGAGTATTCCACGTTGTTAAGCATTTTCAAGCTTGTTTCAATATAGTCTACCAACCTGCCCTTCCAACTCTGTGGCACTTATAGATTTGGCATTACTACCATCAAACCCATATGTAGTCCTTTATAATTTGCAAGGTATTTGTCATCCTTTAATTTGATCCTTACAACAACCTTGTGAGGTTAGCAAGATATGAAATGTATGTTTTTAAGTTAAGTTAGCAGAAGCATAACTGGAACTGAATGGATGGGATCTTTTTTCTACTCCATTGAGCCTCTTCTTGTATACTATCTTAATCCAAGTCATTGATAGAAATGTTGAAGAGGACCTCCAGAGGCCAGGCTGATCCTGAATTCTTTTTTTTTTTTAATTTTAAATTTATTTATCTTTAGAGGGGAAGGGAAGGAGAGAGGGAGAGAAATATCAATGTATGGTTGCCTCCTCGTGTGTCCCTTGTTGGTACCTGGCCTGCAACCCAGGCATGTGACCTGACTGGGAATTGAACCGCAATCTTCTGGTTTGCAGGCCCACGCTCAATCCACTGAGCTACACCAGCCAGGGCTGATCCTGAATTCTTAACTAGCACTGACTGGTAGAGCAGTTTAACAGATAAGTACCACCAAAAAATGTGATTACCCAGCCCACAGGTTGCCATTCTTTCCAAAGGAATGATACAAGGGACAGCCACCTGATCAACATAAATATTAATACTAGTCCCAAGAGAAAAAGAGCAAAAAAAGCTCACTGTCGTGAGCTGCCAGAAAAAAAATTCTACTAGTCTGTATTCACAAAGGACTATCATACCAACAGCTTAAAGAAGCCAAGTCTTCCTCTCTTCCAAAACCCTATGGGGCCATGTTTTATGATTCTTAGCACATCCTAGCCCACACTCTAATTGCTTATGTACATGTCTTATAACTAATTCAAGTTCATTTTTGTAATACCCAGCATTTAGCGCACTGCTGTCCATGTAAATGGTGCTCAGGCTGGTAAAAGATAAATCAATTGAAGTGAATATTCTTCCAGCAATATCTGGCCCTCCTTAAAAAACAAACTTGTAGCTAGAAAAGGCACAGACCACTGCCATATTCCTGCCAATGTGACTGATTAAAACACCCTTATAATTGGCTTAGTTAGTTTCTAGCAGGTACTGAAACTTGCTAGTTAAACCAACTTTCAATGGATTATTTTTTGTGTGTCTTTTGACTGAAAAATAAAGACAGGTTCTGTAACAATCAGGACAGGATACATGAAATAGGACTACTACTTAATAATGTCAGTCAATCAGCAAGGAAAATAAATGATCGAGAAAATAAAATATCTGTCTATAAGCCTTCCAAAAGAAAGGAAAAAGGACTAACAAACAAGAATATAGTGCTTTACCATTTACAAATCTTTCACATACATTCCATTTGACCCTCACAACAACCCTGTGAGGTAGGCAGCACAGATATTGTTATTCTCATTGAACAGATGAAGAAAGGGAATCTCAGAGCATTTAAGTGATGTGCCCAAGGCTCTACAGGTAGTAAATAGTTTGTATTAGTATAGTCTTTGACCTAAAAATTCAGCACCCAGCCTCCCGCTGTACTTGCCTTACCTACTTCACAGGGGTAATGAAGATAAAATGAATTCACGGCTAGAAAAATAATTTGAGAGAAAAAAGCACTATATAATTATACCCAAAGACTATAATTTTCCGTGATATATATGGCTCATTCCCCTTCTCATCCCAGCTTGTGCGTGAACCCAGAGTTTTACATTGCCTCTGTTCTGTGCTCAGCTGAACAACTAAGGCAGGGGAACAGTGTGATCCTGTTTAAAGTTATATAAATTACAATAAGGGTAACTGCTATTACAGCAAATCGAAAATCAACACAGAAAGGCCAGTGTGCAAGTCGGACTCACTGAAGCACAGAGCGAGCATGGCAGCATTATCAAACAGGGCATGATTGCATAGAAGGAAAACCTGGTGTCAAAGTGGCACACCCACGGTTACCTAAGGCAAAGTGGTGGCAAAGAAGAGTTATTTGTTCTGCATTATATAAATGAGCAAAAGATTCATGGGAACCCATGCAAAAGCATCTCATGTCATACAGATCTCTCCAGCTGCCTACAGAATACAAACAGTGTCATCTTCATTTCAAAGAATGACTGTACCTGTACTCGTATCCTGAACTGAACCAAGGAAAAGCTAACCTCCCTTGGCTCAGATACAACCAGTACCACCATTCCTGGTCAGACTATTAAAGAGAATGTCTCTTACGGAAATGAAGTAGATGGCTGTGTTTAGATTTTTTTCAGGATTCACTTTGGATTCTCCTGCTTTTAAGACCCAAAGAAAGTTATATTGAGTTTTTATTGGTGATTCTAAGAATATGTGTGTATAACAGTTAAAGTGTGAGAGGTGAAATTAACATATTAAAAGAGTTCTATAGCATCTGTTCAGAAAAGATTATATACTATACAAACTATTCAAGTCTTACAAAACCATTTTTCAGTGTCTTTTCAACTGAGAAGAATCCTATTCAGCACGCTTCTCCTCCTGAGGTGGTTCATACTGAGCAAGCTATAGGGCAAAGACAGAGGAGTTTAAGTGAATTTTATTCTAAATTGGGTAAAAAAAACTTAATAGTAACAATACAAGTTAACTGTCATATTCAATTTAATGATTGAATCAGTAATTTTATATGCTTAAATCATTAAATTATTCAATGATTTAAGATTTAATACAATCAAACCTAATGAAGGCTTTTTACATAAACCTTTAATATTACTAAAAAACTAAAATTGAATTCCAATTTATGGCTACACTGATAAACATTTGATATGCAATAATCTGTATCTTCCCAAAGATGTTGTTATGATTTAGAATAAGGGTGTTTCTTCCCCTCCACCAAAAGTTTACTGAACTTTCTCCTACAAAGTAGAAAAAAACAAATTATGTGACATAAATGAAACTAGCCAGTCAATAAAGAGCTGTTGTTTCTGATTTTAAAAGTTCCCAAGAATTACGTGGTAATTTGTACAGTGTGGAATCTTGGTAACTTTTAAGACACTGCATTTTCTTTTATACTGTTACTACTCGGGAAGAACAGCAGGCTAAGACTTGTTTCATTTAGCTGTCAGATTTGCGAAACTGTTTAGACTTCACTCTGCTGTAGTTTCCTCACCTGTGTACCTGTTTCACTTATCTCGAAATGTTACTGAAAAAATAAAACAAGTTATGAGAAATTCCTAATGTAAAATGTACTACATGATTCAGAATGTAGTGAAACCTCAAGGGCTTAAAAGTTGACTAATTTGAAGATTATGAAAATTCTCACAGTTTAAACAAAGAAAAAACTTCAGCACTAGACAAAATTAAGTGCAAATACATTTGCAGAGGTACGCTAACACAGTACAGGGTCACCACATGACTAGGTAGAATATGCACTGCCCAATTCTTAAAAGGCGTCATTCACAAAGTAACTTAAATCAACTGCTTAAGACTCTAGAAAATCTCGATATACCTTTAGAAGTAGAAATTAACCAAAATTCTCATCTTTTTGTTGATGCAGGTTCCCAAGAACCTCTTCTTGACCACACTTTGCTGACTGTCCTATTTATACTGTATCTGTTGTTTTCTAGACAGGGCAACAGTTTGGCCTTGCATTAATTGAGATTGTTATGCACCATTCTCCCTCGCCTGCTATCCATTTTAGTGAGGTTCTGGTCATATCACCGACATGAATTTATTAATTATTACTAATAGGTAAAATTATTAACTAAAGATCAAGTTATTGTTAACAAATTCTTTTTTAAAATTTACCTTTGTTTTCAGTTTTTTATTTTCTTCTACAATAGCTTCATATTTTTCTTTCATTTCTGCCAATTCTAGGCGAAGCAGCTCTATTTCTGGATTTTCTGGGGTAGCAGCTCCTAAGTGATGCTTTAAAAAACTAATCTCAAAGTTAAGAATTTCCTTGAGCTGAATAAAAGTAATGAAAGAGTCATCCCACCCCACCATCCACATTTACCCACAGATATCGCTCAAAAATTCAAAGGAAAGGAACTTTTTCAATAATCAAAAGTATTTTAAAGGTTGTTGTCTATTTGGAAAAATAAAAGAGTTCCAAAAATAAGGCCTTTTTCTGACTTGAAAGATGAAAAGGATACTCCAAAGCACTATTAGGTTTCTCTGGTTCTTCATATAAGGCTACCAATACTGCAAATCAAAAAGCAGAAAAAGCAAAATTAATGTCTTAAATTTGAATGGCTGAAATTAATCTATAATTCAGTCTATATTAAGTGCCTATTACATGTCAAGCACATTGCTAGGAGTGTCCATACCATGGTGACTAAGACAGACAAGGTTCCTGCTCTCAATGAATTTACAGTCTAGTGCAAAAGATAAACAAGGAACTAGACACAAAAAGAATCAGGGACAATCAGGATAACAGGTTATGGGAACACACTGGAAGAACACCTAAACCTGCAAGTTGGGTTGGACTTTGATCCTAAGAACAGGCACAGAAACATTTTAAGCAGGAGGATGACAGGGTCACTCTTTTCTGCTGTGGAAAATCAACAAATGGGATGAGAACAAAGCAGTTAAGAGGCTGATATGGTAATCCTGTTGAAAAAGACAGACTTGGCCGAGGCCGGGTGGCTCAGTCAATTGGAGCATTGTCCCATACACCAAAAGGTTGCGGGTTCAATTCCTGGTCAGGGCACATACCTAGGTTGCAGGTTTCCTCCCCACTTGGGGCACATTCAGGAGGCAACCGATCAATGTTTTTCTCTCTTTCTCTCCCTCCCCCCGCACTGGAGAAATCAATAAATGTATTCTTGGGTGAAGACTTAAAAAAAAAATAGTGACCTGTCCTAAAGCAATAGATGGATAGAAACATTGTAGATAAACTTAAGAAACATGCACGAAAGAATTGACATGGCTATGGTAATTACTAAAAATTTTTTAATTCAAAGTGTTCTTAAAGAATGAAGTTTCATACATAACATGCTAAATAACCCACCAGCCAAACATTTTACCAGTAATTAACATGCTCAAATCAACATTAAAATATAACACTTTAGTGTTGTCATATCCAATAGCTCATGGCAGTACTACCTTGCTCATCTTCTATTGAACAAATCCGTACTAGGATTTACTACTCAGACAAAAGTCTCTCTACACCAGTATTTAACCATTTTGTTCACGGAACCCTTTGAAAAATCTGATAAAGTCAAAAAAAAAAAAAGTTACGCACAAAAAATGTGTGTATCTAGTCCCCAAGTTAACTTTTTTGTAAACCAACTTACATGCTTCTCTTTTATTTTTTAAAATTTTAGTAACTCATCAAAATAAGACAGAGTATGCAAAAACTCAAATGGGCAACTACTTCGAGTTTTGGTAGTTACTTTTCATCCCTCTAAACACTTACAACACTATTTTTTGAGAAATTGATATATTTATGTCATTACTACCCTCCCCTCAATCCCCCTTTCAATATGTGACAGTACCCTTTAATTCCTACTACCTTTTTCTTTAAAGTACACACTCAAACTTCTGTTTCTTCCATTCATTTCCACTGATCTCTATTGAGTACTAATTTTACAAGACATGAATACATATCCTTTCTTTCTCTTCTTTCCCTATCCCATTTCTTTCAGCTTTTAAATTTGTCAGTGGTACAAGGTTGATAATTACACAACATGATGTAAATGTCAAGTTCTCTGTGCTTTTCTATAGATGGAATGTACTTCATTTTAATCAAACAAGAAAATCTCCATACCCAATGTTCCCTTTTGCCTTAGCAGTGAGGATTTTTAGGCATTGATACAGTGCTCAAAATAACTAAAATGCCTCTTCTTCCAAATGATTTATCATCTTTACCTTTAGCCATCCTCTCTTTTACTGTTTTAATATTAGAAGCAGTTTCAAATCCTCTTGCAAATAAGCTAGATAAAAATTATAAATTCAATCTATGTAAAGTACCTATGTCTGTAATTGAAAATCACATTTGAATTAGATCACATCAGTAGACAGCATGTTAAGTTGTCTGATGTCATGTAAGAAACTGGAAGTGTGGGGAGGGTGAGGGGTTAGACACCAGTAGATGTGAGCAAGGGAAGAGAAGCCACCAACTCTTGTGAAGAAAAATCCATGTACGGTCACAAGGCTATACATCTTCAGTCACCTCCCACAAGAGTCGCTTCTCTGCTCTTTACCATTCTAATGCCTTTCTCACTTGCTCTATCCACCCACTCTGGCCTCTTTACACTCCCTGGAACTCCTAACATCAGCTATTGTAGCATTCAGGTCTCAGCTCAAATGTTACTGAAGAGAGGCGTCCCCCCATCACTCAGCCTCCGTAAACTGGCACACCCATCCCTCTTTATCCCCTACTTTGCAATGTTTTTATTCCTAGTACCACTGGCGGCACTACGTACTTATTATATCTCCCCCAACTAGGATATATTAGCTCACTTAGGGTAGGGAATTTTTGTTTCCACTGCTGTGTTTCCAGTACCTAAAACACAGATCTGAATGAAATGGTTAAACAAGGGAAAGAAATGAACTTGAGTTTTTTTGAAGGGATTTTTTGAAGGGAGAGAGTCACCAGAATATGTGACACTTCCAGCAACAAAAGAGGACAAGGCTTTCACAGTGTAGTCCCTTAATGTTTACTGAAATGTATTTGCAAAGAGGCAGAGAAACTAGTACCTGGGCCCCTCCAAGGTAGGTAGCCAAATTAAAATGACCAGCCCATGCTTGGGAATTAACAGCCATGCTTTCTGCTAAGACACAGCTATTCTTCTCTTAGAATTTTCTCCTAACCTTTGCTCCTGGCCAAGGAACAGTTACCAAATTGCCTCCCAGACATTTACTGTTGTTCTCGTTTGGACCCAGGTCCTCATCCCTGAGCAAATTACTGCTGAGCAAATTAAATAAACAGTACTCCATCCATCTCTTGAAACCCTCCCACTTTAAGTGCCCTCACTTAGATTTTGAGCCCCAGAGGAAGAAATACAGTGTAACAGCTCCCAGTTTAAAAAGTGAAAGTAATGTAACCATTTTGATGAGCATTAACCAGTCTTAATCTGTAATACTACTGTAATTATGAAATCTGCAGTGTAGGAACTGAGGTGAACTATGAAACGGGGGTTGAAAAGCCACAGCCTAACTGACTATGCACCAATCGCCTACTTTGGGGATTAAACTCACTTAGCTACTTCATAGCGCACTTTTATATCTGTAAAATTTACTACTTTGTTCGAGGTATAATGTTCAACAGAATTTTGAGGACTCTGCATAAGCTGTAAGGAGGGAGGAATTGGGATTTCAAGATCCTTAGCAAACATGCCCTCAGCGGCTACTCGAGGCAAAGCAACGGAAGTTGAAGAGACTTTGCAACAGCTGCAAGAGTTTCACTCCCGGCTGAAGGAGCGGTAGCGCGAGCTAGCTACGGACTCGGGCTCGGAAGGCGGCCCACAGCCCGGCGAGCGCCGAACCCCGAGGCCCACCTCGCTGGACCTTGGACAGGTCCCACCTGTACTCTTTCCCTCGCACGTCACGGACCGTCAGGGGCGCAGCCCTGAGGAGCACACGAGGACACTAGTAACCCTCTCCTAGCACATACTCACCTTTGGTCAGTGTGTCCAGCACTCCTGACTTCTCCAAGTACCTCCGAAACTGCTCGCGCTTCGAGTCGGCGGCCTGAGGAGATACGGCGGGTCAGTGGCCGAGATCGGGGACCAGAGCAGGAAGAAGGCGCTGGGAGTTCGACAAACCCCGCCTCCGCATCGCTACCTCAGACCCCCAAAACCTGCGCGCGGGCGTGCCCCAACTCCCACCCGGAGCCGACCAGCGGCTGGCCACCGACCGCACGCCCCCCTCACTTTGTAATGGGCCATAGTGACAGCGGCAGCGGCGTAGCTGGCGCCGGGGACCGGGGCTGGCGGGCTCTGAGCAGCACTGCACATGCGCGATAGGGCGCGTGCACCTGCGCACTTGCGAACTACGGTCCGGGATCGGAGGGGTGTGGCCTGTTTTCATGGCGACCAGGACGCTCTGAATGCCCCATGGTGGGCTGGGACGATGGAGTCTGCGTAAGCCCGCCCATTGGCTATCCTGACAGCACTTTCTTTCCTCTTCCGGTCCATGCAGCGAGTTGGTTACCTAAGGAGAAGCGGGGTTTCTATAACTTTGTCCAGGCGTCCAGGTGGGACCGAAGATGGGCGTGGCGCCCTGCAGGCGGAGCTTCCGAAGCCCGGGAGCACGGGGACTATTAGAGTGGGAAGGCTCTCCGGGTACCGTTAATGGGCGGACCTCCCTTAGCTGGGATCTCGAAGCCATCGTAACCTACGTATGCTCTGGCTTTTTGGCTTTCACTCCTAAAAGTGTGCCCACAACTGACGCAGGGCGACCCTTAGATTGCCAATGGCTTGAGGCATGTCTTAAGAATCGTGTGTGTAGGTTCTAGCTTTTACGTTCGGAGTTTCCTTGTTTTGTTGCCTACTTAAAGTGGGCCGGTGAAGGGCGAGAGGTAAAGTGTTAATCATAGCTTGCACTTTTGAGCGCTTTCTCTGTTATGCAATATAAAACACGTTTCTTATTTTAGTCTTCACACAGTACCTGTAAAGTAGGTAATGTTAGCAAAGTGAGGAGGTTAGATGACCAGCTAATAGTAGAGCCAAAATTCCAGTCTAGGCACTGAATCGCGATGCTATAAACCAATCTTTTAAAGAAAGCTAAAGAAAGGCACCAATCTTTTTAAGATTTTTGTTTATTGGATAACAACATTATGATTATATCCATGACACATCAGGTTGAAGTTTATAAAGAAACTAAGTTGGGTCCCGGGGGCAAACATAATTTAACCACAAATAAAAGATCAGTAACTAAAAGAAGGAATTATATCCATCAAGGACAATCTCTGAAGGACTGTGGTCCCTTCAAAGAAAAACCTGGTTCCAATCTATTTAGCCTCAATTCTGAACATATGGTTTCCCCAACTCAGTTTTCACAAATTCTAAAAAAAGCTCAGGAAAAAGTAATCCTGATTCCGTAACTCTATGCTATTGTTTTTAAAACTACCCCTTCACAATTTCAGAATGAGAACTGTTTTCCCTTTTTAAAACATTTGCATTTGCCCATCTTAAGACCTGGTCTTTAGATCTGTCCTTAACCTGTTTTGTCTGAGCTCTACTATCCCTAGGCTACTTCTATGATAATGGAATATGAAGGATGTCTAAAGCCAACATCTGTTCCGAACCAAAGGTCTGCGGGAGCCTGCCTACTAATGAGATTGTCAGCAACACTAATTGATTGGGAGGAGAAGCCGTAGGATTATTGCAGGTTCTGGTCAACTCAGATACCAAGGACAACTCTCCCAAAGAATTAGGAGTGTCTGGAATGTCGAGTGGTTGGAATTCTCCTTGTAAAGGAGAAAGGGTTCTGATTGTGCCTTCTGTGAACTGGCCCTTGAGGCTACCTTTAGCAGGTGACAGAAGTGACACCTAATTTTCATCTTCTATAGAGGGACCCCATGTAGCAGGAAGTCACCTTGGTTCCCCAATGCAATTAGCTGGCACAGAGAAAGCTGTTTGGGGTGACTGACCCATGTGGTTGTCTAAATCTATAGCACCACCTGGAATAATACAGTGATCTGTACGGTACTGGTTTCTTTTACTGTCTGTGCCATCAATTTCTTTTTTTTTCCTTAATTTTTTCCATTAATTCCTTTTCCAGGTATTTTATGGGTATCTTCATTACTACCTGAGCTGATGCATTGAACATGACTACAGGTAGTACGAAGTATGCACCTCTCATTAGAAGGTACAGTTTCCTATTCATCCAAAATGCATTTCTCATCATATCTCATCTCATCTGGATTGTTAGGATCTGCCTGAAATGCAAAAGAATTTAAACAGGATACACTGTTGTGTGTGTTTACTTTTCCACTATCAGATTATAATCAGGTACAGAAGAGAGCTGCTTCAGTGAGTTTGCAGATGTGCTCTGATATTTGGCAAGATTTTGTTTTGAACTGTTTGAATAGAATTCGTTATGCTCATCCTTCAATTTATATTGTCCCCAAAGCCCCCTTTTAATCTTTTTAAAGCCTAGGTGGAAAATTTCTAAGGCATTTAAGAAAAGTGAAATGGTGGCTATGAATTGCATAAATAATAGGAATATTATCTTTTCTGTTGGCCTTGAGATAAAACAATCAATTATATTTGGCCATGGATAGCCATGGCATTTAAATAGAGGCGCCAAATGAAATCTATATAAAAGATATTGCCCAATCATGAACCCAACTGCAACTACAGACCAAGCAAAAATGTGTATCATGTATGTGCAAAGCAAGGTTCCTCTGAGTGAAGCTTTATTAAGTTTCCTTTGCTCCAGTTGACAAAGTTCTTGGCTTCTATCTCCTCTGATCCCCAGACATTTCAAACTGTACCCCCTCCAGTTCTACTCTCAGTTGAACTTTCTCCATCTGCCTCTCTTTCTCCAGAACTCTCAGTGGGTACAAAGCATGGCCCATGTAGACCAGGGATAGTGACGACACAAAAAAATCACCTGCAGAATCTAATGAGGGAGATAGAAAAAGCCTGGTCATAGCATATACTTCTGCAGCCAGTTGTTCTGTATTACAGATGAAGCCAGACTGCGCATCATTCCAGACATTTTCAGCTGCTACACCCAGAACAAGCATACGAAATACCAACAGGGTGGTGAGCCAGATCTTTCCGATCAGGGTGGAGTGGATTTGAACTTCCTCCAAAATGCCTCCAAGGAAATTCCAGTCCCCCATGCTTGTTCAGACCACCACCTTAGCTCTGAACCCCAGCAACCTGGAGACATAAAGTCTTTCATTCTAATGGCACGCTGTTTCTTAAAGCAAACCTGTGGCCAAAATATGAACAAAGCATCACTCTTTCAGTGCACTGGTTGCTTGACTTTTTCCCCAGAGAGTTGTGATAATCTGTTACCAAGAATATATTTAAGATACCAGGAATTTAAATTCACTTACATTTAGACCTCATAATGCAAACTTATGGGGGGAGAGCATAATATTGGGGAGAGGTGTATATATCTCTATGAAGAATAGAAAACCGTAGGACTCCCTGTAAGAAAGAAGTCTTCTTACTTAAAACTTGTTTTACTTTTTTAACTCGGAGCTTTTGGAGAGGTTGCTATAACTACTGATTTGATCTTATAAATCAAAGGTATAACCAAAGTCAGTGATTTTAAAATCTCATGAATACACAAAGGAAAATGAACGTCTCGTTTCATAATTCAGTTCATTACAGCATTTAATGAAACCAGAGGAAACAGGTCTGACTCTTGCTATAAGAATTTAGATTAGGAGGGTGGGCCGGGGTGGGGGGGAAAGGCAGAAAACTGTACTTGAACAACAATTAAAATTTTAAAAAATACTTGAAAAATTTTAGATTAGCTTTTTAATTCACATTTAAACATCTAAATTCTGGTTTCTTTATGGCAGTTTTCTTAACATTTTCAAAAATCATTTCAGTAACATCTTTTTGAATATTTATAAAATCTTTATTATACTTTGCTATGAAAAATACTATAAATTTTTATCATCTTAAAATTAGTGCCAAAACTTCTCAACTATTGTATACTACCAGGATGTTATTAGATATTACTTGAAAATAAAGGGAACATTGGTATGGTGATGGTATTATAGAAATTTTCATTGTAACAGTATTTGACCTATTTAAGACATGTAGCTTGCCTTCGTGGGAACAATGGGACAAGTCATAATTTATGTGGCTTGAATTATCAGCCAGTAGGTTTTATATTAAGGTTGGTACCCTAGGATATTGAAGAAAAAATATATCCCAACAGAAAGAAAAAAGAACGAATGTTTTCATTCAATTTCATTTAACACATAAATGTATGTCTTACACCCCTTATAGAAAGGGAAGTGTTACACAATCAAACAACATACTGGGATATTAAAGCTACATGGTCCCTGGCTGGTGTGGCTCCAGTGGATTGATCGCCCGACCGAATCCTGCGAACCAAAGGGTCCCGGTTCCATTCCCAGTCAGGGCACATGCCTGGGTTGCAGGCCAGGTCCCCAGTAGGGGGCATTCAAGAGGCAACCACACATTGATGTTTCTCTCCCTGTCTTTCTCCCTTCCCCTCTCCCAAAATAAATAAATAAAATCTTTAAAAGCTAAGAAAAAAAATAACAAAGCTACACGATAACCTATGAGATAGGTAGGTACATATGTTGCTTCCCTATTTTGCAATGAGGAAACCGAGTGACACCTTAAATTACCCAAGGTCACAGCTAAAACTGGAATTCAGATTCAATCAGTGTGGCTCTGAAGTCAGCTCGTAACTGTTTGTACTAAACTGTTACTTTTTTCTCTTTAAGCATATTTAAGAAATTTGCATAAAAGACATAAAAAAATCTGTTTTCTCTTAAACGTTTAATAATTTAAATAGTGATAGTTTTGACTTTTTAAATAACTGGTTAGAGCCTTTTTGAAAGCTTTATGCAGTTTAAAAAAGACTTGAAAAAGCATCAACCTTCTAAAATTTAGTTGTTTTTTGAGATGGAGAAAATCTCTGTTTAACCTTATGTTAACAATAATATAGTCTTTGACCCAACAACCCAAAGCACTTTCAAGTGTAAGCAGAGTATTATTCATGATAGTAATCATAACTTCAAAACACCCAAAGCAATCATCAATACAAGAAAGACCATTTTACGTAATAAGTAACAGTACATCCACAGTGTGGTACTATGCAAACAGTGGGTGATAAATACACGTTAATTTGAAAAGATTTTTGATAAATTGTTTGTGACATTTAGATTATAAAATAGAGAACTATGGCCCCGTTTTTGTAACTTTACTTAAATGTGGAGATGCATACAGAAAAGCCTCGAAGGATTATTATCAAAATGTTAACTGTTATCTCTGGGTAGTATGAGTACAATTGATTTGATTTATATAATATATATTTTATATATACATATACACATATTTTTTTACCATGAGCACTTTACTTTTTAATCACAAACAAATAAAAGATTTTTTTCCCTTAAAGTGCATGGTATTTACTGAAAGAAGGAGCAGTATTATTTTGTTACAAACCTTAGGTTCTGACTTCCGCCAAGATGGAGGCATAGGTGGAAACAGTGTGCCTTCTCCCACAACCAAGTTTCAAGACAACAAAGTTTTAGTAAACAAAAACACAGCTAAAACACAGAAAATTGAACTATATGGAAGTCCGACAACAACGAACCATTCAGCCAGACGGGTAAGAGGGGCGGAGCCAGCATCAAAGCGGGGGTCGCTCAGGAAAGATTGTTCAGTCTGACCAACCCAGGAGCGGAGGCGGAGACAGTTGGTGGATCCCAGGCGTGGGGTGGCAACGGGTGGACCCAGTGAGGGCGCAGGGCGGCTGGCTGACTGCGGTCACACATTCGCATGCAGATAAAGCAAGCGAAGGAGTGAACAGTGAGACAGACCGCTCAGGCTAGGGCCCCAGCGAGGGGAATTAGAGCCTGAAAGCACCAACTGGAAAGACTTTCTCGGGGTCGAAGGGCAGGGAGAGGCTCCCAGGCTCACAGAGAGTTTGTTGGAGAGACCCACAGGGTCCTGGAGGGTGCACAGGCCCACACACCCAGGAACCAGCACCAGACGGGCCCAATTTGCTTGTGGGAAGCCGCAGAGGGGACAGAAATCTGAGAGAGAGTGGAGCAAAGCGCCATTTTTTCCCTCTCTGGCCCCGCCCCCACATACAGCATCACAACCCAGCGACTGGTTCGCCCAGCCTGGTGAACACCTAAGGCTCCGCGCCTTATACATAATAGGTGTAAACAGACCTAACATTATGACTCAAGAACAGCTCAAAGCCCCAGAGCCTATAATTCTAAGTGACCAAGAAATAGCCAGCCTTTCAGATGCACAGTTCAAAATACTGGTGATCAGGATGCTCACAGAATTGGTTGATTTTAGCCACAAATTAGAGGAACATATGAAGACTAGACTAATTGAAATGAAGGGAAATGCACAGGAAACCCATAGTGATGGAAAGGAAACTGGGACTCAAATCAAGGGAGTGGACCAGAAGGAAGAACGAAACAACCAAACAGAAAAGAAGGAAGAAACAAGAATTTAAAAAAATGAGAGGCTTAGGAACCTCCAGGACACCTTTAAATGTTCCAACATCCGAATTATAGGGGTACAAGAAGGGGAAGAGGAACAGCCACAAATGGAAAACTTATTTGAACAAATAATAAAGGAGAACTTCCCCAGTCTGGCAAAGGAAATAGACTTCCAGGAAATCCAGGAAGCTCAGAGAGTCCCAAAGAAGTTGGACCCAAGAAGGAACACACCAAGGCACATCATAATTACATTAGCCAAGATGAAAATGAAGGAGAGAATCCTAGAAGCAGCAAGAGATAAGGGGACAATCACCTACAAAGGAATTCCCATCAGACTGTCAGCGGATTTCTCAAAAGAGACCTTCCAGGCAAGAAGGGGCTGGAAAAAAGTATTCCAGGTCATGAAAGGCAAAGACCTACATCCAAGATTGCTCTATCCAGCAAAGCGTTGATTTAGAATGAAAGGACAGATAAAGTGCTTCTCAGATAAGGTCAAATTCAAGGAGTTCATCATCACCAAGCCCTTATTATATGAAATGTTAAAGGGACTTATCTAAGAAAAAGAAGATGAAAAATATGAACGGTGAAAGGACAGCAAACTCACAGTTATTAACAACCACACCTAAAACAAAAGCAAACCAAGAGGACAGCTAGATCAGGAGCAGAACCATAGAAATGGAGATCACATGGAGGGTTAGCAACAGGGGAGTGGGAGGAGGAGAGTAGGGGAAAAGGTACAGAGAACAAGTAGCATAGATGGTAGGTAGAAAATAGGGGAAGGGCAAGAATAGTATGGGAAATGTAGAAGCTAAAGAACTTGTGACACATGGACATGAACTAAAGGGGGGGAATAGTGGGGGAGGAGGTATGTAGGGTGGAGGGGAATGAAGGGGGAGAATAGAACAACTGTAATGGCATAATCAATAATATATATATATTTTTTAAAACCTTAGGTTCTAAAACTTTCATAGCAAATGGCATAGATACTAGCATATGTAGATACAGTACTGTAGAATTCAAAAGCAAAAAATAAAAGCATTTCAAATGGCTCTTAATTAGCTACAAGAGAGATTAACACACACCTTTCTTAGTTTAGATACATTTAAAGCAAGTCATTCTTAGGAGTTACGCCACAGTCATTTTCAACTGGTTCTCTGAATTTTCTGCTTTGCAGGTGTAGAGCAGATTCCATTCAGTTCAGTGCAGTGAATGAGCCAGCCCCCAACTAAGATCCCTTTTTCTTTCAGCTCGTTCTTCCAAAACAGGCTGTCCAATAGAGCTTTGCTGCCAGTGTTGCAGTAGACTCTGCCTGCACTGTTCAGTGAGGTGGCCCCACCCACAGGCCGCTTCTGAGCTCCGGCAGCGTGACTTATGTAAGCTATCCATGCCTCATGGCTACTTTATTGAACACAGACAGGAATACTTACAATATTTCCAATCACTGAGTGCAGTTGAGAAGACTAAAGCTACGAACTCCAAATTAACCTGAATAAGTGGTCCCTCTAGAAGTCAGAGATACCAAGTTTAAAAAGACTAGATGTTTTTGTGTTTTAGGGTAATGTTGCCCTCTGGGGAACCCAATAAGACAGTCACTGTTTTTGGTCATATGAACAGTGCTTCTAGGGCCAAAAAATCTTTCTGACTAGATAATAACTATTGAGTCATCAGTCTCAGTAATCAATAGGTCATGTCCGATTTCATGGTTAGAGGGACGCCGTGGCTCTGTCCAGATCTCTATGAACAAGTACATCACCCTTAGGTCATTAAAGGTCTCTCCTCAGAGCCAGGGACCTGGTACCTTCACCGTGGCAGATGAGTGTTTCTTCCCTGGGCCTCTTTGTAACTAATAGCCACTTTTCAGATTAAATACAAACATTTCATGGGGGGGGATATACATTCATATTTGTATATTATATTATACAAATTATATATTATGTGTAATATATAAACTATTCATAAACTGGAAAAACACTAAGCCTCAGTCAGAGAAATACAAATTAAAATAAAGCATTTTGTCCTGGCTGATGTAGCTCAGTGGATTGAGCGCGGGCCTGTGAACTAAGGGATCGCAGTTCGATTCCCAGTCGGCACATGCCTGGGTTGCAGGCCAGTTCCCAGCAGGGGACACACGAGAGGCAACCATACATTGATATTTCTCTCCCTCCTTCCTTTCCCCTCTAAAGATAAATGAATACAATCTTTTTAAAAAGTAAAATAAAATAAAGCATTTTAACTATCACAATGCAAATATTTCAAAGATAATATCTGCTTTTGGAAAAAGTATGAGAAATTTGTTAATCTCATATAATGTAAGATGGTAAAATGCATACAGCTACTTAAAAGGCAGTTCAAATTTATCCAGATTAACATCACATTTCTGTTTTTGGATGCCTGAAATATTCATTCATTCTGCATAGCACTGTTGGTAGCAGTAAAAAATCAGCAACAACTTCAGTGTCCAATAGAGGAATGGTTAAATAAACTGTAGTATTATCTTTATCATTCGGCAACTCAGAGAATAAATAGCTTTACAAACAAACAGAGAAAGATCTGACAGGGTATAAAGCAAGCCACAAAACAATACGTGTAGTATAACTTATTTTATCCTATTAAAACCTACATTTCACATGTATATTTAATTAGCTAAAACAAAGAGATAATTAACCCAAATCTTTCTTAGAGCAGGTAAATCTGAAAGCACATCATGCTTAGGAGTGATACCAGGACCATCTTCAGCTTGTTCTCTGCATTTGGCCCCTTGGGGGCTGAGCAGAGTCAGTGCAATTCAGTGCTGCGAGTAGAGTCAGCCATCAACCAAAACACATCTCCCTTTCCGCCCCACCTGGAAAGAAAAAGGTGTAGAATACACCCCCAACTGTTAACAGTGGTCATCACCAGGGACAAAGCAGTTTGGGAGGGGGAGAATAAAGGAGGGCTACCTTTTCAAGTTATTGCTCAAATCTTTATATAACCAAGAACATACTCATATTCTCATACTCAAATTAAAAAAAAAAACCTTAAACGAATTCCAGACCAGCTTTTCTCAAAATGCTAGAACGCTTTGCTCACTGTATTAAGTGTAGGTGCTCCTTTCAGAAGACAGCAACATGTTTAGATGGGTGTTTATAAATAAAGCATGTTCATAAGAGAAGATTGTATTTCCTGTGTTCGGATAAACTAAAACTACTGTTTTGGAAAAAGAATGGCCAACAATATGGGTTCTCTACAGGAAAAAGACACAGGCATCTCAGCTTTCAGATACATTTTTGCCTTCTGTAAATAAACCCTAACCACTCCTAGGAGAGCCACTAGCCATATGAAGGATGAAAATCTTATGGGTGAGGATCCAGAGCCAAGTGCACAGTGCGCCCCGGATAGCCAGTTGCAGGTGCCTTGGGATGCTAGACAAGCTATTAGAATCTTTTCCTAAGTATATTTTATTGATTATGCCATCACAATCATCCCACCGTTTCTCTCCCTTTTATCTCCCTCTGCCTTGTATCCCACCTCCCTCCAGCATTACCCCCCACTTAGTTCATGTCCATGGGATATACATATAAGTTCTTTGACTTCTCCATTTCTTATACTATTCTCAGCCTCCCCCTGTCTATGTGGTACCTACCAATTATGCTTCTTATTCTCATCTTAAGTTAGCAGTCCAAAGAATTCTGTCTTCTCCTGTAAGGTAGTTCCACCATCCCTGGTGCACCCACAGAAATGTTTATTCCTATACTCCCACAATACTCTTAACTTCCAGTATTATGGGACACAGCACTGTCAGACCAGTAGGGGAAGACAGTATGGACTTTCCAGTCTTTACCTGTCTTAAACTGTGCCCCCTCATAGACAACTTCCTTGATTTTTTAAAGAATGTCCATGTCATTGCCCTGACTCGTATGGCTCAGTGGGTTGAGCATTGTCCCACAAACCAAAAGACTGTTGGTTTGATTCCTGGGCAGGTCCCTGGCTGGGAGCATGCAAGAGGCAACCAATTGCTCTTTCTCTCCCTTTATCCCTCCTTTCCCCTCTCTCTAAAAATAAATAAAATCTTAAAAGGAAAAAGTTTCCATGTCCTCCTCTCTCAGATGCAGAGAATAGCCACCTTTCTGGGTTCTTAAAAAGATTAGCAGTAGCTGTGGCCAGGTGGCTCAGTTGGTTGGGGGATTGTCCCGTACACCAAAGAGCTGCTGGTTTGATCCCCGGTCAGGGCACATACTTAGGTTGCAGGTTTGATGCCCAGTCACAGAGCGTATAAGAGGCAACCATTCAATATTTCTCTCTTTCTCTCTCCCCCACTCCACCTCTAAAAATCCACACGCATATCCTCATTGAGGATTTTTTTTAAATTAACAGTAAAAAAAGATTAGCAATGATGTGTATAAAACACCTCAGTGATCTGTCTACTGGAACAGTGATCAAAAGTGATTTTCAGTAGTCTGACACAAGTATGGAAAGTTTTATTGTCAGCATAGTGCAGTACTCATGGACTCATGGACTCTACCTCTGTGATACAACCTCCAAGAACAAGTCTCTTTTAGAGGATGCATGCGTGCATACCATATGCCCGGGAAAGACCCAGTTTCTGGTTTGTACTTCCATTTCTCTCTTCTTCTTTCTTCCCCTTGCATTTAGAAGCTCCTTCCTTACAACCTAAGTCCTTTTGTTAGAAGTCTTTGCAACTGATGATTTCAGTGGTGTTCTGCCTTCTTTTAAAATTGTTGGCATTTGCTGGGACTTCTCTGTTTCTTCATAGAGTTCTTCAGTTTTCTTTTCCCAGATGGATCTTTTTATTAATTGGTTTCTATCAGGGGCAGATCAGTTTGCTGGGGATAGGAAGATGTTGAAAAACACAGCAAATAAGACACAAGCTAAATAAGCTGCAATGGCTACCCAAAACCGTGGATCTTTCAGCAGTGTCTTGTCAAAGCAGCTAAACACAGTGTACCCTATGGACATTCCAGCAAATGCACCTGCAATGTGAGCTGCAAAAGACACCTTGGGAGAAAAGGGGGAAAAGTGGAAATTAGTGGGGAAAATGCTCATCACGTATTTCAGTTGCATCTCTCGTACAAAGCAACGAATACCATCACAATCACACAAGAGTTTTAAACGTCTGAAGAGCAAGCTGCTCAGGCAAGAGACACAGAACTCCATGTGCACAGAGGGGAGGTGTTCTAGAATATGCAGAGCTAGAAAACAGCATTTCACAGCCTCCTGAGTACACAGGACAGAGCTACTGTTTCCCTTTCCTCTTGCCCATCATCCCATTTTGGATGGTTCTGCATAGAGCCAACCAAGAGAAGAGGGCTGAGTTGCACAAGGGATCCCTCAATCAGCACGATCTGATCCTACATAAATGAAATGTCAGATTTAAAACACAGAAGTCACCAAATTCAAAGGCTCATTCCAACAAAATAAGATCTTTGTTAGTTTTCCTTATATTGTAAACTCATCTGCACCCAAATTTTCATTGCTGATTTCCAACCTGCTTTTTTATTCTCTGTGGACAGGAAAATCCCTTCTCTCCTGTTCTGGAATGGCCACCAGCATGGCAGGTGCTGAGAAGCAGAGCCAGCGGTCAGGGCCATGAGAGTTCAGTGCAAAGGACAATCTGAAAGTCTGATTTTCTCAGGAGTTTTCTTGCAGGTGGAAATTTGACTGCCCTAAATCACAGAGTCGTTGCCCCTATTTGATGACCTTTTCTAGCTATTGATATGATAGGTAAACAAATTTCCATTGAGAAAATAATAAGCCAGACTCACCCGTGACCCATTTGCAGGGACAAAGAACCTTCGGTACAGAGCAAATCCCATGTCCGACGCAACTAGAAGGAAAGGCAACCTGATGAAGCATCAGAGTCTCCACAACTGCACCGAATGCTTTTGGTTTCCCTCTTGTAATGGTAGCAGGTGACATTTATTGAAATGTATTCTATGTGAAATGCTGTTCTACGAGCTTTACACTCAGTAATCTTCACAATGGCCCTTTGAGATTGGTACAGTCATTATCCCATTTTGCAAATCTATTTACCCAGCAAGTATTTATTGATTATCTCCTATGTGCCGGGCACTATTCCAGATGGTGGGCATACTGCAGTGAAATCAGCCCTGTCCCATGGAGCTAATGAGTAAGGCAAATAAACAAATAAGACATACAGTGTGCCTAGTGCTGCTAAGTGCTGTGGAGAGATACAAAGGGAGGAAGGAGAATTGGGACTCCTAGGAATAGAGAGTCATGAAGGATCTCACCAAGCAATGACATTTGATGGAAATAAGTGAGCAAGCCATGCTGACCTTTGAAATAAGTGTCTGCCAGGCAGAGAGAAGAGCAGATGCAAAGTCCCTAAGGCAGGAATGTGCCTGGTGATCTGGTTGGGTCAGTGGTTTTCAAAGTGTGGTTCCCTCCCCACGCCAACACAGCCGTAGCAACATCACCTGGAAGCTTATTAGAAATTAAAATTCTGCCCTGGCTGGTGTAGCTCAGTGGATTGAGCAGGCCAGGTCCCTAGTAGGGGACACATGAGAGGCAACCACACATTGATGTTTCTCTCCCACTCTTTTTCCTTCCCTTCTCCTCTCCCTAGAAATAAATAAATAAAATATTTTTTAAAAAAGAAGTTAAAATTCTCAGGCCAACATCAGACTCAGTGAACCAGAAACTCTGAAGGTGAGGCTCATGGTCTGTTTTAACAAGACTTCCAGAATGATTCTGGACTACCATTGGGGACAGAGCGATAGGTGATAAACAGGGGACAGACCAAGGGGCCTTATGGCTTACTCTGAGGACTCTGACTTTTATTCTGAGTGGTAGGAAGCTTTTGAAAGCTTTTGAGCACAGCAACGACATGATCTATCTTAGGTTTTTAAAGGCTCAGTCTCATGGTTACATAGGGAACAAGCCATAGGGGAGCCAGGACAGGAGCAGGAAAACCAGCTAGATTACCACTATTTCAGCATCCAAGTGAGGAATAATGGGGCTCTCCCTACATAAAGAAACCAAGACACAGAGGTTTAGTACTTGCCCAAGTACTTGGCTCGGAGGCAGGGGCAGCATTGGAACCCTAAGCAGTACGACTTCTCTCTCACCCGCCACACTGAATGCACTGCCTCTCACTACTCCACACCTGGAGCACTGAAGATGGCCAAGAAAGGGAATGAGTCCACATTCTCTCTCTAATGGAACAGTGAGAGCCAAAACTTAGACATTCTTCAAATAAGTTAGATGTGTGCTGCAAAAGGAAACTCCAGGTTTCTTGGCCCAGAGCTCTGCCCTCATGTGCAGAACTTGGAAACATCTCCTGCAGCTGTCACATTCCACGCCCGTCCCCAATTCCCTGTGCTCAACTTAGCCATTGTGTCCTAGGAGATGGAAAGACCTAGTCCTCGCCTTTGGGAAAATAGCCTCAGGACCATGTGTTCTGGCTCCTTTCCCTGTCAATACTCTATTGACATTGAAGTCACTGGACAGGAGTGGAGGTCAAGGAAGTACTCCATATTAATTTAATTGTAAATGACTATACACAATGTTCTGGCTAAATGTGGCTGTACGGCATTTTTAATCATTTGCATTTCCGGATCCAGTGCAAATGACACACAGAGATGGCACCACAAAAGTATAAGAAAAATCCTGCCAGAGAATAGGGCTGGTGGCTTGGAAACAGTTACTCTGGTCTAGTCTTCAGGGTAGGAGGCCAGCTCTCAGAAAGTCTCCCAAACTCTTAGCCTGTCAATTTCTCTATTTCATTTCTCTTTAATCTTGGGCCTCTCACCACGACTGCCTGGCTCTGCTTCCTATAGGAGTTCGCTTGTAAGTTGCTTCAGTCAATTTATAAGCAAACTTGTTTTCCCACCTGAAAAGATGCCCTCATTCCAATAAACTGAATCATTATCCTCACTAAAACTTTGCACTCAAAAAAAAATTTTGCACTTATTTTAAGAGAGTTGCCTTTATACAGATTTTTTTTGAAGGATGAAAATGTGAGTTTTCCTTAACCTTTTCCAAAGGGAAGCTCAGTTGCTTTGCCAGAAAACACATCCAACCAATAATGCTTAATGAAGGAAGATGCTTAAGGCCAACTGTCCTCCACAATTAAGAACAATTTTTACCTTTAAAATATGTATACACACACACACTTTTCCCAAGAGAACGTGTTTAAAATTAAAATGTTCTTGTATTAATCTAGTGTGTGTTTTAACTTTTCTAATTTTCAACAGGAGGCAAACCAGGCCAAAGAACTTTTTAAAACAACGTGTGCAGGGAAGTGGGCAAGGTCAACGTTGGTGCGTCCTGCCTCTATTTGTAGAACGCAATGAAAGCACATATTCAGTGACGTTATCACTTACCTGGAGGGACATAATGTTACCTGAACTATCTTTGGAGAAACTGCTGGGCATGAGGAACATTGGGTTTTTACTCCAACACTGAAGCATATTCAGGAAGAGTGTAAAAACAATTTCCCCATCAAAGATTTGAGGCTTATTTTATAAAAGTCAGTCATAGTTACCCCAAAGAAGCAAATGGAACAACCAGGTCATCTGTGTAACGTTCTTCGGTCAAAGGACCTGTCCCTTGGTTCTAGCTGTGACTTTTAACAACTCAGCGGCACCCCAGCTCCCCCATGAATCTCCCACCTAACTCCCCGACTCGCTGTCCTGTCTGCGCTGACAGCTTTCCCTCACCTTTGAGGTTTCTTCTGGAGAATGCGGCCCAACACAAGATCATAAATTTACTTAAAACATTATGAGGGTTTTTGGTGATTACGTGTGGCAGTGTATTTAATGTGTGGCCCAAGACAGCTCTTCTGCTTCCAGTGTGGCCCAGAGACACCAAAAGGTTAGAGCCCCCTGATGTAGAGTATGGTATAGACTATAAAGTCACATATTTTCTCTCAGGATCAAACATTATTGTTACAGTGAAACTGTTCATAAACTAAATTTAGTCACTTTTCTCAGAAGTGGTCACCCCTGTTCCCGCAGTACATATGATTGATCTCTTAATACCAATAAGCAGAATCATTTTTTCTTCCCATGCAGACAGCCAAACTCTTAGGCTTTATCAAGTGTCATCTCTGTCTTGGCCCTCAAATCTGACGCCACAGTCTGAGCCCAGCATCTGCTCTTTCCCCCACACCCTCTGGTGCTACAGCGTCAGCTGGATGGGCTCTGGAAACACAAGTAACTGGCCCCGCTGTTGCTCTTGATTTTGCGGATGGAGAAGGGGGTTCTATAGAAAGTGACCTCACAAGGCGAGCCGATCATAAATTCCTAACTGGGCAGGTCATGGTGGGGAGGCAGTCACGCCCCAAACCTGTAACTTCTTGAGTGAAAGATTTTAAGCCAGCCCTGTCCATTGTCCTCATGCAACTAGGTTCACACACCTTTGAAATGTCGAAATACCCCTGGAAGCGGGTATTCACCCTTAAGAGAGCACATTATCTTGCTAACTACCTTTTAATCCAGTCCCTGCCTTGCTTTTTCCAGTCTTCCTTACTCTTCTCCTTAAATTCAAATGCATAAAAGATGCTGCAGAACTATTTCCCAGAGCATTTGAAATCTTGCTCCCCATCATATGTCATCAGTTTGGCTCAAAGAAACTCATGAAAATTCTCGACGGGTTTGGACACTCTTACATTGACATTTTGGGTCTGCCACCACCCAAAAATCTACCCTCACTTTCAGACTCGGCTAAAATTCCATCTCCCCTCCAGAATGAACACTCTTCCTAGAATTTCTCTAGCATTAAAGCTCTTCTGTAGTTCCTGGAGCCGTCAAAGGCCATATTAGTCATCCTCTTAGTTCCCTGAACTTGCATTTCTGTCCCCCACTCTCATTTTTAGTCCCCAGCTACTACTCCAGGCGTATATCCTAGATTAGTTTTCTTTATCTGAAAATTTAGAATTGAGGAAGGAAATAGATATCAGTGGCTTTCAAGCTTTCCCTTTTCAGAAATAGAAATTATGTACAGAATCCAATGTATGAACAAGAAAAACCCAGTCTTTAAAACAAATGAAGTCATTGTGACTGAAGTGGATGGAGCCTAGAGTCTACTCTTTCCACTTCCCTCACTTAAGAAACTAAAAGCAAAAACACGTTACTGAGGCACCTTAAGAACCACCGATGAGGGTCTGTGAAAACTCCGCCATTTACACCTTTTTGCTTAGGGCTAAGGGAGCTAACACTTTTCTGACTAGGCTAGCAGTTGTCCTCCATGTTAGCGTATAGGAAATGTGAGAAGACCCGAAGGATGAACTGGTACAACTGAAGGTGTGAAATGTCCACAAAACCAACTTACTTATGAGGATGATGATCAGTAGTCTGACAATTCCGAAGGCAGGAATCATTTCTCGAAAATTCTTGCAAAGAGATAATAAAAATAAGATAAGCCCTCTATTGGCAAATGAAACCTCAACTGTGCTCTTCATCTTCTTTTTCACATAAGATAAAGTCTGAGTGTCAGATATTTGCAAAACAAAGCATTGGATTAATAGCCCAGTTTTTGAATGAATTTGGGAAGTACAACTCTGGTGCACTTTGGGGAATGAAATTGAAACGTGACATTTAATTCCATGATATAAACTAGACACAATTTTATTGTCAGGAAATCATCTAAATATAAGTGACATAAAATCAACATGTAACATTAGATGGATGGATAGATAAGATAGATATGCTGCCAAACTAAGTCTGATGAAATATTTTTAAGTTTTTTTGTTAATATTCATTTGATACTTCTTTATCTTCTTTCCAAGTAGGAGTTAGAAAAGAACTAATTTGAGTACTACTTTATTTTTTTTAGATAATTTCAAAAAAATTTAAAATGTTGGTCAGAAAAAACAACTCTCAGTCCAACTTGCAGTAATCTCATGTGTTACAGAGAATGAAGTCAGAAAGACGCTGCCACTTTAATTTATTGAGTTACATATCCATTTCCTTTCACGTTATCCACTCTCTTCCAAAGGAGTAAAGATGCTAGATTAGCCATATTTATTCTAAATAAATTATTTTGAAACTGTTGTGACTATGACTCACAGTAAGAAATAATTTACATAACAATTCAGTACACCCTAAATCAAACTAATTCTTACTATATATGATGCATACTAAAAATTTTTTTCACTTTTCTTTTTGCTTAAGTTTTCACAACCCTTAAACTGAGTTCACTACCAATGGAATGCAATCCAAAGATTGGAAAACATTTTTCTAAATGACTTCCATTTTTGGAACAGTTATAATTGCTTCGTATCTTTCATCTTACAGTATTTTCAAAGTAAAGATATATAAACATACATAAATAAACTAGAAGTACTTTACATTTTAAAGTATACCTACATGGTTAAAACGTTAAGAACTAGACAGGATCTTAGCCTGTTTTAAAAAGAGGTTGACATTCTCACATACTAAATCATGCAAATGTAAAATAGTATGCAAACTTTGGAGAAGGATTTGGCATTGAAATCTGCTTCTAGAGAGTTATGTCCTACAAAAAAATCACACAAATGCAAAAAAATAAACATAATAGAACATTCTTTATGGCATTATTTGTAAATGTGAAAAGCTGAAATCATCCCACATTTTTTTCAGTGAAATATTAAGTAGTTAGGATACAGCTCTATAGAGAGGGCCGTGGAGCACTTGAAAAGCTTGAGGTGGATTTCTGTGTCCCGACATGGATAGATGGTCAGGATACTGCTCTGTGTTAAAAAGCAGAACACTATAAGGACAGTTCTATTTTTGTAATATTAATATCAGTAGGATTTTGAATACAAAGAAGATCTGAAAGGATGTATATTGAACTATTAACATACTACATTGGGGATATTGACTTTGTATTTTTCAGTTTAGAATTTTATTGAGTGTTCATTAGTTTTGAGACCAGGGGAAAATAAAGATAAAATATGAAAAAACTGGTGGTCTAAAGGAAGATGAGTGTTCATTAAATATTGATAAATGAAGATTCTCTAAACCAAATAGCAGTTATTGTTCCAAAACAACCCAAAAGGACCATAGATCACATTCCCAAAGGTCTTACCACCAGAACATTCATAAAATAGCCTCCCATCAGAGCATAGACGCCTCCCGAGGCACCCACAAGATATCTGAGTGGGTCAAAGATGGAGCTGGCCAGGGATCCTACAGAAATAAAACACAGAGGGTCAGACATGACTCACAATAAGAATCATGGAAGATAAATCTTTCTAATCGAAGGTGAAATTTTGGGAAGCTTGGGCCACTATCATAACAACAAACAACATATTCACTTTGTCCCTTCCATACTATAGAAGTAGAGCTGCGTGGACTGACTACCTCAGTTTTTCTCTACATTGAATGTTCAACTTGAAGACAGCAAAAACAGTGATAATAACATAGACCCTGGAGCCAGAATTACCAATCATGTGACTTGAGCAAATTTCTAACCTCTATATGCCTTAATTTCCCTACCTATAAAATAGGGATATTAACAGGACTTACTTCAATGGGTTGTCAGGGAAAATAACTCAGTTGATATCTGCATCTTGCTTAGAACACTACCTGACATTAATTATATACTTGCTCATTATTTTTTTCAAAATATCCTACATTTTTAGCCAAAACTATCAAAATACCTGAGACATGCCAACATTTTTATCTTATCTAATGGCCAGCTTTCTCATGGAGTCAGGATTTGGCCTCAGAATCCTTCTCAACAAACCAATCAGATTCACCAACCAAGATGAAGTCTATTTGCTAACCGAGTATTAGATGGCCTGAGGTGGTTTCTAAACCACCTCTCTGAAGTCCTTAGTTCTATCATTTGGTCTCTTGCTTTCAAGGCCCTCCATTCCCTAGGACCCAGTATGATGCTGCTACTTCATGCAAGACAGACCAAGTGTCTGACCTTAGGAATCTTACAAATGGATGAGCAAACAATCATAAAATGCAGAATATAACAACTGTGTTTATTAATGTAATAAATTTGCTATGGAAGCACCTAGAAAGGAATGACTTCCTCAGCAGAAAGGTGGATGCCCAGCTACTCTGAGAAAGAGATGATAGTTTTTTTTATTAAACACTAAAGAATCATTAAATTTTGGACAGCGAAAACAGGAGAAGAAGGTATTCAGGATGTAGGGATAGGGAAAAGCAAAGACATAGAAACAAAGGTAAGTGGGTGACTTAAGATCAATGATAAGTAGTTCAATGGGGTTAGAGCGGTGGTTCTCAACTTATGGACTAGGGTTAGCTAGGGTGGTTGCATCTAAATCATATAGGAGATTTATTTTTTAAATACATATACAAATGTTTACTTCATGACAGAGTCCCAAGGATAAGTTTCACCCCGCCCCATTTGAAATAGCTAATAGCACTGAACAATATATGAAACAATGGTCTCCAAGATACTGGACATCCGAGAACTAAAGACAGTCAAACCTGAGAGACACAAAAGAAATTAGATGAGTTGTCCGAATGCCCAGCTTAGTGCCTTAAGAGAAATTACAGGCTTCGGCACATGGAAGGGGAATGTGAATAGATCTCAGTAAACTTATAAATTAATGAAATAGAGTTTAGAGTCCAGAAAGACCTAGAGTTCAAAAAACAGCACCAGAAAAGAGAGACCTACATAGAAAGAGGACTCCAAAGAGAAGCATGTGAGGAAATTATCCAAACCAAGAAAAGAACCACCAGAAACGAGTAGAGGAAAGAGTGCCTCCTGCTCAACAGCACCAGAGAGGCCGAATAACTTGCCAAACTAGAAAACATCATAATCCAAAGGGCATTGAATAAATGTGTTGCACCAGTAGTGGGGAATAATTAGCACTAAACATGACTCAAAAATGTAGTTTTACATACCAAATCTTACCAGAAAGGAGCCAACTGCTTTTAAGTAACTAAGTTGCAGAATAAATTAAGGAATATCTATAGGGAAACAATAATACCCATCATGTGAAAGTAAAATGTCTAGCCTCCAAACAAAAATTTTCAGACATGCAGAGAAGCAAGAAAATGCGACCCATAATAACAAGAAAAAAATAAATTAAAACCTACCCAAACCGACATAGCTGTTAGGTTTAGCAGTTAGGGCAATAATTATTACAACTATATTCTATATGTTAAGTAAACACATATAAGATATAAAATAACTTGTATCAAATTTCTAAAGATGAAAACTACACATCTCAGATGGAAAAATAAATGTGAGATTTTTTTAAATATAGTTTATTGATTATACCATTACAGTTGTTCTATTCCCCCCTTCATTCCCCTCCACCCTGCACACCCCCTCCCCCACCCTTCTCCCCCCTTAGTTTATAACCACGTGTCTCAACTTCTTTAGATTCTATATTTCCCCCACTATTCTTGCCCTCCCCCCTATCTATTTTCTACCTAGCATCTATGCTGTTTTCTGTGCCTTCTCCCCCCTTCTCCTCCTCCCACCCCCGTTTCTAACCCTCCATGTGTTCTTCATTTCTATGGTTCCACTCCTGATCTAGCTGTCCTCTTGGTTTGCTTTTGTTTTAGGTGTGGTTGTTAATAACTGTGTGTTTGCTGTCCTTTCACTGTTGATATTTTTCATCATCTCTTTCTTATATAAGTCCCTTTAGCATTTCATATAATAAGGGCTTGTTGATGATGAACTCCTTGAACTTGACCTTGTCTGAGAAGCACTTTATCTGTCCTTCCATTCTAAATGAAAGTTTTGCTGGATAAAGCAATCTTGGCTGTAGGTCCTTGGTTTTCATGACTTGGAATACTTCTTTCCAGCCCCTTCTTGCCTGTAAGATCTCTTTTGAGAAATCCGCTGACAGTCTGATGGGTACTCCTTTGTAGGTGACTGTCCCCTTATCCCTTGCTGCTTCTAGGATTCTCTCCTTCATTTTAGTCTTGGCTAATGTAATTATGATGTGCCTTGGTGTGTTCCTTCTTGGGTCCAACTTCTTTGGCACTCTCTGAGCTTCCTGGATTTCCTGGAAGTCTATTTCCTTTGCCAGACGGGGGAAGTTCTCCTTTATTATTTGTTCAAATACATTTTCCACTCGTGGCTGTTTCTTTCCCCCTTCTGGAACCCCTATAATCCGGATGTTGGAACGTTTAAAGATGTCCTGGAGGTTCCTAAGCCTCTCCTCATTTCTTTGAATTCTTGTTTCTTTACTATTTTCTGGTTGGATGTTTCGTTCTTCCTTCTGGTCCATTCCATTGATTTGAGTCCCATTTTCCTTTCCATCGCTATTGATTTCCTGGACATCTCCCTTCATTTCAATTAGTTTAGCCTTCATATGTTCCTCTAATTTGTGACTGTACTCTACCAATTCTGTGAGCATCCTCATAAATAGTGTTTTAAATTGGGCTTCGGAGAGGCTGGCAATCTGTTGGTCGCTTAGAGTTATTGGCTCTGGGACTTTGAGTTCCTCTTGCGCCATCTTTTGGGCTGGTCGTGCCTGTTAAGTAGCAGGATTGGAGCCCTAGGTTTTCACCGGAGCAGGGCAACTCAGTCGCTGGGTTGTGACGTTGTATGTGGGGGCGGGGTCAAAGAGGGACAATGGCTTCCCTCCGGCACCCGCCTCCGCGACCCCCGCCAGCACCGCAGCCACCACCGTCACCAGGGCCATGCGCCCCGCTCCACTGCACGCGAGTGTGCCACCGCTGTCAGCCCTCCACCACTGGGTTCGCCCCCTGGGGCCTGCGTGGTCTGTCTCACTGCGCGGGAATATGCGACCTTGGTCAGTCTGCCCCGCACCCTGACTAGGTCCGGGCTGCCTGCGCTCCTAGGTCTGTCCTTCCCGACCCTGCTCCACTGTTGGCTCTGCCTCTCTTACCGTCCCATTGAACGGTTCGTAGCTGTTGGACTTCCGTATAATTCGGTTTTCTGGTCTCTGGGTGTGTCTTTGTTCTCCAAAACTTTTGTTGTATCCAAACTTGGTTGTGGGAGAAGGCACAGTGTTTCCACCTATGCCTCCAACTTGGCGGAAGTCTAAATGTGAGATTTTTGACAGAATAGACATTCCAGAAAAAAAGATTAGTGCACGTGAAGACATGGCAATAAAACTATCTAAAATGAAACAAGAATATTGTTAAAAATACATACGGTATTAATGAGCTGAAATTAATGGGTCAATTTCAGGCAGACTAATAAATGCATAATTGGAGTCCCCAAAAGAGAAAAGAGAAGGCAGGCACATAAAAAATTTTGAAGAAATTATGGCCAAATTATTCCTGAGTTTTATGAAAACTATAAATACATATCCAAGAAGCTCAAAAATACCCCAAGCACAAGAAACATGAAGAAAACCACACCAAAGTACAACAAAATCACATGGCTCAAAAAAAATGAAAATCTTACAAACAGAGTAAAAATACATGTTTGAAGGATTTCTGATCAAGATTCAGGCATAGGTAAACATGTTTCATTTCCTCACACAACTACAGAAAAAATTACATCTAGACTACAAAACAAATAACACCCTGAACCAAGAAAATCAAGCCATGTCGGAAGTCCAATAACCAAAGATTTGAAGAAGCTACATTCATCCAGATGTGTAGTCGGGGCAGAGATGCAGAGAGGTGGAGAGGTGCAGCGAGGCACAAAGTGGTGGGTGTGGTGTGGAGCGGCAGGAGTGGCGTAGAGAGGGAGCTGAGCAGGGAGATGCACATTCACTTGTAGTGGGTAAAAATTGGGAGGAATGCATCAGGAGCGCAAGAATCCCAGCTCCAAATCAGACCACCCAGTAGTCCAGGGCTCCAGTGCCAGGAAGCTAAATCCCCATAATTTCTTGCTGTAAAAATCAAGAGGGGTTGGGGCAGTGGAAGAAACCGCCAGGTTATCAGAAGATTCATCTAAAAGGGCCTGCATGGACTTAGAACTTACACAGACCCACCCCCTCACAGATTCAGCACCAGGACAACAGCTAGACACAAATGGCATATGGGAAGAAAATGAGGAGACTGGAAACAGGGCAAGTGCTAGGAGACAGCTTCCTCACAGGCAAATCTCCATAAGCCAGGCAGCAGTGTTGTCCTCTCTCAAAGCCCTACCCCAATGCAGAGCCACAAGGCAGTGAAATGGGTTGTCCCACCCTAGTGATCACCTAAAGTTCTGCCCCACACAATTTACAAGTTTGCTCTTCTGCAAAGGGCCATGCTCCTAAGACAAGGAGTCAAAGCAGCTCTACCTAATACACAGAAACAAACACAGGGAGGCTACCAAATTGAGGAGACAAATGTGGCCCAATTGAAAGAACAGAACAAAACTCTAGAAAAAGAATGAAAGGAAACAGAGATAACCAACCTATGGGTTGCAGAATTCAAAACATCTGGTTATCAGGATGCTCAAAGAACTCATTGAGTAAAGCATTAAAAAAAAAACTATGCAGCCCTGACTGGCGTAGCTCAGTGGATTGAGCGCGGGCCTGTGAACCAGACGATCGCAGTTCGATTCCCAGTCAGGGCACATGCCTGGGTTGCAGGCCGGTTCTTTGTAGGCTAACTACCAGCAGGGGACGCACAAAAGGCAACCATACATTGATGTTTCTCTCCCTCTCTCCTTCCCCTCTAAAGATAAATAAACAAATAAAATATTTAAAAAAAAAAAAAACTATGCAGAAGTGAAGGTTACATTAAGTGAAATAAAGAAAAATCTATAGGAAACAGTGGAGGGGATGAAACTGAGTATCAAATCAACAATTTAGAACATAAGGAAGCAAAAAGCATTCAATCAGAACAGCAAGAAGAAAAAAGAATCTAAAAACAAGGACAGCATAAGGTGCCTCTGGGACATCTCCAAACGTACCAACATCCATATCATAGTGATGCCAGAAGGAGAGAAAGAGCAAGACATTGAAAGCTTACTTGAAAATATTAGGAAAGAAAACTTCCCTAATTTGGTGAAAGAACTAGACATACAAGTCCAGGAAGCACAGAGAGTCCCAAACAAGGTGGATCCAAAAATAGGACCACACCAAGACATCATAATTAAAATATCAAAAGTTAAAGGTAAAGAAAGAATTTTAAAAGTAGCAAGAGAAAAGCAGAATTATCTACAAAGGAGTTTCCATAAAACTATCAGCTGATTTCTCAAAGGAAACTTGGCAGGCTGGAAGGGACTTCCAAGAAGTATTCAAAGTGATAAAAATCAATGACCTACAACCTATATTACCCAGCAAAGCCAACATGGAACAGAAGGTAGATGGAAGGGCAGACAAAGTGCTTCCCAGACAAGGTAAAACTAAAGGAGCTCACCATTACCAAGCTGTTATTACATGAATGTTAAAGGGACTTGTTTAAGAAAAAGATAAAAACTATGAACATTAAAATGGCAACAAATTCTAAACTATCAAAACTGGATCTAAAAGAAGACAAACTAAGCAAACAACCAGAACAGGGACAGAATCATAGAGATGGAGATCATTTGGAGGGTTATAAGCTGGGAGATGGAAGGGAGGGAATGGGGGGAAAAGGTGCAGGGATTAAGAAGAATAATTGGTGGGTACAAGACAGACAGGGGGATGTTAATAGTATAGGAAATGGAGAAGCCAAAGCACTTATACGCATGACCCATGAACATGAACTAAGTGGGGGATTGTGGGAGTGAATGGGGGTACCAGGTGGAGGGAAGTCAAGCAAGAAAATCTGGGACAAGTGTAATAACATAATCAATAAAATATACTTAAAAATAAAAATAGAAAAAAGAAGCACAAAATCCCATTAGACCTTTTGTGTAGAAATTGACAAGTTGATTCTAAAATTGATATGGAAATACAAAGGACCTAGAATAGCCAAAACAACTGGAAAAGAGTAAAGTTGGAATTCTAGCACTTCCTGATTTCCAGACTTACTAGAAAACGACATCAATCAGAACGGTACGGTACGGTGTAAACATACACAAAGATATGGGTGGAACACACAGTACAGAGGTAGGCAAATGCAGTAGAGGGCAGCAGAAGTGAGGCCTGCTTGAGTGTGGTTGGTAGGGTAATAATATGGGTGTGATAATTTATAGTTTTAATTTGAACATTTCACCTAAAGTGTCATATGGTGTGCTTTGGTATGATATTGTTATGTTACAGAGTTACATGCTTATGATTTTGTAATAAAAAATGGTCATTATTTGTGCTGGACCCTGTATATAGACAAGTGATCTCAACTAGATGCAAAAACAATTCAGTGAAGAAAATATTATCTTCTCAACAAACAATGCTGGAACAATTAGATATCCACATGCAAAAACAAATGACACTTCAATACATACCTTGTATCATGTATAAAAATGGAACATACCCCCCTATGTAAAGCTTAAAATTATAAAACATCTAGAACAAAACACAGGAGAAAAATCTTTGTGACCTTAGACTTGACAAAATTTCTTAGATATGATATTAAAACCCCATTCCCAAATATTAAAAACTGGTAAATTACACCTAATCAAAATTTAAAACTTCCGATCTTCAGAAGATACTATCGATGTTGAGAGAATGAAAAGACAAACAATAAACTAGGAGGAAATATTTGCAAATCATATACCTAAAGGACTTATAATCAGAATATATAATAGATGCTATTATATATAAGGAATATAATCCCATTTTTAAATGGGCAAAAGTTTTAAATAGATACTTTACCAGAGAAGATATATGGATAGCAAATGAGCACATGAAAAGATATTGCCCTGGCTGGTGTAGCTCAGTGGATTGAGCGGGGGCCTGTGAACCAAAGGGTCATGGTTCAATTCCCACTCAGGGCACATGCCTGGGTTGCGGGCCAGGTCCCCAATTGGGGGCATGTGAGAGGCAACCACAGATTGATGTTTCTCTCCCTTTCTCCTTCCTTTCCCCTCTTTCTAAAAGATAAATAAATAAAATATTTTTTAAAACATTTCTTATCAATAATCATAAAGAAATTCAAATTAAAACCAAGTGAGATACTATTATACAACTAATAGACTGGCTAAATTAAGAGTGACAATATCAAGTGTTGCTGAGGATGTAGAAGAACTAGAACTTATGGTGGACATGTAAAATGGTACCACTTTGTGCCACATGACCTAACAGTTCCCCTTGGAGGTTATATCCCCAAGAGATACACATGAAAACTTCTACACAAATATTCATAGCAGTATTATTCATAACAGCCAAAAAGTGAAAACAACCCAAATGTCCTCAATTGATGAATGGATAAAGAAGATGTGGTATAGCCACACAATGGAATATTGTCCAATGATAAAAAGGAATAAAGCACAAGATACATGATACAACATGGATGAATGTTGAAAATATTATACTCAGTCAAAAAGGCCACATATTGTACGATTCCATTGGTGTGCAATGTCCAGAATGGGCAAATTTAAAGAGACAGAAAGTAGATTAGTGGTTGCCTGGGGCTGGAGATGGGGTGTAAGGTAAAAAGTACAGTGTGACTGCTAATCGGTCCAGGGTTTCCTCGGGAAACAAAATTATAAAATTAGATTGTGGTGACAGGTGCATAACCCTGTGAGTTAACTAAAAAAAACATTTAATTACACACTTTAAGTGGGTGGATTATATGATGAATTATATCTTAGTAAAACTATTTTAAAAGTTTGGCAGTTGCCTAAAACTTAACCACACCCCATGAAAGGATCCAGCCATCCTATTCCTCAGTATTTACCAAAGAGAAATTAAAGCATTTGTCTGCACAAAGACTTACACACAAATGTTCAGAGCAGCCTCATTTGTAATAGCCCCATACTGGAAACGACCCAAGTGGCCATCAACAAGAGAATGGGTGAACAAATGGCGGTCCATCCATACAACGAAATACTGCTCAGCAATAAAAAGCAACCAGCTATTGAGGCACACAACAAGGACAAATCTCAAAATAATCACGCTGAGTAATGAAGTCAGACAAAAAGACTACATACTGTAAGATTCCATTTCTATAAACTAAAAAATACAGAATCAGAGGAAGTGGGAGAATGGCAGGGAGAGGCAAGAGGAGGATGGGATTCCCAAGAGGCACAAGTAAACTTTGGGGCGGGGGGGGGGGACAAATACATTCATTATCTTGGTTGTGGTGATAGTTTCATGATTATAAACTCATATGAAAACTTATCAAACAGTACACTTTAAATGCGTGCAGATTATTATTATATATCAGTTATACATCACTGAACAGAAAAACATATGGATCCCAGGACCATATCCCCAGCGATTCCGATTCAGTAGATTTGAGTAGGTTCTGGATTGCCTCAGTTGTAACAAGTTCTCCAGGTGATTGTGGTGACTGGTCCGGTTGTTGGGGGTGGGGAACACCTGGGCTGGAGTGCCAAAAGGGCAAAGCAAAAGGGACAAGGGGCAGGAGGAAACTTTTGGAGGTGGTGGAAATGTATATGGCAAAGCCTGTGGAAATGGGTTCATGGGTTTTTACTTATCTCCAAATTCATCGAGTTGTATACATTAAATATGTATTCATGTATGTAATACATTTTTAAAATTTGATATATTTTATTGATTATGCTATTATAGTTGTCCCAGTTTCCCCCCTGACCCCCCTCCACCTGGTACCCCCATTCCCTCCCACAGTCCCTTCACTTAGTTCATGTTCATGAGTCATGTGTATAAGTTCTTTAGCTTCACATTTTCTATACTATTCTTAATGCCTACCCCCCATCTCTGTTGTACCTACCATTATGCTTCTTATTCCTGCACCTTTTCCCCATTCTTCACCTCCAGCCTCAACTGATAACCCTCCAAATGATCTCCAGATCTTTGATTCTGTTCCTGTTCTGGTTGTTTGATGGTTTGTGTTTTTTTAGATTCAGTTAATAGTTGTGAGTTTATTGCCATTTTAATGTTCATAGTTTTTTATCTTCTTTTTCTAAAATAAATCCCATTAACATTTTATATAATGACTTGGTAATGATGAATTCCTTCAGCTTTACTTTGTCTGGGAAGCACAATTGAAAGGCTTTATCTGCCCTTCGATTCTAAGTGATAGCTTTGCTGGATAGAGTAATCTAGGTTGTAGGTCCTTGCTTTTCATCACTTTGAACATTTCTTGGGAGTCCCTTCTTGCCTGACAAGTTTCCTTTGAGAAATCAGCCGACAGTCTTACGGAAATTCCTTTGTAGGTAACTCTCTGTTTTCTTGCTACTTTTAAGATTCTTTCTTTATCTTTAACCTTTGGTATTTTAATTATGATGTCTTGGTGTGGTCCTCTTTGGACCCAACTTGTTTGGAACTCTGTGCTTCCTGGACTTGTATGTCTAGTTTTTTCACCAAATTAGAGAAGTTTTCTTTCATTATTTTTTCAAGTAAGTTTTCAATTTCTTGCTCTTTCTCTTCCTCTTCCAGCATCACTATGATTAGGATGTTGGCATATTGAGAGATGTCCCAGGGGTGCCTAAGCCTATCCTCATTTTTTTGAATTGTTGTTTCATCTTTCTGTTCTGGTTGAATTTTTATTTCTTCCTTATGTTCCAAAATGTTGATTTGAATCCTGGCTTCCTTCCTTCCACTGTTAGCTTCCTATAGGTTTTTCTTTATTTCACTCAATGTAACCTTCATTTCTTCCTTATGTTTTTGCCATACTTAATGAGTTCTGATCATCTGCATCTGAGAGGTTGGTTATTTCAGTTTCATTTACTTCTTTTCTGTAGTTTTGTTCTGTTCTTTCCATTGGGCCATATTTCTTTGTCTCCTCCATTTGGCAGCCTCTGTGTGTTTGTTTCTGTGTATTAGTTAGAGCTAGTTATACTCCCTGACTTAGTAGTGTGGCCTATTATAGAAAAGATACCTGTAAATTGTGTGGAGTAGAGCCTTAGTTAATTGCCAGTGGGGAGCAACCTGCTTTACCACTGTGGCTCTGTGTCGGGGGAGGGCTTGGAGAGGGGACAATGAAGCTGCCTGGCTTCTGGAAGTTTCCCCAGCACTTGCCCCATTTCCAGTCTCTTTGCTACTTTCCGTATGTGACTGACACCCTTCCAGCTGCTGCCCTGATGATGAAACCAGGAGTGGCTGGGTTTGCATAGGTTCTAAGTCACCCTTTAAGCAGCTAAAATCCAGCAGTTTCTTCTGCTGCCCTTTGCAGGCCCTTTAAGCAGGGAGAATCAGGCAGTTTCCTCCACCATGCCAACCCCCACTGGTTTTTCAGCCAGAGGGAAGGGGGACTTATTTTCCTGGTCCTGGAACCCTGGGCTGTGGTAGCTCACTCCCAGGATATGCCTCCTGATTTTTATCCACTACACACGAATGAGGTATCCTCAGCTCCACTGCCACCACTGCCTCTCCATGCCCCACCCTCTCTCCGCCTGTCTCTGGGACTCCACTCCTCCTACCTGTCTGGATGAACGTGGCTTCTTTAAATCCTTGGTTGTTGGACTCCCATACAGCTCAATTTCCTGATGGTTCTGGGTGTTATTTGTTTGGGGACCTGGTTGTAATTCTTTTTATGGTTGTACCAGGAGGTGATGAGTGTCTACCTATGCCTCCATCTCCTCCAGAAGGTCCGATACTGATTTTTGTGTGTCAATCATACATCAATAAAAGGAGTTTTTAAAAATCAAGTCTTTCTCTAACCGTTTCACATATAATTTACTTTTTGAATATTAGTAAAGAAGTTTATTCTTCAAAAAAGAAGAGGAAGAAGAAGCAGAGGGAACAGGGAGGAGGAAGGAGCAGGGGGTGGTGGCCAATAGGGAGAAGGGGAGCAAGGGGGAAGAATGGAAGAAAGAAAATAAAGGCAATGGACCCAGTCAATGAAAGGTAATGCAAAGCAATCTTGGACATTTCAACTTTTTTCTGACTACTAAAAATGGCCCGGGAATGGTATAATATGACCTAAGCTGTATTTGAGGAAGGTGATCCAGGCAGCAGGGTGAAGGATAGATAGCCCAGAACAGGGAAAAGATAGCTACCAAAAAGCTGTTGCAAAAAAATAGGCAAGGATCTGGACAGGTGATTCCTGTTTTCTCTTTCTCTGGAATTGAGGCAAAGCTGATTCCACAGGTTGAAATCAGGCTGTGGGTGAAGGGAGTGTACGTGCTGGAGCCAGGCAGGGCCTGACCGTCACAAAGGGTCAGGACAAAGGTGTGTGCAGGAATGTAAGTAGAAGGTGGAAGAATAGGATCCACAAAAGTAGGAAGGAAGGAGGTTGGGGAGCTGTCATTAAACCTTGCCCAAGTCCATCTCGTGACTGCTTACTGTTCTCCATCCCACTGTTCGAGGAGGCTGGTAAAATTTTGATTGGCAAAAAAACTGTCAAGCCTTGTCATGGATAGGATTGTGGTATGTGGAAGTCCTAACCCCCAGGACCTCAGAATGCACCTCAGAATGCAACCTTATTTAGAAATAGGATTCATGCAGATATGATTAGTTACAGTGAGGTCATATTGGAGTATGGTGGGACCCTAAACCAGTATGACTGTATCCTTATGAGAAGGGACAGGGACACATGAAGGAAGGATGCCACGTGACAATGGAGGCAGAGACTGAAGTGCTGTGGCTGCAAGGCAAGGATTGCTGAGGACCGATGGCCACCACCAGAGACTAGGGAGAGGGAAGGAAGGGTTCTCCCCGGCAGAGAGCAGAGGAGGGAGCATGGCCATCTCGATGCCTGGGTTTCAGACTTCTACTCCAGAACTGTGGGGCAGTTCGGTTCTGTTTTGCTATACATGTGTATAGGAGACGGAGGCATTTGGTAAACCTCTGTCTCTTCCTCTCAATTTCCCTAAAGCAGCTCTCTAAAAAAAAAATGTCTTTAATTAAAAGAAAAAACAACCTTTCAATGAGCAGCATTATTAAATAAGTTTCACTATTGTTTCAAATCCTGGTTAAATTTCATGACACAGAAATACAGATACTATAGCCCCCGCACCCACCCCATCTGCGGTTTCACTTTCCACAGTTTCAGTTACCCATGGCCAACTGCAGTCCTAAAATATTAAATGGGAAATTCCAGAAACAAACAATTCTTAAGTTTTAAATTGAGTGCCATTCTGTGTAACGTGATAAAAATCTCATGCCGTCCTGTTCCGTCCAGCCCAGCACATGAATCATCCCTTTGTCCAGCATCTCTCTGCACTGCAATATGACACGTCAAGGGACCATAGTCTCAAAACTTTTATCACAGTACATGCTTTTAATTGTTCTAGTTCATTATTAGTTATTGTTGTTAATATCTTACTGTGCCTAATTGATAAATTATGCTGTCATAGGTATGTATGTACAAGAGAAAACTGTGTATGTGTGTATACACATATACATATGTGTATATACACATATGTGTGTATATACATACACACGCACATATATATACTGTTTTTGGTACTATCCACTGTTTCAGGCATCCATTGGGGGTCTTGAAACCTATCCCCTGTGGATTTGGGGGGACTGCTGTATACTTTTAAATTTGGTTATTTTTCTTTTTTAAAAAAGATTTTATTTATTTTATTTTTAGAGAGAGGGGAGGGAAGGAGAAAGAGAGGGAGAGAAACGTCAGTGTGTGGTTGCTTCTCATGCAAACCATATTGGATACCTGGCCCGCAACCCAGGCATGTGCCCTGACTGGGAATCCAATTGGCGACCCTTTGGCTCACAGACCGGCACTCAATCCCCTGAGCCACACCAGCCTAAATTTAGCTAGATTTGGGGTTTTTTTCTGTAGAAGTTTTCTTCTGGTCACTGTCATAGCCAAAATGCAAAATTTTAAAGATGATGTTTAATTTAAAATGAAAGAACTGTGTCATTGGCTGAGCTTACTCCAATCATGCAAAAATATTGTATTGTAATAATTTTGGCTATTAATTCTCACCTTACCTGATGTCAATCATTAGTTCTTGCAAACTAATCAGAAAGTGTTTCCATAAATAAATTTAAAATGCACTAAAACTCTTCACTGAGAAATTTTAAAACATTAGGAAATTGTTTCTCAGCTTTTTTTTAAAGATTTTATTTATTTATCTTAAGAGAGGAAGGGAAGGAGAGAGGGAGAGAAATATCAATGTATGGTTGCTTCTCATGAGTCCTCTGCTGGGAACTGGCCTGAAACCCAGGCATGTGCCCTGACTGGGAATCGAACCGCGATCGTGTGGTTCACAGGCCTGTGCTCAATCCACTGAGCTACACCAGCCAGGGGTATTTCCCAGATTTTTAAGTGTAAACTTGTAAGAGTTGTTGCATCATTTTCAGAAGCAAAATTGCATAAACATGGAAAGATTTCCAATAACCGATTTTCAAAATACCCTTTTTATAGTAAGAGTATTTTTGGAAAAGTAGTTACATTCTTACTCCTTGGAGGGAAAAATGACATTATGTCCTTGAAGAGACACATTTAGTGTTTGTTTTTCAACATCTGTTAGATGGCTTACTACTAAAAGTCCTTTTGTTGTCACAGGAAAAAAAGCCAGAACACTAGATACCCATCTTCTTTTAAAAGTAAAATGCATAAACAATTTTTTTTATTTTTTAAATGAGCAAAAAATGAGAGGAATCACTCTGATTTCAAGACTTGCGTGGTGGCCGTGGTGGTGACTGTGCGGAGAGACAGACACATCACCCATGGAACAAAAGCCCAGAAATGGTCTCATAATGACAGCCAACTGATCAGTGACCGAGGTGCCAGCGCAATTCAATGAAAGAAGAATGGTTTTTCCCACAGATTGTCCTGGAGTGATTGGACATCCACTGCAAATAAGCAAACAAAGAGAACCCTGATCTAAACCTCCTGCCTTCTATAAAAATTACCCAGCTCCAGTGGATCACATATTTAAAGGTAAAACATACAACTGTAACTTCAGAAGATAACATAGGAGAAAATATTTAAGACCTAGGGCTTAGTGAAGAGTTCTTAGACAAAGCACAATTAATTCGTTAAACAAAAACATGATAAACTGGACTTCATCAAAATTTAAAATTTCACTTTGTGAAAGACCTTGTTAAGACAATGAAAAGACAGGCTACAGACTGAGAAAATATCTGTAAACTACATATTCAGCAAAGGACTAGGGTCTAGAATAGATAAAGAAGTCTAACAAGTCAACAGGAAAGATAAACCTAATTAGGAGGTGGGCAAAGACATGAACAGACAGTTTCTCTAATGAGGAGATATGGATGGCAAATAAGTACATGAAAAGATGTTCAACATCAGTAGCACTAGGGAAATGCCGCTGAGGACTGTGATGAGGCATAGCTACCAATTTCGGAGCAGCACAACTGAAATAAAAAACAGTGGCAACACCGAGCGCTGGTAAGAATGTGGCCAACTGACTCCCTTCTACATACTGGGAGGAATGTAAAATGAAAAAGCTATTGTGGAAAACATTTGGCTGCTTCCTGGGAAACTAAACATGCAACTGCCGTGCAACCCAGCATCTGTGCTCTTGGACACTGACCCTAGAGAAATGAAAACTCATGCTCATAAAACTGTGCTTATGCTCACAAAAACCTGTACACAAATGTCTGTAGCAGTTTGATTCGTAATTGCCAAAAACTGGAAACAACCCACATATCCCCCAGTGACTGAAGAGCAGACGGTACATCCATACCATGGACTCAGCAATAAAAATGAGTGAACTATTAATACAAGCAACGGCCTGCATAATCTCCAGAGAATTATGCTGTGTGAAGAAGACGACCAATCCCAAAATGCCGTCTACCTTATTCTTCCATTTAGATAACATTCGTGAAGTGAGAAAACTATACAGGGATGAGCAAAAGTAGGTATATGGTTGCGAGTATGTAAAATGGTTTATTCATGTATTATTATTACATTACTAGTTATTAATTATTACATTATTTGTATTACAACTATGAACCTACTTTTGCTGAACCCCTGTAGAAACAGAAAACAGATTACTGGTGCCAGGGACAAAGGAGGGAGTCAAGATGGGAGGGAAGAGAGTACAGTGGGGTGTTGGAAACGTTTTCTACCTGACTCGCAGTGTGATTGTCCTGATGGTGGTACTGCAGTACAGTTTCGCCAGCAGTTACCATTGGGGGTAGCTGGCTGAAGGGTACATGAGACCTCTAGGGTTTCAGTATTTATTTCTCACAACTAAAGTGCAAATCTGTAATTATCTCAAAATAAAAAGTTTACTTTTTAAAAAGTGTTTCCAACAGATAATGGATGGATAGGGGTTCTAACATTCTCCACCTACACTGTAATGAATCTCCTTAGGCACACACGAGTTTAGAGGTCACTGCTGCCAGCGGCTACTCAGTCGTCAGGCCCCTTTAACGATTCTCTGCACTCTTTTGAAGTTCCATTTCTGAAATGCAAATCTGATCGTGTTACTTCCCAAAATCTTTCCTCTGACACACAAGGGCTTTCATGGTCTGGCTTTCGGCCTTTGCCTAGCGTACACACCTGGGTGCCACACCGCTCACAGTGTTCGGTTGTGTAACACCTTGTCTGGCGGTGGGATTCTTGAGGACAACCACAAAGACTTATTTCTGTTTGCCTGTCTTATCTCCAATGTCTCTAATGAACTTATCTCCAGTGCTTACCAGGTTTCCTACAATGTATTAGGAGCACAACATCTTAAATAAGAAGCCCATTCTCAAAGTTTATTACCTTTGTTTTATTACCTCCTAAGAGCCCAAAGGTGTTGGTTTTGTGTTTTCCTCAGAACACTAACCTGCGATCACTCCTGCCAGGTACACCAGCCCCACTCGGAGGCCTTTGTGGACCATTTCCAAGGGAATACCCAAAACGAGCTGCATAGCAAGATTCCCCAAGATGTGCTGAATTCTGCAGAGACAAACACATGTGTCAAGTATTACGGCCGATCGAGCAGTTATTTCCTTGGGAGAAGGACAGGCATTGAGGTGTTGTCTCTAGGTGTGGACTTGCTTCATTCAAATTCCATTTTCTAATTTTTTCAGCAGGTGAAAGAGCATTTTAGGAGGATACATTTATTTTATAAGTTCTGTTTTATAACAATTACTGGTACAACATCAGAGAGCAATGAGGCTGGCCTAAGGAAAATAAGCTTTAAATCAGTTTTAGACGACAATTGGCAGCTTCTGGCAGCTTCAGCATCTGGTTTTGTTAAGGCTGCATAGTATTTAGAAAATCCTAATTCACTCAGATTGAGTTGAAATTTCAATAGGTCTCTAAACAATTTGTCCTGCTGTCTCAGAATGTTCTTTAATAAAACAGATGGCAAGAGGAACCTCATTCCCAATTTTACATTTGAAGGTTTTTTTTAAAAGCTTATGAGAATGGAAAAATAAGTTTACCTACTAACACTAGCTAAAGTTGGTACCTCCCGTGTGCTACAATTTGGCATATAACAGATTTGAGTATAGGTGTTTTTATTATACTTGTTAATAGGTAAAAATATTTTTAATAAAAGTCGTTATTTTGCTTGTCAACCCCCACAAGTATCTCTGGAGAATCTCCGAGTGTAATTGGGTAAATTCCCACATTAGAGTAATCCTCAATTTAGTTGCTATGCAGTACAGTGCTGGGTTGTTGGGGTTTTTTAAAAGAATTTAGGTTAAACTGAAAAGTTAAAAACCAAAATAGGTGTTGGACCTTCCACAAAGTACACCAGCTTTCATATTAGTTCTAGGGGTTGTGTTTTACATTACAATTTACTTAACTAATACCAGTGGACAGCAGACCACTGGGGCAGTTCTCAGGGTGCACCTGGCCCATGCACACCCAGCCACAGCTCACTGTCTGATCCATCTTCAAAGACATGTGAGAGGTAACATAATTCAGTGCAGAATTGTCTAGCAAGGACAGTTACACTCGGCTTATGCAGATCTTAGGCATAAAGGGGATTTGGAAATATGTGCACTTTGTGAATCTGAACGATGTCAAAGAAAGCCATCTCATCCTGTCCTCTGGCAACAGCTGGGAGACAAGATGACCAATAGCACAGATACCCCAACAAATCAACCCAAACTCTTTCTTCTGCTCAACATCATGAGTAAAAGTGGCAGAAAGATGAGATCCTGTCATATTCCCAAAACAGAAATACTAATTTTTTATTCCAATTTTTATCCACCCTTCAAGGGTCCACCCGGAATCCATGTCATTTGTGAAGCCATCCCCATTCTGATCTCGCCCTCTTTCGGTTTGTATTGCTGGAGCTCACCCAACGCTCATTTCCACCCCTTCCTTTCCTCCTCTAGTGAGGCTGGAAGAGCTAATGTTGACTTTCCCAACCTCTCTTAGGTGGGGACACATTGTTCTGGTCCGTGACATGCAAGTAAAAGTAGCACTGCCAGGGGACTTCAGAGTGCTTCTGTCTTGACAAAAGGGACGATGTCACGAGTATCTGGAATTACCTCTTCCCCCTTTCTGCTTCGAAGGCAGAGCCACAGCAGTGAACTTGCAGCCATCAGAGAAAGACTAAGGAAAAAGCAGAGGTACCAGCTCAGGACCAAGAGTCCTGGCTTCGTTAAACTGATGAACCAACCACCTACCTCTGGGCTCCTTATACGGGGACAAATTGACCTCCACTTTTTTAACTGCCTGTTAAATATTTTTGTTACTTGCATATAAAAGCATTCCTAATTTGTGCAACCCCATGTATGACACATTCTACATAGCCCTGCAAATTCTTTTCAAGTGCCTTAGTACATGTCAGACTCTGTAAAAATTATGTTATAACCATTGTTTGATTTAATCACAGCAACCTTATGAGGTAGGTATTGTTACTCCATTTTATAGATGTGGAAACTGAGGCACAAAGCAATTAAGTAACTACTGGATACTATAACACTCTACTGCCTTATAATACTAGTTAACTGCTCCCTCCTTGTCATTTTAAAGCCCTGGAGTGCAGAAGCCACATTTGCTCAGAACATACTTGTTAAATGAAAACCAAAGTGTGGAAATGTCCACAAAAATGGGCAGTTGATGATTTTGTCCTGACTTGTCAAGGCTCTGAGCCCTGTGTCCTGCGGTAGATGCCTGTTTACCCACAGGCCAGAGTCATCCTTCAAAGTTGAGACAACCCTTAGACAAAGTTGGCCTCATCCGAAACCCCAGGGGTCCACCAGGCAGCGGGGCCAGCAGCACGCTGTTCACTGTCTGCAGTGGACATGGTGAATTGTGGATTGTGAGCAAGGTCATAGATGGCAATTAGCATTTAAGAAACTATGAGCAAAACTAAAAGGCAGACACTGTAGCTCCTACGGCTTGTATTATTCCAGGAGGATAACAGGACTATACACTCATCAAAATGTTCATGAATTATTTTTCTACGTGTGTGGTGGGGGCAGAAACAGTGGGAATGATGTTTCATATCCTAACATTTAACAACATCAAAAAACCAGGGGAATGTACCTTTGGTTTGGTAATGATTTGGTCTCTTCTCATTAATAGTCCTATGTAGATACCAATATTAGACAATTACAATGCAACATAAAGTACAGTGGCCTGGAGTTAGCACAAATGGGTTGAGGCCTCGCTCTATAACTTAGCTGTGTGACAAGGAGCAAGTTACTACCTATCCTAAGCCCCAGACATAAAACAGCGAGAGTCACACCTGCCTCCTAAGGGTGCTGCAATGATCGTACGAGATCATGGACGGGAGATGCTTTATCAGTAACAGAGCTCTGAACAAATGTTAGGGTTACAGTCATTTATAGTCACCTCCGACAGCAGGGACTTAACTGTCATTCCTTACCCAGCATGTACCAGCATGTATGAGATAAACCTCCAGGCTTCCTCCCTCTTCATAGGATTGTAGATAAGTGGACTCTCCAAGATGCCCGTGTCCAAGGTGATCCACTGTTTATAAGGCTTCCACACAGCATAGTAAATAAACACTGCCAGCTGACGGGGAGGGGCAGACATGAGTGTTAACCATACCTGCTGCAGAGGACCCACTCAAGCCCGTGGGCACTGCCTTTGTTTCAAGTGGTTAGCTCTCAAGTAGGCCACTTCACAGCACGTGCTCAGAGGATGACAGGGACTAAATTTCCATGCCATGCACCTGGCCATTTAACTCTGGTCCTATCCTACTTCCGCCAGTGGCTAGGAGCAGCCCTAGACCAAACTGTAGAGAAGACTCTCTCTGAGCCCCTTTTCCCTCTTAGATGCCCACTGCCCTCATCTTCCTACGCCCACCATTTGGTCTTTCGTTTACAACTTAGTGTGAAGTTGAGCGCTGGCTTCCAAAGAACAGGGTAGAGAGAGGGAAAAGTAGTAACTAAGTCTACAGCAGAAGGAACAGCAAACACGACCTCAAACAAGTGATGAAGGCTAGTGTCACCAGGAATGTAACGTAGCTGTCCCCAGCTCCCTGATGATGTGATGTGATGACAAGGACATGTCACCTCTACAGTGTTGTTTCCCAAAACCCATCCCTCCAGTCTAATCATAAGAAAAATGTCAGGTAAATCTCAATTGGGGGATATTGTACAGGATACCTGACCAGTACTCCTCAAGCTATCGAAGTCACAAAAAAACAAAGACAGACTGAGAAACTGTCCAGAGCAGAGAGACAGGAGACATGACAACTAAATGCAGTGTGACACCTGGGTTCCAGGGTAAAGGAGGGACATAAAGAGATTAATGGGAAAATTACTAAAATGCAAACTAAGTCTGCAGTTTACTTAATAGTGATATACTAATGTGAGCTTCTTAGTTTTAACGAAAATACTATGGAAATATAAGATAGTAACAATTTGAGAGACTGGGTGATGGGTATACAGGAACTCTCTGTACTTTCTACAAAGCTAAAATTATTCCAAAATAAAAAGTTTATTGGAAGTAAATTTTCATTTAAAAAAGTTGATCTTTCTGTGACAGGCAATAGCTCAGCACCTGCCCCATGGCCCTCCTGTGGAAAACTACCTTGTGCATAGAACTCCCTGTCTCGGCGGTCATGTTTTATACCATGTGACCTGATCCTCTTCTTTAACAGCCCCCCCCACACACACACACACACACACCCCTGACTGGACCACGGACAGGCCAGCCAGTCTGTACACTGGAAGGATAACATGAGGTGAGGTACTGAAGAAAAGCAGAAAGAAGAATTCTGATGGCACTCTAGCTGCAGGTTGTCTCACAATAAGACCCCTTGAGAAATTTAGACCCATGTCCCCCGAACCAAACAGCCTTGACGAAAGCTTCTTCCAGCAATGGCATCTTTACACGTTAGCTTTAACTTTAAGCCACAAGAAGCTACATCCCTGTGATAGTTCATTGTATGTGTCCGCTTGGCGAGACCACAGCACCCAGATAGCTGGTCAAACGCCATTCTAGATGTGTTTGTGAAGGTGTTTTTGGTGTGATTAATGTTTCAATCAGTAGACTTTGAGTAAAGCAGATCACCCTCCATAACACGAGTGGGCCTCACACTGTCCCTTGTGGGCCTTCGTACAACAAAGGCCGGCCTCCTCTGGAAAGAGGGAGTTCTGCCAGCGGGCGGCCTTCGGGCTCCAACACCAACTCTCATCCCCAAGGTCTCCAGTCTGCGAGCCTGCTCTGTAGTCTGTGAACTTGCCAAGCTTCCACAATCGCCTGAGCCAATTCCTTAAAATGAGTTCATCTCTCTCTTTCTTTCTCTCTCTCTCTCAACATATGTGTGTGTACACAGATGACTGATTGATAGAGATAGTGTGTATGTTTATGTGTACATATCCTATTGGTTCTGTTTCTCTAAAGAACCCTGACAAATACAGTCCCTGGTAAGGAAGATGAGGCATCAGTAGGAATTAAGAGGATTACATTAGGGGCTTCCTTATGCCTCTGAAGTCCTCTGCCAATTCCTTCATGAGTCTTCATGGTGAAGGAGACAAAGCTACATTTGATGAGGTTCAGAAGAAGCCCCGTTTTGGCCCAGTCACTTCAGTCATATACCAGAGACAAGTCATTGCACAGCTATGGGCCTTGAATTCTTTTCTGGAAAACAGGGGGGCTGACTAGATGGGAGGCTGAAAACACCATACATATTGCCCATTGTAGACATCATTAGAGGATCCCATGTTTTCCCTGCTGAAATTTGGAGGCAACCACTCTTGTAACTCTTATAACTCCTACTAGCCCAATTAAAGTTGGTTCATAAGACCAGATGAATTTGCAATCCCATGATTATTTGGTTTCTAAAGCCCCCACCAGCTAAAATGAAATGAAGCCACTGAAACTGTAGTCACTGCTGGGGAGGGGACTTGTTTCAAAAATAATGCTCAACCCACCCTGGCTGGTGTGGCTCAGTGGACTGAGTGCTGGCCTGTGACCAAAAGGTCGTTGGTTCGATTCCCAGTCAAGGCACATGTCTGGGTTGTAGGCCAGGTCCCCGTGGGGCCATGTGAGAAGCAACCACACATTGATGTTTCTCTCCCTCTCTTTCTCCTTCCCTTTCTCCTTCCCTTTCCCTCTCTCTAAAAGAAAATGAATAAAATCTTTAAAATAAAATAAGAAAAAGAATGCTCAACCCTTGGCTGAAAGTGCCTGGGTACATAGGAAAACTTGGGAAGAGAGCTCCGGAGAGGGTGAGGTGGAGCCCCGCGTGTGCTGTACTTGCCACCACCCACCTCTCTTCTTTATGTTCCCAGTCCCTGATCCAGCTCTGATCTAAACCTCCAGCTTGTTTGCGATTCCCCAGTGGTTCTTGCACTGGTGCTCACCACCCCGTGTATATTTACCTCAGCAAGACTGATGGAGATGATGAATACGGGGGGTGGGAGGCAGTTGGCTCTCTCCAAGTAAGTTCTTTGGGCATTTTTAGGAAGCATCCATTTTGAGACCATCTTGTGAACCTTTTTATTCTTGAAGGGATCTTCACCTTCCCCATCCTCTCTCATTTCCTCCTCTTCCTCCAGCGCTTCTTCCATGTCTCTACCCACATTCTCAATCTTCATCTCCAAACCATGAGTAGCAGCCATTGTCCTGCACCAGAAAGGGACATGAATGTCAGGGGAAAACATGACCCTACAGTCTTCCTGGTCCTTTCCTGGCTTCTCTGGCATGACCTTTGGTTTCCAAAGCCTTTCCTGTATGTTAATAGAAGGCAAGTGAAGACCTGGTGTCCCAATACTCATAATACCCATGCCCTCATCACCATTGTGTAATTGTGACAAAGTACTAGAGTCTCCCCAAGTGAGTGGGAGGACTCTCAAAAGTCACTTTGGGTTTCATCTACTGCCACCACCCAAGGGGTGGGCTAGAGCCTTGTGCTACCTGTACACCCCGTCCTTCCCCTCTGCCATGGACGTTCAAGTCAACCGTTAGCTTTGTCCTGAAGGTACTGTGTCTCAGAGACCAAACCATGCACAATACGTCACTGAACTCAGTTTTGTCTTAACTGAGCAAGCTCCTTTCCCCTCTTAGTTTCATCTTGCTCTATTCTCATGTTTCTTTTCTTTTTTTAAGATTTTACTCACTCATTTTTAGAGAGGAGAAAGAGAGGGAAAGAAACATCAGTGTGTGGTTGCTTCTCACGTACCCTTACTAGGGACCTTGCTAGCAACCCAGGTGTGTGCCCTGACTAGGGACAGAACCAGCGACCCTTTGGTTCACAGGCCGGCAAGGCACTCAGTCCACTGAGCCACATCAGCCAGGGTTACTCCCAGGTTTCTGATTCAGAATCAAAAGTCATTTGTTGAGCATCTGCTGTGTATGAGCTGAGGACTGTCTCATCTATTGACTCATGAGATCCCCACAACCCCAGGAGGTTGTCACCCCATTTACAGATAAAAGACTGAGTTTCCCACCCACCCACCTCCGCAAAACAGCATAACTTTGATAAGATTCAAACTTACATCTTCTATTTCTGCCTTAGCAGTGTCCTTCCTAAGTTACCACAACTGCCCATTCTGTAGCACACTTGAGTTAACAGGGCCATTCCTTACTGGGTCTTCAGATGCATCATCAACACCCTTGGTAAAACACATCTTCCCAACAACTCTCTGACACGCAAATCCCTTAGCTGAGTGTCTACTAATTTCTACATCCAGGATTCCCTTGAACTCAATCCTTAACATTTATCATTCGGACAATTATTCAACAAACATCGATTGAAAACCTACTATGTTTCGGGCCACCAACCCTATCCCAAAATGTTTCCAGTGTGATAGAGGGAACAGAGGTCAATGACAATCACACAGATAATTGTATCATTACAACTGCGTCAGTAATGCCAAGCAGATGCCAGGATCCCTGACCGCACACCTGTAACAGAGAGGCTTTGCCTGCACACCCTCCCCTCTTCCTGTGCCCTGGTGCCATCTGCTTGTCCTTCTTTTGGTTTGGGTCTGTTACTTTCCACCCCCGGTTAAACAGCTTAAGTCACTCAATCAAATGTTTCATGGTCAAAATAAAGCAAGGAGTGAGGGCAGGGCTCAAATATGTTAAAAGAAAGAAATCATGTTGCAAACTAGCACATAGTGATGATCTAATGTTTGTAAGAAGTAATATACTAACACACAGCCAGGAAGAAATCTGGAGAATTAACCATAATTATATCTGCATGGTGGGATTTCCTGGAGTTTGCCCTCTGTGTAGGAGTGGTCCCAGATTTGGAGGAGCCTAAAGCTTGAATGATGTGGGGGGGGGGGGGTGGTTTCTATAGGAAAAAATTATATAAATTAAAGTTGCAAAATAAAAAAAATTTACAAATGTAGATACATGGCCTTAGAAGGAATCCAGGTGAGAGGTATGAAACTTGCGCTTTATTAGTTGCACAAATAATCCATTTCTGTGTCTATTTTTAAGTACATATTACTATTTTAATTTTTTAAGTCAAAATTTTTGAAGGTTTTATTTATTTATTTTTAGAGAGAGGGGAAGGGAAGGAGAGAGGGAGAGATATCAATGTGTGGTTGCTCTAACATGCCCCCAGCTGGGAAGTAGGCCCCCAACCTAGGCATATGCCCTGACTGGGAATCGAACCAGTGACCCTTTGGTTTGCAGGCCCACACTCAACCTACTGAGCTACACCAGCCAGGGCCATATTACTATTTTAATTTTAAAAACCTAATAAAGCTGTACCTATGAGACCTTTTCTTGACCCCTAAGTCCCAACTACTATACTATGTCTCCCTCCCCCTTTGTAGCCCAGTGCCCTGAAGGATGGGTTTGTGCCCACTAACCATCTTGTCCCCTGGATCCCCCATCGAAACTGCTCTCATGAGTTACGTCCTTCAAACACATCCTCTTCAGTAGCGATGTGGGGGTCCTAAGGGTGTGTGTATGCAGAACCCCCTTGGCATTTCAAAGCATATCCCCATGCACAATCTTACGTACTCCTCAGAACAATCTGTGAAAATAAAGAGAAGGCAAGCAGCATGTTCCCAGTTTTCTCTGGGTCTTCAGCCTCGCCAACAGGATGTCTCTGCTGGAATCCCCTCATCCCCACCTTTCATCCGAACCACATTCCATTCGCTGACTGCCGGCTCCCTCTCCCCAGCCGTCGGCATGCCTCTGTGCACTTCAACAACAACACTCTCTTCCTGCCGCTGGGCTCCTCTCACTAGATGAAGACGGGCACAGCAGCAAGGTCACAAGAAGACAGGAACACAGGCTTTGTTGCAGGCCAGGACTAGGGAACAGCAGGTCTTATTTTCCTTTGCAGCCCCAGCCAGTAGCCCTGGGCCTGGTACCACAGGCCACTGACTGGTGGTTGCCAGGGCCTGGGAGAGCAGGAGTGGGGAGTTGGTGTTTAACGGGTACCAACTGTCAGTTTGGGAAGATGAAAAAGTTCTGGAGATGGATGGAGGTGATGGCTGCACAGTGTAAATGTAGTTAATGTCTCTGAACTGGCTATTTAAAAATGGTTAGAGTGGTAAATTTTATGTTACAGATATTTTACCACACATGAAAACTAAACAGTAATACAAATTTTAAAAGTCGTTATGAGGACTAGATAAAATAGAGCGTTTCTCACCAGTCTGTACTTTAAATAGCATCTTACACTACTGATATTTTCAGCTTAGTCTGATGCTTCTAAACTCCCTAAAGGGCCCCAAAGTAGTTTCAACTATAATACTTTTTAAAGCATGAGCAGTGGAGCCAGATGACTGAGATTAAAACACAGCTCTACTACATACTACCTGTAAGTAATCTAAATTCTCTGAGTTGCAAATGACACTTTTTTAAAAAAATGTAACTTTTTTTTAGAGAGCAAGAGGAAGGGAAAGAGGGAGAAGAGAGAGAAACTTTTATTGTCCCACTTATTCATCCCTTCATCGGTTGATTCTTGCGTGCGCCCTGACCGGGGATCAAACCTGCCACCTTCGTGTATGGGGACAACACTCTAACCAGCTTAGCTATTATGACAGGTCTCAAATTACATTTTTTAAAATATATTTTTAAATATTTTATTTATTTATTTTTAGAGAGTGCGGAAGGGAAGGAGAAAGAGTAAAGAGAAACATCAATGTGTGGTTGCCTTTCCCGTGTCCCTTACTGGGACCTGGCCTGCAACCCAGGCATGTGCCCCAACTGGGAATCGAACCAGCAACCCTTTGCTTCACAGGCCCATGCTCAATCCACTGAGCTACACCAGCCAGGGCTCAAATTACATTTTTTAAAATTGTGGTTAAATACACATAACATAATATTTACCATTTTAACCATTTTAAACTGTACTGTGAACAGAGTTGCTATGAACATCCCTGTACAAGGTTTTTTTTTTTACATCTATTTTCAATTCTTTGGGCATATAACTAGGAGTGGAATTGCTGGGTCATGTGGTAATTTTATGTTTAACTTATGAGGAAAGCCTTGGGTTGGATTCCATTTTAAAGTGGAGATGATAATAGCACTTACCTCATAGCATTGTTGGGAGGATTTTTGAGATAATGCATGTAAAACACTAGAATAATAGTATTTGGCATGTGGTAAACACTCCATAATTGTTACTTATTATTGGCTATGAGTGAATGGGTGGGTGTGTGGATGGGTGAATGACTGGAGATCCAGTCAATTGTATTTCATTAAGCAAGGTTCCACATTACAATAGGTTATATTCAATAAATTGGGGAAGAAGAGAATTCCCCTTTTGTTTTGATTTTTCCCAGCAACTCTTTTGAAACAAAAAAGAGAAGACTTCTTCCCTCCCCATATCTTCGACCCTTCCACTCACCCAGCCTTGCAGGGTCAGACAGTACATCCATAGACCCAACTATTTTATTAATTTTCCTTGAATATTAATGATCATTTCTAGTTTATTGTCACTTCTCCTGATTGGCAAGACACAGTGAGGGTTCAAGATTAGCAGTTTTATTTTTTTTATAAAGATGTTATTTATTTATTTTTAAAGAGAAGGGAAACGAGGGAGAAAGGGTGAAAAACACCAATGTGAGAGAGAAACATCGATCAGTTGCCTTTTGGATGTGCCCCGATCAGGGATGGAACCTGCAACCCAGGCATGTGCCCTGACTGGGAACTGAACCAATGACCTTTGGCTCTGCAGGCGGATGCCCAACCAACTGAGCCACACTGGTCAGGGCAAGTATTATCGGTTTCAACCACACATGTTAAAGGATTTTAAAAAATAAGTCCAAATAGGGATGATTCACATTGTATTAATAAGCTCCACTGTAAATTTAAGCACCACACATGATCATGGTATGAGGAAATAAAATTCCACATTATTAACAATGTAACCTGACGTCTATAAAAGAAGCTAGAAAAATGGGGATTACAAGCCCTGGCTGGTGTAGCTCAGTGGATTGAGTGCGGGCCTGCGAATCACACGATCACGGTTCGATTCCCAGTCAGGGCACATGCCTGGGTTGCAGGTCAGTTCGGATGAATGAGAGGTAACCATATATTGATATTTCTCTCTCTCTCTCTCTCTCCCTCTCTCTCCTTCCCTTCCCCTCTAAGGTAAATAAATAAGAAGAATTTTAAAAATTAAAAAAAAATAATTAATTTTTAAAAAAAAGAAAAATGAGGATTACATTCCCCCTCCCCCACCACAATTTTCTCTTTTCTGCAGATTACAAATTTTCCAGAAATTCGACAACTTCAGGCCCACCATGGTAGGTATTTTAGTGAAATATCTTTCCTGGGTTGCAAAGATGCCTGACCCATTGGGTTTCACCAGGACTCCCTGCGCGTCCGCCTTCTTCCTTGGCATCTGCGGTGACAGGATCTGATGTGGAGGCCTCGCTACCTGGGGCTCTAGCAACAGGTGGACGCACCTGTCGTGACTGCAGCATTTTGCTGTCACCTCTGTCCTCAATCGCTATCACGTTCTGGCTTCCGTACCTGTCTGCGTGCCCTGCTTCGCCGAATCTCCAACATCTGGTCCTGGATGCTCACAGGTGCTGCTTCCAGTCCCTCACATGCCCCAACCTCCCCACTCCTGTTTGCTTTCTGCTCCCACACTTGAATGTCTGAGCACCGTCCACCTCCTTGGAAACAACTAATCAGCTGACAGTGATGAGAAAGACTGAGCCGTGCTGACCCATAGGCGGCTGTGTGGACGTGGGGCGTGGTTATGGGGTGTAAATTGATGCAGCCTTTGGGGAAAGCAAGGGGCAGTATCTGTGAATTATGAAGAGTGGATCCATCCTACACCCAGAAATATACCCTACAAATGAATCTGAGCAAGTACACAAAGCTGTCTCTTAAAGATATTCTGTGTAGCACTGTTTATAGTGGTGAAAAATTACAAAGAACCTGAATGTACTTTCAGGGTGGTTGCATTTCTGAGTTCTGATCCTTAGGTAGTTCTTCCTTATACTGTGCTGAAATCTATTCACCAGCACTCTGCTCCTGGGTCCAAGGTTCTCCTCCCTACGGTCTCACAAAGCAAGTCTAACCTGAGGTCATGTTATTCATTTTGTCCCTGCATGGGTGTAACCTCTGTAGGTCAAAGTCAGGCTAGAATATCTGGGAGAAGACTTTAGATTAGGAGAATTTTTAGAAGTCCAATTGAACAGCAGTCTCAAAACAAGCCAGCCATGATGACAACACATTATAGACTCGCATAGTTACCCAGGGATCCACAGGTATCAAATTATTTACTTGGCCACTCTCGTCGCAGTGTTACTCACTGAGTGGAATTACTTACTGCACTGACTGCTTTCTCACTCACTAAGCAAAGATTGTGCAGGTTCCTGGGACTTTCTTTAGTGTTGGCTTGATGTCATGCTTCACCTTTTCTCTACAGCAAATGGCAGCCCACTCTAACTTGAAATCACACACATACCTTGCAAAAACGCTGTAAATTATATAAATATCCAGGCACTATGCTATATACAAATTAATAATGTCAACTGTATTTGAAAAAATAAAAAATTAAAAACAAAAATAAAATTTAAAAATACAAAATCACACACACATATTAAAACGTTCTCGTCCTATTGAGAGGGAACAACGGGGGTAGATTGTTAGTGTGGACGAAAAGAGCACATACTAAGCCTGATGAGCTCAGAGGAGGTCTTCATGTTGGCGTTACAAACTCAGAGACCAAAAGTAACCACACAGGATGGTCTAAACATAAAAATTCCTAACTAAAACCAGGTCATGACAGTAGTCACATCCTAGACCTGTAACTTCCTTGACAAAGGTCAGTCTTTACCTTCAGTGAGCCTGTCTGTTGTCTTTTTGGATATAAAATAGCATACCTTTGAAATATCAGAGTAATCCCTTTTCCCAGGCCCCTCAGAGTACACCCACCCCACCAGAGAACCAGACCACCGAACCTCTCATTTTTATCTCATTCCCCACGTACCATCTCTCTGTGCTCTAAATGGAATTAACTTTCCTGTACCCACCAATGTAAAAGCCCAGCATTTGTTTATTTTGGCCAAATGCAGGCCCTGTTTCTATTCTCGTCCACAGCAGCGCTCACCGTGCTGTAAACATTGAGAGGAAGGAGGCTGGAAACAAGCGCCATAAATGTCTCCTGCCCTTAATGAGTATCTTAGATTGCTAATCCAGAAAAAAATACAAGCCTCTTAAATGTATCATTTTGGATGTTGTCAGACAGAGAGGTGTTAACCCCAGAGATTTCCCCATTTGCTTTCTCCCACCCCCTTAATCCGCCACCAATGAATGTCATGTAACCTCCTTTATATCTCCTCTTTTAACTCTAATATATAAAATAAGCTGCCAAATTGCCACTCTCCAGAGCATTTTCTCAATTTATTGAGATTTTGCTTCCTAGAAATTGTCATCAGTTTGGTTCAAATAAAATCTTAAGAATTTTCCACAGGTTTGGATATTTCTTATGTCGACGTTAGAGAGAATGTCTCTGGAGAAGTATAAAAGACTCATAGCCTTCTGGTTCCAAGTGGAGATGTTCCCCCTGCACCCCAAGAACCAAAGACCTTCCTTTCATGGCCAGCAAGTACTCTTCAAAAGAGGAAAAGTAGAAAGAACTTCCCTGCTTCCTGACCTTACCTGGTAGCAGCATTGCTTGTATTATGAATCACGGAGTAGGTGTGTTGGCCAAGGATTAGAAAGGGCAGGGCTGTGCTCATTTACCCAGAATAGTAGCCTGCCTTTTTCCATTTTTTTATTTGAATTTATTGGTGTGACACTGGTGTGCAAAGCCGTACAGATTTTGCATGTACAACCCAGTAACATCATCTGCACACTGCACTGGCCGCTCACCGTCCCTGCAAAGGCTCTTTCCATCCCCATTTCCACCCCCTCTGCCCCTCCGTCCAACTCCACCCAGTCCCCACCCCCTTTCCATCTGGCCGTCAACACACTGTTGTCTGCCTTAACGAACAATCTGTAGAATTACCAATTTCCATAAGGAGCTCCACACAGGAGGCCCTTGACATCAGCAGGGGATTTTTCCACAGACCCTGCAGGTGTCCTCATTCACTGTAATGCCACACAGTGTCCCCCAAACTTACGCTGTAAAGTGGAGCCAGAGGGTGTTCAGTGATTTCATTTCAGACCCTTAATGACTCTATAACTGCAAAAGTAAAGTTATTTATAAAATCTGTCGGGTGAGGGGTATCAGCCATGTTCAACTCTGCACCTGAGTTCCCAAAAAAGAAAAGAAAAAAGAAAACTTGGTTTGTCAGTGGTACTTCTTTTCAGCTTCTGTGAAGTTTAATCTCTCAAAGAGTAGTTTCCGTGCTAGCTGAAAAACTTACTAAAATCACTTCCCAAAGCATTTGTCCTGGTATCTGTGAGATACGGGTGGTGGGTCACTGGACCGCAGAGATCCTACACACCATCCAACTTGACATTCCGTACCAATGTATCTAAAACTCCTCTTTGTGGGAAAAAAAGTCACTTTCTCAGGCCTCTTCACTTTGTTTCCATGTTTAGCACTGGCACTATCAAGTGGTCTGTTTTTCTGCATCTCCTGTACTCCTCCAACAAGAAACAAAGACTTTAGTCACGTGTGCATGTTACGTAAAGGCAGCATCACTGGTGGAGAATAAATAGTATAGTCACATGAGAGGTCAAGGCGGAACAGTAGGTCTGGCTCACTGTTATTTCCTTTTTTTAATTAATTTATTTCTTTTTAGACAGAGGGGAAGGGAGGGAGAAAGAGAGGGAGAGAAACATCAATGTGTGGTTGCCTCTCACATGCCCCCTACTGGGGACCTGGCTTGCAACCTAGGCATGTGCCCTGACTGGGAATCAAACCTGTGACTCTTTGGTTTGTAGGCCAGCGCTCAATCCACTGAGCCATACCAGCTAGGACCAGCCATAACCATATTTCAATTTATTCATTTATAATAGGCCATTGTAATGAAATACAAAAACTGTAAGTGATGGATCTGCACATGTGGAGGACTTCCGGTGCATTGTTTTAACAACACTTACGTAGTGAACATTAGTCAGTTTTCTTGGGGAATTCCTCATCTGATGAATCTTGGTGGGCAGCAGGGACCACTTCCTACTACAGAAGCCCAGGCTAAAAATACTCACTTTTTCCAGTCCTTAGCAACTAAGACTAAGGTACATGACATAGATTTGACCCATCAGCTGCATTTGCTCAGGATACTTCGGGCCAGAGCTGGGGGTGGGGAAAATTCCTTATGGCAGTGGCAGCACTATCTGGTGTCCAGTGCTAGTCGTACCTTTGACAAAGGCGGCAGTAACGTGCATACAGCAGAGACAACGAGGCTCAAGTCCCCCCTAACTCTGAGAGACGGTGCGCTCACAGCCACCGTGAACCATCCGCACCAGACCAGAAGTTCCCCAAACTGGCCGTACCTGAGCACCAGCCCCGGCACTTGCTTTTCATACAGACCCCTGGGTCCATCCTGAAGAACCTAATTTAACAGATTCGGCAGGTCTCTGACAAGTACACCAGTGAAGTGGAGGCAGCAGCCCCTTTGAGAATCCCACGCTTGGGCTCTCCAAGGGCCATTCCATCCCACATGTCTGTGATCTTCTAATGGAAGGCAGAGATGGTTTCATGACTGTATTCCTCGTGCCCCAAAAGTTTCTGGCACATAGGAGGTGCTCAGAAAATACTTGTATCTAAGTAAAGGGTGAACAGAAACTCCCTGCAAGTTTTCAGTAAACCTAAAATTATTCCAAAACAAATAGTTTATTGAAAAGAATACTGGAAAGGAAGGAAGAAAGGAGGAAAGTAGGTAAGGAGAAAAAGAGGGAGGAGGAAAGGTAAGAAGGTATAAAAGAAGGAAGAAAGAGGGAAGGAGGGAAGGATGAAGGATGAAGGATGGGAGGAGGGGGACAAGGAATTTTACGTGCATCACCTGAACTAAGCCTATATCACTGTGTGTTGAAAAGCACCTCCCATCTCGCTTTTCCTCTGCGCACACCCCCCACCCCATCCCACCACATTATTACTCTGCCGCCACGGGCTGCGAGAGGAGACCTGTGGAGCCACCGTGCTGCAATGGCTGCAGAAGGGCCTGTGGCCTTTCTGTGAGGGGCACTGTTCCTTGTGCTTGGCACTGCAAAGACCCGAGTCTTACTCCCAGCATCCACACCTAATTTCACTGGCCCTCCGTTTGCTCAGCTGTGACAGAGCTCCTCTGTCCCCTGCATATCTTACAGAATTATTATAAGGATCAAATGAAATAAGAGCTGTCACATTACTGAGCACCGTGTGCCGGGTTCCATACTAAACACTTTATGGGCAGTCTCTTTGTTAATTTTCACAACCACCTTGTACAATAGGATAACAACACCTCTCTCTTATGGATAACAAAACTCAGGCATCCAGGAAACTTGATCAAGGTCATACAGCCAGTGAGGGGAGGGCTGGGGGACGAGCCCAGGGTGTCCAACTCCGAGAACCGAAGTGTTCTCTGCCCTGTGACTTCAACACACCCAGCGTCACAGAAGTGTACATCGCTATTTTGATTATTTCCACCCCTTCCTTCCCTCTACCCTAATCTCCCTCTTCACCTTCCAGCTCCCCAAACAGAACAGACTAGACCCTGGGAGCTCCCAAATGGGGGCTGCCAAAGAACTGGCAGGACTCCAGCCCTGAGGACGGGACTGGGAATCCCCGCCACTCCTGTCGCTGCCACAGGGAGTCAGCGTGGACACAGGCATCCAGGAAAGGAAAGGGTTTGCCTGTCTGAGAAGCCAGAGGGCTAAGCCAGGCTCACCTTCCTTTCTTCGCCTCACCCAGGGGAGGCCACAACTCCTCTTTGACAGAAGAGAGTTCAGATCATTTGCTTGCGTTTCTTTCCTAGCTGCATTCAAACAAGTGGGTTCTAAATGTCTGAATTGTCTTTTTAAACTGCTGGCCCCACCCATTCACTGGTACCAGGCAGGCTCCTGCCGAGGCTGTGTGCAGCCTTGATGTGGCTGGCCGGCAGGCTATGCGGGGCAGCAGGCTATGCTGGGTGTACCCAATTGCTGCCCAGCTGGGCCTGGCCAGGAGGCTTTTGGTGATGTTGCTAGGCAACCTGAGTAATTGGAGAAGCCACAGATTGGGCTACTGGGCCACAAAGATTAACAGTGTCCTTCGTCATACTGCAAACCATCATTATGCCCAATTCCAGAGGCCTGTAGCAATCTCTGTGGTTATGACCTGAAAGAGTGCCTTTTTAGCTACAGAAATTGAGAGCCAGCTTTTCAATATTATGGGTTTGTGGCTGTGGTTGTTTCTTTTTGCTACATCTCTGAAGATACACTTGGAATAAATATGCAAAAGATTTAAAAAAAAAATACCCTTTTCCCCAAAAGCTGTTCTTCTTCCTGAAGCAAAGCACTCTTGTTCTCAATTGTGAGGGCAACCTAGGTAGGGATACTCTGCTCCCTAAGGTCTCCGCATGCCCACTGCATGTTAAAAGCTTCTTCCTTGGAATCCCACAACTGTGTCATGGTTCAGGGTTGGGGACCAGGGCCTTGGTCATGTCTTTGTGTCCTTCTCATTCCAAGAAAATCATGATGCCTCCCTTTCCCGGTCTCCAGAACCACTTTTACTTATCCTATTTTAATGGCTCCGCCCAGGTGCCCTGTGAAGAAGACATCATCATTATTCCTAGTTTATAGAGGAACAACTAAGGCCAGAGAAGGCACCCATGATTACATACCAAGTCACAGCAAAGCTGCGGCACCAACCCATTTTTCTGAGGCCAGACCCTGGGCTCTCCACCATACCAGAATGCCTCTGCACAGAGCTATTTAAGATGTTACATATGTTTTTGTACCCTATTGGAATATGAAAAATAGTAATAATAATACACACTTGTGAAGAGACACAGAATTTCACCCTATATCTTATAATATCCTCAATTCATCATGCATATTGATGAGGGTCAGTCTTTCAAAGCTGCTTCATGTACACTGAGGAAAACAGTCTGCAAGAATTCCCAAGGGTGGACACATTATTTAACTAGTTTAACAGATAGAGCACAACAGAGCATGGGGCTGAAGGAAGACCCCAACCCTGAGCCACCTCCTTAATTCAGTAAGTTAACTTTACTTGATAGCATTATGACACTATATCGGTCTCTTAAGGAAGGAGGCAGAATCATTGCTTTCATTACATATTGTATGTATAGGTATTTTTCAAAAAGACTTTCACTGCTTCATCCACAATGTTTCTTAAATGGAGGTGCATTGACAGTGACCAACTGTGCTGGTTTGCATGGGGCTAGGGATTTCTTGGGATGTGGGACTTGGGCAAACTGAGGACAGTTGGTCACCCTATCACTGACCCCCTACCTCAGAATCATCAGAGGACGTCAGGTGAAGATGGCCGGTTCCAGTCCTAGGGCAGTGGTCCTTAACCGTGGCTACACATCAGAACTGTCCCAGGAAACTGTAAAAAGCACTGTTGCCTGAGCTTGGCCCAGATCAATGGAATCAGAGCCTCTGGGCTGGGGCTGGGGCACTGGTGGTTTTCACTGGCAACCAAGACTAAAAGCTCCTGCCCCGGAGATTTGGATCTAGAGGGTCTAGGCTAGGGTCTTGCTCAGGAATCTACATGCTTTTTCAACAACACCCCAGGGGATTCTTACGTATACCACAGTCATAACCAGTGCTGTGTGCACTCCTTGGACAAGCACACCTGGAATGCCTCATATATGACAGGCTCTAGAAATGCAAAGAAAAAACAAACAGAAGAAAACCTCCTGTTCCCCAGGCCCTCCCTGTGCAGTGGGGTATAGAGACCTATAAACTGTCTCAACACTGTACGCTGTGATTTTAAATTTAAAAGTGGGTCAGCATCATCAGGGTGGTTGTGGTTACTCAGTTTCCAGAAGCCTTGTGTGGTAGATTAAAGATGGAGCATGTGATTTTCCACTCCTTCCACCGAGAGGTGGGGTTCGCTCCTCCTCTCCTTGAATCTGGGCCAGTCCTGTGACTGGTTTTGACCAATAATTCGTGGCAGAAGTAGTGCTGGATACCTCTCAAGGTCGGGTCTTAAGAGATCTGTAGCCCTCACTTTTGTCCCTCTTGGAATGCTCCCTCTGTGAGGCCTGACACCATATAAAAGAGGTTGACTACCCTGCCCTGTCTGGGTGGCTCAGTTGATTGAACATCGTCCTGCAAACTGAAAGGTTGCCAGTTCAATTTCTTGCCAGGGCACATACTGGGTTGCAGGTTCAATTCCCTGTTGGGGTACATACGAGAGGCAATCAATCAATGCTTCTCTCCCTCTCTTTCTTCCTCCTTTCCCTTCTCTCTAAAAAAATAAATAAATAAAATCTTCTTTTTTTAAAGATTATTTATTTATTTATTTTTAGAGAAAGAGGAAAGAAGGAAGAGAGGGAGAGAAACATCAAGGTGTGATTGCCTCTCACGTGCCTCCCCCCACACAGTGGGGGCCTGGGCTGAAGCCCAGGTATGTACCCTGACTGGGAATTGAACCGGTGACCCTTTGGTTCACAAGCTGACACTCAGTCCTCTTAGACACACTAGCCAAGGCTAAATAAAAAAAATCTTTTTTTTTCTTTTTTTAATATTTTATTGATTATACCATTACAGTTGTTCTATTCCCCCTCTTCATTCCCCTCCACCCTGCACACCCCCTCCCCCACCATTCTCCCCCCGTTAGTTTATAACCACGTGTCTCAAGTTCTTTAGATTCTATATTTCCCCTACTATTCTTGCCCTCCCCCCATCTATTTTCTACCTACTCTCTATGCTATTTTCTGTACCTTCTCCCCCCTTCTCCTCCTCCCACTCCCCTGTTGCTAACCCTCCATGTGTTCTTCATTTCTATGGTTTCACTCCTGATGTAGCTGCCCTCTTGGTTTGCTTTTGTTTTAGGTGTGGTTGTTAATAATTGTGAGTTTGCTGTCTTTTCACTGTTCATATTTTTCATCTTCTTTTTCTTAAATAAGTCCCTTTAGCATTTCATATAATAAGGGCTTGGTGATGATGAACTCCTTGAACTTGACCTTATCTGAGAAGCACTTTATCTGTCCTTTCATTCTAAATGAAAGTTTTGCTGGATAAAGCAATCTTGGCTGTAGGTCCTTGGTTTTCATGACTTGGAATACTTCTTTCCAGCCCCTTCTTGCCTGTAAGGTCTCTTTTGAGAAATCAGCTGACAGTCTGATGGGAACTCCTTTGTAGGTGACTGTCCCCTTATCCCTTGTTGCTTCTAGGATTCTCTCCTTCATTTTAGTCTTGGCTAATGTAATTATGATGTGCCTTGGTGTGTTCCTTCTTGGGTCCAACTTCTTTGGGACTCTCTGAGCTTCCTGAATTTCCTGGAAGTCTATTTCCTTTGCCAGACTGGGGAAGTTCTCCTTTATTATTTGTTCAAATAAGTTTTCCACTCATGGCTGTTTCTTTCCCCCTTCTGGTACCCCTATAATCCGGATGTTGGAACGTTTAAAGATGTGTCCTGGAGGTTCCTAAGCCTCTCCTCTTTTTTTTGAATTCTCATTTCTTCATTCCTTTCTGGTCGGATGTTTCGTTCTTCCTTCTGGTCCATTCCATTGATTTGAGTCCCAGTTTCCTTTCCATCGCTATTGGTTTCCTGGACATCTCCCTTCAGTTCAATTAGTTTAGCCTTCATGTGTTCCTCTAATTTGTGACTATAATCAACCAGTTCTGTGAGCATCCTGATAAACAGTGTCTTGAATTGTGCTTCTGAGAGGCTGGCAATTTCTTGGTCGCTTAGAGTTATTGGCTCTGGGACTTTGAGTTCTTCTTGCGCCATCTTTTGGGCTGTTCGTGCCTGTTCCGTTGCAGGATCGGAGCCCTAAGGTGTTCACTAGCGCAGGGCAACTAAGTCACTGGGTTGTGACACTGTATGTGGAGGGGGGGTCAACGAGGAACAATGGCATCCCATCTGCCGCCTGCCGCCACAGCCCCCACCGGTGCCGCAGCTGCCACAGTCACCGGGCCCACACGCTTCGTCCCACTGCACACGAGTGTGACACCACCATCAGCCCTCGCCCCCTGGGGCCTGCGTGGTCCGTCTCACTGTGCTAGAATGTGCGACCTCGGTCAGTCTGCCCCACACCCACACTGGGTCCGGGCCACTTCCGCGCCTAGGCCACTTCCGCGCCTAGGTCGGATCTGTCCTGCCCGACCCAGCTCTTCTGCTGGCTCCGCCCCTCTTACCGTCCCCATTGAATGGTTAGTGGTTGTCGGACTTCCGCATAATTCAATTTTCTGGTTTTTTTGGCTGTGTCTGAGTTCTCCAAACCTTTGTTGTATTCAAACTTGGTTGTGGGAGAAGGCACAGTGTTTCCACCTATGCCTCCATCTTGGCGGAAGTCTAAATAAATAAAATCTTAACAACAAAAAAGAAAGGTTGACAATCCTGAGGCCACCGTGCTGTGAGGAAGCCCAAGTTACTCGTGTGCAGAGGCCGTGTGGAAAGCACCCATGTGCCAGACCTAAGAGTGAAGCCATCCTGGATCTTCCAGCCTAGTCCACCCACCAAATGAATACACATGCTCCCTGACTTACGATAGGGTTACACCCTGATAAATCCATTATAAGTTGAACATATCATAAGTTGAAAGTGCATTTAATAAACCTACCAAACATCATAGATGTGCTCAGAACACTTACATTAGCCTACAGTGGGACAAAATCATCTCACTGTGTCACTGCCCAGTATCACAAGAGAGGATCATACTGCATACTCTAGCCCAGGAAAAAAATAAAAATTCAAGGTACAGTTTCTACTGAATGTACATCACTTTCTCACCATTGCAAAGTCAAAAAAATCATAAGTCAAACCATTGTAATCTGGGAACCATCTGTCCAGCCAAGTGATTGCTCCCCGCTGACACCACATGGAGCAGAAGAACTGCTCAGCTGACTGTGCCCCGATGCCAGACCCGTAGAATCATGACAAAATAATTCACTAAGTTTGGGGGTAATTTGTTATACAGCAATAGCTACCAACACACTCCATTAGAACTAGAAGACAGAGGACATCCCATACCATTCTACCTTTCCATTTCCATTGTTCACTTCATAGCCCTCCAAAAAATAGAGTACAGTTAGTCTCCATCTGTGTTTCCACTCCTGCTCCCCTCCAAAACAAAACAAAAACACAACCGTAAATCAGAAATATCAACTCTCTGCTTAAAGTCCTTCAGTGGTTTCCCACTGTCTTTCAGATAAATGCAGGATCCTTACTATGGCTGATTATACCCTGATGATGTAGCTCCTGCCTCGTTTGTGGAATTAACCACTGTCCCCCAACACGTCTGTGCTGCAACCACAGGGCCTCCGTTCAATCCTGGGAACACACCAAGTTCTCTCCTGCCTCAGGGTCTTTGCACTTGGTGTTCCCTCTACCTACCTTTTCTCCATCCCTCACACACACCCCAACACATTCATATAAGGCTAGCTCCTTCACTTCCCTAATAATTCAGCAAGTAAGTGAAGAATGAAGGAAGAAGGAAGTATGGAAGAATAGAGCACTGAAATTACAGTAGTCAGAAAACCTTGATTCCTGCTCCAGTTCTGGCCCTGCTTACCTAACCAGGTGCTCACCTCGCCTGATCAGAATCCGTGTCCCCACCACGATGCACATGACCAGAATGTTTATGTGTGCCACACACCAGAAGTCTTCACAGTTTTTGCTCATGAGTCCCCATAAGAATTTTTAAATTCTTATTCTCTCACACATTTAAAAATAATAACTGAAGTTATTTTTCATGCCCTGGCCAACATAGTTCAGTTGGTTGGGCATGTCCTGCGAAGCAAAAGGTTGCCAGTTTGATTCCTGGTCAGGGCACATGCCTGGGTTGCGGGCCTAGCCCCTGGCTGGGGCATGTGTGAGAGGTAACCGATTGGTGTTTGTCTCTTACATCATTGTTTTTCTCCTTCCCCTCCCCAATAAATGAATGGATGGATGGATAGATAGATAGATAGATAAAATCTTTTAAAAATTATTTTTTCATGAGTAAAAACAGGTTCCAAGGTGGAATTTTCTGGCACAGTTTTTATTAGAGACATGATTTAGATATACAGGGTCCAGCACAAATAACTCCCCTCTTTTATTACAAAATCATAAGCATGTAATATGTAATTCTGTAATATAACAGTATCACACTCAAGCACACCATACGGCATTTTAGGTGAAATGTTCAAATTAGAACTACAAATCACTACACCCGCATTACTACCCTACCAGCCACACTCACACAGGCCTCGCTTCTGCAGGGCCCTGTGCTTTCATCCAAACCTGGAGGCCACAGCTTCAGCCCGCTCAGTTTATGGGACTGGTCTGCCGTAGAAACCGACGGTCAAAGCCAGCCCTCACTGCCAAGCCGATCAGCCAGACCAGGAGAATGTTCTGCCTGTACGAAAACCCACCTTCATTTTCAAAAATTTCTATAAATGAGCTCATTTGCATCCCTCTGCCAACTGGCTCAGATCCCAATTATAATTTTACAAGACATAGATAAAAAGGTAAAGCATTGATGTTTAGAGTAGCACAATGGTTCAGAGCGCACATTCTAGAGGAAAGGTACAAGAGTTCAAACCCTGATTTTGCCACTTACTAGCTCTATGACCTTGGGCAACTTATCAAACCTCTGGGTGTCTTGGGAACCTCATCTGTAAGAGGAGAAGAATGAGTATCTACTTTATAGATCTGGTATGCATATCAAATGAGTTAATTAATCCGTAAAACCCTTAGAACAGTGTCTGGCACATAACTAACATTAAACAAGCACTTTTTTAATTTTTAAAAGATTTTATTTATTTATTTATTTAGATTATTTTTTAAAGATTTTATTTATTTATCTTTAGAAGGGAAGGGAAAGAGAGAAGGAGAGAAACATCAGCGTATGGTTGCCTCCCATGAGTCCCCTGCTGGGAACTGACCTGCAACCCAGGCATGGGCCCTGACTGGGAATCTAACCACGATTGCGTGGTTCGCAGGCCCGCGCTCAATCCACTGAGCCACACCAGCCAGGGCAAGATATTATTTATTTTTTAGAGAAAGGGGAAGAGAGGGAAAAGAGAGGAATGTGTGAGAGAAACATTGATCAGTTGCCTCTCACTCACCCCCAACCAGGGACCTGGCCAGCAACTCAGGCCTGTGCCCTCACAGGGAATCAAACCAGTGACCTTTCAGCTTGTGGGACAACACCCATCCCACTGAGTCACACCAGTCAGGGCAGTTGTTTTTTTTTTTTTAATAAATACTGTCAGTCTGTAGTAAGGCACCACCCCTTCAGTTTACTTTATCTAATCTCTCTCTGCTTAATCTCTCTGGAACAAAGCATTCTCCAATTATCCTTTTGATTGTTATAATCCCAAGGAACTCACCATAAAGAGATTCAGTAAGGATCTAGTAAAGCCAGAGAAGGGGAACACTGAAAGCGAGTTGAAAGGAGAATTTAAAAGAATCAAGACAAGCGAGTATTTTCAGGAAAGAATACCTGTGGAATTTGAGGATCTGGAAACTGATTCCCTTGAAGCTCTCCAGGTCCTCATCTGTCCCCACCTCTCACCCTCCAGAGCGACTGCCACATTTGGCACAAACTCCCTGGACACATCCACAGCTCCTGTAATGCCTGGTGTCCCATCTACAACTCCATCTATTTTTCTTTTATATAAGACATCACAGCTTTTGGCTTTCAGCTTTGGGCTCAGAAGAGGGCTTAAGTGAAACTTTCTTTAGTTGTTCAGTCCAAATTCAGGTTCATCTGACAACAGTTACCTCCAAGATAAAAGTCGTATATCTGAGGTGTCCCAGTGGGAAGTCAATGCTACGTCTGCCCTGGCCCCCGAGCTCAATCCCCTGGGTCTGTCTCAAAAAAAAAAAAAATGTTGGTGGTGACATTGCCAAAACAACAGGTGATTGGAAGAGTCAAAAGATTCCAGTGAAACTGACCCTTCAGTACAGACAGGCCCAGACCGAGGCAGTGCCTTCTGCCTCTGCCCTGATCATCAAAGCCCTCAAAGGACCACCAGGAGACAGAAAGAAGCCCAACACATTAAGCACATGGAAACACCACTTTTGATGAGATTGTCAGCACTGCCCTACAGATCCAGCACCAGTCCTTAGCTAGAGAACTCTCTGGAACCATCCAAGTTTTCCTGTAACTGCCCTGCAGTGGGCTGCAGCGTCCACAGCTGCCACGCTCATGACGTCATAGGTGGTATCGACGGCGCTGCTGTGGGATGTTCAGCTAGTTAAGAACTACAAAGGAGCCAGGCGGTGAAAGACAAATACCCTGTGATCTCACCCTTATCAGGAACCTAAACAACAAAAGAAACAAACAAGCAAAATATAACCAAAGACACTGGAATAGAGAACAGGCTGACAGTGACCAGAGGGGAGAGGGGAGGGAAGTTCAGGGGAAAAGGGGAAGGGTTTACAGGAACAAGTATAAAGGACACATGGACAAAAACTAAGGGGGTGGAAATGGGAGGGAGGTGGAGAGGGCAGGGGGGTAGGCTGGGATGAGAGTAAAAGACAGAAAACTGTACCTGAACAACAATTAAAATAAAAAATAAATAAACGACAAAGGAAAATATTTCAGTTAAAGATCATTTGACAACCAAAAAAAAAAAAATCCAGAAAGCACAAAGGATAGCAAGTCATATCCTAAATTTGTTCCAGATTATACAAATGTAAATCATTCATAAATTTCAGCACTTTTATAATATATTTTTAAATTTCAGTTACATTAGCTGTAGTAACACAGTGTACAGCTAAAGGCAAAGCACTCATAGATCAGTAGATCAGGACAGACACAGAACAAGTCAGGGCGCCCTTCATGAACCAAAAGTCCCAAAAAGAAAGTTTCACTTCCTCGGACAGGTAGGAACCCCATCAGGCCTGGAGATCATGGTGTCATCGCCTCAACCCCCAGGCATCAGCCACTCTTCTGAAACACAAATCAGAGGGTGTCCTCCCTTTGCTAAGTCCCTTCAGTAAGTTACCCAGCGCCCTTGGTGTAACATCTATGTTCTTTAACAAGACACACAAGGGCCTCATGACCTGAGCCCTGCCTGTTTATTTACTCTCATTTCTTGCCATTCCTCCATACACACACCCTACACGTCAGCCACACTGAGCCCCCAGCAATTCCAGCTCCCTCCCTCTGCTAGGCCTTTTCCTGAGAATCACCCTCGGCCAGAATCGTTTCCCTCCCCAATTTGTTTTCCTGGTGAAGTCTTAACACGCCCTTCAAAGATCGTCCTAAACACCTCCTGTGCAAAGCTGTATTGAGCATCTACTCTGTGTGTGCCACAGTGGAGAACAAAGCAGAGATGGGAGAATTAAATGCACCCTTCGTACCTTTAACGACCTCTGTTTCCATCTAGGGCACTATCGCCTTCTTTATATCATCACCATCTCCTCTGCAAGGTTGTGAGTAAGGACCCTGAGGACAGGGCTTCTGTTTTATTCATCGTCAACTCCTTCTTATGGAGCCCATGAAATGCTCAATAACTGTATCCTGCAGACTTCCAGTGAAGATGGCAGCGTCAACACTGCTCCCCTCCTCACACAATGACATCAAAATGACAACTAAACTATAAGACAACCATCATGCAGAAACAATTACAGAATTAATGAAGAAACCATATTGGAACTGGCAGGAGGAGCACAGACACAGAATGGGCGGGTCCCACACCCATGTGTGGTGGATAAAAACTGGGAGGGATGTCTCAGGAGCACAGGGTTCTGGCCTCACAAGAGGCCCCACAGTCTACCTGTAAAAACCAGTGGGGATCGAGGCTGTGCAAGACAGAGGCTGCTGGACTCCCTAGCAGTTCCTCTTAAAGGGCCCATACACAGACTTACTCGGACTCACCGCCTCTGAGCTCCAGCGTGGGGGCAACAGATTGAAAGGCATCAGAGATATATACAGGGAGTAACTGAGTTATCCAGCACCAGGGCAAGAGCTGGGGGGCAGCTTCTCCCAGACGGAAGTGCTAGCAGAGGCTACTGTTCCGTCTGAGCCCTCCCACTGCAGAGCCAGAGTCAGCAGGCAGCACCTGAGACTCCATCAACCTGGCTTACATTGTCCCACCCTTGTGATTCCCTGAGTTCCTGTCCCACCCAACTTTCAGGCCTACCCAAGCTGTGTCAGGGGCTTTTCCATATGAATGGCTTGTCTTGGTCTGTGCTTCAGATTTTCCTAAATTCTCTCAATCAAACAACATCTGGCTTCAACAAGCCCCATGCCTCTAGCTAAGTTGCCCCAGGCCAGCACCAACAGCAGCTGGCCTTGGTTCACAGTTTGGCCTCACCTGGGCACCTCTAAGCCAGCACAAGTAGCAGCCATCTGCAGATCGCTCTGTAGCTTATGCTGTGTGACCCCAGCATAATCACTGGTTCAGTTCCCAGTCAGGGCACATGCATGGGTTGTGGGCCAGGTCTCTAGTCGGGGCCACGTGAGAGGCAACCACAAATTCATGTTTCTCTCCCTCTCTTTCTACCTCCCTTCCCCACTCTCTAAAAATAAATAAGTAAAATCTTTAAAAAAATAAAGTCCTTTAAAAAATATGAACAATAGAAGGCAATAAATATGTATCTACCAACAACTGAATCTAAAATTTAAAAACAACCCACAAACAACCATGCAGAACAGAAACAGAATCATAGACAGACAAGTTTTTGATGGTTGCCAGATGGGAGGGGGGTCAGGGGGAGAGGCGAAAAAGGTGAAGGGATTAAGAAGTACAAGTTGGTAGTTACAGAATAGTCATGGACATGTAAACTACAGCATAGGAAATAGAGCATCCAAAAAACATTTATGCATGACCCATGGACATAGACAATTTATGGGGAATGCCTGAGAGAGTGGGGGGTGAGCTAGGTGGAGGCGGGCAAAGGAAGGAAATTGGGACAACTGTAATAGCATCATCAATAAAATACAATTTTTAAAAAATGTGCTCTGGCTGGTGTAGCTCAGTGGATTGAGCGCAGGCCTGTGAACCAAAGGGCTGCGGGTTCGATTCCCAGTCAGGGCACATGCCTGGGTTGCAGGCCAGATTCCCAGTAGGGAATGCATGAGAGGCAACCACACATTAATGTTTCTCTCCCTGTTTAAAAAAAAATGTTTTCCAGACTCATTTACTCAAGGATTCATCAAAAATTTCTGTTTCAAGGATTCATCAAAAATTTGTTTCAAGGACCCATCAAAAATTTCATTAAACTTGTATTCATCAATACAGATTGCTAGTTATACAACCGAACCAACAGACACTGTCCACAAAGTGCACTTGATAGAATGAATGATGTGTGAATGAATGAATGTGTTAATGCAGCAGAGAAGGAGTGTACTCCTCCCCACCTGGTTGGGGCAGCCCAGATCAGGGGAAGTACGGGAAGGAGAAGCTGGTGTCAGGGAAGCTGGGAAAGATGTTGTCCTTTTGTTCCTTCTGATACAAGGAAACTTACTAGCCATGTGGCCTTAGGCAAATCCTTTAGCCTATTTGCACTTTCATTTTAATGATACCATATCAGGGTTATGATTACACGAGATAATGCATTTAAAAGCAGGGGGGATTTAGGAACTGGTAGTTCCCATTACTTGCTCAGTGTGAGCGCACAGATTCGGAAACAGCAGGAGAGCCTGCTGGGGGTAACACCCGCCTGCCGCCCAGGTCCCATCCCTGGTCCAGCGTTCTCGCTTCAGACCCTTCCCTGCTGAGCCCAACCCCCACCCCTTCTTGGCCTCCCTCTCTTCACTGCTCAGTTCTGCGTTTACTTCCCAGTGCTTTCAAGGCCAGAGGTCGTCTTACATATCTTTACAAGCCCAGAGAGGGGGGTGTGGGGGGTGTGGCAGGAAAGGGCCCAAAGAAGGAGGCAAGAGGCCGGAAGTTCGCCGAGGCTTCCAGGTGTGCCCGGCACCAGGGCTGGTGCTTCACGTGCATTATCTCCTGTCATCTTCGTTACAATACCATTTTACAAACAAGGACACTGAGGCTCGGGAAGAGAACAGAAGTGGGACATGAAACCAAGTGTCTCTATGATTCCAAAATAATTTTCCTCTGTGCCACACTGCCTACTACCAGCTTGTAAATATCACTAAATGCTTGTGAAATACATTTCCATTTTCTTATTCCCCAGAAGAGCAGAAATTGCGTGTGTTTTTCTGCCCCAGAGAATCCAGATACATATTCAAACAATGATGAATAAAAAATGAATAATAAAAAATATGGATGACTGAAATCCCTCAGATACCCCGTACCAGGAAGGAGGAAACAAGGAACCCTGAGGGAGGCGCCTTGCAGAAAGGCGCTGGAGACAGTCTCCCTGTGGTCTGCAGTGCCCAGAGGCGGGGCAGAGGGCAGGCAATACAGGAAGGCTAGGAACTGGCTCAGTGGCAGGGGGCAGGGGGCGGGGCGGGGGGGGCGGCAAAGTGGGGGCGCAGCGGCGCTGGGAGGCAGGAGGGATGGTGGGGATGTTACTAGGGGAACGTGATGAAGGGGGAGCGGAGGTGGGTGGTTGACCAGGGCATAGAAAGGGAATAATAGCATTACCTGGCACCCCCACCATGCCCCTCTGGAAGAAGCCAAGAAACAGCCTCCTGACTCCTGGTCAAACATATCGCCAACTTTGAAAAGAAAGTTGCAAAATCCAAGGGGCCACTCCAAAAGGCTACCCCGAAGGGAGGTTGCTAGGGGAACAAGGTATGTTCTCCTCCTTCCCATTGCCCCCACTCTCACTTCCTGCCCTCAGCCCCCCTGGCCACACGGAGGGACTCCCTCCACTGGCTCTCAGCACCCGAAGCTTACCTCCTTCCCGTGGGAGGCGTCCCCCGGCAGGGCAGGCTGCTTTCCGTGTTCCGTCCCTGGCTGAGGGGGTGCCTCTGCTGCCCTGAAGTTCTTGCCCTGCTTCTGGGTGATCCTTGGCTCCTCCTCGAACTAAATTTGTCTGGCAGGTTCCCAGCCACCCTGCCCTGGGGGAGGGAGCCTGAGGAAATCCCCTCCCAGCCTTGAGCCTGAGCCTGATTCTGGGCCGCCGCCAGCCAGCTCCGCAGTCTCACTCCTGGGCTGGCCCTGGATGAATGAGTCTTCCCCCTCCGCCTGCCTGGGACTGAGCCAGGGAGCCTGTGCCAGCCTCTCTGCTCTTTCTCCGTGGCCCTGACAGTGAACCCCATTTATCCTCCAAGTCCTACCCTACTGCCCTATGTCTGGGTGTGTTCTGCCTTGCATTCTCAGCTCTCTAGGAAAGCCCTTAGCAAGGTGGTCTCTATTTATCCGGTTGTGCTCTGGTGGAAACCCAGGCCTGGCACGGGCACCAGAGTAGGCGACCTGATGACTCTCAGCAGGGGTTTAGTCACAAGCCCCAGGCTCTCTCCGTTAAACTGGTTGTACACTGGGCCCTGGTGAAATATGCCTGCCAGTTTCTGATTATTTATTCAATGCGTTTGGAGAATATCTCGCCTGCGCTAGGCACTAAGGATGAAGTAGATCGACACGGTCTCTGACATAATGCTGTCCGAGGAAGAGAACGATGGAGTATTTCTGTAGATGTCGGCCCAAAATTCAGGCATCAGGCGTGGGGGGATTCACCCCCTGTGGCAGGTTCTGGGAAAGCTCTTAGAGAAGATGACATGCAAGGTGGGTTTTGAAAGATGAATAGTTCTCCACAGCTGCGAGGGGGAAGGGACTCGCAGGCAGACGAACAGGCCAGGCGGCTGGGCGGACTCTGGCAGGAACCGCTGAAAGTCGACGTCCTAAGCGAGGCGTATTGGAGGAGGAAGGGCCTTGTGCACTTTGTCAGAGGAGTTGGCTTTATCCTACAGGCACTGAGAGTCACAGAAAGGTTTTAACAAGGGAGACAAATTTCAGATGGCGTTGTAAACAGACGGCTGGGGCCTGCGACGTAAAGAGTGGTTTTGAAGCAACAGGGTTGGAGGCAAGAAGACCAGCCAGACTATTGTAAACGCCAAGGCAGTGGATGATATGGGTTTGTGGCACTGATGGAAGTTAGTGAGTAAGGGAAGAATTTCCCTCTCAGGATCTGATTATCTCCCAAAGACACCCTCTGCAAATGCCAGCACATTGTGGGTCAGGGCTTCAGCATGTGAATGGAGGTTGAGGGGGGTGTGCGGGGCGGGGGACACGCAGTTCAGGCCATAGCACCAGGCATACTGCCCACCAGTGAAACTGAGCAGGAAGGGAAGACTCAGAAGCCATAAGAGTAAATGAGAACTGGAGGGGACAGAGCAAGTACAGTGAAGGGGTGGGGAGCCCTGGGAGATGCCCCAAAGCACTTAGAGAGGGGCAGCTGAAGCAGTCTGTAGGGAGGTCATACCTACGTGTGAGGGAGGTGCACCCCACCCCTAATTTCTAGCTAACGTAGGTGGCAAGGTCACCTACTAGAAGTTAGAGCCCTGGCTGGTGTAGCTCAGTGGATTGAGCATGGGCCTGCGAACTAAGGGATTGTGGTTCGATTCCCAGTCAGGGCACATGCCTGGGTTGCAGGCCAGTTCCAGCAGGGGACACACGAGAGGCAACCATACATTGATATTTCTCTCCCTCTCTCCTTCCCTTCCCCTCTAAAGATAAATGAATAAAAATCTTTAAAAATAAATACAATGACAAAAATGTTCTAAAAAAAGAAGTTAGAGAGATCAAGGTTGGGTGGAAGATTGAAGCAATTTGTGAAATATTTGAAAAAAAGAGCGTGGAGGAGAGAGAGAAATGGCCAATGTAACGTACAGGTCCACGGAGAGATGTCCAGAGCCCCATCACAAAGGCTAAGGCTCATGTGGAGGCAAGAGTGAGGGGCCCTCAGGAGGTGAGAAACTAAGAAAAGCAGGTCCCATCCTGAGTGGTATCACAGTAAGGTCCACGCAAAATGGGTGAAGCCCAAGGTGAATGCCACCACCATCGTTCAGCCCTTAGAACTAGAGACTGAGCTTTCCCATACGATAGAAAACGTCTACAGAAAGAAAGTAGACTTCTTTTTGACCCGCACTCAGAGGGGCTGTGGGCAGCCATAGAAGTGCCAAGAGCACAGGAGACAAACATTGGCACCGGGGAGGGTGGCCGAACTGTGCCAGGTCGACCCTGGTTCTCCCACCAAAGAACGCTGGACCCACGCTGTCAGACATGCAGCTGACCATTTCCACCTTCCAGCCAACCTTCCTGGTTCCTATTTTATCCTCAGCAAGCTGCTTCCTAAACTGTATAGTTTCAGAAAGTGAAGGCATCTGCCCATACCCAGCACACGTCAGTTAGGAAGCTCATAGAGAACAAAACCTGTTTCTTATTTATCTGTGTGTCCCCAGCACCCAGCATGGGGTGTGGCATTGAGATGGGATTCAAAAAAGGTATTTGCAAAACAGATCTGAGGAGGACTGATATGAGTATTTTTTGTAAATTAATAAATTCTTATTGAGGAGTTGTACATCAGTGGCTTGCAAAGCTCGTTAATGTGAATCGGAACCTACAAATCACATGAGTTCTGAGATATTGACAAGCTTGTGTTTCTAAGCTGCCAAAAAAAACAGAGTCTGCCCCTGGACTGTGGTGCTTTCACCGAGATCATGCCCCTTTGGGGCCAGCAAATCAGTCTTTTTGGCAATGCTACCCCCACCTACTACCATCCCTCCCTCTCCATCATGAAGTTTAAAGGATCTTTTCCAATTTGGATGTTTCAGTTAAAATTCCTACAAACGTGCCCTGGCTGGTGTAGCTCAGTGGATTGAGCGCGGGCCTGCAAACCACATGATCGCAGTTCAATTCCCAGTCAGGGCACATGCCTGGGCTTCAGGCCAGTTCCCAGCAGGGGACTCACGAGAGGCAACCATATATTGATATTTCCCTCCCTCTCTCCTTCCCTTCCCCTCTAAAGATAAATAAATAAAATCTTTTTAAAAATTCCTACAAATGCTTGTGTGGCTTTTTTTTTCTCTACAGCAGCTCTTCGCTGCTCAGGTAAAGAACACAGAAGCAGGGTGTAGGGCTGATTCAGGTGTGGGCACTGCAGAAAGACAAGGGCCAGGTATCCTTTCAGCCCATCACATCCCGGTTTCTCCAAGAACAGCTCCTACCCACCCTGCCTCGGGCCTTCCACTGGCATGTATGGATCTGTGACCAGCCTTGGTCACCGTGATCCCACCAGAGAGGAAGGACATTTGACTCAGGCAGGGCCAATTCATCTCCCTTTCCCAAAAGTCTGCAGTGGAGACAGGAAGACGCTCCTCCATCTCTGCTTGTAGCTGAAACGTAAAAAGTCAGTCTGGGAGCGCAGGAGAGTGCCTTGTGTGGAGATGCAGAGTAGACCAACCTCGTCTGGGCCCTCTGAGCTCACCACTGTGTTCGGGAGAAGCCCGGTCTTTCCCCCCTGTGTCGCCTTCACTGCTCACACGGAGTGCTTCACTTGGGACAGTTGTGGCCACCGAATGGGAGTGGGGGCTCCCCTTCCAAACGGTTCTCTGGCACCAGCTGGGTGTCCTACCGTTTAACTCAATTCTGACAATATCTACCTGAAAATAGCATCAGCTCTCACAAATTAAGGGCCCAGTCCCACCGGACTGCCCCCCCACTTCAGATGCCAATCGCAGATAGTAGGTCCCCAGGTGACCCGCGACTTCCATCCGCCTTGACTACAAATCGGAGCTTCCGTGTTCCCCGCCTCAGGGTATGATTCATTTGCTCCGGTTGCTCAGGAAACTAAGGTAACACATTGACCAGTTTATTAAGTGATATGATGAAAGACCCAGATGAAAAGACAGATGAAGAGATACTGTGGGTGAAGTCGGGGAGGGTCCCCAGCACAGGAGCTCCTGTCCCCCTGGAGTTGGAGTGTTGCTCGCCCACTACGTGGATGAGTTTCCCAACCCGGAGGCTCTCCGAACCCCATGCTCCTGGGATCTCATGGAGGCTTCTTCTCCTAGGCATGAGGATTATTAACTCCCTTTCTAGCCCCTCTCCACTCTCCAGAGAGTGGGAATGGGGCTGAAAATTCTAAACTCTAGTCCTAGCTTTTCTTTCTCCCGCCCAGGAGCCATCCGGGAGGCCACCCTGAGTTGCCTCGTTAGAACAAAAGATGCTCCTACTGCTTTCTACTTGAGAAATTACAAGAGCTCTGTGCCAGGAACTGGGGGCAGAGACTAATGTATGCTTTCTATTATTTCACACACATCCTCACACTTACACAATGTATTTACATATTTTGTATGTGTTTTCTTCTTACCCTACAAAAGGGCACGCCCTGATATTATGAGTTCTTCCCGAGCAGTAACCTTCTCTGTTTCATGTATCCATGCAATTGCGTGGATACTGTTTGTATCCATGCAATTATTCCCACAGTCCAACACAAAATATGAAACAGCCTTGGCTGGTGTGGCTCAGTGCACAGAGCACCCTCAAAGGTCACCAGTTTGATTTCCGGTCAGGGCACATGCCTGGATTTCAGGCCAGGTCCCCAGTTGGGGTGTGTGAGAGGCAACTGATTGATGTATCTCTCACACATTGATGTTTCTCTCTCTCTCTTTCTCCTTCCCTTCTGCCCCTCTAAAAAAGAAAAAATAAATAAAATCTTTTAAAAGCGAGTTTCTAAACATGTCAATTAGAGGTACTACTGACTGGTGTGGTTAATTGGACTGAGTGCCACCTTGCAGACAGAAAGGTTGCTGGTTCCATTCCCAGTCAGGGCACATGCCTGGCTTGCAGGCCAGGTCCCCAGTTTGGGGAGTGAGAGAGGCCCAGTGCTTGTCTGACCTTGGCTGGCACGTAAGGAATCTGTAGGAGAAAAAAAAAGTAAACAATTGCGAGAAGCCTCCTTGCTCTGGGGGCATATATGGATTCCTAGTGACCTAATAACTGTGCTTTCATGAGCCACAGGAGGTGAGGGACCCTGAGCCTGAAAAAGGTAGAAAGTAAAATCAAATATCAAGCCTTAGCCTTGCCAAGCCCCAAACCACTAATATCTTCAGTGAACAGTTGACAAACTAAAAAAGAAGAAGAAAAAGGAAAAAAAACCCTGCCAAACTAGGGAGACAGTGGGGATGTGGGCCTGTCTTATCTTAGCCTTGGATCAAAGCAAAGTAAAAAATAAACAAACAAAAAACTGCCTCTCCCAAGAATTCGGCACCCCACACCTCCATTCATACATATTTACTTAGAGACATAGTCAGCTTACCTGTTTCAACTCCAAGATGAACATGTTATGTGTTTCTGGATTGTTAGGACCTACAGGCACCTGGAAGAAGCAAACCCAAACTCTCTCTTGAAGAATGCCATTCACCCCAGACCACAAAGATTTCCCACCATGTTTCAGGTAACATGACTCACAAGGTTTGTTTTAAGTCTTTAACCACACAAGAAAACAAATCCCACAAGTAGAAGCGATCAACTACAGAATCATACCCCTAAAGATCAGAGACATTGTTATCAGCTATCAAATATAATTTAATTATGTTTCCTGTTAAAATAAATCGAAGAGGGAATTTCAAAGTACAACCAAGGGAAAAATTACATGAAGTAGATTGCCTGCCCCAGGGTGAGGAAGCCTCATCAAATACCCTGAGGACCTGAATAGAACAAAAGGTGGAGGGAGAAGAAATTCATCCCCTTTGCTTTCTGCCTCCCTGAATTGGGACGTCTCGTCTTCTCTGGTTCTCAGGCCTTTGGACTTGCACTGAATTACATCACCAGGTAGGTTTCCTGAGTCTCCAGCTTGTCCACAGCAGATTGTGGGACTTCTCAGCCTATTTGTCATACACACACACACACACATCTGGAGAAACCTGATTAATACAAGTAGAGTGCATGATAGCATCAGTGAATCCACATACCATTTAATGCCATACACTGTTAATGCAGAGTGTGTTTCTTAAACTGCAACTGTTGCTGGCAAAAACCCTACCCAAGTAGGAGGATTTATCATATAAATATAAATATAAATATATGTGTGTGTGTGTATCCATCAAGATTTTTAACCGCAACAAAAAACAAACCTGGATGTTTTAAGCAGAAAAAATATTAGAAAGATATTAACTAGCTCACAGAATCAAGGGGAAGACTAAAGAGAAGAATCATATTCTGAAGCCGCGGAACTGGTCTGTTGATAAACTGTGGCTGTGAAGGTCTAGACACGTAGCTTGTGCCAATGGTACCACTAGCAACGAAGACGGACTGATCGCCGCCCTTGCAGTCACTGCTTTTCCTGGAATTGGTCTTCCCGAAACCAGTTTGTCTAGCTCGCTTTCAGGCAGGTGTGCGTGACTGGCAGAGCCCAGTCCCCATGCTAATGCTCCAGCAACAAACAGGAGAAAGGAAATGTTTAGCACTTCCAGCTTTTGCAGAGGATGACAGGCCCTATATTTCAGATTCATAACCTGAGGGAATTCTCTAAATGCAGGACAGGGGGTTCCAATACTGGGGGCCCCAAAGAAATATCCAGTGAACACGCTAGCCTTAACCTTCAAGACATCCCTGCCAGGGGCATCAGCTTCCAACTGATGCCAGGATAACTCCCAGAGCCTTCTTCAAACAAGACATAAACTGTAGTGACCTGTACTTAGAGCTGGTTATTGCATGAAGGTTGATTTAGTCAAGCACAAACTACCACCAAGAAACCCTCTGCTATACCAGAAAACTGGGAAATTAGGAAGCTGCTGTCCAAACTATTTTTTCCAAGAACACACTCTCTTAGCCAAGATCTGGGGAATGGAAAGCCACCGCCAGGGCTATTGCTCCAGAAGCATGACATCCTACATCCTCACGTGCTGCCTCATTTCTCCCCCACTTAGTTCAGGTCCAGATTCAAGCCCCCCAGGGAACTGAAAACACATCTGGAGACATAGCTGCAAAGAGGTCTAGGAAATGCAGTTTGGGCTGGAAAGCTAAACCAGGGTGTATAAGGAGGCAAGAAAGGAGTGGATTGGTACAGATGTTGAGAAAGCTACCTACCCTATCTGCCTCAGCTATTACCCATTTCACCTTCTCCAACCTCTGAATGCTACATTTTAAAAAAATGTATAGACATAAATAGAGAGTAAAGTTTTTATTCACTCTCCAAGGAAGAAAAGGGGCATGGTGTGGAGAGATATAGCAGCATTGAGGGGTGGAGCCTTTGAGCTTTTATTGAATGATAATTGGATTAAAGAAGGGTGGAGAAGGCTGTTGTGAGGCCCCTGTGCTGTTGAGGGTGTTGTAACAGGAGGCTGCAGTTTGTTCCAATGTTATCTTCTGCTATAGGGAGCAGATAATCATGTTCTATTCTTGCTTTCCAGTAATTTCTACTCTGATCCCCGGTCCTGAAGACGGGTGAGAAGGACACTGTCCTCAGAGTCCAGAGAGACAGAGAAGGGTCAGAATGCTCTCTCCAAACCTCACAGAGACAGGGTTAGGGGTTCAGCCCAGGTCGAGATTCCACTGCCCACTGCTCCCTAATCACAAGTCTCAGGACGCCAGAAGAGAGGGAGAAATAGAGTGTCCCCATATGGGCCACCAGAATATTGGGGTGGTTGGTTACATGGGCTGTGAAAGAACTCACAAAGAGAAGAAAGTGTAAAGATTTTATTCACTCTCCAAGAAATGAGAGAGACATGGCATGGAGAGGTACACCAGCCTCAAAATATATTTTTTAATAGACAATGCATTGACGTGGTGGTAAAAAATTGCAAACACCATCACCAGTAAACATTGAAAAGTAAATCTCTTACTTGCCTCTGTCCCCCAACCCCCTAGTTTTCCTCCCAAGAATCATTGACTTTTACCAGTTTCCTGTTTATTATTCCAAAGATAATCTATGCATACGTGTATATATCCCTCCCCTTTGTTTTTACATATATATACAGCATAAAATACACACTTTTTTTCCCTCAATCTCCTTTTAATAGCAGTGAGAGAAGAATCTCAGAGAACCCAATACTAGGTAAGGACAGTCCAACAGCGATGAGAACGCCATTTCTTTTTTATACAGTCTTTGCTTCTTACAAAATCTTTAGCCCTAGCTGCTGTGGCTCAGTGGATTGATCTGGCCTGTAAAGCAAGGAATCAGGCCCGGTCCCCCCGTTGAGGGTGTGTGAGAGGCAACCAATCAATATGTATCTCACACATAGATGTTTCTCTCCCTCTTTCTCCCTCCTTTCCCATCTCTCTAAAAATGAATAAATAAAATCTTTATTTTATTTATTTCTTATAAAATATTGCAAATATTTAAATAATACAAAAATAAAAAGAATAAAAAAGTAAGTCTTTTTAAAATTTTTCATTTTATTTTAATCGTTGTTCAAGTGCAGTTTTCTGTCTTTTACTCCCATCCCAGCCCATCCCCCCACCCCCAAAATAGTCTTCCTCAAGTTCATTTCCAAAAGTAGTTGCTATAAACAGTTTGGGTGTCTATTTATTGATATCTATCTACCTATGTGTATGTGAGGTCTGTCCATAAAATATCCAGCCATTTAATATGAAACATAGAGATATTTATTGAAGAAGATACAAGATACAAGAAACATTATACATAGGACAATGACACTCAGTCCCCTTGAAAGTAGTCACCTTGGGACCTCACACAGTTCTCCCAATCACCATCAGCTGCCCTGTCATATTTTCCTGAATCTCATCGACAGTCTGAAATCTCTTTCCTTTCAAAGGTGATTTTAGTTTTTGGAAAAGTCAGAAGTCTCAAGGCACCAAATCTGGGCTGTAGGGGAATTGAGTTACCTGGGTGATTTGATGTTTTGCCAAAAAGCTGCACCACACGTGATGCACGAGAGGGTGTGTTGTGATGACGCTGCCAATCAGCAGTTGCCCATAGCTGCAGCCTTCTGAATCACCTGAATAGTTTCCGCAGGGGAATGTTCAAGCTTAACACAAAATGTGATGCAGACTTGTTGCTTTACTTGCTCGGTCATTTTGTGTGTGATGACCACACATGCTCACTCAAGGGCAGTTACGCCCCCACTGACTAGGACAGGGAAATGGTCATTGTTCCCGCATGCGCATTCCAGTCCACTCTCCTTGGATGCCAAGTTACGTTGATGTTGGGCAAACCAGCTCTAATACTAACAACAGCTGGGCTTTTTCTGGACAGACCTCATATGTGTGTATTTTTTTCTTCAGAATTTAAAAAAAAAATTAAATTTATTGGGATAATATTGGTTAATAGCATTATATAATTATATGTGTATAATTATTATGGCTTTGAAATCCTTCCTTGATATTGTGCCAAATTCTTCATTGGCTAGAGTGTTGACAACAAGTTTGTGTCATAGCCTTGTAAGCTGTTCTTAATTAATCCCTTCAATCTTGGGTCTCTACTGAGACTCCTCAAAGCAAACAAACAAGTCTGATCTCACTGTGCAGTTGCTGTTCCTCAATGGTAGACCCTTGACATTCAAGCTTCTAGTTTTTCTCTTGAATTCTGCCAAAATTCTCTAGGCAACTTCTGCAACTCTGCATGTATTCCCTACCAGGGGTGTCCAACCCACAACCCACGGGCCACATGTGGCCCAGGATGACTCTGAATGTGGCACAACACAAAATCATGAATTTACTTAAAACCTTTTGTTTGCTCATAGTTTTCAACAGTGTTTGTTTATTTAATGTGTGGCACAAGACAACTCTTCTTTCAGTATGCCCCAGTGATGCCCAAAGGCTGGACAACCCTGCCTATGCAGTGGAATCCTGATTTTGTCCTTCCAGACTTCTCCTGTTGGGGACCACTTTGTGTGGCATTGGAGACTGTAGCCCCGCTTGAGCAAGACCTTGAAAGAGGCCTGTAAGTCTTGACCGGAACACTGGAAATGCAGGAGACAGGCATGACCTGATGCTAGCACCGAGGGTTCCTGTGGGAAATTGGGCCCGAAGAATGCATTGTACCCTTTGAAGCTTGCTTTGCTTTGTATAGCCCTGTTGTTATAAACCAGATAAGCGTAAGAAGTGAACCCCTTATCTCATGAAATATACCTCAAGGGCCATCTGGCATCAGCTTGTCTAACAAACCCTAACCTGAGGCAAATCTCTGTGTTCCTTCAATTGTTATCTATAGATAATATGCTTACTATAGCCTCTGGGCATTGGTTGATGAGCGATGCCTGCATGCTATATACCGCTGCACATACCAATCCCAATAAAAGCCATTTCAGAGAAAGACGCAAGGCATTCTCCACTAGAGGGGATTGCCACCCCTTTTCCCTCCGAAACAATAGATTGTGTCCAGGACAACTCATTCTCATCTACTGTGGCCAGGAGAGTCCACACTTCCCTCTCTTCTAATCACAGATCTGAGATCTCCCTGGGACACAGGAATGGAGCATAATCCAAAACAGGTTAATCAGCTTTTTCCCTGAGATTTTTCAAAATAGAATTGGGAGAAAGATGCTCCTTTCCTTTCTGGTTAAAAATAATGGGATTAGCCCTGGTCTAGTTGCTCAGTTGGTTAGTGTTGTCTTAATGCACCAAGGTTGTGGTTTCAATCCTCGGTCATGGCACATATTAAGAATTAACCAACGAATGCATAAATAAATGGAACAACAAATCAGTATTTCCTCTCTTCCTCCCTCCTCTCTGTCTCTACAATAAATTTAAAAAGAAATTTTTTAATATATTGTGGTTATGTGAGTCTGGAACTGATGACCACCACAGACCCACTTTCACGGTGAAGTCAGATTTTGTTTCCATGGCAATTTTACCATGTATTACAATTTTCTAACAGTTGTTGCAACTTAATTCACACAACAGAGATAAAGGCCAGTAACATTCTTTATTAGACAATACGCAATATTCTAGATTCTCTTCAGATCAAATAATTCTTTCACCTTTTTACAACAAGGAATAGTCACCCTTTTGACATATTCACAGGTTCTGAGGACGAGGAAATAAATATCTCTGGGCGTTGTTATTTAGTCTGCCACATAGGATAGTAGTGGAATGCACCTCATACGGCTGGTGTAAGCATCAACAGAGTTAACACACGTAAAACTTGCACATAGATAGTTCTCAATACATGTTGACTACTATTTTTATTACTATTCATTTCTATAACGTACCTTGTTGTTTTGGGCCATCTCATGCCTGAATACCCTTCTTATTTTTAGGGAGGGTCCTGTTTATGAGTCTCAAGTGAGAGAGAAGCCCAGCTCGTTTTACAAAGTTTGAAGAGAGACACGTATTTGCCCTATCGTCTAAGCCAGCAATTTTGAAACTTTTCCCTCTCATGGCACACATAAACCAGCTACTAAAATTCTGTGGCACACCAAAAATGTATATTTTTTTACCAATCTGACAAAAATAGGTATGTTTGATTATTTACAAGAAATAGTAATTACCTACCTTTTTGCTCCAAAGTGACTTTTTAAAAAATCAGGTGCCTATAGTTATATATAAGGATTTCTGGTACCAAGAATTAATCAGACAGACACAACCTTATTATGTGACGTGATCAATAAGATGCAACTCGATTATACCACCTATATATTTATGGTTCAAGGCAAGGCATTCACACTGGACAGCTATTGTGTTTGCTGTTATTTTTTATTTGACAGTCGAAGAGGAAAGATGTCAGTGTCCCTGATTAAATAGTCAGGTATGGCACGTTTTAAGAATTCTTGAGGCACACCAATTAAAATTCACTGATCTAGCCAATACCCAAGGTTTGGCTAATAACATTGCCTGGGACACTAGCGTCTTACAAAGACTCAGTTTGAGATTCTTAAGGGCTGTGGCAATGGTGTCAGGAGTCCAGCAGCAGCAAATGTTCAGTGGTGGTGTCATGGTAATATTTTTCCTGTTGTGAGAGATGATTAAAGATATTGAGCTTCTTTTGGCCAAATGGCTTTCTGTTCATTTTCCAAGACCGCTTCTCCTATTTCCTCTGTCTTTTTAGGAGGTACTTAATATCCTTCTGGTAAATTCCTTTTCTGCCTGAGTTAGCCACTGTTGGCTTCTACTGTTGTAACTAACAGTCGTGACTGGCGTTTTATTGGAATTCTAGTGGGTCTGCTGTTGGTGGAACTCAGTTAACTGTGACTGTTTGACTTCCAGATAATGTGCCCCCTGAAGGTGAGAGAGACACTGAGTACCTGATTAGAACAATTTCACAAGCTAAAACATGTAAGAGAGAGTTAATTTATGACTTTAAGTCCCTACAGCAAGAAAGGGAAAATTCTAGGTTAGTTTTCCCAATTCCAAGCAAAATTTAAAATCCAGAACAATCAGGAAATGTGGCAAGAAGACTTGCTGCCTCCATCCAGCACTCTGGTCGTATTGAACACCTGGTTCAACATGTACTGATTTCCCACATATGGTAAAGGGACACCTGGATATCCACATGCAAATGAAGCAGGACTTCCACCACAACTGATGAAAGAAGAAATAGATAAGTTGCGCTACCTCAAATTTTAACATGTTAGGCCATAAACATCACCAAAAAAGTAAAAAGGCAACCGACAAAATGAGAGCAAATATTTGCAAAATTATATAACTGATAAAGGGCATGTCCGTGGTATATAAAGAACTCTTACAACTCAATACCAAAGACATATATCTAGCTCAATCAAAAACTGGGTAAAAGATTTGAATAACATTTCTCTAAAGAAGCTATATCAATGCCCAATAAGTACATGAAAAAATGTTCAACATCATTCATCACCGGTTATTAGAAACATGCAAATCAAAACAATGAGATATCATTTGACAGACATGTGATATCTGCCTGACCTCTGGGGAGGCAAGGGGGAAAAGGACACTGAATTCAACCAATGATCGATGGCCAACCAATGGCCAATAACTCAATTGTGCTGACATAATGAAACCCCAGTAAAAACTCTTTTTAAAAAAATAATTTTATTGATTATGCTATTACAATTGTCCCATTTCCCCCCTCCACCCTGCACACCCTCTCCCACCCACATTTCCCTGCTTTAGTTCATACCCATGTGTCATAAGTTCTTTAGCTTCTACATTTCCCATACTATTCTTGCCCTTCCCCTGTCTATTTTCTACCTACCATCTCTATGCCTCTACTTATTCTCTATGCCTTTACTCCTCTCTCCTCCTCCCACTCTCCTGTTGCTAACCCTCCATGTGATCTCCATTTCTGTGGTTCTGTTCCTGTTCTAGTTGTTGCTTAGTTTGTTTTTGTTTTTGTTTTAGGTGTGGTTGTTGGTAATTGTGAGTTTGCTGTCATTTTACTATACATGTTTTTTATCTTCTTTTTCTTAGATAAGTCCCTTTAACATTTCATATAATAAGGGCTTGGTGATGATGAACTCCTTGAACTTGACCTTATCTGAGAAGTACTTTATCTGCCCTTCCATTCTAAATGAAAGCTTTGCTGGATAAAGCAATCTTGGATGTAGGTCCTTGCCTTTTATGACTTGGAATACTTCTTTCCAGCCCCTTCTTGCCTGTAAGGTCTCTTTTGAGAAATCAGCTGACAGTCTGATAGGCACTCCTTTGTAGATAGCTGTCTCCTTATCTCTTGCTGCTTCTAGAATTCTCTCCTTCATTTTAACCTTGGCTAATGTAATTATGATGTGCCTTGGTGTGTTCCTCCTTGGGCCCACCTTCTTTGGGACTCTGAGCTTCTTGGACTTCCTGGAAGTCTATTTCTTTTGCCAGATTGGGGAAGTTCTCTTTTATTATTTATTCAAGTAAGTTTTCCACTTGTTGCTCTTCCTCTTCCCCTCTGGTACCCCTATAATTCAGATGTTGGAATGTTTAAAGGTGTCCTGGAGGTTCCCAAGCCTCTCCTCATTTTTTTGAATTCTTGTTTCTTCATTCTTTTCTGTTTGGTTGTTTCTTTCTTCTTTCTGGTCCATTCCATTGATTTAAGTCCTAGTTTTCTTCCCATCAGTATTGGTTCATTTTCCTTCATTTCACTTAGTGTAGCCTTCATTTTTTCGTTTAAGTTGCAACCAAATTCAATCAATTCTGTGAGCATCCTGATCACCAGTGATTTGAATTGTGCATCTGATAGGTTGGCTATCTCCTCGTCGCTTAGTAGTATTTGCTGTGGAGCTTTGATCTGTTCTTCCCTTTGGGCCATTTTTGTTGTCTTGTTGCGCCGGTTACATATGAGGGGTGGAGCCTTAGGTGTTCACCAGGGCGAGGCAACCAAGTCACTGAGTTGTGACACTGAACGTGGAGGCGGGGTTCAAGAGAGAACAATGGTGCTTGCTCTGCTCTCTGTCAGATTTCAGTCCCTTCCGCTGCTCCCCGCAAGCAAACTGGGCCTTTCTGGTGCCAATTCCTGGGTGGGTGGGCTTGTGTATGTTCTAGGACCATATGGGTCTCTCCAGTGAACTCTCCTGTGAGGCTGGGAGTCTCTCCCTGCATCTCAACCCCCACAGGTGTTTTCAGTGGGTGTTTTGAGGCTTTATTTCCTGGCGCTGGGACCCTGGGTTGCGCAATCTGTCTCGCTCCCCGATTTCGCCTGGTTTATCTTCCCGGCCAGCCACCTTGCACGCAGTTCCTCGCTTCACTATCGCCACCTCGCTGGGTCTGCCAGCCACTGCCTGCACACCCAGGTGCCTTGCTCACTCAGTGCCACCGCTTTTTGTGCTTCGACCCCTCTCCGCCCGGCTGCCCAACTCCGCTGTGCTACCGGTGTGGATGGATGTGTCTATTTCATCTCCCTGGTTGTCCAACTTCCATACAGTTAAATTTTCTGTCAGTTCTGGTTGTCATTTTGTTTCTAAATTGTTGTTGTCCTTATTTCCGTTCTGCAAGGAGGCACAGTGTGTCTACCTATGCCTCCATCCTGGCCAGAAGTCCAGTAAAAACTCTTGACCCTGAAGCTTAGTAAAGCTTCCTGGTTGACAAACACACTGATGTGCGAGGAAAGTGATGAGCCCTGACTACACAGGGAGAAGACATGGGAGCTCTGCATTTGGGACCCTACCAGACCCTGCTTTCTTTGTCTCTTCATTTCACTGAATCTTGACTTATATTTTTCATAATAAACTACAACTGTAAATATAGCAGTTTCCTGACTTATATCAGTTATTCTACTGAATAATTGAGTCTAATCAGATTGTAAGAACCCCCAAGTTTATGGCCAATTTGTTAGAAGTGCAAGTAACCTGGGAATGACTGAAGTGAGGGCAGCTTGGCTGGGGACCATGCTCTTTAATCTACGGGTTCTGCACTAACTCTGCATGATTAGTGGCAGACTTTTATTGTGGTACACTAGCTGGTGTCAGAATATTACCTTATGTGGCAAAAGATGTAATGAAGTTAAGGACCTTGAAATGGGGAGTTGCCCTGGATTATTAGGTGAGCCCTAAATCCAATCGCATATCCTTTTACTAGAGAGTCAGAGAGAAATTTGACACACACGAGGAAAAAGCAATGTAACCATAGAAGCAAAGACTGGAGTAAGGCAGCCACAAGCTAAGGAATGCTGGTAGCCAGCCGCAAGAGCTGGAAGAGGCAGTGAACAGAGTCTAACCCTATGGTCAGATGGATGATAGCCAACACCCTGATTGTGGTCCATTGAAACTGACTGCCAACTTCAGACTTCTAGAATTGTGAGAGAATAAATTCCTGTGGTTTCCAGCCACCAAGTTTGTGGTCATTTGTTACTGCAACCTCAGGAAACTAATACATCCATTTACTGATGAAACCAAGGCCCAGGGAGGTGAAGAAACTTTCCCAAATTCCTCTAACAAAGCAAGATTCATATCCAGAGTATCTGGTCCCAGGGCCTATGCTCCTAATGTCTGCATTACTAACAGAAAGCAGATTCTTCTGCTCACCACGTTGCTGTGGTTGCCACATTCACTTTTTCACAACTTCTGAAGGTCTGCTCCTTCCACCCCCACTCCTGGTGCTGATTTCTACATTATCAGCTCTTTGAGGCTAAAGGAGACAAAGGCGTCCCCAGCTTGCCTCAGGAAATAGAGGTTCATTGTTGTTAAGATACATAGATAAGAAATATAATAACCTTCTCAGGCTGTGCAAACAGACTTTGTGGAACTGAACCCTTGTTCTTTGCCATTTAAGATATAGTAACAGTTCTAATGACTGAAAAATAACTCCAGTTGTCATTCTCCTCCCCAACCCAGGGGTGGCCATCCATTGTTTCCTGTCCAAATCACTCCTCCAGGCCTCCTGATACAGGTCACCTCTGTCCTTGACCCTCCTTCTCCCAACCGCATCCACTGATGACTTCCCTCTTAATTCTCCTTATAGCTCCCCCTTGCTTTCTTCTTTTTCCCAGATGCTGCTGCCTCATGGCTTTTGCTTAGTGCCTTTTATTTCTGTCTCTACTAGTTTCACTTGTGGACAAATGCCTAAAAAAGGGATAAGTCTAGGTTAGTGAAGCACTAGTTGATACAGTGCTCTTCTTGCTCAGAGTTATCATTCTAGACCACTGTACAGTGTTTAGATTCCACTTAATGTTTTTAAAACATTTATATAATATTTTAAATTTTAAATGTTGATCCTGCAATATGTTGGAAATCCTATCTTTTGCAATATTTAATATTAGAATGAACAACCTTAATGTCATCTTAAACAAATGCACAGGAATACACAGTTTTTGAAAATTGTCTTAGAGGCTATGCAAGCAAAACAGTTGGCCCATTGTCCAAATTCTTCCTTTATCAGAGTCTTACAGGAAATAATGGAAAGAGAGGTTATAAGTTGAAAAGTAAAGGAAAACCAGCTGAATGCAAGTGCCTGCACTGAGAAAAACTTTCTGATTTTATTAATAATAAGATCTGTACGAAGCACCCTGGCTGGTGTGGCTCAGGGGGTTGGGCATCAGCCTGAAAACCAAAAGGTTGCTGGTTCGATTCTTGGTCAGGGGCACATGCCCCTGGGCATGTGGGCCAGGTCCCTGGTTGGTGGTATGTGAGAGACAACTGATCAGTGTTTCTCTCCCACACCCATGTCTCTCTCCCTCTCTTTCTCCCTCCCTTTCTCTCTCTCTAAAAATAAATAAATAAAACCTTAAAAAAAAGATCTGTGCTAAGCATTTGAGATACATTATCTCAGTTAATTTTGATGATTAACTTCTGATGTAGGTTCATTTTACAGGTGGGCAAACTGAGGCCCAGAGAGGTCGTTTACACAAAGTAGTCAATAACAGAGCTGGGATTTGAACCTCCCTCTGCCTGATCCCCAGCTCTGTGTTTTAACCACATCATTGCCAAACAGCCGAGAGAGGAGAGGTCTCCATTAGCTGCCGTCTCTGGGAATGGCAGCAGCTGCACCCACGACATCCAGGGGCAGTGGCAGTCAGAGCCACACCAGCAGAAGGGAGACCAGGACGGCAAGACCCAAAGCACTGTGGTACCTGTGGCCCAGACTCACAGGTTCTGTAACCCAACAAAGGAAGCCAGAGTGACCTCTGGTGGCCTAAGAAGTCACCATTCCCGTGCCAGCTAGGCAGGGAGGCTTCTGCTGTGCTCTCTGAGGGTGGGGGACAAACACCTATCAGATGATCACTCTCCACGTGGTTCTGTGCTCCCTTGTATTCGTCACCTTCGACCAACTTTCTACTCATCCCCATTTCAAAAGTAACAGTACAGTGACTAAATCGGTGGACTCTGGGCCTAGACTATTATTATTATTATTATTATTATTATTTGAGAGAGAGAGACGGATTTGTTTTCCCACTTATTTATGTATTTGTTGATTCTTTCATGTGCCCTGACCAGGGATTGAACCCGCAACCTTGGTGTATCTGGAAGATGCTGTAACCAATTGAGCTACCTAGCCAGAGCCTTGGACCTAGAATTTTGGAATCCTTGCTCTTACTCTTTACTAGTTGTGCAATCTTAGTCAACTACATAAACTTTCTAGACTTTAATTTCTTTTTTAAAATCCTACTGTGTAAATTTGCATGCTTCTCATCCATTACTTTTAATAGCTGCATTAAATGTACCATACTTTGTTCAATGACTGTTTGAATGAAGAACATTCCCTTTCTTTTTTAATCCTGGATGACGTTTATTGATTTTATAGAGAGAGGAAGCGAGAGAGAGAGAAGAGGGGAGAGAGAGAGAGAGAGAAAGAGAAACATCACATGCACACTCCGACTGGGGATCAACCAGCATCCTAGGTACTTGCCCTGACCTGGAATCAAAACCCTAGTCCAATGTGGCTCATTTGGTTTGGGCCCACACTCCAACCAAATGAGCCACAACAGCCAGGTCCATACTTTTCCATTTTATATATGATTTCTTTCCCTTTCCCTGTGCTTAGCATTGTGCACATATTTTGCTACTATTACTATATAAAATAATTACAACAATTATTTGCCCTGTAGAGATGCTTAGTTCCCTAACTTCTTCCTTCCCTTCTCCCAACAAGATAAAAATCTTTAGAGTACTTTTACTTCCCCATTCTCTACTCACCTGGAACTTTTTTAAAAAAGATTTTATTTATATTTACAGAGAGGGGAAGGAAAGGAGAAAGAGAAGGAGAGAAACATCGATGTGTGGTTGCCTCTCACACACCTCCCTACTGGGAATCTGGCCCACAACCCAGGCAGTGCCCTGACTGGGAATCCAACCCATGACCCTTTGGTTTGCAGGTCCATGCTCAGTCCACTGAGCCACACCAGCTAGAGCTCACATGAAACTTCTGGATGAGTTTTACCACTTCTCTCCTAACTTCCACTCCAGTTTCTGGATTTTGCTTAGATACTTTGGTACTCTTTGTTTCAGGCTATAATTGGAATTTCCTTAGCAGTATGTTTCCTCCATCTCAATAATCTCTTTTTTACCCTTTACATTACACAGTTTCAGATAATTTATTAACATCCTAATATACAATGGACATATAGTATATATTTTCAAGTAATCTATCAGTATCGAATATCCAATGGATATTGATAGATTACATATATATGTGTGTTTATGTATATGACTAACTTTCTTTGTTACCTTATGTATTTTATTATTTAAAAAACTTTTTTAATTAATTTATTTTTAGAGAGAGGAGAGGGTGGGAGAAAGAGAGAGAGACATATCAATGTGAGAGAGAAACGTTGATCGGCTGCCTCTCGCGTGCACCCTACTGGGGACGACCAAGGCATGTGCTCTGACAGGGAGTTCAACTGGCAACCTCTCCCTCGGCAGGACAATGCGCAACCAACCGAGCCACACCAGTCAGGGCGGGGTTTTGGGGTTTTTTTTTAATGCACTTTAAAACATTCAGAGAAGGGGTTTATAGCATGCACACAAAAAGACTACGAACTCCTACCCTAGATAATCCCAGATGCCCCTACAATGTTCATTGCCATTTCTACTCTAATGACTTTCCTAATTTTGTTCTCCAATCAGACTTCTCCTGAATTCCAGGTCCACATATTTACACACGCACATACCTCCCATTTGAGAATCCCAAGTGGTACTTTAAAGGAACCCCCCAACTCAACATGTCCAAAACCATGCTCATAAATCCCTCCCTATTCTGGTCTTTGTCTGATGAAAACTTCTCAGAAAGTTGCTCTGACAAAGCCAGAAGCCAAGGAGTCACCCTTGAGTCTTTCGCCTCTCTCACTTCCATAGTAACCTTCACCAATGTCTGTTACTTCATCTTCTATCTAGACTTTGTTCTTGTCTGGGCACTTCCCCCAGAGCTTGGAGATAACTCGTGACTTTGCCTGTTTTAGTGGAAGGGGAGGGGTAGAAAGCAGATGGGTGTGGTTTGGTAGGTGGTGGTAGGAAGTAGGCAAAGGAGATAGGAGATGTAGACTCCTATCTCCAACTTCTATTTCCAACTCCTTTGGAAACTTTAGGCAAAGAATTCCAGAGGATTTTGTAAGATGATCCCCTTCTTTCCTTTCCTTCCCAACCCCGTGTTTAGCCCACGGATGGCTGTGGGTCCGACAACTGCTGCCCCAGGAAAGACAGAACCTCAGACCTATTGCTGAGCTTTCCCAGGGTGAACTGTCATAAAAACACCCATGGATGGTGATATGAAAGACTCTGTGGATGCCAGGAAGTGGGAGGTTCCTTGTAATATACAACTAATTCTACAATTCATGCATCTGCACAGAGACAATAATCTTTTTACTGATCTCCTCCATCCATCCCTGCTCTCTTTCAACCTATCTTCCATGCAGCAGCCAGGAATCTTTTCAACTGTAAATCTGATCATTTTCTTTTTTCTAATATATTTTATCGATTATTCTATTACAGTTGTCCCATTTCCCCCCTCATTCCCCTCCACTCTCCACACCCTCTCACCCACATCCCCTCCCTTTAGTTCCTGTCCATGTGTCATAAGTTCTTTAGTTTCTACATTGCCCACACTATTCTTGCCCTCCCCCTATCTATTTTCTGCCTACCATCTGTGCTACTTATTCTCTGTACCTTTTCCTCCCCTCCTCCTCCCACTCCCCTGTTGCTACCCCTCCATGTGATCTCCATTTCTGTGGTTCTGTTCCTGTTCTAGTTGTTTCCTTAGTTTGTTTTTATTTTAAGTGTGGTTGTTAATAATTGTGAGTTTGCTGTCCTTTCACTGTTCATATTTTTTATCTTCTTTTTCTTAGACAAGTCCCTTTAACACTTCATGTAATAAGGGCTTGGTGATGATGAACTCCTTCACCTTGACCTTATCTGAGAAGCAATTTATCTGCCCTTCCATTCTAAATGAAAGCTTTGCTGGATAAAGCAATCTTGGATGTAGGTCCTTGCCTTTCTTGACTTGAAATACTTCTTTCCAGCCCCTTCTTGCCTGTAAGGTCTCTTTTGAGAAATCAGCTGACAGTCTAAATGGGAACTCCTTTGTAGCTGACTGTCTCCTTATATCTTGCTACTTTTAAGATTGTCTCCTTATCTTTAATCTTGGGTGATGTAATTATGATGTGCCTTGGTGTGTTCCTCCTTGGGCCCACCTTCTTTGGGACTCTCTGAGCTTCCTAGACTTCCTGGAAGTCTATTTCCTTTCCCACACTGGGGAAGTTCTCTTTTATTATTTGTTCAAATAAGTTTTCCACTTGTTGCTCTTCTTCTTCCCCTTCTGGTACCCCTATAATTCAGATGTTGGAACGTTTAAAGATGTCCTGGAGGTTCCTAAGCCTCTCCTCATTTTTTTGAATTCTTGTTTCTTCATTCTGTTCTGGTTGAATGTTTCTTTCTTCCTTCGGTTCCACTCCCTTGATATGAGTCCCAGTTTCTTTCCCATCACTATTGGTTCCCTGTGCATTTCCCTTCATTTCGCTTAGTGTAGCCTTCATTTTTTCATCTAATTTGTGACTAAAATCAACCAGTTCTGTCAGCATCCTGATCACCAGTATTTTGAACTGTGCTTCTGATAGGTTAGCTATCTCTTTGTCGCTTAGAAGTATTGGCTCTGGGGTTTTGAGCTGTTCTTCTGCTTGAGCCATAATATTTTGGTCTGTTTGTGCTTGTTACGTATGAGGGACAGAGCCTTTAGGTGTTCACCAGGGCGGGGCAACCCAGTCACTGGGTTGTGACACTGTATGTGGGGGCGGAATCCAAGCTCTTTGGTTTCCACCTCAACTCCTGAAGTGGCTTCCCACTGCTCTTAAGATAAAGGTAAAAAAAAACCTTTTGGCAGAGTACAGGGTTTTAAATGATTAGGCTCCTGCCTTCCTCGTCAGTTTTCTCTCCCCTGACTCTGCATTCATGCTCCGTACCACCTCAACTTTAAACTTCTTTTGATTCTTTAAACACATTAAGGTCTCTCCTATCACTGGCTTTGGTTATGCTTGGGACGTCCTCACCCTCTCTTTTCTTGTTTAGTTAATTCAGATGTGACTTCTACAGAGAAGTCTTCATTGCTAAGTCAAGACCTCTGCTTTGACTTCCCTGTGTTTCCCTTCAGAGTACTTGTCTCAGTTTATAACTGTATAATAGTTGTTGTGATTATTTGATAAATGTCTAAAAGCCTGGAAACCCTAGGAGGGCAGGAACGATGTCTCTTTTCATATCATAGTATCCTCAACCACGATAGTATAGTGCCTGGCACATGAAAGGTACTTAATAACGTGTATATGTGTACACATGTGTATGACTGGCAAAGTGTCTGGAAATGCAGAGGACAGCAGAACTGGACTATAGGGACTTCATAACGAGACAGCACAGTGAGTGGTTGTCGGAGCAGCCCATCTGCTTCCCTCAAGGGCATCTCTGGTCGGGCTGCTGTCAACTGCAATCTGTAATAGGGTTTACCATCTACTTGTTTGGTTTCTGAATCATCTGAATCCACCCTCCTTCAGCAATGCGGACTATCAGCTTTCAGGGACAGAGAGAACAACCTTGAACTAATTACCATTTATTTCTGCTTCCAGTATTTATTCTGTGCCTACCCCTACTGCCTTCAAATACTGTGCAGAGGATGGGGAAACATAAATGAATGGGGCCTGATTATTATTTTCAAGGAATTTCTAATTTTGAAGCACAGTCACATTTGTAAACAAATTATAACTTCCTGTTTTAAAACACTAATATTACAAGGCATACTCAAACTTTTAAATGACCACAGAGAAGAGAATAACCATCAAAGCACTTAGCAACACCCTAGCAAGAAGTGCTATTAGAATGATGACCCAAGGGACATACTTTTAAAACCTTCTAAGGTCTAAGTTTGAAACAGTTGAGATCACAAGAAAACAATTTCCCTAGACTGCATAAGACATGCCCCTTAAAAGAAAAAAAACATGGACCCTAGTTCTGTAGATCAGTTGGGTAGACCATTGTTCCAATATGCCAAGGTTGTTGGTTTGATCCCCGATCAGAGCACATACTAGAAGCAACCAGTAAATTCATAAATAAGTGGAACAACAAACTGATGTTCCTCTCTCTTTTCCTCCCCCCACTAAAATCAATAAATTTAAAATTTTTTGAATAATTTATTAAAAACAGCTATAACTAGGTGCTATTTATGTCCCTGGCTTTTATTAAATTAAAATAAATATCCATATGAATTTTGCTTTTGCATTTCTTATCCAAATCTTCTTGCCCTGGCTGGTGTGGCTCAGTGGATTGAGTGCTGGCCTGCAAATCAAAGGGTCACTAGTTCAATTCCCAGTCAGGGAACATGCCTAGGTTGCAGGTTAGGTCCCAAGTAGGGGTGTGTGTGACAGGCAACCACAGGTTGATGTTTTTCCCCCTCTCCTTCTCCTTCCCATCCCCTCTCTCTAAACCTATATAAAATCTTTTTAAAAAGTCTTCCTGATTGCTTTACTACCTCACTCACCGGTTCCTAATAAAATTACATGAGAAACTACCTTTAGAAGTTAGCGCTACAGAAAAAAAAAAAAGGTCTGTCTCCTCTGATGAGTTGATTCTGTTCAGATGACAAGATTTATTCACTGTGTACTGTTTTTGTTTTTGCCCTGGCAACCAGGAAGCTCAGACCTAAATTTCAAATTCAGTCAGACATATTTAATTATTAGGATAATTATGATCTTTTTCTTTGGCCCTAATGCTTTATTTCTAGTTTTCTAGTTGATTGTAACCCTTCTTTATTATGGAAAGGAGATAGGATAGAATAGATTTAACATCTCATATGCATTTTAGAATTATTTCTGATATTTGTCAAACATAAATGCCAAAAAAAAGAATGACTTATAAAATTTGGAGAAACTGGGGAGGACCCAGAGTAAAAGCAACAGAAAGGGACAAAGAATGAAATGAGGTACAATACCATGTCCATATTCTTCAACTCAAACATTGGGGCATATTGATCAGGCACATCACCTGTTCCAGGAAAAGTACCTGAAATTTAGATTGTTCTGGAAACTCCCAGAGCTCCGTCAAAGCATACAGATCGCAGGAGTCATTGTCAATATTTAATGTATATGAGTAGTTTTAGAAAGGTTTTGACCTTTTTTGTGTCACGGATTCCTTGGACCTGTTCCCCAGTAATACACAGGCGCAGAAAAGTTTCTAAAAGTAGAACTGTCCTGTCACCGATTAACTTTTTCAAAATATCAAAAGCACCTGAACTGTCAGGTGCTTTTGATATTCAGCTTTTGTCAGCTGAATTCGCCAGCTGAGGAGACTGGCAAATCAGCTATCAGCTGAAATTCTTAACTCTCTGACACCATTCTTAAATGGTTTAAACCAGTTGGTTGTTCTCGGTTTGTTTTTAACATTTGTGAGGAACGGACCCCTTTGATGAACTGAGTATGAGTCTTCTCTCCTAAAATATAACCATCCCCCCCCAATTTTGCCCTTCCATGGGATTGATAGACTTCCTTAAATCCATTTTCAAATCTCACGTTATGTTTACATTGAGACTTCCTGGAGTCAGGGAAATGCCCTTGAGGATCTTTCAGAATCATCCTCTCTTTTATCACTGGGACTAGAACTAGGTAAAAGGAGGTTATGGGACCCAGAAACAGCGAACGACCCCCTCGGCCTCTCAACAATCCGCTCCGAGAACACCCCTCCAAGCTCTCCCCTCCCCCACGACCGGCCGCGCAGGTGCGAAAACCTAAAGGGCCACCCGCGAGCGACGGGAAGGGGTGGGGGGAATGGAACCCTGGGAGGGGCGGAGGCGGGGGCCCACCCTTGGTTGCTTGGTGACCAAATTCTCCGCCCAGGCCATTCCATTTCTTCAGTAGGGGGCGCCGCGGGCCGGACTGCTGCTGGTGGACCTCAAAGAGTGGCCTTCTTCCGGCTTCCCCCCCTCGCTGAACGGTGACCAGGTCCGTGACGTCACAGGAGGTGGGGCCAGGGCCGCTGCCGGGTGCTGGAGGCGCCATTGGAGCCGGCTTGGCTTGAGAGCTCCGCTGGGGAGCCGGAGGTTGGACGGTAACTTCCACCGCGTCCGTTCCTGGTCCCTGGCTGGTTGGCGGCATGGCGTGTGGGGCGACGTTGAAGCGGCCCATGGAGTTCGAGGCAGCGCTGCTGAGCCCGAGTTCCCCGAAGCGGCGGCGCTGCACCCCTCTGCCCGGCCCCACTCCGGGCCTCAGGCCCCCGGACGTCGAGCCAACGCCGCTTCAGATGCAGACCCCACCGCCGACTCTGCAGCAGCCTGTACCACCTGGCAGTGAGCGGCGCTTTCCAACTCCGGGTAACCGACGCTGCGGGCTTGGCAGGAAGCCAGGCCCTGGCATTTGGGGGTGGGGGTGGGAATGGGGGGAAGGGTTATGGACGCTAGGCTCATTTACCCACGGACCCCTTCTTTGCCCTGCGAAAAGGGAACTGGAGCCGCCGGGCCTGGTCGCTTCCGGGAAAGGGAAACATCCGGGAGAGGTAGTGGGGTCACAGTATCGGTTTTCGGTTTTCCTGGAGCTGGCGAGCCTGGAGGGATGGGCAACTAGAGGAAAATGGGAATATCCTTGACCGCTCCGGGCCCTCCGCGTCGCCCCAGCCCCTCCTGCCTCTGCTGCCTGGGCCTGCACTGAACCTCCCTGTAAATCGGTGGGCCCTGGAAAATTGGATTCTACTCACGAACCCAGCCTTGAGGTTGGGGGTTGGGGGCTGATTACTGGGAAGGGGCCTGAGTGTGTGCTGTTCCGCACTATACTGTAGCTTGTAGGAAGACCTGATTACAGAAGCCTTGAGGGACCGGAGGCCGCCGCAGAAAGTCATGGAGTCCTATTTCAACCTGACTAATTCTAAGGGACTGGCCGTGTTCTTTTATTGTATGGCTATTGTCTTGTACCATATATGGCTTGAAGTCGGTGGGCCGTTAGCTAGAATTTGAGAATCCTTAAACATACAGGGGTTCCGAAAGCAGGAATTCAGCTATCCGTAGCAGACAGACTCGCCTTCAATAAGGACATCGGTCAAGGAAAGGGGAAGGCTGGTGTGACATAAAGTTAAAAAAAAAAACTAACCATTGTTTGGAGCGTTGAGGGGAAAATGCATCAGAATTAATATTTGGTAGTTTTAAAAGGCTCCCGGAAATGGGGGAGGTCTCAAAACTGGACTTTGGTAAGTCATTTCTTTGTGTGTTTTTTCCTACTTTTCAAACATAAGCAAAACTTTGGAATGGCCTTAAAATCATTGTTTCTTTATACTCCCTTTCAGTTACCAATGTCTTTGGGCTTTATTTCCTTCTTTGCAAATCCACAATACAGATTTCAGGCCCACAGCCTTTGGCACTAGTGTTTTTGCGTTTGCCAGGCAAGCTCTCCTAGACTCATGTTCATCTCTCAGTGCTGGCATTTGAAGGACTTACCAACTATAACCGTATCTCACCTAGTCAGTCTTGCATACATTTTTTACCCATGCCTTTGCTCCATTTTCCTCGGCCCCACCTGGCCGTATTCTTGCCTTCCAACCTGATGCTTTCCCCTCCTATTTGCTAATCCAGATGCAGTCAGTCTCCCATCCATTACCTGACTAACCATGCCCTTGAGGAACTCTATTTGACTTTAAATTCCTTGACCACTTAATGTTTGCAAAAGTTCTTTGTGAAGAGCCCTTCAAGGGCAGAGGGTGTTGGCGCTCACTTAAAGTGATTCCCCGCCCCGCCCCAAGCTATGCAGGAATAGTCACATAATCTTTCTGGGTCTTTTCTTCAGCAAAATAAAATTAATACTTACCCTGTCTGATGGGTATTAAGTAACTGTATTGTTTCTTCTAATAATAATCTCTAGACTAATTTTATTGTCGTTTGTATTACAGCAAATTCGTAAGTGATTACTAAATGTATTTGGAAGCCTGAATGTGGCACAGTGCCATAATGGAAGCCACTGTTTGTTTGTTTTTTTTTAATCTTAAAATTTATCCTTTGCATAAATCATGCAAACTAGCACCTTGGTCATTTTTTGGTTAAATTATTTTGTTTAAATGTTCACTTGTAAAGATTGATATTTGTTATGTTCTTTAATGCTTATTGGAATATGGTTCTGTCATGAAAGAAACGAAGTATGAGTGATTCATTATTTAATGCTTTGGCTTATGAAAGATGCCTTCTGGGTTAAAAAGGAAGAATGAGAGGAAATATTAGTTGTTACACAAGTAGAAAGAATAAGGCCAACTAATAGAAAAGTGAATATAAAAATCAGTGATTTCACTCTGTTACATCCTAGTTATCTCAAGGGTTGTAAAGTTCTCTCAGAAATGGTCAGAAAATGTGTTTTTGCTTCACTTAAAAAAAAAGATGTCATAGCACTTTTTGTAGAAAAGGCCTATAAAATTAAGTCTTTTATTGCTTAAATGCGTGAGGTGGATGGATGCCAGAGATGAAAAGGGGTTACTGACCTCAGGGAGATGTTTGTAAACATGGAGTGAGTCTAGATGCAAAGCAATTAAGTGATCATGACTAGATCAGAATGAGGTATCATTTTAGCTGGGTCTTAAATGTTGGAAAGAGAGACAGCCCCATTTTAAGCAAAGCAGAATTGCTTGAGTGAAGGACAGAAAACCCACACGTTAAGGACAGGATTGTTTAATGCAACTAGGTTGTAGTGGGAGCTGGAACTGGAAAAATAATGGACTTAGTCTGATAAAACCTAGAAGCACAACCTCAAATAATTGGAGGCAGAGATTAAAATTATCCACTGTTAAAAAGAAATTTGCATTTTCATTTTTAAAAATGCCTTTGTTTTATGTGGCCTTCATGAGAAGAATTTCACATCTGCTTCCTTATTTTTCTCCTGTGTATACCATGTTTAGATTCTTGGACTTGCTAGTCCTTGTACCAGCCTCAAAGTTATACCTTACTTTCCATTTCTTCACTTTGCCATACAGGAGGCACTTAGAGGTTTATCAAAGACTTGTTCTCATACTTGTTCTTTCTTGTTTCAAGTTTTTGCAGTTGCTTACAACCTTATGTTGAATCTGGCCAAGTGTGTGCTTGGAGAATATATTTTAAAGATGAAACAAAGACTTCATGAATTCAGGGATCTAAAATATGAAGTTCATAGCATTCTTAAAAGAAAGCTTTGCCAAATACTACATTGTTCCAATGTTTAGGCTGAGTGTTACAGAATTTAGCCATGTACAGAGCTACTTTTGAGTATATGTCAGTTCCTGGGCTGTACCATCACTTGTTATGGCATTTTTTTAAGAGTTTTTTTTTTTTATTTTTTAGAGAGAGAGAGGAGTGGAGAAACATCGGTCACTTGCCTCTTGCATCCCCCTGACAGAGGACCTGGCCCACAGACCAGGCATTGCCCTGATTGGGAATTGAATCAGCAATCTTTTGGTTTGTAGGCAGGCACTCAGTCCACTGAGCCATACCAGCCAGGGCTGTTACAGTATTAGTATCTTTGATTCTGATTCTCACAACTTTATTGGGCAGGCATTTAACATTTATATTAAAGAACTAGGCTGAAGATCCTGCATGACTTCCCAAGGTCATAGTCACACAGCTAGGAAGAAGCAAAATGGCATTGTTAACACCACCACCCCCTATTTAAAAAAATACAGCTATAGCAAAGTGTACATTGGAATGTGAGTTGGGGGGTGATAAAATTTTCTGGGGTTTTTGTTTGTTTGGGGTTTGTGTGTTTTTTGTTTTGTTTTAGTGGGGGTTTTTGTTGTTTTGTTTTTTTGATAAGTATCGAGGCTTTATTATCTGGAAAGTGAATGTATATATTCTGCCACAAAACACATAAAAATCACATCCTTCCAGATTCTGTGTTGTCTCTAGGAATATACTTCAAGGTGGTTAGTAGTTTATGTGTCCTGGACTCCTTTTAATAGTGTTAAATTTGGTTTATTATTACCTCAACTCAGAATGGCACTCTGAATCCTACCAAATATTGCCTCTTATAGAATCAGAAAGTTCTTTTCTATGTAGTACTGTTCATGAATTCCAAGCAATAAATTTCATGTCTTCCCCTGGCTGTGGAAATAATGGTTTTTGCCTTCCTCTTCCCTAAAGATGTTGAGTCCCAAACAGGTGGTAAGAGACTCCTAGTACCCTAGTTTGTGAAATTGCCATTTAAAAGAGATTTTAAAAAATATATCTCTCTCTTAAGTGTAGGATTTTTCCCCCCTGTGTGTTTTACTAATTAATCCTATAGCAAACAGCAGGTCTGGTCTTTATTGTCACAGGAAAGCAAAGGGAATTTCCTCGGAGTGGCTTATGTCAAAATAGTTGTTATTCTACACATTGTTGAAATAATGACAACAAGAGGGCACACTTTGGGGGTTATAGGAGGAATATTATTCTGTATGAATATTTTTCTGGTTAATATTTGTAACATGGAGAAAGGACAAGAAATTTGAAGAAATCAAAGTGAATGCTCAGGTGTGTTTCTTTTTTCTTTAGAGCAAATTTTTCAGAACATAAAACAAGAATATAGTCGTTATCAGAAGTGGAGACATTTAGAAGTTGTTCTTAATCAAAATGAAGCTTGCACTTCAGAAAGTCAGCCTCACTCCTCAGCACTCACAGCACCTAGTTCTCCAGGTAAGTGTGCTTTAATTTGCACAAACATTTAAGAGTTTGTAAATAGTACTTAAAATGACGGTTTCCTAATTTAGAATCAATTTCATCTAAGGTAATAAAAGTGGTAAATTGTATGCATTATAAATACTATTGAAACCGTAGAATCGCGAAATCAGCAAAGACCTTTGATTTGATTGGCAGTTTCCCAGGTGCATGCAGTAACCACATTTAAAGTGCTTAGTAGCCACATAGAACAACTGTAGGACATTTTTATCATTGCAGAAAGTTGTGTGACAGCGTTGCTCTATAATACTGACAGGTGATGAGGGAGGATGTGCTCAGATAGAACCTCAGGGTTGAAGTGAATCTTCCTGGTCACATAGTTCAGCCACCAGTCTTGCCTGCCATATCCCTGCGAATAATCAGTAGGCCAATGCTTACACATCTCCAGTGCTGGCGAACTCTGTCCTTCAACAGTAGTTTGTTTCCTCACAAAATATTCTACTTCTTAATAGTTCTGAGAATCAAAAATTACCTTGATGAAAGATTGTCTTTTTATAGAACACAAATTGTTGTGGGCTAGGAGATGGGGTGGGGGTAGGGCAGGGGGGCTCTTAATGGGTAAGAGGTGTTACTTTGGAGTAGTATAAATACTTTGAAGCTCAATCAAGATGGTGGCTGTACAGCATTGCAACTATGGTAAATGTGACTGGATTGTTCACTTTACGTCAGTTTCACCTCAAATAATTTCTTTTAACTCATAAAGATTTTATTTATTTTTAGAGGGGGAAAAGGAGGGAGAAAGAAAGGGAGAGAAATGTGTGAGAGAAACAGCCTCTCTCACGCCTCCAACTGGGGACCTGGCCTGCAACTTAGGCCTGTGCCCTCACTGGGATTCAAACCTGCAACCTTTTGATCTGCAGGCTAGTGCTTAGTCCACTGAGCTACACTAGTCAGGGCTCAAATTGTTTTTTTATAACTCAAAAGTTTTGACTCTGAAACAACGCCCTTTTTAATTGCTCTTGCATGTGCATAAGTGATAAACTTTCAATGATTATAGCTAACAAGTCTCAATTTCCTCTTGAGATTTTAGTAATTTTGAATTAATATGTTATGGGTAGAGAAACAGTTACAAATTATAATTGGCCAGATGTTTTGGTCAAGTTTCATTTGTAGAGAAAAAAATTGGGTTTAAGCAAAAATTGATGTGTTTCAGGCCATTGAGTAGTTTATAGACTAAGAGGGCCAAAGAAACAGATTCCAGACTGTGCTTTGAAAAACAACTGAGGACTGGACCTCCAATGGAGCTGCTGCTGTTACCATGATCAGCACGTCGATTTCCATGTTGTCTGGCATTCCAGTGGATATTTTGGTTCCTAACTATTATCTTAGGAACATTTCACTCTTCTTGACCTAGATTCTAAAGGAATCAAGGAGAGATGGGTAGTGACTAATTGTCTCCCTCATTCATATTTAGTGATTTTGCTAACAATTTTTTATGTTGGGCCAGTCAGTTGGTCTCCTGTCCAACTTCTTTTCTTGTCAGAATCACCTGTGGAACTCTGAGTCAGAAGCCCTACTCCAGAATTAAATCAGAACATGTATATATATTTTGTGAATCCCACAGATAATTATGATGCACAACCTTGGTTAAACCTAGATCTGGTTGGTCTTCAAGGGTCTGAGTAGCTCTTGTGCTGTGAATCTACTTTTCCTAATCCAGACAAGAGGCTCTATATCAGCTTTAAACTTGTTATTTTTGTCATTTACCAGCATTGAGTATGGGCTCTGCATTGAGTATGGGCTCTGGCTGTTAGGGCATCAGAACTATTTTTTGATGTTTTGTTTGTTTTTAGATTTTTTTATTTATTTATCTTTAGAGGGGAAGGGAAGGAGAGAAGGAGAGAAATATCAATATACGGTTGCCTCTCGTGTGTCCCCTACTGGGAACTGGCCTGCAACCCAGGCATGTGCCCTGACCGGGAATCAAACCGCGATTGTGTGGTTCACAGGCCCGTGCTCAATCCACTGAGCTACACCAGCCAGGGCTAACAATTTTTTTATGCAGACCAGCTAGCACACCTGCATACATATCCTTCCCAATTTATGGGATGTGCCTTTGCTTTGTAAAACAAATGTCAGAAACTCAAAATTTTGTTAAAATATTCCATGTAAATTAGTGGAAAATGCCATTTTTATATACAATTTTTATATTCTGGTACTGTTTGCATGAAGGTACTAATTCTGAACCTTAGAACTAGAATTTAGTATGTAAACTAGATTTGTCTTTTTGCCAGGTTCCTCCTGGATGAAGAAGGACCAGCCCACCTTTACTCTCCGACAAGTTGGAATAATATGTGAACGTCTCTTAAAAGACTATGAAGATAAAATTCGGGAGGAGTATGAGCAAATCCTCAATACTAAACTAGCAGGTAGGCGGAGGTAGTGGCTACGGATTAACCCCAGTTAAGTAAATAGTAATTTAGAAGTAGGACATCATGCAAAGTTTAATGAGTTGTGAATGTTATTTCCTTTGGTGATTGTAAACATTTATATATTACATGGAAGGACTTTTCATTTACATTTCTGAAATAAGATAAACCAAGTTTTCTTCTGAGAATTTTTCATATGAACAAAGGCATTTCGAGTAGGCTATTTGGGATAGGGGGCCTGTAAACAGTGGTTGGGATAGTGCTGACCATCAACAGATGGTGGGGGGGTTGTGTGCTATAGTGAACATACTCAGACATCCTGGTGGGAGTCGGTGTGTGTAAGAAGTCAGTCGTCTGTGACTTGGGAGGTACATTAAAATTTGGAAAGCACAGCTCAGGCAAGAACAAAGGGAGTGATTCATGGTGGCAGGGTAGAGCCTTCCCAAAGGAAGGGATCTGAATTAGAAGTAGAAAGTACCTGTTTAGTGAAAGAGGATGATAATTGCGATCAGAGATGTTTTAGGCCACAACTCCTTCCAGTAACAGTACTGTTTTCCTAATTTGGTGACCCACACCATGTGGTGCCTCAGAGTGTTAATAGTTTTGCTTTAAGTTGAAAACTGTTGGGTTAGCAACAAAATTAAATGGATTTCTTTACATCTAATAATGTAGATTATAAAAAACTCTTATTTCCCTCTCCTAACACTGCCCCAGGATTGTTCAGATCAGTTATCTGTAAGTCACTTCTGTGTTCACAGACATCAGATTATCTTCTTTCAGCTGAGTTTCCCTTTAGAACAGATTTCTGTGGAACAGTCTACAGTTAGGCAGTATGGAATTTTCTAGCTTTCTAACCATCCCACCTTTTTCACTCCATGTCTGTTGACGTTTCTATAGCAAGGATTGAATGCGGTTGAGGAGCCTCACGCTCCATGTTCTGTAGGAGATGCCCAAATAGTTGCTGGCTTGTAGTAGTGACCATATCTGTCTGTTTTGGGATGCCATTATTAGTAGAGGATGGAGTTATAGCTTGAGAAAGAGACCATATCTGTCTGTTTTGGGATGCCATTATTAGTAGAGGATGGAGTTATAGCTTGAGAAAGATTGTGAAGGAAAATGTTATGTTATAGATGATCAGTGATCAAATCTAGGAGCCAGGGATTTGGCTCTGAGAACTAAGAGGTAGTAAGTAATATCAGAGTGACTGGTAGTTATAAGGAGGATCTGAGAGTGGATAATTTAAACTGGAAAGTTAGGTGTGACACTTCATTCTTGAAAAACTGGAGGAGAGTTTCCAGTGATAGTATATGCTGTCTTTTCCCTTACAGAACAATATGAGTCTTTTGTGAAATTCACACATGATCAGATTATGCGACGATATGGGACAAGGCCCACAAGCTGTAAGTATTGCCAAGTGTCCATTGAAATATATTTATTACCTAGCTTTTCATCCTGGAAAGGTAGTTTCAATTGTTAATTTATGAGAGTTGATTCCTTAGGCTAACTTATCAAGAGTGTGGTTGGAATTTCTTAATACTAAACATATTACAATTACCAGTTACTCAAATCGTAAATTATAACTATATCTCTAGACTGAACCAAGTCAGGTTTCTTAAATTCTTCAGAATTTAGGACCTTTTAAGTGATGACTCCTATCCTCCATGCAGTTTATCACATTTACTGTTAGTTGTTATTTTAAAAGCACAACACTACTTTTTCGTGTTCTTACACTCTTGTTTTTTATCCCTAATTTATAGACGTGTCCTGAAGCTTTCTTGCATATCTGGATACCAGGTTTGACCTCAAGAGATGGCTGCTGTGCACTTTTTGCAACTGGTTTGATATCACATTTCAGCTCCAACTTTGCATCCTGAGAACACTTAAAAAGTTTCTGCAGGTCCATTTTATACAACTTGAAAGACCTTAAAACTTTCTGGTTGCCACAAGCATATATTTCTTTTCTGCTCATCCAATAAACAGCTGTGCCCTACTGTGATAGATTTTCCAAACAAAATACCGAAGCAGCAGTTTAGCAAAATATGCCCTCAGTGGCACTCAACAAATGGAGTTTCCCCAAGCACAGTTCCGTAAGAAGTGTGTGTATGAGAGTGTGTATATGTGTGTGTGTGTGTGCGCGCGCGCATTTTAAGTTATTATTTGTATTGTGCAAATTTCTTTGATCTTGGGGATTCTGGCTGTGAATTTGATGCACGACAATTATGGTTAAAAATATTTGCTTGGTCTGTAGAAGATCAGTAATGTTTTGTAACCATATAAGTTGTAACAGTGGGTTGTTTTATGTGTAGGTTATTACTGTTAAGTACAGGGACTGTTTCCAGGCACAGAATATGAATCATACATTAGGCTGGATATTAGATGTGATTATGATGAAAAAGCAAAGGTCTATGGCCCTAGGTCAGTAAATACACGGTGAGGAATTAGAATGAACTGAAGACAGGCCGATTGATACATGGACTCTGCCTAGCCGTGTCAGATACTTTGACTCCAAGCCTTAAAATACTCATGTGGAGTCTGTGCTCACCTCATTCACCCGAAGAGCTCCCTGGACACTGAACCTCTGGAAATAAGTCTCTCCTGGAGCAGCAGGAGCATCACCAGGGTTTGCGTGGGAGCATAGAACAGGTGAGCTCAGGGCTGGGCCAGACCCTGTTGGCACTGCTACTTGGGGGGAGCCACTTCACCTCCGTGTCAGTTACTACCAATAGACTTGGATCCTTTGGTCAGGTTCTCCCGAATTCTTTTAAGAGGTGTCCATGTTCAACTGCTTGAGCTTTGTTTTGGCAACCCCTTGCCTGAAGTTGCTTACAGACTGTTCTTCACCTTGATTCCAAGGCTGAGGAACAGAAAGTAGCCTCTGTTTTGAGGAGGTGGAAGTTAAGTATACATTTATTTTTTACTGTGACTTGTTCAGGACCACATTTTACAAAATGCCTTGTTTCATTTATTGTTGTTTTTGGAAAGAAAAGTTCTATTAAAATTGTTTTAGTTTGAATATAGAATAGTTTTTTTAATTACAGCTTATTTTGAAAAATTCTGAGTGTAATTCAAATGTATGCCAATACAAGTAAGGTAATATTCAGAGACAGTTCTGATCAGATGGTGTAGAGAAATTTCTGGAGTATTCACATTGGAAGTTTCCTTATTAATGAATGTCTTTGACTTAAATCTAACCAAAAACTGCAACGTTATTCTTTGTACATTTTCATTATATAGTGTTAACAAGCTTAGTTGCAAATGAATAAAATACTTAAGCTATTTGTTTACCTTGCCTTCTTAATATTGTGATAATGTTTATTAAAGTAATTTATGTGAGGCTGCTATAGCCATTTCTCCACTCCAACATTATGTTCAAGAGTTACATATTTATATATTTATTTTTAACAATTTTATTTATTTATTTTTGGAGAGAGTGGTAAGGAAGAGAGGGAAACACTGATGGGTTGCCTCGCACATGTCCCTAACGGGAGCCTGGCCCGCAGCCCAGACGTGAGCCCTCCTGGGAGTCAAAGTGCCGACCTTTTGATGCCCAACATGCTGGGCCACACCGGTCGGGACTGTGGGCTTTTTTTTTTTTTTTTAAGCCCAACAGTGATCTTTTGATAAATAAAGAATTATTTTACTTCATATTTGAAGGGCAGTTTGTTTCATTTCTTTTTCCAGAGTAGTCCCTTGTTCCTGGACATAGCAGTGGCAGTAATGGGAGTGGCCGTACAGTGTGGGGTAGTCACACCAAAACATGGGAAGGGCAGCCAACTATGGGGGCCATCAGAAATCCTGAAGGGTGGGCCAGCATGGGGAATGCTGCTTCGCAGAAGTCCTGTTACAGGGTCCGTGTGATGTGCTCGGTCAGTATTTTAAGTGCCGACCCCATCCCTACCTGATAGCTTCTGGCTGGGAAGTGGAGTAAGTTTCTGTAAGAAAAATGACAGGCTGCTGTGTTATGATACGGAGCCCCAGGTTAAGACCATGCCACCAAAGATGGGTTTGGGGATCTCCTTCAGAGGGACTAGACATGTTTAGTGTTTTATCCAGAGAAGAGACACATCCTAGGATGGGAAATGGGGAGGTACCTGTAAGGTAGGCCTTAAACTGGCAAAGGGAGTTTTTCCCCTAGACTTTGACTTCTAGAGTTTGAACTTAGGGGCATTCCCAGATGGAGAACTATCTTCGTCCCACGAGGATAGGGGGAGGCCCAGGGAAGGAAAAACCTAGAGACCTGTAAGAATGAGCCAGGACCTATGGTCTCAGAACAGCCATATTATGAGTTAAATTTTTTTATCTTTTTTTATTTGCCATCCTCTTCAAAGCGCAGTGAAAGGAGTAAGTGTCCTTGTTTAGGTTAGAGGGCTAGAGCGAAGGTCAAAGTGCTAAGGCAGTGATAGTTGTTAGGAGCTTCCCAAGGAGAAGATCAGGGGATATCGGACTTAGGGCCAGCCTCCACGTGTGGCGAATCTGCCCACCAGGGAGAATTGGTTGGCTAGTGTAGTTAAAGTCGTGGCCTTTGAGTGTTTCTAGCTCTCAAGTTCTTTCAAATGATTAAATTTGAAGATTTCAAGATTAATCACTTTCAAGATTAAATTGAAGCAGTCATATCGAGAAAGCGCAGCTTGGGACATAGAACGTGCACTGAAAATGTTACACTAGGTTTCCTTTACAGTGGCCTTCATCGGCTCTGAAGACTGAAAGCTTCCTTTCCACAGTAGTGACTCAACATTGCAGTGTGGAGAACCCCTTGTTAACGTCAAAATTTCATATTCTCTGACTAGAATTTGTGCTTTTAAGTGTTTGACTAAGAAAACAATAAAAGATGAATGACAAATGAATTCAGTGATGCCTTTCAGTGAATCTGTATTTTGGTATTCTCTAAGGATCAGCAAACTTTAGCCTGATTTCATAAATAAAGTTTATTTGAACACTGCCACATGTATTTATGTCTGGCTGCTTTGACACTGCCCCTCCAGAGACATGAGCCACAGAGTTGAAAGTATAGTCAAACCTCGGTTCTGGAACGCTTAGTTCTCAAACAGCTTGGTTCTTGACCAAGTTGTTAACAGAAAAGTCTATGTCATTGTCCAAGAAAACTTTGGGTCTCGATTCTCTGACAACCTGTTCATGCTGATACCTATATGATCAGTCATGCACTCTCTAGCAACAAAGGGTTTGGTGTTTGAACAGTTGCTTCTTGAACAGTTTCCTGGAACAAATTAAGTTCGAGAACTGAGGTTCCACTGTGCTGCTTCTCTGGCCCTTTACAGAAAAGTCAGCCCCTGTACTGTAGCATGGACATGTGTTTGAAAAAGGCCACGCAGCAAACCATGCATTGTGGACATGCCCTAATTTATCATTCCTGGGGGAGGCACGCTTCAGGTTGAAGTGAGATAAAAAATGTGCTTACAAATGAAAACTGATTGCCAAAGTGAGCTACAAAAAAAGCTAATGCACTTTTTTAGAGCAATGATTCTCAAGGACCTTGAGGACAGGGAGCATACTATAGGTGGGGGCAGGGCAGGTAGGATGACTTTTATCTTTGGCATATTTTTTAAATTCTAGATGCAAAAATAGATTATGAGAATTTTATGTTAATCAGAACATTCCATGGGTTTAAAGGTAGCTAAATATTTTTCTTAGGAGCAGTGATTTCTCTGCTGCTGTGGTTTGAAAACCGCTCATTGTGTGTGTATATGTGTGTATAGCTACAGTTAAACTGGATGTTGAATAAGGTTGACACCTTCAGGAGCAAAGGAACAAGTTTGCCGAGGGAAAGAGTTCCAGCCACCCACCCCAAACCACACTTTCAAATAAGTAGCACTTCATTGGAGGGAGAGAATGGTAACTGTCTAAAATTTCAATTCCTGAAGTCTCATGGGTCCCTTGTTTTTGTTCATAGTATGCCAGGCTATCTGTAAGCTGGACAGTATTTGAACAATTATTTGTAGATATAAACAGAACAAGGATGAGGCATCTACTACAAGGAAGCATTTCTTGTTTCCTGTGTCTGGGAGTATTCCCAAACCCCTAATTCAGATGGAAGGCCGGAGTTGCCCCGGATCATCCAGGTGGCATGCATCCCATTATTGAGTCCATGTGAGGACGGTTTGCTTTTGTTTCACCATGTCTTGAAAGTGTGGTACTTTTGGAATCCCAGCTAAAGGTGTCTGTGGTGGGATTTCCCACCTTTGGCTGCCCTTAGGTTTTGATGTTTGTCCCCTTCGGTCCATGCAGCTTCTGAAAGCGCAGCGCAGATTTCTTCCAGGTTGGTAAATGCCTCAAGGAAAGAGCAGCTTTGATTTCTAGGTTCTCTGGGTTCTCATTAGATTTTGGCTCAGTAAGTTCTCAATACCTACTTAGCTTTTTTATGCTTGTAAGGAAATTATATTTCAGCTGCTTTGTAGCAGTAAGTTGGTCGAAATTTTCTGATGCTCAATTTCTGGACATGGAATTTTCCTTCTTTTTTTTTTTTATAACTACCCAGTGTTTTTTTTTTTTAAAGATTTTATTTATCTTTAGAGGGGAAGGGAAGAAGGAGAGAATTATCAATGTATGGTTGCTTCTCGTGAGTCCCCCGCTAGGGACTGGCCTGCAACCCAGGCATGTGCCCTGACTGGGAATCGAACTGCGATTGTGTGGTTCGCAGGCCCGCGCTCAATCCACTGAGCTACACCAGCCAGGGCAAGGACATGGAATTTTCTGTGTTAACCTAGTTTGTTACCGAACATGCCTTTGTGTTAATGGGAGGGAAGTTGGGAAGGACATGTTAATGTAGACTTTGAGTGATTTTCAGTCATTCAGGAAGCATCACTGGTGTCTTCTGAGTTCTTTATTTGTGGGGGACAAGTATCTGAGTTTTAAAAGCCTGACAAGTTTTGTAAGTAACCTTTATCTGTGTTTCATATCCTCCATACCTGACTCAGAATTAACATAAATATTTAGTCAGTTGGATTTTGACCCCTGAGAAGCAAGCTCAGTTTAATAAGGTATTGGGTTGGCCAAAAAGTCCATATGGCTTTTTCCATAAAATAAAAGACACATTTTTCATTTTCACTAGTAAGTCGATTGATTTGGATATTTTGAGTATGTAGGCTCTCTCCCACATGGTATAATGTTGATCTCAATGTCTCGATTTGATCACTATCAACTTAAGCTGGTTTATCCCAACCATGAAGTATTGCCCAGTGAGAAATCTCCAGCACGATACTTCACAAACCACTTTTGACATGCTCACTCAATCAGTCACAGCACCTTCACACACTACACAAATCTTTTTTTTGTGTTTCAGTTGCATTTCACCTTTCTTGAAATAAGAAAGCATAATATGCTGAAAATGTTCCCTGTTTTCTTCCATCTCCAATATTAGAATAGCTACCCAAAAATTCACCAACTTTGATAAGTTTTAAAGATTTTATTTATTTTTAGAGAGAGGGGAACACAGGGAGAGAAACATCAATGTGTGGTTGCCTCATGCTCCCTGCACCGGGGACCTGGCCCACAACCTAAACATGTGCCCTGCCTGGGAATTGAACCAGTGACACCTGGGTTCGCAGGCTGGCACTCAATCCACCAAGCCATGCCAGCCAGGGCAAGATAAAGTTTGTTGTTTTTTTTAAATGCATGCTGATAAGACAGTTGACAAATACAATCTAACAAAATTGTTTTATGAAGTTAAAGGCAACTAAGCACTATTACAGCCATCTTACAGAAAAAAAATGAACTTTCTGGACAATCCAATATATAAGCAGGCAAGATAAAAAGTTGCTAATGTTGCATGAGTGGTATAGGTAGTGGACTAAGGAAAAGAGATGGTTCTAAGTAGGCTTCATTTGGGGAGGCAGATTTCAAGCAAGGTTTCGAAGAATGTATAGGGCTCAGGCAAAAGTAGGAGTTGGAATTTGAAGTGAGCGAAGGTTAGGTGACGGGAAATCATGGTGTGCAGGGACATCTTTTTTAGCCAGAGTAGAAAACGCATGTAGATCCTAGGAAGAGAGCTTAAAGTTAGGTAATAAGGGCTAGATAATGAAGGGCATTGACTACTAAGAGTTTGGTCCTTACTGTGTGGGAATCTGAAAAGTTTTGGGGAAACTAATTTGGGGGAAAGTACAGAACAGAAGAGCAAATAACAAACTGGAGACAGGTTGACCAGTTAGCCTCTTTATCTAGCGATTACCAAAGCCTGTGCATTGCTTGGGAAGGATGATTAAATATGGCTCTGGTTTTGCCTGCCTTAAGAAGACCATGGCCCTTGAAGAATCTATTCTTACCTTTCCTCTTCCCATAGACACACTTTCAAAGATCCTTTTCCCTTTGGCTTGTTTTTGGCCCTCAGTTAATCCAGTTTAATTCTACAGCTGCTCATGCTATAGATTCTCGAGTCCACTTTTTTTTTTAGAAATTTTTATTTTATTTTATTTTATTTATTTTTAAAGAGAGGGAAAGGGAAGGAGGAAGATCAGGAGAGAAACATCAATGTGTGGCCGCCTCCTATGCGTCCCCTACTGAGGACCTGGCCCGCAACCCAGGCACACGCCCTGACTGGGAACCGAACCAGTGACTCCTTAAATCATGCATTAAAGTTAATGTTACCATGATTTACCATGTTACCATGTTAATGTTAACATGATTAAAGTGCTATGTTAAAGGTAAGCACATGTTATGTTATGTCAAAGGTAAGCTATGTTATGTTAAAGGACTGAGTACCCTGTGCTCAATCCACTGAGCCACACCAGCCAGGGCTATTTTCTTTCTTTCTTTTTTTTAAAAGATTTTATTTATTTATTTTTAGAGGGGAAAGGAAGGAGAGAGAGAGAAATATCAATGTATGGTTGCCTCTCGTGAGTCCCCCGCTAGGAACTGGCCTGCAACCCAGGCATGTGCCCTGACTGGGAATCGAACCGAGATTGTGTGGTTCATGGGCCCGAGCTCAATCCACTAAGCTACACTAGCCAGGGCTCTTTCTTTTATTTTATTTTATTTTATTTATTTATTTTTAGAGGGGAAGGGAAGGAGAGAAGGAAAGAAACATCAATGTATGGTTGCTTCTCATGAGTCTGCTGCTGGGAACTGGCCTGCAACCCAGGCATATGCCCTGACTGGGAATCGAACCGCGATCATGTGGTTCGCAGGCTGGGCCCGCGCTCAGTCCACTGAGCCACACCAGCCAGGGCTCTTTCTTTTTTTTAAGATTCTATTTCTTCGGTTCTAAGAGACAGAGAGAAACATGAATTGATTGCCTCTAGTATGTGCCCTGCAACCCAGGCATGTGCCCCGACCAGGGATCAAATTGACAACCCTCTGCCCCACAGGACGACAACCCACCAAGCCACACAGGCCAAGGCAAATCCACTTATTCTTAAAGGCACTGGTTAGCTCCTGTATGAATTATTTAAAAATTTTCCTCTCCAGCCTTGGCTGGTGTGGCTCAGTAGATTGAGTGCTGGCCTGTGAATCAAAGGGTCACAGGTTCAATTCCCAGTCAGGGCACATGCCTGGGTTGCTGGCCAGGTCCCCAGTAGAGGGTGTATGAGAAGCAACCACACATTGATGTTTCCCTCTCTTACTCCTTCCCTTCCCCTCTCTATAAAATAAATAAAATCTTTTTAAAAAATACAAAATAAATAAATTTTTTCCTTTCCAACTGTCCTCAGGACCAACTCAGCCAATCACTTTTTATGGTGCTCTTATTGTACTTCTGCCTGGAATTAAATCTTTTCACTTGACAAATGCCTACTTAAGAGGTAGTTGTCTTTCTGCTCCCTAAATNATTTTATTTATTTTTAAAGAGAGGGAAAGGGAAGGAGAAAGATCAGGAGAGAAACATCAATGTGTGGCCGCCTCCTATGCGTCCCCTACTGAGGACCTGGCCCGCAACCCAGGCACACGCCCTGACTGGGAACCGAACCAGTGACTCCTTAAATCATGCATTAACTTTAACATGATTAAAGTGTTATGTGAAAGGTAAGCACATGTTATGTTATGTCAAAGGACTGAGTACCCTGTGCTCAATCCACTGAGCCACACCAGCCAGGGCTATTTTCTTTCTTTCTTTTTTTTTAAGATTTTATTTATTTATTTTTAGAGGGGAAAAGAAGGAGAGAGAAATATCAATGTATGGTTGCCTCTCGTGAGTCCCCCACTAGGAACTGGCCTGCAACCCAGGCATGTGCCCTGACTGGGAATCGAACCGAGATTGTGTGGTTCGCAGGCCTGCGCTCAATCCACTGAGCTACACCAGCCAGGGCTCTTTCTTTTTTTTAAGATTCTATTTCTTCGGTTCTGAGAGAGAGAGAAACATGAATTGATTGCCTCTAGTATGTGCCCTGCAACCCAAGCATGTGCCCCGACCAGGGATCAAATTGACAACCCTCTGCCCCACAGGATGACAACCCACCAAGCCACACAGGCCAAGGCAAATCCACTTATTCTTAAAGGCACTGGTTAGCTCCTGTATGAATTATTTAAAATTTTTCCTCTCCAGCCTTGGCTGGTGTGGCTCAGTAGATTGAGTGCTGGCCTGTGAATCAAAGGGTCACAGGTTCAATTCCCAGTCAGGGCACATGCCTGGGTTGCTGGCCAGGTCCCCCAGTAGAGGGTGTATGAGAGGCAACCACACATTGATGTTTCCCTCTCTTACTCCTTCCCTTCCCCTCTCTATAAAATAAATAAAATCTTTTTAAAAAATACAAAATAAATAATTTTTTTCCTTTCCAACTGTCCTCAGGACCAACTCAGCCAATCACTTTTTATGGTGCTCTTATTGTACTTGTGCCTGGAATTAAATCTTTTCGCTTGACAAATGCCTACTTAAGAGGTAGTTGTCTTTCTGCTCCCTAAATGTTTATTGTACACCTACTATTTCCCAGATACTGTTCTAGGCTCTAGGACTATATCACTGAGCTTGTCAGATAAGGTCCCTGCTCTCATGGTGCTTATATTCTTGTGAAGCAATACAGGCATAGTGGTAAAAAGTTAATGCAGGATTTAAGTGTTTGAAGAAAACCAAATGGTAATGATAAAGTGTATAGTGGTACCTCGGTACCTGTTGGCTTCAGAACTCATCAAGCCTGGTACTCGTCTTATTTTGACAAGAAAAGAATGTTTCAGCACCCGGCGCTTACTTGCCAATCGTCACACTTGCTAGAATTTGTATGAGTCTCAACACCACCCCACAAGAGAAAACGCTTCGTCAATCATCACTGGCTCCCCACTCATCAGAACGAATTAATGAGTGCCAAGGTACCACTGTAACTAGATGCCTAATGGGATTGTAGGGAAGACCTTTCTGAGGAAGTGTGCTGCCTGCACAGTACTTCGTTTTAGCACCTCATTTTACACCTCTCTAACGCTATCCGATGCGTCTATGTGTCTGTATGATAAACTCTTCCACTATGGAGCTCTTGGTAGCACCTTGGTGATAATCTCGCTCTCTGTTTTTGGTTTCTAAGTGAATTATGTGGCCGTTCCTCTCCTCTCCTAGTCATCAGTGCTCTACCTGCAACTCTTCTCCTTAACTGTCAGAGCAAGTGATTTCCAGCCTTCTGCAGGTTGCCCCTCTGCAGCCAGGGTAAGAAAGACACAATTCCCACCCCAGAGAAGCCTCACAGCCCATGTCAGAAATGTGATGAAACTCGCTTTGGTAAGTATTCTGTGCATCCGGAGAGAAACCAGGGTATTTGCTAAGAAAGGCTATTTAGCTGCATTGGCAGGTTCCTGCCAGGTAGTTTAATTACTCCGGTCGATATTTAGAAAAGCTCACTCACTAATAAAGCTATATTTGTCTCTAAAACTAGACTCCAGCCCTGGCTGGTGTGGTTCAGTGGACTGAGCGCAGGCCTGCAAACCACACGATTGTGGTTTGGTTCCCAGTCAGGGCACGTGCCTGGGTTGCAGGCCAGTCCCCGGCAGGGGACTCACGAGAGGCAACCATACATTGATGTTTCTCTCCTTCCCTTTCCCTCTAAAGATAAATAAATAAAATATTTTAAAAAAACTAGACTCCAGTATGTTAATCTATCATGGGAGATATGTCAGGTGCAGTAGACTGCCCCATTGGTCTTAACGGTGTGTTTTCTTCATATAATGCTATGTGGGAAGCCTAATCAAACTCAAGAGGCAGCACCATGGATCAGAATGAGGGGACTTCATTTTAGGGATGGAGTGCTTAGCAACATTTAGTTACCTCCACAGCCGAGCACCGACACAACCTCCTTCCACTTGCTTCAGTGGCTCCTGGTCTTGCAGTATCTTCAACTTGGTATTTTCTCCACCCCCCAAAATGGCCCTTTAAAAATTTTTTTTTTATTTAAAAGGTCACTTTGGTTACAGCCCAGGCTTGGGACACATTACTTTCTCTCTCAGATTACTTTGCTCATTGGTTTTTATAGCTCCCGGCTCATGGGCTGAGGATGGGGGAAGATTCCAAACACTGTCTTCCCCATGTGCTGGGATCCAAGGCCAGCTGTCCAGTTTATTCAAGTCTGTGTGGCATCAGTATCAGACAGGCCTCGTGTTCCCAGTGTGCTAAAATTCATCAGCTAAATGGTAGATGGGCTATCTGTAGAAGAGTAGCATTAGTGCTTTTCTCGGTTATGACTGAGTAAGAGGTGTGTAAACATGAGGAAAGCCTGCAGGTAAAGGACAGAAGTACTGTGAGCAGAGACTTAACAGTGACTTCATATACGGCCTGTGCTCACGCAGCAGTTGAGGCTGGTTTTCAGAGGTGTGGGAATGGGCACCTTCCATTAGGTCACGGGGCCATCTTTTATGCCTTGAAGATGGGAATGAACAAGGCCGTGCTCTGGAAGAATGCTCGCCGTGAACGCCTGGTAAAGTTCCACCTGGTCTGGGAGCCCCGGTTTCCCGAACACAAAATGGAAGAAGCGACAGCCTCTCTGACAATCAAGTCTTTTAATTTTGTTGAAAAAAATCACACTTTCACGAAGCAATGCATCCACAAAGCAAGGCAATGAAAAGGTCAATGCTGGGAGGTGGTTATGAGTATAAGGGGACGACGTGGAGCGGCTAACATTGAGAGTTACTTCACTTGTGATGTAAGCACAACACGCGCAATCTCAGTGGGTCCCATGGTCACTGTAGCAGCAGCGCAGGCTTAGTTTTGAGGTGAGGTTTCTGGGCATTGTAGTTTTCCAGTACATGCCTGGTAGAAGAACCCTGGTCCCAGTCATCTTTCACAGGGTGCTGACACTCAAGGCCCCAGGGAGGGGGTGGTGTTGTCAACAGTCAACAATATAGTAGAAGCTTACAGGACTGCAGGGACCTCAAGAAAGGCCTAGTAAATGCCTGCGGAATTAGTATGTGCGGAATTCAGGAACCCTCCAGAAAATGGCATGATATACAATCTGGACGGATTAGGCATTCACCTGGGAGGCTGGGGAGGTGGCTTGAGCAGATGGGATCATTAAAAGCAGAAGAACCTGTTCCTGCAGTTTGGAGGCTTGAGAGCTATTCTGGATGGCGGAGAATACAAGGGGCTTGAGTAGGGGCTGGTAAACCATGGGATCTGAGGACTTAGAAATGGGAACAAACCAGATCATGAAGAGTCTTGAATGCCAAACTCAAGATTTGGGCCTTTTCTTTACACCAACCCCTCAAACATAGTCCCAGCAGTATGAATGACAACCTTCTTTGTGTTCTCTCGTTTACTTCGCCTTTCTGTTTTATCACTTGCCGTAGCATTGACTATTCATCCCCAGAGCTCAACAGGACCGTGGCATGTGGTAAAAGCTCAGAAAGTGTATTTGGAATGATCAGATTCGAGTTTTAGAAAAACAACTCAAACAATAAGGGTAAGAAGGGACCAGGGCTAGATGGAAAGAGACTTCATAGTTCAAAGTCAACTGCTTTCCCCACCTTCACTTCTCCCTCCACCCAAGGGTTAAAATTAAGCAGCACAAAGGCCATTTTCAATGTGGGTTTCTTTTGGCCAGCACTTTAAAAAAAATTAGTTGTTTCACATTTTAAAAGTGGGAGATAGCATGTTTAAACAATAACAAAAGATGTCCGGCTTCTCTCGAAAAATAGGAGGATTTGACAATTTGAGGCCCTGATTCTCTCAACAGTAATAGGATGGAGCTGAGTGGCGGCTGCTGCCTTTAGACAGGACAGACATAGGCCCCTCCAGTTTGTCTCACTCCCCACCGCTCCTCCCATCAGTCATGTCGAGGCCAGTACCAGCTGCCATTTATCATGATGCGTTCCTTTTCATTCCCTTAGAGCGAACTCTGTTTGGCCTCGGAGGCATCTGAATTGGCCATCTGAATACAATAAAATTAGTATTTGAGGAAGATTAGTCAGTGAAAAAGAGATTGAAGTGAGGAGCTGGGAGGCAGAAAGGAAGAATTGGAAACCTGTGGAAGGAATATTTGGAGAACTTGGGCAGTAATTAAATAATGGATGAAAGATAAGGGAAAGGCAAATTAGAACGTCAGAGCTTCCTGCCTGAATGGCCGGGAAGGGGATGTCTCCAACACAAACCAGAAAGTGGGAGAAGTGCCAAGGGTGGTAGCTCAATACCTGGCTATCGCTAGTATTTTGTGGGAAAGGGCCATTGAATTAACAATTTTATAAGCCCCCAGTATATCTGCTGGACACTGGTGCTCAGGAAACTCCAGTTGACTTGAAACTCTTATCTGATAGGGGGAAGGAAGGGAGACTTGGAACGCTTCAATAAAACCAGTAAATTGTGGGACCTTAGGAATTCTCTCCAGAGTGGGTGACTCTGGGGCTTAGGGGTATTTAACTTCTTTTGGGAAAAACAACACCAAAGTCCTGAATTAAACCAGGAATCTGGCATGCAAAAATAGAAATGGGGTTGAAACGGTGTCATTCCTGGGGAAAGGATTAAAAAATCAAAGGTAGGATTTTTCCTGGAATACACTGAAACAAGCTCTGGGGTGGAGCATCAGGCAGAGGGGATTTCGGACAGTGAGGCTGGGAATGTTGGAAGGCTGGACTTGTCTAAACGTTTTTGAAAACAGTCACTTAAAAGGAAAAGAAATTTTCAGCCCATTCCCCCAATAAATATTTATTTATAAGTTATTTTTATGCACCACTGCAGTTATGTTTACACACTTCACAAACATTTGTACACAAATTTTTAAAAGATTAGACGGAAGTATTCTCGTATTTCCTTCCCACGCCCCCAGTGTATCCTACCACGCACACCTTGTGGCACCCACCCACACACACACACACCAATTCGGAGGCCCTGGCACACTTAAAGGAAGCCACTGGAGGTTCTCCAAGGCAGACGACGGCAGTTTTCGTCAACTTTCCCGAATCCGCAAACTTTAGAAACTGAGACATCAAAGAACTGCGGTTACCATAGGAAGCTTTCCACGTTCCAGGAACAGCCTCAGAGCTTTAACACATAATTTATTTAATCCCCAAAGGCAACCCTACACTGTAGGTACTATTATTTCCTTTTAAGGTAATACTTTAATCTTAATTTGAGGAAACGGAGGTGAAGTGAGGTTAAGAAACTGTCCAGGGTCACAGCGAAATGACGGAGCCAGAATTTAAACCCACCTAGCGTGGAGCTTAACCACACTACTGGGTTGAAGGGGAGCCTGCCACTCGTGTGGCCTTGGTCAAGTCCCTCGCGAATCAAAGATGATGTGGGAGTGCCTGACAGAGTGCCAGGAGGCAGCAGGAACTCACTGCCCGCTGGGAGGTCTCTAATTCGACTCTACTACCGGAAAATCAGTTTACCCACCCGCAATATCTCCAGAGAACAAAACACACAGCTGCGCAGGCGCAGATCGACAGGTTTGGTTCCTATGGTTTCCGGGGCGAGAGGGCGAGAGAAAGGTCTACTCCCGACGTCGCGCTGCAAGCGTCGCACTGCTGCCGTCCTTTGCGGCAGGTCTTCGCGTCTCCAGCTGGTCCTCTACTACTCGCGGCCAGCGAACGGACAAGGGCACCGCGGCAGGACGGTAGGTCTTGCACATTTCCGCGGTGTGTGTGGGGGTCGGGGGCGCGGGGTTTAAAACGAAGGGACTTTATTCCGAGATTTTTAAAAACAAATTTCACTTTGGCTTGCTGGGTGTCGGTTCTTTCTGGCCCGAACTCTGGGCGCGTTTTCGGCTTTCCCAAACCCCTTTCGCCCACACAGCCAACGTCAGCGAAGCCTGTAGAAGGCACCTTTCTCGGTTCTCCTTACAAATTGAGATTTTTGTAAACTGTTGCATTGACCTTCGGATCCTTAACTTGAAACCGACGCTCCTTTTCTCGGCTTTCAAGGCCCTGTGTGATTGCGGCCCTGCCCATCACTTCAGCTCATTTCGTTCTTCCCGGTATGCACTCTCCGTGCCAGCCAGGTCTCGGTCCTCAGTGTCCCCCAGACATTTCCAGTAACTGGTGCTGTGCCCACTGGCCTTCCCTTGGCAAACTCAGCCCATCCTAAAAGGCACTTTCAAGCCTTCTGAGCAGAATTGGGGTTTCCTCCACTGAGCTCTTAAACCCTGTTGTGTTTTTTCCTTCGGGTTCCAAATTACCTGTGTGTTTGCATTCTGGTACTTACGTTGCAGCTGTTTCTCCCCCCTACCCCCCATCCCCAACCCATTCCAGTGCCTGGAACGTCATTATTCAGTAAATGACTTAAAGAATTGGTATGAAATTTAAAAATTAAATTCACCTGTCTATCTACCATTCGTACATAACTATTGCCTTGTGTGTGTGTGTGTGTATGTGTGTTTGTTTCAGTCTTTTGCAGATTTGCTTGCATTATTGTAGTATGTCTATTTGATATTAAAATGTATGTCCCATGTGTATTATCCCCTCCCCCCATATTTATCATATTATTCATATGATAAATATGAATATTTATCATATTCAAAGTAGGTACTGATTTAATTATGTCTCAGTTGTTTAAAATTAATATTTTTAAACAAATTATTATTGAATTCCTATCTGGTCCCTGCCCTCACCGCTTTCATTGTTCAATGGGGGAGGCAGTCAAGTAAATAGTCCTTGACCGTGGTGTGCACAGTGCTCCTGTGGGAAGTTCAGAATGATGTGCCCTCCTAAAGGAGGGTCGCCAGTATCAGGATGGCTTCTCACAGGAGGTGTTATCTAAATTGATATGGGTAGAAATATGTAAAGAAATCTCTCTGTGCCTGTGCTTTTTTGTTCTTTTCAGTTATTTAGCTCTGTCTCAAAGAATTGGGATTAAGTCAAAACATAAGCACTCTTTTTGACTTTTGATAAGTATTATTTTATCAATATAGAAAGAATTTTTGTATTCATTTTTTTTTTTAGTTCTAGTTCTCTTTTCCTTGGGTTTTGTGAAAGCACAGCAATTGTTCATCTACTGTAAATTGGGAGAATCTAATGAAAATATTTGGTGAGAGGAAATTGGGAGAACAATGTAAAATGTCTTTAGAGGGCTACTTGTCATAATCTTATTTTCCTTCGAAATTTCTTATTTGATTGTACTTTTATGACATTATATGTTTTTTATCTTCTGTTTCAGCCATGCCTTTCTTTGATATTCAGAAAAGGCTGGGCATTAACCTAGACCGCTGGATGACAATCCAGAGTGCTGAGCAGCCGCACAGGATTCCGTCTCGGTGCCATGCTTTTGAAAAAGAATGGATAGAATGTGCACATGGAATTGGCACTATCCGCGCAGAGAAAGAGTGCAAGATAGAATATGATGATTTTTTAGAATGTATGCTTCGGCAGAAAACGGTGAGGAGGGGATGGAGGTGGGAGCTGAGTTACTTCCTTATTTCTTTGAAGCTGTTTTTCAGTGTTTTAAATTGGTCATTGATCAGCAACTTGACCAATGTGAATTGGCAAGGCTTTTGTGGTGAAACACCTCTATGTAGGTTACCATGTTAAGGAAGTTAAATGCCTTCAGATTTTCCCAGTTGGGAAAAGGAGGGCCTGTTGTTCCTCCATGTTCTTCCTCATCTTTCTCACAGATTTGTCTTCGTACTCTACCTTGCTGTAGCCATCGGAGTAGAAATTACATGTGTGTCTTTTTCTTCTTTTGCAGTAGATTATAAAGCAAAGAATATCAACCCATCTTGGATGTTTGTCTGTGAAAATCTTTGGGTAAAAATCATTGGGGAACATGTTAAAAGCCTGCTAGTCTATTACTTTGAACCTGATAAAACAGCCTATGATTCCTCGCTACTCTGGGGCAGATGGAGGTGTTAATGAGATTGCTTTAGGTGAGCCTAACCAGAAATGCAGGGGGCAGAAAGGGTGTTAACACATGGCGTCTCTGTCCTGTTGAGTAAGTTACCTGGCATATAGGGTGCTCTTTCCCTCATAGAAGAAATCTTGGGGTGTTGGCTGTTATTTTACCTATTTCTGTGCTCCAGATGTAACAGTTTCTTGGAGTTCAGGGAGACCGTTTAGATTTTTCTGTTAAATTTATTACAAAGTTATCTGTATCAAAATTTAATTTTTTCAAGATTTTATTTATTTTTAGAGAGAGGGGAAGGGAAGGAGAAAGGGAGAGAAACATTGATCAGTTGCCTCTTATAAGTGCCCCAACCTGGGATCGAACCCAAAATCCAGGCATATAGCCTTACCAGAAATGGAACCAGTGACTTTTCATTTCATGGGATGACGACCAGGCAACACTGGGCCCAGCCACACCAGTCTGCCTATAAAAATTTAAAATTTCTTTTAATATCTGCTGTTAACATGTGGTTAAAGTGAAGCCAAACTTGGAAGAAATGAGAGGGGGTATGAAGTCATAATTTTGTATTGATCTCTGCAGGAGTATCAGTCATTAAAGTGAGTAATAGTGTAGTGCAGTGTGTATTATAGGACAGTGAGTGGGCTGTGTTTGGCCACCTACCAGCTAGTTAGTTCACATCGTGACTTGACTTTTCTTTTCGTGGACCCATTACTTCATGCTTAGATTAAAATTTGGCTCATCTTGCCCTGGCTGGTGTGGCTCAGTGGATTGAGCGCCAGCCTGAGAACCAAAGGGTCGTAGGTTCATTCCCAGTCAGGGCACATGCCTGGGTTGCTGGCCAGGTTCCCAGTAGGGGGGTGTGTGAGAGGCAACCACACATTGATGTTTCTCTCCCTTTCTCTCTCCCTTCCCCTCTGTTTAAAAATAAGTAAATAAAATCTTTAAAAAATAAAACTTGGCTCATCATAAAAAATTTACACCAAGAGGAAGCAGTATAGTGAGGTGGAAAGAATACTGGATTGAGAGAAGAGCTGGGTTTTGATGTGATTCTGCCACCACTAATTCTGTGACTTCAGGCAAGTCACTTTGTCTTGATTTCCTTATCTGGAACTACTAAAGAGTTGCCCCAAGGTCACTTCCTCATCCTGTGAATTTATGAATAGATATGTTGCTGTTTTAGGGGTCACCTTAAGTGACTACATACTGCCCCCTAGGCAAAGAATCTAGTGATTCAGGGAATTAGAATCAAGCCCTAACTGCTGGGCTTCTCAGTGTTACAGTATTTATTCCTCACAGCAATCCTATAAACTGCTTTACTGTTACTTCCCCTCCTATCCAATTAAAAACTTGAAGCAAGGAAAAATTGAGGCCATTCCCTGAGGTCATTGGCTAGTTCAGTGGTATAAATGGGATTTGAATCTGGCAATCAGAGCCTGTGCTTATATCCACCATGCCAAATGGTGATTGGCTCTAGTTGAGGGGAAGATTTAATCCGCGGTGGCGATAGCTCAGCCATGACTAGTCCTCTGTGGGGAAGGGTTTTTTTTTTTTTTTTTTTTTATTTTTATTTATTTATTTATTTATCTTTAGAGGGGAAGGAGAGAGGGAGAGAGACATCAATGTATGGTTGCCTTTCATGCGTCCCCTGCTGGGAGTTGGCCTGCAGGGAACTGGCCTGCAACCCAGGCATGTGCCCTGACTGGGAATCGAACCACGATCCTCTGGTTCGCTGGCCTGTGCTCAATCCACTGAGCTACGCCAGCCAGGGCGGGAAGGGTTTAATGTTACTCTCAGAGTAGTATTAAGAATGCAGTCTTATAAAAATGGTAACTGTTTATGTCAGGATTTAGGACACCTAGAGTTCTACTGAAGTTCTGTCCTGACTAATTCTTTAAAGTTGATGGGGTGTTTAATGGAATATACTAATTCTTTTTTTTTAGATTTTATTTATTCATTTTTAGAGAGAGGGGAAGGGAGGGAGAAAGAGAGGGAGAGAAACATCAATGTGTGTTTACCTCTCACATGCCTCCTACTGGGGACCTGGCCTACAACCCAGGCTTGTGTCCTGACTGGGAATAGAACCAGTGACCCTTTGGTTCTCAGGCTGGTGCTCAATCCACTGAGCCACACCAGCCAGGGCTGAATATACTAATTTTTATGCTTTTGTGAAAATGTAGTCATTTGCTAAAAAAAATGTTTATTGGATCCTCTATTTTATCATGAACTATTCTAGGCATGGAATATAGTAGTAAGCAAAATAGCAAAAGTTCCTGTCTTAGTGGAGCTTATTAGCTGGGTGAGGGGCAGAGAGCAAAGATTTGACAAACAAATTAGAAAATAGTGTGTCGGATGTTGATAAGTACAGTGGGGAAAAATAAACAGGAAAAAGATAGAAAGCACTAAACATGGGAGTCAAGTGGATTTTTTTCTTTTTAAAATTTATTTTATTTATTAAATTGCCTTTTAGTCCCCTTATGGCCCCCTCCCCCCACTTTTTGTTAAACAGGGTAGTCAGTGAGGAGTTCAGCAACAGAATTCATTTGAGCAGAAACTTAGAGAAAGTGAGCCAAGTAGATACGAGGGAAGAAGGTGCCAGGGAGAGGTAACAGCCAGTGCGAAGGTCCCAGAGCTGGAGCAGAGAGAGCTAGGGGGAGGGTGTTAAGACATAAAGTCAGAGAGGCAAGGCCTCTTATGAGGCCCCGTAAGTCATTATAAGGAAGAATTCAGTTTTTTCTCTCAGTAAGATGGGAAGCCATTGAGTTTTGAGCCGATGAATAATGCAGTCGTGATTAGTGAGTGTATTTTCTTGTCACAGAATCCATGTGAATTATGGCACTCACACAGTCTGGTATAGCTTGACTTCATTTGCTGGGAGTGTCCTGTCTGAGAAGAGGCAGAACTCAGGGCTCAACAGTGACTAGTAGCTGACTGTACATCAGGTCTTAATTTCAGTGTGGTAAAAAGAGACCTTATATTGGCTGCTTCTGTTTATTCGTACCCAGCGAGCAGTCACCAGCAGTAGTGCCACCTTCATGCAGAGAGGTCAGGAATGTGTAAGCTACGTATAATCTCAGCTTTTACTATTTTAAAAGATTTTAGTCCAGACTGGTGTGGCTCAGTGCATTGAGTGCGGCTTGTGAACCAAAGGTCACTGGATTGATTCCCAGTCAGGGCACATGTCAGGGTTGCGGGCTAAGTCCCCAGTTGGGGACATGCAAGAGGCAACCGAGCGGTGTATCTCTTGCACATCGATGTTTCTCTCTCTCCCTCTTCCCCTCTCTCTGAAAACAAACAAACAAACAAACAAATGATAAGATTTTAGTATGTGTGAGTACTAAAGGTTTTGACTTGTATGTTTTTGTTATTTTTGTAAATATCTGAATTCCTATATGTAATAGGAACATTTTAGTTACTAGTTTCCAAGGAGATATTTTTGTATATACCAGAAGTTTATTTGTTAAAAGCTTGGTAAGTGCTTTCAAGTTAGTTTTTTAAAGACGGGTTTCATCTCAAAGGCCCTCTAGGATGAAGAGCTTCTGTAGTTTAAAAATGAAACCAATTTTGCTTCATTTTCTCCAGTGCTCACTTTCTGGTGTATATCTCCTCCTGGTTTAAATACTTTTTCCCTTCGACAGCTGAAACGACTGAGTACCATCATGAGGCAGCGGGACAAGCTAATAAAGGAGGGGAAGTACACGCCTCCACCCCACCACTCGGGCAAGGAGGAGGCCCCTAGGCCCTGAGCAGAGCAGCTGCCGGTGCTGGAGGCTGAGTTCCATGTTTGTTCTTCTGCTGGGAAGTTTATATACTGACAACCTCTTTGTGAAAGTGTCTAAAAATAAAAGAATGCTCCATGCTATTCTATTTTCTTTTGGATCATACTTTTCTGTAATGAGATTGTAACCTACATTTTAAGTTTGGAAAAAATGCTTGTACCTATGCCTTAAAAACTAACATCTAGGGAATAATAATGAGCATTTAATGAATGTTCAGTGTGTATGAGGTGCTTCAAAGGTGGTGACTCATTTAAGAAGTTGCAGTGTTCTTTAGTACTTTGATTCTGGTTTATTTTCCATAGAGCATAGACGTGGGCCGAGAAGGAGAGGCAGCAAAACTGGCTGTGTGTTTAGCGTGAGGTCTGCGAAGTCTGTGACTTTAAGGCTAAACGGATAACAGTTTTGTAGAAGAAGTGCCATTGCTTCAGTTTGCTGTCTTAACATCAGTGGTGTATATATATATAACACTTCATTTCTAAAATTTTTATTTATTAGGGAAAAGGAGGGAGAAAAAAAAGGAGAGAAATATCGGTTGCAAGAGAAACATGGATCATCCATCAGTTGCCTCTCACACGCCCCGACCAGGGACCTGGCCCACAGCCCAGGCGTGTGCCCTGAGTGGGAATCAGTTCGCAGGCTATAAAGCTCAACCCACTGAGCCACATTGGCCAGGGCTAGAAACAGAGTTTTAAAAGAAAAATCTGGATATATTATATAGAATGTTATTATATATATTCATATATAATATAATATATTATATAATATTCATATTATATTCATATATAATATAATATATTCATATATAATACATTATATTCATATATTCATATAATATATTATATTATAATATATAATATAATATTCACATAATATATTCATATATTATATGAATGTTATAAAATTAATATGTATTGGAAATACATTATAAATGGAATCTCATATCCTGTAGCATTTTTCCCAACTTTGTTTTATGATGGTCAATTTTACCTAACAAAATCTACCCCCTTAGCCATATTTAAGTGTCTGGGTCCATGCATTAAATACATTGACATTGTGTAGCCATGCCCACCACCCATCTCCAGAACTCCCCGAGCTTGGAAAACTGAAGCAGTACCCACTGAGCAGTAACTTCCCTGGTAGCCACTATTCCGCTTTGTCGCCAGGATTTGGACAACTCTAACACCATACCTCGTATCAGTGGATCATACAGTGTTTCTCTTTCTGTGACTGGCTTATTTCACTTAGCATAATGTCCTCAATTTTCTGGAACACGTCAAGGCTGAACAGTATCTCTATATATGTACCAAACCTTGCTTGTCCATTCCGTTGATGGGCACTTGGGTTGCTTCCGTGTTTTAGCTATTGTGACGGCTGCTGCTGGAAATATGGGTGCACAAACATCTCCTCGAGACACGGCTTTTACTTCTTTTGAGTGTATTCCCTGAAGTGGATTTGCCTGATAAAAAGGTAATTGTGATTCTAACTTTTTTGAGGAACTGCTCTACTGTTTCCACAGTGGCTTTACCACTTTACATTCCTTTGCACTATTCCTAATAGTGCAAAACTTTCCCAATTTCTTCACATCCTCACCAACTAATTGTGTGGGTTCTTTTTTTTTTTTGGTAGTAGCCATCTAAAGGAATCTTCATATAGTTTTGACTTGTGTATCTCTAGTTAGTGGTATTCCATCTTTTCATCTGCTTATTGGCCATTTGCGTAGTTTGGATAAATGTCTATTCAAGTTCTTTGCCCATTTTTTAAAAAGATGTTATTTATTTTTTAGACAGAAGGGAAGGGAGGGAGGAAGAGGGAGAGAAACATCAATCAGTTGCTTCTTGCATGCATGCCCCCAACTGGGGCCTGGCCTGCAGACCAGGCATGTGTCCTGATAGGGAATTGAACCAGTGACCTTTCAGTTTGTGGGAACCACACCAGTCAGGGCTCTGTGCCCATTTTTGAATCCAGTTTAGTTGAGTTTTAGGAATTCTCTATATATTTAGAATACTAATTCCTTATCAGAGTCATGTTTTGGTCAACAATGGTGTATAGGACAATGGCCCCATAAGATTATAGTGGAGCTGCCTAGTGACGTTGTAGCCATTATAGCTTCTGTTACTTTCATGTTTGTGGTTATGCTGGTGTAAACAGACTTTGCTTCCAGTCATATAAAAGTATAGCACATGTAATTATGTACAGTACACAATACTTCATAAGGAAGGACTATGCTATTTATGTACTTACTATACTATACTTTTTACCATTATTTTAGAGTGTACTTTTTCTACTTCTAAAAATACCTTGTGCCCTGGCTGGTGTAGCTCAATTGGTTGGAGCATCATCCCATAACTGCATGGTTGCAGGTTTGATTCCTGGTCAGGGCACATACCTAGGTTGCAGGTTTGATCCCCAGTCCAGGCACAAACTTGGTCTGGGCGGGTATGGGAGGAAACCAGTCAATGTTTCTCTCCCTTTCTCTCTAAAATAGGCGAAGAAAATGTCCTTGGATTAGGATAAAAATAGCGTGCTGTAAAACTGTGCCATGTTGCGCTGGCGGCACCCTCATAATCTTGTTCACTGTCTCTCAATCACATCATTTCCTCTTATGCTTGATTTAATCCCGTGCTTTGTAGATTTAGTGTAGCCTAAGTGGACAGTATTTACAAAGTCTACAGTAGTGCACAGTAACGTGAATGTGAAAGTCACTCACCACTCACTTGCTGACTCACTCAGAGCAACTTCCAGTCCTGCAAGCTCCCCTCATGGTAAGTGCCCGGGTAGGTCTATCATTATTTATCTTTCATAACATATTTTTAGTGTACCTTTTTTTTAGTGTACATATGTTTAGATATGTTTAAATACACAAGCACCATTATGTTAACAGTTGCCTACAGCTTCAGTACAGTAACATGGTGTACAGGCGTGTAGTAGGCTGTACCACCTAGGTTTGTGTAAGTGCCCTCTGTGTTGTTCAGACAATGATGAAATCACCCAATGACCCATTTCTCAGAACTTATCCCTGTTGTTAAGTAGTGCATGAAGTATGTGATTTGCAAGTATTTTCCCCAATCTGTGGATGGCCTTTTTACTCGGGTGATAGTGTCTTTTGATGCATAAAATTTAAAAAATTTTTGTGGATTCCAATTTGTCTATTTTTTTACATTTATTAACTTAATTTTAGAGAGGGCAAGGGAAGGAGAACGAGAGGGAGAGAAACAGCAGTGTGTGGTTGCCTCTGATATTCCCCCATCTAGGGACCTGGTCCGAAACCCAAGCATGTGCCCTGACTGGGAATCAAACCAGCTACCCTTTGTTTTGCAGGCTGGTGCTCAATCCACTGAGCCACACCAGCCAGGGCTCCTGGTTTGTCTATTTTTTATTGTTGCCTTTGATGTCATATTCAAGAAATAATTGTCAAATCCAATGTTGTGAAGCTTTTGCCCTCTTTTCCAAGTTTTATAGTTTTAGGTCATGGATCCATTTTGAGATGATTTTTTAAAATATAGTATTAGGTAAGGTTACAACTTCATTCTTTTGCATGTGTATATCCAGATTTTGAGCACCATTTGTTTTTGCTTTGTTTGATTTTCAAGAATTCTTTTTAAAAAATATATCTTATTGATTATACCATTACAGTTGTTGTTCTATTCCCCCTCTTCATTCCCCTCCATCTGCACACTCCCTCTCCCACCCTTCCCCCCCTTTAGTTATGACCACGTGTCTCAAGTTCTTTAAATTCTGTATTTCCCCCACTATTCTTGCCCTCCCCCCTATCTATTTTCTACCTACCATCTATGCTATTTTCTCTACCTTCTCCTCCCACTCCCCGGTTGCTAACCCTTGATGTATATTCTTCATTTCTATGGTTCTGCTCCTGATCTAGCTGTCCTCTTGGTTTGCTTTTGTTTTAGGTGTGGTTGTTAATAACTGTGAGTGTGCTGTCCTTTCACTGTTCCTATTTTTTATCTTATTTTTCTTAGGTAAGTCCCTTTAACATTTCATATAATAAGGGCTTGGTGATGATGAACTTGAATTTGATCTTACCTGAGAAGCACTTTATCTGCCCTTCCATTCTGAATGAAAGCTTTGCTGGATAGAGCAATCTTGGTTGTAGGTCTTTGGATTTCATGACTTGGAATACTTCTTTCCAGCCCCTTCTTGCCTGTAAGGTCTCTTTTGAGAAATCCGCTGACAGTCTGATGGGAACTCCTTTGTAGGTGACTGTCCCCTTATCTCTTGCTGCTTCTAGGATTCTCTCCTTCATTTTAATCTTGGCTAATGTAATTATGATGTGCCTTGGTGTGTTCCTTCTTGGGTCCAACTTCTTTGGGACTCTCTGAGCTTCCTGGATTTCCTGGAAGTCTCTTTGCCAGACTGGGGAAGTTCTTTATTATTTGTTCATATAAGTTTTCCACCCGTGGCTGTTTCTTTTCCCCTTCTGATATCCCTATAATTTGGATGTTGGAATGTTTAAAGATGTCCTGGAGGTGCCTAAGCCTCTCCTCATTTTTTAAAAATCTCATTTCTTCATTCCTTTCTGGTTGGATGTTTCGTTCTTCCTTCTGGTCCATTCCATTGATTTGAGTCCCAGTTTCCTTTCCATCACTATTGGTTTCCTGTGCATTCCCTTCATTTCAATTAGTTTAGCCTTCATTTGTTCCTATAACTTGTGACTAAAATCAACCACTTCTGTGAGCATTCTGATCAGCAGTATTTTGAACTGTGCATCTGATAGGTTGGCTATTTCTTGGTCGCTTAGAGTTTGGCTCTGGGGCTTTGAGTTCTTCTTGAGCCATATTTTGGTCTGTTTGCGCCTGTCATGTATGAGGGGCAGAGTCCTAGGTGTTCACCAGTGCGGAGCAACTCAGTCGCTGGGTTGTGATGCTGTATGTGGGGGTGGGGTCAAAGAGGGGCAAAGGCAGTGCCCTCTGCTGCCTCCCGCCACTGGGTCCGGCACGGTCTGTGTCACTGCTCACTCCCTCACCTGGTTTATCTGCGCATAAATGTGTGACCGGTCAGCCTGCTGCCTCGTGCCCTCATTGGGTCCGCCTGTTGCTACCCCGCACCTGGGATCCGCCAATAGCTGCCTGCGTGCCTGGGTCCGTCCAGGGGATCTTTCCTGCCACACCCCACTCTGCCACTGGCTGCGCCCCTCTTACCGGTCTGGGTGAACAGTTCGTTGTTGTAGGGCTTCCATATAGTTCAATTTTCTGTGTTTTGGCTGCATTTTTGTTACTAAAACTTTGTGGTCTTTAAATTTGGTTGTGCGAGGAGGCACAGTGTTTCCACCTACGCCTCCATCTTGGCCGGAAGTCTGAAAGCTTATTTCTGTATTTTACTGTGCTGGCCCATTGTCTGTCTTTATCCCAATACCATACTGTTTTGATTACTGTAGCTTTGTAGTAAGTTTCAAAATCAGGCAGTGTAAGTCCTCCATCTTTGTTCTTTTCAGGATTATATTGGCTATTCACAATCCCTTGAGTTTCTATATAAATGGGTTTTTATGTTTCTGCAAAAAAACACAAGGGGGATTTGGATAGGGATTGAATCAGATCTGTAGATTGCTTTAGGTCAGTCATATTGGCATCTTTATAACAAGTCTGTTATATAGATTGATTATGAACATGGGATAGCTTTCATTTATGTTTTCAATTTTGGCAGTGTTCTGTAGTTTTCATTGTACAAGTCTTTCACCTACTTGGTTGGAATAATTCCTACTTTTTTTGGTGAAGCAGGAGAAATGATGTTTTAAATGGAATTGTTTTTGTAATTTCCTGATCAGACTTTATTGTTAGTCTTACCGCATTTTGAATCATAAATGTCAACAGTAGGGCTTGAATATAAGGTTCTCCTCAAAATGAAAAGTACATAATTGGAAATAGGGGATTTGGCATGTGAGCAGGGTCCTGCTTATTTTTTAGTATAGAGCAAATCTTCCGCCCAGTAGCATTTTCTTAAATGAATCACTAATCAATCATGGGGAAACCAACTGGAGTCCTAACAGCAAGATCCTGTGCTGTGGCCTTGTATTAGGTTGTTTTTATTGTGGTCTGTATTCACGAACTTTTCTGAACATTTTAGTCCCAATGGCTTTAAGTGCATACATATTTTTGGAAAATCAGGGACCAATCACAAAGGCCTGAGAAGCAGAATATTATTAATCAAGGCTTAAGATAAGTACATGCCCTTTTATTCAAAGATACCTTTTATTCCTGAGCTCTGGGTTGTAGAACGAAGGGAAAGCAAATCCCGTTAGATTGTGTTTACCCAAAGGTCAAAAACGGAGTGACAGAGCTCTTAATTGTGTTTGTTGGGACGCACTGGCTTGATGTCTTTACTGGATATCAAAGCCTCTACTTACATCAGATATGCATAACAGCTGTGGGACAAAGCAGTGCTGCCTGTGGTCATTATATATGTGGCCAACTTTGTGCCTTAATTGTGTGTGTGTGTGTGTGTGTGTGTGTGTGTGTGTATTTTGCGAAAGTAGCACAGCAATGTTATAAACTAGTGAAAGCAAGTAGCCAGCTCCAAGACTCCTGCTCTTTAAGTAGTTCTTTAATAAGAACAAGCAGGGTTAGGACTATCTTTTTGACCAACTAAATGGTACAGAATAGAACTGAGGTTGGGGACAGGAGTTTCTTTATAAATTATGTTAAAACACTCAGAGAGGGCAAGTTACTTCTTCAGAACAGCATCACCTATTGCGCTTGCCCCTTCCACCCCTGCGCTCTGGTAAATGGGACTCATAACCCCTCTGGCTTGTGCTTATTAACCCTGACTGCAGCAACTCCATACATGAGGGAGAGCACTGAATGCTCTGGCAAGTACGTTTAAATTTTTCATTTAATATTTTCCATAGGTAATTGATGTGGTTCAAAGGTACAAAGGATATATAATGAAAAATCTTGTCCAGTTATTGAGCTCCCCTCCCTAGAGGCAACCAGAGTTTTGAGTATCCTAGAGATAATTTGCTTATACACACACACCTTTTTTGCCCTTTTTAAAACAAATGACAGCAAATTGTGTAGATAATTCCTGCACTTTACTTTCTTTTCTTACTGTATTTTCAAGAATGTTTCACCTGGCTGGTGTAGCTCAGTGGGTTGAGTGTGGGCCTGCGAACCAAAGGATCGCAGTTTGATTCCCAGTCAGGGCACATGCCTGGGTTGCAGGCCAGTTCCTAGCGGGGGACGCACAAGAGGCAGCCACACATTAATGTTTCTCTTCCTCTCTCCTTCCCTTCCTCTCTAAAGATTAAAAAAAAAATGTTTCAAATCAGGCACATGATCCAATTGGAGCCAATGAATGAGACTTGGTTTAGATCCTGGAAGAGAAGAGGGATGTTTTCTCTGGATTTAATGCTGGGGAAGTTCACATTTATAGATGCTAAAGACATTTTTTATTCATTCAACCAAGTATTTGCTAATCACCCACTTTACTACAAGAAGAGAAATATAAAGATAATAGATGAAGAGGAGCAGGAGCAGCCAAGTTGAGGGAGAGAGAAACAGCTTTACGGTAATGTGAGCTCTGTGAAGACCTTCACGAGACTAGCTCTAGCCCTGGATTTTGAAGTTGTATGAGCCAATAAATTACCTTTTTTGTCTAAGTCAGTGTTGGTTGGGTTTTCATCACTTGCAATGAAAATCGACCCAACTAAATAGCAAGTACATCAAAATTGCCTCATTTTACACCATAAGGAGACTGAGGCTTAGAAGTGTGGAGTAACCAGCCTGGTATCAAACATCTGTAACTTTCACTTCCAACTCTATAGAAGGCCTTTGGAGACCTTTGCTAATGTGATAACGGGAGAAACCTGGACCAAATATTTCATAATTTTCCATGGAGCTAACCAAAAGTGGTATGTACAGGGAAGCTCTGAACTCCAGAAAGAATTTATAGGTAACAGAACTGGTCAGCTTCCAATCCAGGGAGGGTGGGCTCCTGTTACAGGTTGGGTGGAGGCCTGCCTCAGTGCAGGGATAGATGGAATTCAGTTGAATCTAAGACAACAGTATGGAATGAGGGGCAGTTTGGAATCTGAACAGACAGCAAACAAATCACCTGGTTCAACAATTCGGCCCTTATCCCCAAGGCCTCCCTGCAGATTTTGCTGAGAAGATAACAGTGGAGAAGAGACTGATAAGCACAAATAATGTAGTTGTGCACACATTCTCAGTGGTGATTACATTCTTGGACCCTGTCGGAACTGACTCCAAAGGTGAGCCCAAAATATCTAGAAAAGCAACCAACTTTTCCCCAGCACAAATTCTGACAAGATAAAACAAGATAGCATCAAGAAGTTTGGAGGTTGGGCTAATTACAGGTGAAATCAGTCAACCCCAACCCTACTCTAAGAGGAACCTGAACGATCAGTCTCTAACAGTTACAGAAAAGGGTTTCTATTGTACTTTTGGGGAAATAAACAAGACAGGTTATACTTTATTTGCTTCTGTTCTTTCACAGATGATGAGTACCTGAAGTATAATATCAACATATGAGACAGGAAAAGAAGATGTAGCCCATAATCAAGGAGAAAAAATCAAGAGAACTGTTGTAAATGTAACAAAATTTATTATTACTAGATAAACAAATGAAAATTCTAGAACTGAGGCCCTGGCTGGTGTATCTCAGTGGATTGAGTGCTGGCCTACTAACCAGACGATCGTGGTTTGATTCCCAGTCAGGGCACATGCCTGGGTTGCAGGCCAGTTCCCAGCAGGGGACGCACGAGAGGCAACCATACATTGATATTTCTCTCCCTCTCCCCTTCCTCTCTAAAGATAGATAAAATATTTAAAAAGCCATAAAAAAAAGAAAATTCTAGAACTGAAAAATGCAATGTCTGAAATAAATTCACTGAATGGGCTTACCAGTAGATCATACACTGTAAAAGAAAGGGTCAGTGGCTCTGAAGACATATCAACAAAAATTATTAAAACTGAAGTAGAGCCCTGGCTGGTGTAGCTTAGTAGATTGAGCACGGGCTGTGAACCAAAGGGTTGCCAGTTGGATTCCCAGTCAGGGCATGTGCCTGGGTTGGGGGCCAGGTCCCCCGTAGGGGCCATGTAGGAAGGCAACCACACATTGGTGTTTCTCTAACTCCCTCCCTTTCCCTGTCTAAAAATAAATAAAATCTAAAAAAAAATAATAACTGAAGTAGAGAGGAAAGACTGAAGGAAAAACCCAGAGTACTTTACTCATGAAATGGTAGAAAGCAGTCTATTTATAATTGGAGTCTCAGAAAGAGAAGAGAGAATAAAACATATATTTGAAAACAATCTGAAAATGCAATTAAGAAAATAATTTACGGTGGCATAAAAAATAAAACGAATAAATTTAACAATAAGTATAAAACCAATACTCTTTTTAATCTTTTAATTTATTTTTTAGAAGATTTTTACTTATTTATCTTTAGAGGGGAAGGGAAGGAGAGAGGGAGAGAAATATCACTGTGGTTGCCTCTCTCACATCCCCTGCTTGGGAACTGGCCTGCAACCCAGGCATGTGCCCTGACTGGAAATTGAACAGGTGACCCTTTGGTTCACAGGCCCGTGCTCAATCCACTGAGCTACACCATCCGGGGCTAAAACTAATATTCTTAAAACTACAAAACACTGGTGAAAGAAATTGAAGACAACCTAAAAAAAATGGAAAGACATGGAGACAATACTGTCAGGGTGGCAGTACTTCCCAAATTGATCTATAGCTTCGATCTAATCCCTCTCAGGATCCCAGTCAACTTTTTTGTGGAAATCAAGAAACTGATCCTGAAATTCATAGAATTACAAGGGACTCAGACTAACCAAAACAATCCTGAAAATGAAGGACAAAGTTGGAGGACTCTCACTTCCCATTTTCAAAACTTACTCCAGGCCTTGGCCAAGTAGCTTATTGGGTTAGAGCATCATCCCGATACACACAGGTTGCAGGTTCAATCCCTGGTCAGGGAACAAATGAGAAACAACCAATGACTCCATAAATAAGTGAAACAACAAATCAATGTTTCTATCTCTAAAGTGAATTAACAAAAAAAAATTTTTTTTAAACTTACTACAAAACAAAGGTAATCAAGATAGTGTTGTATTGGCATGTGGATGGGCATATAGGTCAATAAAACAGAATTGAGAGTCCAGAAATAATCTCTGGTCAATCATTTTTTGACAAGAGTGCCAAGACTTTTCAATGAGGAAAGAATCCTCTTTTTAAAAATAGTGCTGGGACCACTGGTTAATCCACATGTGAGAGAATGAACCTGAACCCCTACTCACACCATGTACAAATTAGTCTTTTTACAGACCCATCCTACCATTGTATAAAGTCAAGTTTCCACAAATTCATGATCAGCCAGTAATATAACTGCCTCACAGAACAAAAATCTCCTGTTCAGAAAATAATAACAGAGGCCAGAGTCTTTAAAGATTTTATTCGCAATGCTCAGTGTACATCAGACTTGTATACTATAAGCAGGAAATACAGCCCATAGAGAAGGAGAAGAGCAGTCAACAGGAACAGCCCCCACATGACTCAGACGTCCAATTAGAAAACGAGGATGTAAAAACATCTTAAAAAAAACATGTTTGGTCCTGGCCGGGTGGTTCAGTTGGTTGACACATCATCTCATAAACCAAAAGGTGGTGGGTTTGACCTTTGCTCAGGGCATGTGTGGGAGTCAACCAGTCCATGTTTCTCACATCGATGTGTCTCCCTCTTTCTCATTGTCTCTCTTCCTTCCTCCCTCTTTAAAATCAATTTTTAAAAATACCCTCAGGTGAGGATTTAAAAAAAACAATAAAACATTTTTGAGGACTTCAAGAAAATGATGGTCATAATTCATAAACCGATGGGCCATCTTAGAAGAGAAATGAAAATGCAGAAAAAGAACCAAATGCAATTTTAGAGTTGAAAATTACAGTATCTAGAATTTAAAATTCACTACATGGGCCCTGGCTGGTGCGGCTTAGTAGATTGAGCACTAGCCTATGAACCAAGAGGTCGCTGGTTCTATTCCCAGTCAAGGCACATGCCTGGGTTGTGGCTCAGGCCCCCAGCTGGGGGTGAGCAAGAGGTAACTGATCAGTATTTCTCTCCCTCTCTTTTTCCCTCCCTTTTCCTCTTTGTAAAAATAAGTTAAAAAATTTTTTAAAATTCACTAGATGGCTTAACAGCAAATTGAAGACAGCAAGAGAGAGATTCAATAATATCGAAGATAGGGCAAAGTGGGATAACAAAAAAAGCCAACAGTCGAAATCTCAAAATTGGGTCATGAAAGAAGTCAGAGACATTTATATTACATTATGATTGTCTTTCTGAGTATATTATTACATTCACAGGAATTTCAGGAACAGACCAACTAATCTTTGGTAATAGAAAATAAAACAGTAATTGCATCAGGACAATTGGATGGGGATTAAATAGGAAAGGACATAAGAGAATTTTCTAGAATGCTGGAAATACTTACATCTTGTTTGTAGTGATGATTACACAATGAAATCATACACTTAAAAGATGTGTGTTTTACTGTATGTGTTGGATTAACCTAAAAGAAATCAGAAAAGCAGAACAGGACAAGAAACAGATGAAAAGGAAACAAATAGCAATGTGGTAGTGTATTTAAATCCAACCATATTCATAATTAAGAAATGGCAAATATATGAGCAGATGTAAAAGGTAGCTTTTTTCTTCTCTTAACGTACCTGAAAACGAGAGAACAATGATGAGAGAAATTAGATTCCCACCCCCTGATAGCCGTGCCCTACGTAATTCCCTTTTATTGCATGTAGGCCCAATTTAGTGACTTGCTTCTAACAAATAGAATATTGCAAAAGTGATGGGATGTCCCTTCTGAGATTAGGGTATGAAGGACTGCAGCTCCCATCTTGCTGGGTCTCTTGCTCCCTCACTCCCACTCACTCTTCTTAGTTGCTCACTCTGAAGAAGCAAGCTGCCATGTTGTAAGCTGTCTTGGACTTTCACCTCCCCCCCCCCGCCCCCCCACCACACAGCAGTAATGGGGTGAACTCATCCAGCCAGGGGAGAGTTGCAGAATAGAGGAAACTGATGAAAGGGTTTCTTTAAATCTGTACACGAAGTCTTAAGCAGACTCTTGAATGACCCACATGTCAAACCGAATAGAATTAAATGGCAGCTATTTGAGAACTGAGCTAGTGTGGGACACCATGCAAGTTTTCAGATTGGTCTCTGGTAGCACATGAACAAAGCAGACCAGAATAGTACCACAAAGCATTGTGAAAACGAACTTGTCTTTGGAATGACAGCCCACAAAATTAAGCCAGGACCTGCACACTAAACCAGATGGGGTGACTGCCAGCTAAAATAGAAGATTTAAATAGGATTTAGAATCTCATAGCAGGATACCAAAGTGTCCAGGTTTCAGTAGAAAACCACTCATCATGCCAAGAACAAAGAACCTGAGCAAGACCCAGCCAGTGTAGCTCAGTGGATTGAACGTGGGCCTGCAAATCAAAGGGTTGGTGGTTTGAGTCCCAGTCAGGGCACATGCCTGGGTTGCAGACCATGTCCCCAGTAGGGGGCACGCGAGAGGCAACCACACATTGATGTTTCTCTCTCTTTCTCCTTCCCTTCCCGTTTCACTAAAAATAAATAAATAAAATCTTTTAAAAAAAGAACTTGAACAAGAAAACATAGTCAATGAGCAATTACAAACTCTGTTGAAACAAAATTGAGATCTCAGCAAAATATATGAAAGAACAAACCTGAAATTATTGAACTGAAAAATAGAGTAACTAAAATAAAAAACTTACTGGGTGGGTTCAGTAGCTGAATGAAAATAATGGAAGAATCAGTGAACTTGATAGACCGGCACTGTAGTTCTAGAAGGCAATGTAAGAGGACATATTTGGGGTTGGCAAAGACCTTACGAAGAACATAGGAATCACTAACCATTGAGAAAAACTGATACATTGGATGTCATCAAAATTATAACTGCTCATCAAAAGACATTATTTAGCCCTGGCTGGTGTAGCCCAGTGGATTGAGCGCGGGCCTGCGGACCACAGGATCGTAGTTCAATTCCCAGTCAGGGCACATGCCTGGGATGCAGGCCAGTTCCCAGCAGGGGACTCACGAGAGGCAACCATACATTGATACTTCTCTCCTTCCCTTCCCCTCTAAAGATAAATAAATAAAATTAATTTTAAAAAAGACATTATTTAAAAATGAATAGGCAAATCAAGACTGGGAGGAATCATATATATATATAATAGAAGGCTCACAACTCAGTTTTGTAAAAATGACACAACTTGGATAAATAGAGTGGGGTAAAAGTAGGTTTACAGTTTTGAGTATATGAAACAAAGTTTATTTTGGTATTATTATTATTTATTTATTATTGTATTATTTTCCATATTAACAACTGTAAACCTGTTTTTGCCCTACCCTGTAGTTCCACGAAGGAAGATATACAAATGGTCAATGAGCCCATTAAAAGGTGTTTGATACCATTAGCAATCAGGAAAATGCAAATTAAAACCATAATGAGACACCACTTCACACCCACTAGAATAGCCAAAATTTAAAAAAAATCTGATAGCAAATGTTAGTGAGAATGTGAGCATCTGCATCGCTGGTGGGAGGGTAAAATGGTGTGGCTCTTTGGGAAATGTTTCCATTTCTTACAAAGTTAAACCTCTATTTATTACATGACCAAGAAATTTCACTTGTGAGTGTTCATAGCAGCTTTATTCATAATAGCAAAAAACCCAAATGATCACCTATGTGGTATGATAAACTGTGATATATACACATGAGGAATTACAACCTAGCAATAAAAATCAATAAATTACAGAAATACACAAAACATGGATGAATCTTAAAGCCTTTGTCCTGAGTGACAGAAGCCACAGTATGTGCTGTGTGATTTCATGTCTACAAAAAGCTAATAAAGGAGCAGGCAGATCAGGGTCAGTGGGAGGGTCCAGGGCTGACTGGGAATCAGCACAAGAAAAGCTTCTGCCTTTGGGGTAATAAAAATGTTCTAGATTTTGATTGCGATGGTGGTTCCGTGAGTGTTAACATTTGTCAAATCTCACAGGGTTATATTCTTTAAAATGTGTACACTTTATTTGTAAAATTTATCTCGGTTCCTAAGAATCCTGGTTTATTTGTCCCCAAAACTCACACTCTTGAAAGGTCTTGAGTTCACATCTTATCCCTCTGTGTTATGACTTATCAGTGGAAATAAAAAGTAAATTCTGTCCTTTGAGGGACTTAAAATTTAACTGTAATTCAAAATGTAATAGGATAATACAACTGGAGAGCAATTTCAAAACACTCCGAGCACTTTCCTGAATTACCTTCTACTGAGCTTTCTCCCCTAAGCCACTCAAACCTATCTGAGTCACCATTTCCTAAAACAAAGGGTTTGGACTGGATCCTTCCTTCCCTCCTTCCTTCCTTCCTTTTTTCCTTCCTTCTTCTCTTTTTCTTTCCCTCCTTAAGATTTTATTTATTTTCAGAGAGAGCAGAAGGGAAGTATAAAGAGGAGAAACATTAATTGGTTGCCTCTTGTTTGCCCCTAAATGGGAACCCAGCCCACAACGAGGCATGTGCCCTGACAGGGAACCAAACTGGCCACCTTGTAATTCAGAGGCTGGCACTCAATCCACTGAGCCACACCAGCCAGGGCGTAGATCATTTCTAAGTTTTCTCCCAGCACTAAAGTTCTTTGATCTACGAACTTCCAGCTAGTCTAATCCAGGTTGCATTGTGGTCTCGAAAGGTGGGGCAGGATTTCCACTGGTAAACGTGAGGATGGCAGTTCAGGCACAGTGTCGGCAGATGGGCAAAGGTGTGGTCGTTGGAAAGCACGAGCGCTGCTCAGAGGGGAGCAGGAGCCCCATTTGCAGAGTGAAGATTGGGTGTATGTGGAGGGACCAGTGTGTAGAAAACCTGAAAAGGTGGGTGGGGCCAAACTGGGGCTGTGACCGCTAGGCTGAGGACTCTTACCCAAGAACCCAGGGTTCCAGAAGTGTCCGAGAAAGGGCGCAGCAGAAGGAAGGCAAGCAGGTAATAAATTTAGTCCTTCCCTGTGACTATATCCCTTTTCTTGATGCTCATTTGAAGAAAAAAGGTCCCAGATCTGAAAGGTGCCACTCAACATCAGTGCTGTATTTGCCCGGAAGCAGTCTCCCTGAATGTTACCCTTGGTCCTGTGAAAGAGAATATGAGGACCAGGTTTTCAAAGGGAACTCAGAACAGCATTTTCTAGGTGTGTGGTATAGAGCAGTACTTCTATGTTACGGCAACAGGTATTCTTTGGGGATGCTAGAAAAGTCAAATACAGTTCAGTAATGCTGAGGGAATCAAGTTATTATTTTAACTGTGCGATTTCGTACAGCCTTTACTGTGTTAATACGTTTTGTGATCTTCAAGAAAAGGATAGACTGGAGAGCTGTTCAGAATATAGAAATGTGGCCAATCGTATCTGGTGATGGAGCACATTTTTAAAAATATGTTTATTGATTTTTTTTTTAGAGAGAGAAGGAGGAGAGAGAGAGAAACATCGATAGGTTGCCTCTCATATGTGCCCTGACCGGGGTCAAACCCACAGCCTAGGTATGTGCCCTAACTGAGAACTGAACCCCCAACATTTTAGTGTATGGGACAATGTCCCAACCAACTGAGCCACACTGGCCAGGACATGGATTAATTAATTATGTATTTACTTACTTATTTTAGAGAGAGAGGAAGGGAGGGAGAAAGAGACGGAGAGAAACATGGATGTGTGAGATAAATTGATCGGTTGCCTCTCCTATGCCCCCTGACCAGGAAGCTGGCCCACAGCCTTTTGGTCCACAGAGCAACGCCCCACCCACTGAACCATACCACTCAGGGCCACGGAGCCCATTTTTCACGTGCCTCGTGTTCTATAGCGCACAATTTGAAAAATAAGGGGATGGAGAATTCTCTTCCACAGGATGAAGACTGAGATTGGCCAGCCTACTTTCATTTACCTAACATTTTTTATTCAGGACACAGCATTAGGCATGAATCCAAGTACAAATACTATGTTGGGCTTTGTGGAAGAGTTAAAGCTGATAGACAGAGCATGGTCCCTACCCTCATGGCACTTACAGTACAGTGAGAGGTGAAGTATGGACACAGATAATCAGTTCATGGTAGAACGTACTCACTCAGTTCCAGGAAGGACACACAAGTCCTTCGAAAGCCCAGAGAGGGGAGGTCTTGTTAGGTGAGAGTGGGTGTGGGGCTGGGCAGCAGGGACGGGCTGCAGGCTTTGTGGCACTCCTAACGGACTGACCAGATCTGGGCACGGAGAGAATCCAGGCATTACAGACAGAGGACACTGCATGAGCAAAAGCACAGGGGTGTATGAGAGCCACTGGGATCAGAATCACTTGGTTCAAGGGCTAGTTTTCACCTGTTTAATTTCCCAAAGCTCTGGTCACGTCACCCCTTTGCTCCTAAACCTACAGGGACTTCCCAGTGCCATCAGTAAACTCTTGTCCTTAGATTCGTGGCTCATCTCCTGAGTTGAGTCTCTTCCTTTGCTCCCTCTTGTCTACTCCGTGTTTGGGCTGCATGGTTCTTGAAGTTTTTGTTTTTGTTTTTTGTTTTTAGTTGCACAAGAACGCTGACCTGTAGTTGAATAGGGACTAAGTGACCTGCTAATAATCCTAAGTGACCAGAAAATAATCCATTTTCTGTCTGAAAATGAATTTTCTGTTTGCAAGATTGATCAGGAGGCCTCTGAGAGGGACAGGTGGAAAAACACAGAAGGCTGGACCTGTGCTTTTCAGGAAGCACATGTTGGCCCATCAATCTTAGACTTGTAGGAAGGAGGGAGAGTAGTGTAGACCAATGCAAGGGCATAGACTTGGCCCAGAATAGTTGTAGTAAACATGCATAGAGGATGGAAGGGAGTCACCCTTGGAGGTAAAGTCCCCACAGTAAGGAAGAGCAGCTCAGAGGTGCCCCCTGGAGTCAGTCGAAGAGCTGTCCTGTCCCCACCCCACTGCCCAGCCTAGGCATCTGGAGTTCTCACTCAATTCCAGTGACCATCCTCATTCCTGGGGTTGCCTTTGTCACTTACAGACCACAGAGATTTGAACAGAAACCATCAAGCCAGGATTACTTATCTTTAATCTGCACATCACTTGGAGGTACCTGTCTGCCAGCCCTGGTTGAAGACCAGAGCAACCCTGCAGTTGCTCCCGCTGCCTGGCCAATTCCTCCAGCCAAGGAAGAGATGGGAAGAGCTCAGTGTAACAGAATTCCACTTGGAGCTCCACGTTTGATAGACATGTCACTTTCATCATAACATTAAGCTTTTCAAACCCAGCCTCGTCAAAGTCAACTTTGGCAAGTTACATACACCTTCTGAGCCGCAGTGTCTTCGATTGCAAGTTAGAGACCATTCTTTTTTACTTCATGGAATTTTCCTGGCAATTAAGTGAACACACACAATGGCATTTAACACAGAACTATTGTGCTCACAGTAGGTACTAGATAAATAATAGCTGCCATTGCTTTTCTTTTTCCTCATTATTATTATTGTTATTTTATTATTATTATTATTATTATTATCACTTTTATCTATGGCCAGCCCTCTTCAGCCATTTCTTATACTGACTTAGCTCCCACTGGATTTTGCAGCCGGAGGTTTTGGGGTTTTAGCTTCCTGGCTCTGGAACCCTGAGCTGAGGAGCCTGGTATGGGGCTGGGACTCCTTGCTACCAAGATATCCCTCCCAAATTTTTATCCACCACATGTGGATGTAGGGCCAGCCTGTTCTGTGTCTCTGCCCCTCCTACCAGTCTGAATGGATGTGGTTTTTTTAATTCCATAGTTGTCAAACTTCCATTCAACTCAATTTCTGACAGTTCTGAATGATGGCTGTTCTATAATTTAGTTGTAATTTTGATGTACTTGGGGTGTTTTTTTGTGTGTGTTTCCTCCTAGACTGACACCAGTGCCCTTTTGTCCTTATTGTGCGGAGGACCAGACCTGTGACGCCGTGACCAAGGAGAATGATGATATCTCAGGCCAAGCACACCTGCAAGATGTATTGAGCTGGGGCTGTTGTAGACAAACCAAATTGTTTTATCTCCAGAAACTGAGCACCGGGGGGAAGCCAAATCTCCCGAAGCAAGCCCAGGCCCACTGTCCATTGTTGGGCTTTGCCTTATCCAAACAGAGCAAGAGATTGCTCATCATTTCTCATCTCTGGTCAGAAGTGGCGGTGGCTGTTCCTGCAGATAGAAGGCTGGAGGTGATGAGCTGGGGACATGGAAGGATGAGATTCAGGCAATGGAAGATCAGTAGCTTCCTCTTGATAGTTCCCCCTTGGGAAGAAGCCAGAATATACTGGATCAAAGAAGCCAGGCAGCTTATGAAACCTCACATCCCCAAAAGGGGTCGGTGAACTCAAAAGTTTGAATACATCTGCCTTGAGAGTAATTTGGCCTCCCCACTGGAGCTGACAGGCTTGGACACTGAAATGGCAGAGCTGAGCAGCTTAATAGAACTCCTTGTTTGAATGCATCATGAGAAATAGATCACGTTCAGGCCTCTCCTCGGACCTGTTGAAACTTCCGCATTTCTGAGATTTCCAGTCTGTCTGGAGCTATCATTCTTTGCTCTTTTAAAATGCAAGGCTTCCTCCTGTTGGGGCTTCACTTTGCAGCCACTGAGAATCCAGGGATTCTGCTGACTTTCATGTGTGCATGGGCCAGCTGGCTCCCTCTGCCCTGCTTTCCCCGGGAATGGGCTGGAAGCGTAACTCCAGGTCATTTCACGACTAGGGGGTTCACAAGAAGAGAAATGAGCTGGCTGTTTTCTGAGATGAGAGAGGGCAACTTATTTATTTATTTGTTTGTTAATTAATTATTATTATTTTTTTACTGTAGCTACTCGGAACAGTCTGTGCTAACAGAGTTTTGTGCTGGGAGAATAAGAACATTACTGCAATGATGTAGCAGAATCTTTTAAGGATCCTGCCAATGGCTCCTTTTCTGGTGTCACATCTAATCTTTGTTGTGGCCAACGCGTCATGGGGAGCAAACACACGTTTTGATACAGAGGTAGCAAGTTCAGACCCCTTTGGTAATGTAAGAACTAGAGATACAAGTGTTTTGTAAGAATAAACATATTCATTGCGAGAGGGGCGGGACCTGCAGTAAACTATTATCACCCATCTCCAGGAGCGGTGGGTGCCCGGCTCCCGCCCGTGGTTGGTACCAAACAGAAGTGCAGGCCACGACGACTCATCTTCCGGTGTTTCCTGAAGAATCACAAGTCCACATGTTCATGGAAAATAGGTGACTTTTAAGTGTCTTTCACTTTTTAAAGTATGTGGAGCACCTTTTGATTCTAGAAAGATGGAACAGACATACTTCATTCTATTTCTTGTGTTAAGTACAGTTAAAAAACATTTGGGTCATTTGTATTAGACTATGAGCTGGAGGGCAGGCCTTTTGTTTGTCGTTCTGACCTCCTCTGTCCTGACACTGAACTCGGCAGCCACTCAAGTTTCCTTTGCCAGCAATGTATGACATGAAGGGAAGTTCGTATTTAAGAACAAATGGGTAAGTGGACAAGTTTTATGTCCTGAAGACAGTGGATAAAACACTTAAATGGAAGCCTTTTCTATCTCAGACCAATCCACTTAGCTTCAGACCAGTTTATCATTTAAAGCAGCCAAAGACCACTTTTAGAGGTAAGCCCAAAGAAATATAGCACATGTATGTAAAAATGCATGTAGAAGAATACTTGTTGTAGCATTATTTTGATTTAACAGATTGTAAATAATCAAAATGTCAAAGAAAAAATAGTAAAATAGATTATGCCATATCATAAATGTCATACTAAGTAGCCATAAAAAAAGGAGCAGACCTTGAAAAAGTTCTACATTTAAAAAAAATGCTCATGGCTGGTGTAGCTCAGTGGATCCAGTGCACGCCTGCGAACCAAACAACCGCAGTTCGATTCCCAGTCAGGGCACATGCCTGGGTTGCAGGCCAGTTCCCAGCAGGGGATGCGTGAGAGGCAACCATACATTGATATTTCTCTCCCTTTCTCCTTCCCTTCCCCTCTAAAGATAAATAAATTAAATCTTTTAAAAATGCAAGACATCTAAAATAACCAAAAACATGACTGGCAAAAAATTTTTTTAAAAAAGAAAGAAAATGAAAGTTTCACAGTTCAGGTATACTTATAGATAAATAGATATAGATTAAGATATACACATATATATTTTTAATGAAATTTTAAATTATATTTTAATTTTTATTTATTGATTTGAGAGAGAGAGGAAGAGGGAGAGAGAGAGTAACATTGACGTAAGAAACGTTGGTCAGTTGCCTCCCATAAGGGCCCTGACCAGGGATTGAAACTGAAACCTAGGTATGCGCCCTGACATGGATAGAACCTTCAGTCTTTTTTGGTGTAAGGGACGATGATGTTCCAACCAACTGAGCCACCCAGCCAGCTGAAATGCATACACTTTTCTTTTTTAAATCCTCACCTGAGGACATTTTTTTGATTGCTTTTAGAGAGAGAGGAGGAGAGGGAAACATTGATATGAGAGAGAAGCATTGATTGGTTGCCTTGAGTAGGTGTCCAGACCAGGGATCATATGCACCTGGACAGGGAATTGAACCCACAACCCAGGTATGTGCCCTGACTGGGAATCAAACTTGCAACCCTTTGGTTATGGGACATGCTCCAACCAACTGAGCCACACTAGCCAGGGCTACATGCATCTTTCCAGTCAAGATTTTACTTCTAGAAAATTATATTTCAGATATGGCATATCCATGAGAATTGACATTTATATAAGATTATTCAAGGCAGCATTGTTTGTAATAGCAAGAAGAATTGAAATTACCTAAAAGTCCATTAATAGGGTTTTGGTGAAATTAACTATGCTGCATCCATATAACGGAATCATATGCAATTGTTTATAAGTAGCTATTTATGTGTTTTTCTCTGAACTGATTATTGTGGTTGAGAAATACAATGTCTTGATTGGTTTAGGCTTAACCAGTTCTGGGCCCTTGGTCCCTGCCTTGGCCTTGTACTTGCCTGATTTCATCTCAGTGCTTTTTAAAAAATATTTTATTTATTTTTTTATTTATTTTAGAGCAGGGAGGGAGGGAGAAAGAGAGGGAGAGAAACATCAATGTGAGGTTGCCTTTCACTCGCCCCTTAGTGGGGACCTGACCAGCAACCCAGGCACGTGCCCTGACTGGGAATTGAATGGGCGACCCTTGGGCGACCCTTTGGTTCACAGGCCCGTGCTCAGTCCACTGAGCCACACCAGCCAGGGCTGTCATCCCAGTGCTTTGATCAGCCCACTTGGAGGCCAGAGTTTGTTCATTCATTCCATAAATATTCATTGTGCACTGTTGTGTGCCAGATACTATTCTGGGAACTCGGGAATAACAGTGACCAAACAGGCACAATCTTTGCCTTCACAGAGCTTAAATTCTATAGTTCTCCCTTGGAACTGATCCCAGTGGCTGAGCCCCATTTTCTGCTGCTTACACTCACAGCCCATTTGCCCCACACGAGAAAAGACCTGAAAAGCATCTAGCTCCACTCCCGATACCTCATTGCCACCACAGGATGGGGTCCGTTTCCGAAGCTTACAGACTTGGGCAAGTCTTCCCCTACGGCATTTTCTATGAGACCTCGTACCAGACACATCCTTGTCTGTAAAATGGGATGATGACAGCACATTCCTTGTAGTGTTGTAAGGACCGAACAGACTGATATTTGTGAAGCATGTAGCACCATTGCCTAAATAGTGAGGGTTCAACTCATGGTAGATGTTTCAGTTTTGTATGTCAGAACCAGGAGGCTCAGAAGGGAGAGTGACTCAGCATCTGGGAATTGGGACAAGAGAACAGAAGAGTGTCAAAAAGAAACGGGAGGTCAGCAGCAGTCCCTGGAGCACAGGAACTCAGAGCAGCGGGAGGAGTGGCAGGTGGTGAGCAGCAGCCCCCGCCCCCGCAGGATCACCTTCGGCCTGCGGGTCCTGAGAATGATAAGCAAAGAGAAGAGAATGCATGCGGCTGGGCTGAGGCAGCACCCAGCTCTCAGGAATCCAGATGGTGGAAGGACGTGGGCTGTGGAAGGCTGGAACAGAGGCAGCTAATTCTGCAGTCACCAGGACCCCAGATCTACCTGCATCACTGCTTCGCCTTCCTAGACTCTGCAGCAGTCCCTGCCGCCTCTTCAGGAATCTCACATCATCTGTGATCCCTCCTTTCCAACCTCTCCCTCTCCACTACTATTTTCAGATCAGTATTTGAACATGCTCAAATCCTTCCCTGCTTAAAAACAAGCAGACCAACTCCGAACTTCACATCCCACAATTCTACCCTATCATTACTCCTTCCCTTCACTGCCAAACTTTGCCTTCTCCTTCCCACTTGTCAACTCACTCCAGCCCAGCTTCAACCCGCCAAGGGAGTATTTGATCTGATCCTGCTCGTAGGCAATCACCAATAACAATAAAAGACCTGCTGTGCATCCTGGTGTGGCCCTCCTTAGTCTCTGGGCCTCTAGTTTGCAAATGTGGCATCGGAGAGATAGCTGGTTTCCTTGTGCCTCGCAAGAGGGATATAGGGCCCCACGCTGCCTCCCCTATAATTAGAAACAGTACGATGATAAAGAACATCTGCACTGCATTTCATGTGAAAAAAGGGACAGAACGTGTTCCCTGCTCAGAGCTCATTAATGTTCCCCAGTCATACTTAGAATGATTCCCAAACTGCTTTGTACAAAGCCTTCCAGGGTCTAGCTCTTGCTCTTGACTCTAACCAGTCTCATCTACCGCTCCGTGCCCTCACCCCTTACTCCTTTCCGTCCCTGCTGGCCCTGGTCAAACACACAAAAGTTATTCTTGCCCCAGCACTTTTGCACTTATCGTTTCCTTTGCCCGAAACATTCTTCCTCTACACTGCCCCGCATGGAAGCTACGAGCCATGTGTGACTCAGCACTGGGACTTCTCTGCACCGGGACCTGCTGACGTGTCGCAAGGGTACAAGGTCTCCAGGAATTAGTTCACACATATTCACACAAAAGAAATGGAGAGAGAATTTAAAAATATCTAATTAATGGTTTTGTTGAGTGCTGAGTACATTTTGAAATGATAATATTTTGGATATGTTAAAAATGTAGGCTTGGGATTACTGAATATGTGGATATTTGAAATATATTATTGAAATATATAATTAAAGTTAATTTGACTCATTGTTTTTTAAATTTTTTTATCTTTATTTTTTAGATTTTTATTTATTTATCTTTAGAGGGGAAGGGAAGGAGAGAGGGAGAGAAACATCAATGTGTGGTGCACTCTCATGCACCCCCTGCAGGGAACTGCATTCCCTGCCGGGAACTGGCCTACAACTGGCCCAGGCATGTGCCCTGACTGGGAATCGAACTGCGATCGTGTGGTTTGCAGGCCCGCGCTCAATCCACTGAGCTACACCAGCCAGAGCTACTCATTGGTTTTTACTTTTAAAAAATAGACTTTTTTAAAGAACAGTTTTATATTCACAGAAAAATTGAATGGAAAACATCGAGTTCCTAACCCTGGCTGGTGTAGCTCAGTGGACTGAGTGCAGGCCTGTGAACCAAAGGGTCACTGGTTCAATTCCCAGTCAGGGCACGTGCCTGGGTTGTGGGCTAGGTTCCCAGTTTGGAGCATGGGAGGGGGAACCCCACATTAATGTTTCTCTCCCTCTCTTTCTCCCTCCCTTCTCTCTCTAAAAATAAATAAATAAAATCTCAAAAAAAAAAGAAAAACAGAGTTCCCATATGCCTCCTCCTGCCTCCATAAACTCGCATCTTCCCTGCTATCAACATCCCACCACCCCACCACAGGACATTTGTCACCAACAACGAACCATCCAAAGTCCACAGTTTGTATTAAGGTTCACTTTTAGGGTTGTACATTCTCTGGGTGTTGACAAATGTGTAATGGGGAGACATGTATTTACCACACGGAATAATTTCAGTGCCTTAAAAATTCTCCCTTCTCTGCCTATTCATCCCTCCCTCCCCCATAACGCCTGGCAACAGTGATCTTTGCTTTCTTCCTTTTTTTTTAATGTGGCTACTAGGAAATCTGAAGTCCCATACATGGCCCGCATCCTGTATCTATTGCACAGCATCACTCGAGACGTCCACGCAGCTCTTTTCCTCCTCCATTCATGTCTCCGCTCAGGTACCCACTCCTTGGCGGAGCTGTCCTTGACCGCTGGACCCTGTTTAAAGTAGCTGCTCCCACTGTCATGCTTCCCTTCTGCTTTATTCTTCTTCCTATTTCTTCTTCCACGTTAATGACTGCTTTACACTGCAAATTTAGTTATTTATTTGTCTCTCTCCCCCATTAGACTAAGTTTTGTGAGAGGAGATACTTCTGTCTTGCTTATTGCTGTATCGTCAATGCCTCCGAGGACCTGGGGCGTAGTGGGCTCCCAGAAAGTATTTGTTTAATTAACTACCGTGAATGCCACTAAATCCAAAGGTCTCTGGAGCCAAGTGACTGGAACAATGATAATGACAACAATGATGATGGCAACAAAACAAAAAGAATCTGCAAAAGTGTCTCCTGGTAACTGTCTTGGGAGTAAGGAATCTTCTTTTCCAACCTTCTTCCTGTCTCTCTGGTCCCGCGTCCCTGCCAAAACCAGTCCCCACAGCCAGAGGAAAAGCTCACCATTGACTGCCTGGGGCAATGTCATTTTCATTCCTTTCTTTAAAAAAAAATATTTTATTGTCATTCGGTTACAGTTGTCTGCATTTACACCCCCCTCCCCTCCTCCACCCCAGCCATCCCCACCTCCCTCCCTTGGTTCCACCCTCCCCCCTGGTTTTGTCCATGTGTCCTTTGTAGTTGTTCCTGAAAACCCTTCACTCCTTCCTATGCTCTGCTTTTCAGCCACTTCCCTCTTGTTGCAAGTGGTTCTCTGTCGTCCCATGACACTCTCCTAGTCTTCCTTCTACCTCACTTAGTTCTTCTCTCCCGCCCACCCCTTAACCGTGGGTGTAGCTCAGGGCTCTGTCCTCTTCTCTCCTCACTCTTTGCATTTTCTCTGGGTGAGCGCAACGTGGATCCATTTTTTATCCTTAGGCAGACAACCCCAAAATCTATTTCCAGCCCTAGACTTTTTCCTGAGCTCCAGACCTAGATAGCTCCACTGGATAGCCCAAGGGCACTTTGAAGGGTGCACATCTAAAAATGAACACAGCATCTTTCTCCCAAACCCGTCCCTCCTTCTATATAACCTTAGAGAATGACACCATTCATCTGCCTGAGACAGAAATCTGGAAATCATTCTTGGCAATTCTTCTTCCTTACCCTTCCCATCTAGTTCATTCTTAAGACCTGTTGGTGATCTTGTAAACACCTTTGATTCTGTGCATTTCTCCCCATCATCATCACTATCACTCTTGCCCAGGGTCTTGCTCAGTCCTGGGAAGACAAGTTTAAATGTTTTCTAACTGGCACCTATTCGTAGTGGCTTTCTCACACTCAATTTAGCCTCCCTGTAGTTTATTCTCGTAGAACCCAGAGTGAGTTTTTCTAGAATGCATCCTGGTTTAAGAACCTTCCCTGTTTGAAATGTTAGAATGGCGCCCTGGCTGGTGTGGCTCAGCAGGCTGAGTGCTGGCCTGTGAACTGAAAGTTCGCCGGTTTGATTCCTGGTCTGGGCATGTGCCTGGGTTGTGGGTCAGGTTCCCAAGTAGAGACAACTGATCAATGTTTCTCTCTCACATGGATGTTTCTGCCACTTAAAATAACATAGAACAGACTGGCAGATCTCAGAAGGGAGAGTTGTAGGGAGGATGGAATAAATTAGCCAAAGAACATAGAACATATATGCATAGCCCCTGGAACAGAAAACAGTGGGGTGAATCCCAGGGGAGCGATGAGGGCTGGGTGGAGGAGGGGAGAATGGGCAGGGGGAAATAGGGGACATCTGTAATAATGTCAACAATTTAAAAAAATAACATAGATAGAACTAGAGGGCATTATACTAAGTGAAATAAGCCAGACAGAAAAAACACAAATACCACATGGTATCACTTATATGTGGAATCTTAAAAAAAAACAAAAGTCAAACTCATAGAAACAGAGGGTATAAAAGTGACTGCCAGGAGCTGGGCATAGAGATAATAAGAAGAGGCTAATAAAAGGGTACAAACCTGCAGTTTAAGGTGAATTGGGTTTCAAAATCCAAGGTAAAACATTGTGACTATAGTTGATAACGCTATGTTGTATAATTGAAATTTGATAAAAGAGAATAACTTAAATGTTCTCCCCCGCCAAAAAAAGTGGGGGAGGTTAAATATGTGGAGTGATAGATGTATTAATGAACTAGGTGGGGAGGAGTCTTTTTACAAGTTACACATATATCAAATCACCATGATATGCACTATAAATATCTTACAATTTTATTTGTCAATTATACCTCAATAAAGCTGCTGGGGAGGAACCCTTCAACAGCTTCATGTGCAGCTTGGGAGAGAACCTGAAGCCCAGCATTCTCCACGGTCTCTCCTGTGTTCCAGGCCCACTGTGGTCAACCTGCCCGCCAGCACTCTTCACGCCAGCTGTCCTGCACTTCTCTCAATCTCCTGAGCCTCCTGTACTATCAACTCCGGGTCTTCGTTCATACTGATCTCTATGCTGGTCTCTTCCTCTGCTGGCCTCAACTCATTAACTGACTTATTCACTCCTTCAAGCTTTCATTCATTCATTCACCCACTCTCCACTGAAAGCCTGCCGTGTGCCAAGCACCGCAGGGAGTTAGCAGTGAACAGCACAGATAGGGCCCTCACTCTCATGAGGCATCCAGACAGGAAGTAGACAAGTAAACACATAAACAAGAGGATGACAAAGTGATAAATGTGATGAAGAAAATAAAACAAGGCTTAAAGGAGGTGGCCACTTTAGATGGGTGGTGAAAAAAGGCCTCTTTGAGAAGATGACTTAAAAGTCATCTTGGATGATAAAAAGGGTACCAGTTATGCTGAGCTTTTAGAAAGGGACATTTCAGGCAGTCAGAACAGCTTTGCAAAAGCCCTCAACTGGGAATGAGATTAGCTTATTAGAAGAACAAAAAAAGGTCTGATTTATTGGAATCCAGTAACCAAAGGGTGTTGAGATTAGGTCTGAGCAAGGGCCAGATCATGTGAAGTATTATGGACTATTATAAAGGGTTTGTGTTTTATTCTAAGGACAAATTAGAATTGTGTGTGAGGTGACATGATTTTAAAAAATTCACTCTTGCCCTGAGCAGCATGGCTCAGTAAGTTGAGCATCGTCCCGCAAAGCAAAAGTTCACTGGTTTGATTCTCAGTCACCCCTGTTTGGTGCACATGCAAAAAAAAGCCAAATGACATTTCTCTCATGCAGCAATGTTTCTCTCCTTCTCTTTCTTTCTCCCTTCCGCTCTCTCTAAAAAGTAAATAAGTAAAATATTTTTAAATCTAAATAAATAAAAAGATTCACTCTTGGCTGCTTTGTGGATTGAAATGGAATGGGAGCAAGCATGGAAACAAGGAGACCATTCAGAAGGCTGTTTGCGGTTATCCAGGTGAGTGATGAATTAAGGTAGAAATAGAAAAATGGAAAAAATGGGTGAATTCAGGATACATTTTAGAGGTAGTTGGCTTGACCTTGCTGATGGAGATGAGGGAATTGAAAGGAAAACAGGTCAAGAGTAACTACTCGATCTTTGACTTGAATAAATGGGTAGGTAGTAGAGCCATTTTCGGAGTTGGCAAAGACTGAGAGAGGGACAGTTTTGTGGGTGGTGGGGAGCCGATATCAAGAGTTCTGTGTGGCATGAAAAAGGTGCTCACGTCACTAATGATCAGAGAAATATAAATTAAAATCACAATGAGATATCATCTCATACCTATCAGAATGGCTATCATCAATAAATCAACAAACAGCCCTGGCTGGTGTAGCTCAGTGGATTGAGCGCGGGCCTGCGAACCACATGATCGCAGTTCGATTCCCAGTCAGGGCACATGCCTGGGTTGCAGGCCAGTTCCTGGCAGGGGACAAATGAGAGTCAACCATACATTGATATTTCTCTCCTTCTCTCCTTCCTTTCCTCTCTAAAGATAAATAAATAAAATATTTTAAAAATTAAAAAAATAAAAAATAAATCAACAAACAATAAGTATTAGCAAAGATGTGGAGAAAAGGGAACCTTCATGCATAGCTGGTGAGAATGCAGACTGGTACAGCCAGTATAGAAAACCATATGGTGGTTCCTCAAGAAAATAAAACAGAACTACCTAATGATCCAGAAATTCTACTTCTGGATATAAATCTGACCAAAACACTCATTTGAAAAGATATATGCACCCCTGTATTCATTGCATCATTACTTACAGTAGCCAGGAAAGATATGGAAGCAACCCAAGTGCCCATCAGTAGACAAGTAGATAAAAAAGATGTGGTACATTCAGGGTGGGGCAAAAGTAGGTTTACAATTGTGAGTATGCAAAACCCAGAGTTTATCCTTGTATTATTACTTATTAATTATATTATTTTCCATATGAACAACTGTAAACCTACTTTTGCCCAGAACTGTATATACAATGGAATATTATTCAGCCATAAAAAAGAGTGAAATCTTACCATGTGCAACGGCATGGATAAACAGAGAGGGCATTGTGTTGAGTGAAATAAGTAGGACAGAGAAAGACAAGTACCATGATTTCACTTATATGTGGAACCTAAAGAACAAAATAAATGAACAAACAAAACAGAAACAGACTCGTAAATACAGATAACAGACTGATGGTTGCCAGATGGGAGGGGGGTGTTGGAGGGCTGGGGGATTAAGAAATGCAAATTAGTGGTGACTGAATAGTCACGGGAATGTAAAGTACAGCAGAGGAAATATAGCCAATAATATTATAACTGTATATGGTGTCAGGTAGGTACTAGAATCACTTCGTAAATTACGTAATGTCTAGCTACTATCTATACACCTGAGACTCAGTATAAAATGATAATGAATGTCAACTGTAATTGAAAAATCAAACAAGTGAAAGAAGAGTTCTATGTGGGATATTTTGCATGTGAGATGCCCATTAGATATCCTGGTGGGAATGGGGATGTCACGGATATGAGTCTGGAGCTGGGAGGAGAGAGATACAGATGCACCACAAATCAGGATGTCAGCAGTGTCCTGATGGGAGAAATCAATTCAAGAAAGTTCAAAGGGAAAATGTTCTAGGCAGAGCCTAGGAATCTTAAAGGTCCCTCTCAGTTTGGGCGTTCTGTGCTATTTCTTCTGTTTGGATAGCTTTACCTTCACAGGGCTCCAGCCTCTACCCATGCTCATGTTCAGTTTCACCTTCAATCCAGTACCTCTCTGGACACCTCTCGGATTCCAGAGGGTACAGAGGAACAGGCTGGGGTTTTTCCATGAAGACAGAGGACTGAAAGAGTTGCTATTTAAGTGAAGACCTGGAAAGACAGGATGAAGGGCCTGGTAAAATCACCTGGTCTCAGGCTTCTTAGGGAGTGTCCTTTCTCTGTGCTCCCTCCCAGGGTACCCTGTACTTTGTCCGTCTCAGAACAAATCAGCTAAAGTTTAATTGCCCTTCTGCTTGCCTATCTCCCACCTAGACTGTGAGCAGCACGGGGACAGGGGCCGTATCTGTCTGACTCCTTTTTGAACCAGCAGCAAAAAGCTCAGTGCTTGGCATTGAGTTGGTGCTGAATCTGTGCTTGCTCAATCAGTGACTGCCATTCTGCTAGGGCAGAACACTCAGGGCCCAAGCAGCAGTCTGAGGCCAAGTTCAGAACTCCAAATAGGCATGTGGGTAAGAACTTGTTTAGGCACCCCTCCAAGGAGAGAATTGTGCTTAGGTGTTTGGGTTGTGAGGTATGAGGTACGAGGTACCCTAGTTCCAAGGTCACTGACATCTGGAGGGAGCTAGTCTCAGAGGCCTTCAGTTAGTGAACTGGGCTGTCCAGGGTCGGGGGTGGGGTGGGAGGTAGTAGAGGGGAATTCTTCTGAGACCCAAAGGACAGGGTAGAAGGGAATGATTTTTAAGTGCCTACCCCCTCTACCATCCTGCAAATCCTCAAGGACAAAGACCCGATCAGAGCCCAGAACTGTCCCCGGCACATAGTACTCTTCAATAAAAAGATTGCTGAAATGAATTGAAGCCCAGTACCCCAAGGTTACTGGCTGGCTGCCAGTTGCAAAAAGCTTGGCACATCTCACCAGCAGCTCGATCCCAGGGTAGCACTGCAGGAGCTAGAGCCCCAGGGAGACACAGTTGAATGTCCTAAGTCTGGAAGCTTCTGAAAGTTCCACCCTCTCACAGCCCACAGTATGAATAATTCAGGACAGGACTGGAGGTCAGATTTGGGAAGGACATTGAGGTTGGGGGAGAGGTGACTTTAGATGCTCTCTAGTCAGAGAGGCTGGGACTTTAGGCCTCCTCGGTGACTGGCAGCCCTTCCCCATGAGTTCTCCCCAGCTGGCCAGTCTGCCAAGGCCCTGCCCACAGACCCCAGCCGCTATGGCACTCAGTTTCACACCCAGACTCCCCACACCCTTGCCCTGTTTTCAGCTGGTCTTCCCCCTTGGCACCCATGTGCTCCTCTCCCCAGGGAAGGGCTTTGCTCTCATTTCTTAGCTGAGAATGGTTCCTTCATTGCCTTTTCAGCTTGCTTTCTTCACAGGAACTTCAGGGTCAGGCTACAGAATTGTCCTGGCTGAAGCCTCTGCAGGCTTCTGTGGAGCCATGTCCCACAGATCGACCACCACCACTGGCCTATGTCCAGTTTAGGTTACAATTATGGACCCCTGACCTTTCTCTGGAAGTTTCAGAGGTACCTCTGGTCCAAAAAAGAACCCTTGACTGAGTCAAAGAACTTGGGTTCTTTGCTTTGGCTTCAGACAGTGAGAGTGACAATTATAGCATGAGGTTTGGAGACAGGCCTGGGCTCTGACCCAAGACTCAACACTAGTTTGCTTTTGTGGGCTTCAATAAATCATTTAACCTCTCAGTCTCTGTTTTCTTATTTATAAGAAGAGGATAACAACATATTTACTTCACAGAGTTATGGGCAAGATTTAACCAGATAACGTACACAAAATGCCCAGGGCGTTGCCTAATGCTCATTAGGAATTTGGCAAATGGGGGTTCCTTCTCCATATTCAATGTGGAAGAATGCATGCAGACACAGAAGGTTTCAGTTGGTGGAAATCATACCCTCCCATCTCCTCTGTCCCTTCCTGGGATCAGAGCTTCATTGCCTTTTGCCAGGACTGTTGTAATAGTCTCCTGGAGTAACCAGCCCCAGCCATCTTGTACCTATCCTTGGGTTACCCCTGCTTTTCTGGGTTTTAAAAAATATATATTTATTTATTTTCAGAGAGAGGGGAAGTGAAAGAGAAAGAAAGGGAGAGAAACATCAGTGTGTGGTTGACTGTCACATGGCCCCCACTGGGGGACCTTGGCCCACAACCCAGGCATGTACCCTGACTGGGAATTGAACCAGTGGCCCTTTGACTCGCAACTCATGCTCAATCCACTGAGCTACACCAGCCAGGACTTTTCTGTTTTCCTGGCTGTTCATAACCATATAATTTATTTACTTTTTAAATTTTTATTTATTGATTTTTAGAGAGAGGAAAAGGAATGGGAGCAGAGAGAGAGAAACATCAATTTGTTCTATTTATTTATGCATTCCTTGGTTGCTTCTGGTATGTACCCTGACTGGGGATCAAACCTGCAATCTTGGCATATCATAATGATGCTCTAACAAGCTGAGCTACCTGGCCAGGGCACAACCATGTAGTCTAGACTAAATTCCTTATTTTTGAAGTTCAAGGACCTGTGTAAATTGGTCCAAACCACCTCTTCCCAAACAGTCATGGTGAAAATAAGAACACAAGATGTTGAGTCTGAAGACATGGATTCCAGTCCTGGATTGGCTACTTTCTTCCTAGATGACTGAGTTAAATCATCTAACCTCTGTGTCTACAGTAAAAACTGAAGCTCATAATACTGTCTCAGGGGATGCATTATGATTTATACCTAACCTCTGTCTTTTCTGCTAAGTCCAGTGGAGTCGATGGATAGGGACCAAATGCATCTTGCTCATGGTTGTATCCTTAGCATGGAGCGCAGGGTCTGGCACCTGATAGATATTCAGTATTTGTGGAGTGAATGAATGAATGGTGTTGTGAGAATAAGATAGGGTATGACCCAGGCAAAGCACTGTCAGGTCCTTAGGAGGCAGGCTCAAATAGTGGCTGTTGCTATGCAGGTTACTAGTGGGGTGACTTTAGGCAAATATCCCCCTTCTGCAGACATATTCCCTTCTCTGTACTATGAGAGAATTGAAGGCCCTCCTGGCTCTTATTTCCTGTATTACTAGGCAGAGTAATTAGGAGGTCAATTAATGTTTTCTCAGTGGATGAAGGCTCTTCCAAGATTGGTGCTGTCTGAACGAGAGCCTGAGTTCCTTCCTGGGGCCTGGTTCCCCTCTGCCCTTTACCCCGAGGGGAAGATGGGACCTTCTGGTCTCTCCAGTTCCTGGAGCCAGGCGGGTATGTGGACAGGCAGGGCGCTCTATGGGAGCGAGGGCAGGAGCTCCAGGAGAGGGTTCGGAATGTGGGTTTAGGGCAAAACAGAGGTAGGCAAGGGGACGGGCTGCTGCAAAATCGGGTCCTGAACTGAGAGACAGCCGGACAGCCTGGGAGGGCGACTCTGGGACTGGCGAGGAGCTTCAAGGGGGCGGGCCGGTGAGCCAGGCCAGGGTCAGCTATCGGCCGCGGGGCCGCGCGGAGTGGGCGCCAGAGCAGAGGGCGGGGAATGTGGGGGTGTGAATTGGCCCGGGGACACCGGCGGCCGCAGGGGAGGAGTTCTGGGGAGAGGGACCGAGAGACGGGGCTCGGGGACTGCAAGAGGACGCGGGGTCAGGGCTGAGGGGGTGAGGGGCGACGGTCCGGCAGGGGCGTGCAGGGAGCTCGGAAGCGGCCGCGGGTGGGGTGCAGGGCGAGGGGAGCGCGCATCCAGAGGCGGGGGGCGGTGTCGGCGCCGGGTGTGGGGGAGCGGGTTGGGCGGCTGCGCCAGCTCTGCTTCAGCCGCTGCCGCTAGGGCGCGGGGGGCGGGGGGCTCGGCGCCTGAGCTCGGCCATTGTGGGAGCCGCTCCCCTCCACTGCGCTACAGCCCCGGACGCGCCCCACCGCCGCTGTCTCGGCCACCGCCTTTGCTTCTGTCGCCGGCTTGTCTTCCCCTCCTCTGGCTCCCAGGGTAAGGCGCGGGCGCGGGGCTGGATGCCCGCTTCTGCCTGATTGCACGGGGTGCGCGGCGGCGGCGGGGCGCGTGCTTGATTGCGCGGGGCGGCCGCGCCGGAGCCTGGGTAGCCGGGGGCAGCGGAAAGGCTCGTTGACAGGAGCCGGCGTCGCAACAGTCCCGGCCTCGCACCTGCAGCTCCGGTGGCCGGCGCCGGGTAGCGCCCAGCGCGTCGAGCTGGGGTTTCCCTTTGGCGGGCACTGCCGGGGGCCACAGGGAGGCGTGCTCTCGGGAAAATGGGACACCAAGCCCTCCCTGGCCGGGAGAGAGACCTGCGGGAGCCGGCCGGGCCGGGCGGGGAAGATCGCTTCCTGGCCCCAGGTTTCGGCCGCTGGCCACGGCGTCCGCTGGGTCCTTGGTTGCGCGTCCGCGTGGCGCGTCCTCGCTCTTTGTCATCCGCGCGCGGCGGGAACGCGGACCCACCCGCGTCGTCTCTGGCTCGCGGCGCGCCCCTTTTCGCGTCGTGGAGAAGGAGGAGCGGGTGAGGTTGGGGGGGGGGGAGAGCCGCAGCGGGAGAGCTTCAGGTGAGGTGCAGGTCGCGGACACGGCCTCCGGCTTTCGGAGTGGGCTGGGGGCGTGGGCGCGCGCTCCTGTGAGTCCCGGATTGATGGAGTGACTCAAGTGACCGAAGCGGTGGGGCGAGAACCCCGAGGTCAAACAGGTGTTTGTAGGGGTCGAGAGACTGATGGGGCAGAGCCAGGGAGGGGCGGTTTTTCAGGGAGGAGGCCTTGGTTGAGCGGGCCTTTGTAATTGAATGGGCGTCTTGGGCTGGAATGGGCGGACATGGGATAAAGCAGGTGGTCTGAGAGGAGGGGCGTTTCCTGGCCAGCGCTAAGGGTAAGGATGGAAGCCCGACCTGTCTCCCCGCGGTGGGAGCAGTCACTTGAGCACCTGACCTGCTATCAGAGGTGGGAGGTGGCACCAGAAGGTATTTGGGGGGAGGGGTAAATGCTAGATAAAGGGCAAAGATGTGCCAGGACCTGGGGGCCTTTCTTTTCTGCATTCTGTGGCTGGATTCCTTTTCGGTGTTCCATGGGAAGAGGGCCCAAATGCTGCTGGCACAGAAGGTGCCCTGGCACCGCTGTTCTGCCTGCCCGGGGCTGCCTGGAGGCCTCCTGCACTGTTGGATGTTTCTTTTGTTATCTGTTTGCATTCCGTGCCTATGGTGGGGTTCTGCCAATGACCCAGGAGGCTGTCTCTATCACTTGCTACCGCCAAGCTGAGATTCCCGGAATGCAGGAGGACCCATGGTGTCCAGTCATTTAGGCCACCTTCCTGACTCCATAGAGCTCTGTGTGCAGCTGTTCCCCCTAAGGGAAAGTCCTTGGTCTCCTGCCCCCCATGGACCCTAGAGCTACAGTGAGAGCTGGTTACTTGGGCTGAATATGGGGTCTGCAGGGAGTCTGATAGCTAAAGGCATGCACCATCCGGGTTCTGATGGGGCCATGGGCCTTGTGTAGCAGATGGTTCTGGGAAGGGAGTCTGGCCTGGTTGAGGGAAGCCTGCCCAGTCTGGCTGGTGGAGCCCAGCTGGCTCCAGAATGATTGTTTCCTCTCAGATCACTCCACTAGCTAAACTGACCAGGAACACTGACTTCCGTGCCACCTCCCCCACTCCCCATGCTGTGCCTCTCCTTCCTACTGCCCTGGTAGTAAGCAAATGGACATTTTATCTGATGCCTGTTGTGTTCCGTGCATGGTGTCAGGCAGTTTTACATTCGCCAATTTCACTGTGCTTTTGAAGTATCCTCTAAGGTGAGATATTCCCCCATTTTGCAGATGAGGAAACTGAGTCTGAGAGAGGTGAAGTGACTTGTCCCAGATCAAACCAATTGTAAGTGACCACATCAGAATTTGTACCTAGGTCTGTCTTGCTTCAAGTTTAGAACTTTTTCTAATATATCTGCCAGAGACAGAATGGGAGGAATGAAGAATTTCTGCCTATTATAGCTCATGCCTGCTATTGAGATCTTGCTTTAGCTTTTTGAAAATACTTCCCATCTGTTGCCCTATTTTATACTTATAACATCCCTGGACATGTAAGTAGAACAGGAATGTGATAATAGATGCTGTTTATTGAGTACATATTGGACACTGGGCACAGTTAAGTGCTCTACCTGTTTTGTTTTGTTTAGAATTTCATTTATTTATTTTTAGAGATAGGGGAAGGGAGGGAGGAAGAAAGGGAGAGAAGCATCAATGTGTGGTTGCCTCTTGTGTGCCCCTAATGGGGACCTGGCCTGCAACCCAGCTGTGTGCCCCAACTGGGAATTGAACCGGTGACCCTTTGCATGGCAGTTTGGCACTCAGTCCACTGAGCCACACCAGCTAGGGCCCTGCAAGATCTTGTTTATCCCTTGCAAATAACCCTGTCAAGTTAGGGGCTATCCTCCCCATTTCATAGATGAGGATGCTGAGGCTCAAAGAGGTTAAATGGCTTCGCCGGGGTCACACAGCTAGTAAATGGTGAGGTTGAATTTAATCCACATCTTCCTATCTTGGGACCTGTAAGCTTAATTTTCCAAATGTACCAAGTAACAATCATAGTGGTAACTCATAATAGGAGCTACCTTTCACACAGTGTTTTAATATTTATAAGCATCTTCACACATACTACCTCATTTGATTTCCCCAAAGCTCTGTGAATTAGTATGGCCATGTATTACCATCGCTCCCATTTTCCAGATGAAGAAACTGAGGTTTAGAAAGATGAAATCAGTGGCAGAACCAAAACTAGAACCTCTCTGCCTCCCAAGTCCCAGTGTTCTTTATGTGACCCCTTCCATCTGTTAACAATGCACTCCTCTCTCCTCCAGATCACTTCTCCCCGGGCCCTCAGGGCCTTCTGCTACAGCCCCTACCTGGGCGATGTCTTCCTCGGATGAAGAAACGCTCAGTGAGCGGTCATGCCGAAGCGAACGGTCTTGTCGGAGCGAGCGGTCTTACAGGAGCGAGCGGTCAGGGAGCCTGTCTCCCTGTCCCCCAGGGGACACCTTACCCTGGAACCTACCACTGCATGAACAGAAAAAGCGGAAAAGCCAGGATTCCGTGTTGGACCCTGCGGAGCGTGCTGTGGTCAGAGTCGCTGGTAAGAGATGCCCGGAGTGAGCTGGGTGCTGGGGCGCTTGGGGAGAATGGGGGGTGTGCCCTGGCTGGGTGGGCAGTGGAGGGATCTGACCCAGGGCTCTCTGGCAAGCCAGCTGGAATCAAATTTGTTACCACTACTATTGAAAAGATGGCGAAGTAACATTAAAGAAAAGTTTGAAAGAGGAAAATTTGCCACTCCAATCCTTCTGTGCAAACCTTTTTCATTTTTGCAACTTCTTCCCAGCCTTTGTCCCCATGTAGTTTATATATTTCATGCAGTGGCCTTCATGGCTTATGGACTATTCTAGATCTGACTTTCCCCCTTACTTTTCTATCAATAAGATTTTTAGTATTACAGCTTAGGCTTCATAGTTACCATTTTTGAAGGCTGTGTAATATTTCATGATTTAAAAAATCCTACTCATTTTTCACTTTTTTGCCATAACAGACAATGCTGCAGTGAACATCTTGTTTTTGAAAGATTTTATTTATTTATGTTTAGAGAGAGGAGAAGGGAGGGAGAATCAGGTGGGGGGGAACTCTGGTGTGTGGGAGATACATTGATTGCCTCTTGAATGCCCTCATCTGGGGACCAGGCCCACAACCCAGGCATGTGCCCTGACTGAGAATTGAACTGGAGACCTTTTGGTTCACAGGCTGGAACTCAATCCACTGAGCCATACCAGCCAGGGCTGCAGTGAACATCTTTATGATTAATAACACTTGACTTCTGTTGAGTTATTTCCTTGGACTAAAGTCCTTGGCGAGAGCAAGTTCACTCCCACTGCTTTCTAAACTCACGTGCACACGTACCCCTTTCATAGTGCAAGGGCTGGGGCAGCCTGCTCCTGGGGTGGTCATCTCCTTTGCTAAGCAGAAGAGCAGGGCAGTGCAGTGGTAATGAGCGCAGGTTTTGGAGTCAGAGAGGCGAGTGCTAGATGGCAGCCCTGCCCCTGACCAGCTGAGTGACTCTGGGCAAGGCTCTCATCCTGGCTGAGCCTCACTTTCCCCATCTTAAATGCTCCCTGTGCAGGGCTGCCTTGAGGATTAGAGGAAATAATGTATGTAAAGCTCTTAGCATGTTTTTTGGCTCAGCGAAGAACTTCATGAAGTGCTGTCTCTGCTGCTTCCAGAGCTGCTTCTGTGGGTTGTGCTCCGCGTCACAGCAGGCATTGGTGCCAGAGTGCAGACAGAAAGATAGACAAAGCAGTGCCTGCAGCTAATTCAGCAACGTGACTCACTTTCATTCCATCACTGAGACCCATCCTGCTTTTGTGTTTCTCACATAATGCCCCCGTCTCCCTCTGCTTTATCACCCCTTGCCTGGACATGCCACCCACCATCTAATAATTCTCCCAGGCTTGCCCTCCTTCCTCCACATGACTAACACAGTGTATTATTTTAAAATGCAAACCCAATCCTGTTACTCAGCTGCTCATAAACCTTCTTAGGCTCATGATTGGCTGTGAAACAAAGGCCACAGCGTAAAGACCTATTAACATCAGGCCTTGTTTGCCTCTCCAGCTTCACCTTGCTCCCCCAAGCACCCTGCCACATTGAACCGTGCCTTGACCCCCTACATGTGCATCTTGCAGGTTCAGACTTCTGTGTTCTCACTTCCCTGCTAGGTGTCGGGAACCCCCCCCTCCTTTAAGTGCCACCTCCTCTGTTCCTAATGCCCCAGTGGTATACAGAGCTCCCTCCTCCACTCTCAATATTCATACTCTTTTCTCCTCTGTGTTCCCTCGCACAGTATAGCAGTTATCCCACCGGGTGCCTGCCACTCCCTCCGGACTGTGTCTTGTTTTCACCCCAGCTGCTTGCACAGGGCCTTGTGCATGTTGGGGATCAACATTCAGTATTGAATGTATTGAATGACTGAATGAATGCAAGGAATGTTTGGAGGAGAATATGTGACAGATTGTGGTCCAGGAACAGGCAGTGGGCTGTAATGGCAAGTTAGACATTCTGTGGGCTCCAATAATCAGGGAGGGATTTCAGAGGGGGTGAGCTGCAAGGCAGGAGACCCGGAAGACAGGCTGGAGAGTTTGATGGGCAGTAGGGGGCCCTTGGAGGAAGGAATCTTCATTCCTTCTCAAGGCCTTTGGGTCTGTGGCATCAGCCAGTGAATAGAGTTTTCAGAGCTGTCGATAGGGTGCAGGAAGGCCTTTACTGGACCCCAGCCTTAAAGGGCCATGACCACGACTGAGGGGCGTCTGGACTCACAAACCCCTCATTCTCCAGACGGTGTCAGAGTAGAAGCCTCCTCCCCTTTCTTGTACCCTCTAGCCCCCTCCACCAGCAACATGCATACGTACAGGTTCCTTTGTGATGGTCTCCTCTTCCAGTCTTCTCTGAGGAGCCCTACGGGATGATTTGCCTGCTGTTTAACATTCTGAGTGTAGAACAGAAGTGGAGTGGACTCAAGGGGGTTTAATGCCCAGGCAAAGCCCCTAAGGATGCTGCCGGGTCAACTGAGCAAAGGGGTGGGAGGTGCCGTGCTGTGTTCCGACATCTGTGCTGATCTTCTTTACATCCTGACATTGCCAGTGACTGTCTTGAGGAGGGGGCTGGGCCAGAGAGGCTGAAAATGGGAGGCTGCCATGGTTAAAAATAACTTCTGCGATGCATCTGGGCGTGTTTCCTTAGCGGGAGAGAAGAAAGGCAGCAGAGGAGGCGGGACTGCTACTTTGGGGCCTGGCTGCAATCTTCCTATGATCTTAGAACATCGTGGGGGTTCTAGTAATTAAATAAGCAGCCTTACTCTTCAGGGAATCTTTCCTTTGAGGAGCAGGAGAGGCATGTCTGGGAGACCCTCGGCGCTCTGAGGCTCTTTGAAAATAGAGCTTTCATTCTGGGAGGAAAGGATGTCAGACTAACACTAGAAGCTGGCTCTGACCTGTGCAGCTTTCTCCTCTTCGTGGGTCTGGATTAGAAAGACAAGTCAGGGTGTCTGAATCAGTCTCACCAAACAGAGACCTCCCCCATCCCTGACCCCACTGGTGTCCCAAACCGGTCTCAGGGCTTCTCATGTGCTTGAGACGCCTGATGGGGAACTCCTGTTCAGAGTTCTACTCTGACATGTCAGAGTGGAAAGGCGTGTCAGGGCTGAGAAAGCTGCTGACCTCAGTGTACAGAGTCAAAACAGGTTTGAGGGACTCCATGCATGGTGTAAGCTGGTTCTTCCCACCCTCATCCTTTCCCTCCATTCTCTCTCTTCTTCTTCTTCTTAAATATTTTATTTATTTATTTTTAGACAGAGGGGAAGGGAGGGAGAAAGCGAGAGAGAGAGAAGCATCAATGTGTGGTTGCCTCTTGCACGCCCATGCACAGGGCAACTGAGGCATGTGCCCTGACTGGGAATTGAACTGGCAACCCTTTGATTTGCAGCCTGGTGCTCAGTCTGCTGAGCCACACCAGCCAGGGTCTCTCTCTCTCTCTCTCTCTCTCTCTCTCTTCTTTGCCAGCCCTATTTACAACTCTCTCACCCTAGCCACATTGAAACAGAACAATAGGCATTAATGTGAATGCCTTGTTTCTGTTGACCAGTGTTATGGTTTACATAGATTTCATAATAACTAACAGTGTTAGATAGGACAAGTGTTAGGATCTGAGGCCTAGAGGATTTAAGGGATTGCCTGTAGTCACATAGACTGGTAGACTCAGATCTCCTAACTCAAGATGTAGTGCTATTTTCATTTCCTTAGGCAATACCTGGCAACCAGGCCAACTTGAATTATCTATGGGTGACAATGTAACTAGTTGACTTTGGCCCTGGCTGGATAGCTCAGTTGGTTAGGGCATTGTCTCAATATATCAGGGTTGCAGGTTCAATCCCTACACACAAAAATCAACTGGTCCAGTAAATGCATGGAAAAGTGGAACAATAAATTGATCTCTACCTTTCTCTCTCTCTTCCTCCCTTTCTCTCTCGCTGAAAGTAAATAAAATTAATTAAATAATTAATTAATTGACTTGGCTTCCGGACTTAACCTGAGAGACCTTCTGTTCACTTCTGGGAGAAGTCTCAAGATCCTGGCTTATAGAAGAAGACAGAGACACGGGCCTGGGAGACTTTGCCTCTTCCCTGTCTGGCTCTCTGTCGGTAGCAAACAACTCATTGGTGGGGAGTAACAAAGAACTGGGGAGCTGGGGAACTGGGGAGCCGGGGAAGTTACTCTAGCAAGGAGCTCAATCCCACAGGGTAGAAAAGGGAAGAAAGAAGTCTATATCCCTTGGGACTTGTGAGGAGAGGGGGAAGAACAAGGTGCAGGACAGTGTCACAGGGTTATATACCACATAGCTCTCGGGGGAGACATTTATACTTGTCATGATAGATTTGTATATTTTTTATGACATGTTGCTTGCAGAGAGCAGTAAAATTTGGGGATCATGTTTGGGCTAGGGCCTGGGCTGGGTGCGGGAGGGATTCACCACCCACCTGTCCATCAGGTATTCATTCAGCCAGCATCTTGTATTTAGGGGCCTCCCTGTTCTTGGCACTGATATTCAAAGATGGCTAAAAGACATGGTCCCTTCTTCATGGAACTCAGTCTAGTTGAGAGGACAGAGGGAAAAATAATTGCACTCCTGTGTGTATCGTGAAAGAGGGGCACCGTGAGTGAGGGCCAAGGACTGGCCTCCTAGTTAACCGGTGAAAAGCATCTGTAGGATTCATTCTTGGGAGCCCCTCAGCAGGTCCCCCCTCAGACACTGGGGAAATCATCATCCCCCAGTGTCTACTCCAGTGTGGCCTCCCCAGGAAGCCCTCCCTGAGCTCTCCAGTCAGATGGCAATTGTATCTCTACCCAACCCTTGTTTCATTTGTTCTTATATGGAAGTTCCAGGCACGCTTCCTCCACCGGATCCGACCTTGCTGTATTCAGGAGTTCCCACCTTGCCCTTCCTGGTATTGCCCCAGAATCTCACTCTGTGAGCACAGGTTCTAGAATCTGGAGGCTTAGTGAGGGCTGTGAAATGCTTGGGGGCTGGTATTTGCTCCTGCTTTCAGAGCCTGAGGTCAGGGCTGCAGTCACTCAACAGCCTGCCTGGGGGCAGATCACGCTGAGCAGGTATTCCTCTGCAGAGGACAGAGCCTGCTCCTCCGTGGCCCAGGCATGTCTCCTCCAGGATGGAAGCTCTGAGAAGGAGCCTCTCTGCTCATTCATTCATTCATTTTCCTTAAAAATTGGATTTACCTCCAGCTATGTGCCAGGTACTATGGAGACAACTGGATTTTTGGAGTCAGAAAACTTGGGCAAATGACTTCACTTCTTAAACCCTCAGTTTCCTTCTTTGTGAAAGGGAGGTGATGACATCTTCTTCGAGTGGTCATTGAATGAGAACCAGAATGTACTCAGCAAGCACCGGTTAACATGCCTCTTACTGCACTTAGCAGAGTCATTCCTCGTAACTTTCCAGGGCACCTAGAAAAGGCAATGGAGACTCCAGGGAGTCAGCAGTTTCCCAGGCAAGCAAGGAAGGGGCTCCAGGCCTCTCAGTTCCATCCCTTTTGTTTCACTCTAGGGCTTTGTCAGAGGGAAGTGGCTTTTTTTTTCTGGCCAAGCCATGGTGGGAAGAAGGGAATACAGCCGTGGGAAATGGGGCTTTAAAAACAATGACATTGGGAACCCTTCCTGCTGAGCAGACAACCTTCCTTTCCCTGAAGCTATTTGCACTTGAGGAGGCTCTCTCCTTCCCAGCTTCTCTGCTTCCTGGCAGTATCCTCAGAGTCCCTGGCCCCATCCTGGAGCTTGGTTCCACTAGCAGCGAGGTGAGCAGGAGGAAGTTTCCTGAAAGTGGGACAGGATGAATTGTAGCTACACACCACCAGCTCAGCTCCAGCTCAGCTCCAGCTCTTTGAAAGTAAATCTGGGTCACAGTAGCTGGAGGGGTGGAAAATGACCACGTGGGCAGACTTCTGGGCAGGCAGCAAAACAGACAGCCAAAAGCTGTCTTTTCTCTGAGGCTGAGTCCCCGTGGGACCCCAGCTGGTGAGGGAAGGTAGTTGTGCATTGCAAAGTGCCACGTTATGCTGTCTGTAGGTGTCTCATCACGTTTTTCTAGTGACTTCCTAGGTGATGCGGAGAAAGGTTTGGAATGGCAGTCTGACTCATACCTTTGTTTTGGAGAAGTCAAGGACTGAGGTTAGGAATTCGGAGGAAGGACTGGTTAATTCTGGAACTGTGGAAGGCTGTCATTTCTGTCCCTTGGGGTTTGAGATTAGATGCCACCAGAGGAGCTGACAATGCAACAGGATCTAGGACTGCATTTTTTTTTTCATTTCCTCAGTCTTTTCCCTGGGGAAAGGTCTGGGAACATATCTGAGTGTGAGTATTGATAACCCATCATCATACAAAGTGCTGGCCAGTTGCTGTGGTTAGGATCTGCTGTGATTTGGCCCTGGGTCTGCCTCTTGCCACCTGTCAGGTGGAACCTGCCAGCTTCCTGGCTGTCTTGGCTCATAAAAGGGGCAGAGATGGTGCTCTTGGTTGGAGTCTACCGCCCATCCCCCACCACCCCAGATTTAGGATGCTGCTGCAGGGGAGATCTGGGAGCCCCTGTAATTTGAAGAGTGATTGTGGGATTATGGACCAGTTTCTGTCCTCAGCTGGGCCTCACCCCTGCCCCAGAAGGTACCAGGCTTTTGACTTGTGGTCACGGGGAGGATTCTGCCCGGAGCCTTCGTGGGTGTGTCCCTCTGGCCATGCCCTTCCTTCTTCATTCCCTCCCTTATTCGTTTCCTTGTTTGCTTATTCTTCCATGCCTTCACTAAAGGGAATGGCTTTGGGAGTCACTGGGAGTCCCAGTTCCATCATTTGCCAGTTGAGTGACCCTGGGAAATTACTAACCTTGCTGAGCTGTGCTTTCTCATGGTTAAAGTGGGGGACCAAGGGCGAATTAAATTAGATAGTGGAAGTGAGGTGCTTGGCCCACTTCCTACTATGCAGTCAGCCTTTGGTTCATGTTAGCTACTATCATTAATGTCATTCATTCACTCATACACTTGTTTACTAATTGATGAATATATTGAGTCATCCCTTTGCTCATTTATTGATCATGCACTTGCTCATTTAACTAATATTTCTAGGACTGCTTTGTGCTAGGCTCAGCTTGGGCTTTGAAACCCAGCTCTTGCCTGTGAAGGCAGCTAGAATGCTGTTTGAGCTGTGCACACTGCCAGTCCAAAGAGAGTTACGAGGAAGCTCTATGGGGAAGAGCTTGCCCCTACTCCTACCCCCACTCCTAGCTTAGAGCAATGATAGCCTTTGATTGGGACTTGGAAAACAAAGAGGAATTTACCAGGACAACCTGAAGGGAGAGGGCATGTCCCTGTTGGCTTATCCCTATTCTTGCTCTCCTTTCTTTGGCCTCAGTAGAAAGGAAGGAAAGGAAATGAAGAGAGAACAGCTGGTGGGAGTTAGGGATTAAAGAATCCAGATGGTGGTTTTGGGAGTTGAACTCTGAATTCCGTCCAGGAGCCCTGGAGAGCTGATGCCAGCAGGGATCACCTCATAAATAATAGGTGGAAAAGCTACTGTGTACTGAGTCCTAGATGTGTGCCAGGCATTTTAGATACATCATTTAATCCTCACAATCCCTGGGAAGTAGTTGCTATTCTCCCTGTCTTACAGAAAAGTTAAGGAACGTGTCTGAGGTCATACAGCAAGTGAAGAGTGGAGCCGGAGTCAGCATTACTGACTGTGTTGCAGGGCGCCCCCTGGAACACAACTTGTGCAAATGCCCTTTGCAGTGTTTGCTGTGACTCATGTTGACCTAATTCCAAATCCTCTGCATTCTTCAGAACATTTCAAACAGATGCTAAAGGGGTGAGAATAGTATCAGGAACCCTCTTTATCTGGATTCAAGAATTATTAATTCATGGTCAATCTTACTTGATTCACACACCCCACTTCTGCCTCCCCGGCTACATAAGCAGAAGTTCCAGTAGTCACATACTTTCACCTCCTAAACTTTTAAACTAGTGTACCGCTTTTCCCCAGTAATAAAAAATCTATTGATCCATGTGTTTGGTAGCCGTATCCGAAAACTGGAATCAGTCACCCTTGACCCATTTCCCAGAGGCATCATGAGGAATTCCCCTCCCAGACACCAGGGCCCCAGGAGTAGTGGTGTCCTTTCAGTGCCCTACTCCCAGAACACAGGGCCAGAGCTAAGCTAGACCCTGGATTTGAATTGGCACCCGGCCAGAGTGATTGAGGAAAGTAGTCTAGAAATGGATTTCAAGGATTCAGTCTCAAGAGATTGAAGTTGAGATGAGTGTAGGATTGAGGTCTTTAAAATCGTAGGCGGAAGAATTCCGTTCTTGTGAGAGGGACCTGTGCCCCGGGCCCGCACTGAACTGCCCACAGAACTCTGATCTCAGCCCAGAGCTGCGGCTGCCACTCTCCAAAGCCTCTCTGGGATTTATGCTCAGTTTCTGGGTCGCCCGTCACCACCCCTGTGGGGGGTTCTGTCCTGAGGTGGCGTTGGATAGGGAGGTGTTCTTTCGAGTGCAGGGGAGCTTCCTAGGTGAGGAACCACACCTCCTAATTTGGTGTGGTTCCCAGTTCCCCAAGGAGCACAGACTTGCTGCAGCCCTGTTTGGTAGGAACCTCGGAGGCTCCACACAGGATGAGACCCGTGCCTGCTCCGGAGCAGGATGGGAGATTGGATGGGGTCGAGTGAGCGGGATTCACTTTAGCCTGATTCTTTCCAAAGAGAAAGTAGAATAGTTACATTCACAGAGAGGCTGGGAGAAGGCAGGGGGGTCAATACCTTTTCTAACTATTATTGGTATGTTCCAAATGCCAGGCTTTGTGCTGAGCATCTTCCATAGTTTATTTGACCTAATCCTCAGAATAACTTTAGGTCATAGATATGCTATAGTAGAGGAAACAAAAACCCAGAGAGTCTTGCTCAAGGTCTCCCAGCCAGTAAGGGGCCAAGCTGGGAATGGCACTAGCTCTGCCTAGGGCAACCCACTGCCTCCCCCATTACAAGGAACGGTAGTTTAATAATAGCTAACGTCTGCTCAGCACTTCTGGGTTCATGGAGTGCCTTAACACCCATTATTTGCACTGTGCCCTGGAAGCCCCTGGCTGGTGAGGCATTCCACGCTCCTTTGAGACAGCTGCCTATCAGGGGTCCAGCCTCTACTCATTCCCCGTAGTAAGAATCAGAGATTCTTTGGCATTGGCTCTGACCAGCCACAGGAGAAGGCCTTGGGAATGGCTAAGGTGGAGAGACTTGGGCAGTTGCTATGGTAACCCAGATGGCTGAGTAACCATGTTGAGGGTTGCTATGGTGAGAGGGTGCTGGGCTGCTGGGTGGCAGTGATCCTGTCTTCCTGGGTGTCTGGCACCATCCCGGCCCCTTAAATTAGTGATGTTGCACTTTCTGAACAGAAGAGGGCAGCATGATAGTGGGCGAAGGCTTCCTACCCTAGAGCAGACTTGGGAACTTGAGGCAAAGTTTAGTGTTTCCAGAAGCTAGGTTCAAAGGGAGCTTCCGTTGGGGCGGCCAAAGCTGGTGTCTGCAAGGCCGGTGGAGCTGGGCCTGGAGACAGGTCTCTGAAGATTAAAACTGGAGGATCTTCTTCCAAGAGCTGGACAAAGGACAGGGCTTGGGGCAGCCCCTTCAGAGTCTGGCTCCAGCTACTATTGGGAAATGTAAAAGGCATAGGAGATAGACTAAAAGGCAGGGAGGAACAAAGAAAAAACACAGAGACATATACAGCCTGCTAGCAAAAAATTTATTTGTAAAATAAAATAAATAAAATTTATTTGTTAATTTATCAATTTACACATGTAAAATAATGCAGCATGAGCCAAGCTGAAGTGCTGGGAGTAAATCTTCTAGAGGCTGGAGCAGGAGCACTGGGAGGAGAAAGGATTTTGCACTTCTCTCTTTTGTCTTTGCACATGAAGTGTCCTCAGCTCTGGTGCCTACTGAATTTTATTCTCAGTTGTCTTTTATAAAAATATTTTAGAGAGAGAAAGAGAAACAGCAACTTGTTCCATTTACTTAAACATTCATTTGTTGGTTCTTGCATGTGTCCTGGCCTGGGATCAAACTCACAACCTTGCTGCGTCGTCAGAACAGCGCTTTAACCAACTGAGCTACCTGGCTAGGGCTGGTCTCAGTTGTCTTGAACCATAGATCTAGCACACATCTCCCAGCCCCACATGTCTTCAGTGAGGCATCCATGTCTTCAGCAAAAATTTATCAAACATCTGCTATGTGCAAAGCATTATGTTAAGCCCTATGATAACGAAAGATGAAATAGATGTTTCTATGTCAAAGAACTGGAGAACCTGGAGTTTAAGGAGGCAGTGATGTAGACACTCACAGTACGTGTTTTTTCTAGGAATGGGGGAAGAAAAATGTGTTGGGGTTTTGAGAAAAACTTCTACTTGGGTTGATTAAAAGTAACTTTCAATCATGTAGGGTAAGCTTTGACGATGGGTAGGATTTGAGTAGGTGGAGTTGAGGAGTGGAGGACATTCCAGGCAAAGACACAGGGTTTGATTGTAGGAGAGGCTGCCCATAAGGGTATCATGAGAGAAAAGCTTATAAAGGAAGGTAGATGTCAAAAGTATGAAGGACTTGGAATGCCAGGCCTAGATAAAGGATGCTATCAGAGAAGCATACTTTTTTTCCTTAAATACCCTAGCCCTCTAGCTAGTTAGAATGCACAAGGCAGCTGAGTGTTTTAGGATCATCTGGTTCGCTCATTCATGCATTTAATAAAAATTTGAAACATATTTAATGAGTGTCCTATATGAGCCAGGTCATTTACTAGATGCTAAGAATCCTGTGGTGAACATGATAGACATCCCTAGCCCTCAGGGAGCTAATGATTTAGTAAGGATGAGAGACACTGCGTGATAACTTCAAGGGTGATGGATCACCAAAGAGGGGTGCAGAGGGGGCAGGAGGACCTACTAATTTGGGGTGGGGGAGGAGGCAATCAAGGCAAGCTTCCCTGTGGGAATTTCAGCAGAGGGGTGAGTTGGAGTGAGGCAGGCCAAAAGAGGAGAGTGATGAAGGGTTACAGCCTAGAAGAAAAGTACGTGCACCTCAAGGCCCTGAGGTGGGAGAGCACAGTTGAGTTTGAGGAGCTTTGAGAAATTGACAGAGCTGAGAGAAATGAGCCTTAGGGAGAGGGGCACTTGAAGAGGCTTATGTGGGGGAGGACACTGTGGAAAAATAGGGCTTTATTTACTTGTATTGCCTTCTTCTTCCACTAGATGCCCTTCTGAGTACATATTGCCTTCTTCTGCACCCCATCCCCCTTGCAGCCTCCTTATAAATGCAACAGCAGTCTCACCATCAGGAGCAGAGGAAAATCATAGACCAAAAGAAGAAAGCCACAGAGCTGTCCCAATTGGGTGGTCAGGCTATAAATTTAGACTGTTGCTTGGAAAAAACCAAAAACCTCCCCTTCACAGGCTTCCCTCTTCCCATTCCGCCAGAAGCTGCTTTGTTCCTTTATCCTTGTAAAATTTTCTCTGTATAAAACAGGAACATCCGCCAAACATGTGGACTTCCCCCTTTCCATTCATTAGAAGAATTCATTACTTCAAAATCTCATGGGAGTATTTAAATGCAAATCTTTTCAAGAAAGCTACTTAAGTTTGAGAAGTCCCCTAGCCACAATCCAAACCAGAACTTTCTTCTTGGATTACCCTGTTTCTTAATAGGAATCTCAACCCTTGCCCTCTCCCCACCAAACTGCTCATGTCTTCAATGAAGCCTGATTTCCAAAACAGACTTGCTTTCCCTTCTTTGGTGTTGTCTTTCCTCACCTTTGGGGAGTGTCAGTAACAATTCTCGAAGGATCTGCTCGCAAAGCAGCCCATGTAGCAGCCCCAGGAGGGATGAGGGGACTTTTCTATTTACTGTGATGAAAATGAGGTATAGATGTCTGTTTGGGGGTGAGGGTGGAGGTGCATGTATGTGTACTTGTGTTTGGGCCTACTGATAAAAAATAATATGGGAAATGCAGATGACTCAGCACTGATACAGTCAAGATTCCTAGAGTTAGCATTTCTCTATTTTCTGCTGTTTACGGAAAATGTGTTTATGCCATCAATCACCAATTCCTTCATCCTGCATTTTCTATTAAAAGCCTTTTATTTATTAAAAAAAAATAAACCTCAAGCTTATTCACCTCCTTTTCTTAACTGAGCTCATTAGAAGCCGACACCAAACTGTGAACTAGCTTTTTTTTTAAGCACAAAGGATTAAGTTGGAAGGAAATGAGCATTTGTCCAAGACCCTCCCAGTCTGCCGTCTTGTAGGCCCTTTCCTGTATAATCTCTATGCCTAGAACTTGGGCAGGCCAGCAAAACTTGATGGAAAAAGATATGATTAATGACTTGCTCACCCAATTTCTGACCATGGAGTGCTGTGGAAACAGCCAGTGTGCGAGTATTAGTGAAAAGCATCATTTCTTCTTCCTGTCACTAATGTGCTAAGCACTGACCAAATCCTTGGCCCTAGTCACAGTACACAAAGATGCAGGCCTTGCCCCCAAGGGTAAGAAGCTGCTCTTTAAAAATCTTGAGAATAGGAACTCTAATGGAAGCCCAAGTCCCAATTTTGGCTGCTCAGTGTTGCATGAATTCTTTTTTTTACTTGCTAATGTGCTGTAATTGTAAGATCAGCCTGCCTAACTTTTTACCCACAACCACCCCTGCACCCTCTGAAAAATCAAGTTAACAGAGACTTGATGAAGCTGGGGAGGATGATGGCTGACTTGCGGTGGCTGGGGGCAAACAAAAAAAGGTCAGGGCATTTGCCTAAGTTCCTCATTCACCGCTCTGGGACGCAGCGCGGCCCAGCAGCATGCCCGCGAGCCCTGGTGTGCGGGATGCGCTGCTGAATGCGGCCTCAGAGGCTGTTTGGAACCGCCTCCTCAACCTGGGCCCGAAGAAACCCCGGCCCGTTCACCAATGTCCCTTCTCCGCGTGCCTCTCCCCGGACAGAGAGGATCATGGGCTTTCCCTTTCCTCCCCTGACCAAGTTAAGGCCCCAGAATCCTTTTCTTTGTTCCTCGACAGCCCTGGTTCAGTCTCAGGTTCCCACATTTCTCCCTTTTAATCTACGTCTGTTCGAATGGCTGTCTCAGGTGCAGTGTGAACCCCGTTTTCATTCATCCCTCAGCGGTCGTTTGTCGGGCTCTGGCCGCCCTTCCTTGGCCTGGCCGCCCACTTCACGGGGCTCGGCCTGCCCTCTCAGGGCGAGCTCGGTTTCTCCCGTTTCTGGAAACCTCTTTGTTCCTGGGATTCTTTGTGGCTTGTGTTGCCTTCGGCCTCACCCGGCCCTTGCCCTCGCTCTGCGCGCGGCCAGCCCTGGGGTCCGAGGCCCCCAGGTCGTCCGCGCTGTCCCTTCCCTTCAGTTTCTCCAGGTCCTTCTCCAGCAGCGACGCGGGCCCAGCTCGGCTGCTCTCCGGCCCGGGGGCTCCCTCCATTGTCCCAGCTGCGGGTGGAGGTCAGCGCCGAATGGGGCCGCTCCCCCTCCGCCCCCGTGGAGTCGGCCCCCGAATCTCCCCGCCGCCGTGGCCAGCCCAGCCTTTCGTCCTGACGCGCGTGGGGCCTCCCACCCGGCCGGACGCCGCTGCACACCCCCGCCCCCTCGGCTGGGCCCGCGTGCCGGCCGCGCGCAGGTCCGCGGCCACCGGGGGGGACCGGTGTGGGCAGCCTGGGGGGCAGCCCGGGGGCAGAGGACGCGCCGGCGGCGGAGGCGGCGGGCGAGGGGCGGGGAACGGGCCGGGCCTGGCGCTCCTGACGGGAGGAGCCGCCGCCGCCGCCCGCCGCCACGCCGGGGCGGGCTGAGGGAGGAGCGGAGCCGAGGGGTGGGGAGGCGGAAACGCGAGCCGGGACCCGCGGGGTGCGAGCGGGCTGAGGAGCGCAGCGCGACGGACTGCCGGGCCGGGCGAGGCGGGCAGAGAGCAGAGAGCGAGGGCGCCACCGCCGTCCCCCAGCCGCACAAAGGGCCGAGGCTGGGGCTGTCGCCGCCTCGGCGCGCGGGCCTGGAACCGGCGTCGGCCGGGGCCCCGAGAGAGCGCGGCGCCGGGCGGCCATGGCTGGCTACGTGCCGGGTCAGCAGCCGGCCAACCGCAGCCAGGAGAAGGAGTTCGTGCAGGCGTACGAGGATGTGCTGGAGCGCTACAAAGGTGCGGCGGGGACCGGGGCCGGGTCGGGATGGGGCCCGCGGGCCGGCGCGATTTGGCCTTCGAGTCCGCTGCAGGTGGGGCGGCCGGGCGGGGTCGCGCCCACCCCGGCGCTGGGGCCGGTCCGCGAGCTGCGGTTTCTCGGGGCCAGTTTATTTACTGAATTGGGGGTAAGCCTCCGGAACGCTCTCCTCCGGACGACGGCGCTTTCCACGGCACCGGCCACATTTTGTGCCGGTTATCTGGCCCAGCTGGAAGGACGCGAGATCCGGAGCCGGCTTTGGAGCCCTCCCACTGTGGGGAGTCGCGGGGCGGGAGGCGAGTGGGGCGGGGTGCGGGAGCCACCGGTTCTGCGCCCGTGCGGGTCTTCCTCGGACATCTGCGTGCCCGCCGAGGGTCCCTCGCCCCTTTGTCTCCCTCAGACTCCCATCAGTCGCGTGGCAGCCGAGGTTGTGACCCCCCATGGCTTCTTTGGGGCCGGCGTCCGTGAGTGTGCAGTTCTGGTGGCAGGCCTCCTCCCACCCTCCACCCCCGGGGCCTTTGAGCAAGACCGGTGCCGGGGTCTGTGGCTTCCTTTTCTGAAAAATAAAGATTTATCTTGGAGCTCGGATTTCAGCCCCTGGAGGCTCGAGCTAAGCAGCGCTGCAAGTTAATGGCTCATCTCAACCTGGGGTGTAGAGAGAGAAAGTTTTGACAGGCCAGAGGGTCTGGGGACGGCATTGCTCTGACTGCTGCAGCTGCCCCTTAAGTGGGAGCCAGGGATGCGTGGCCTTGGGAGGCCCCAGCTTTAATCTTTAACATCCAGTTCTGGGATTTTGCTTTGTGTAGCAGTTGTGCTTTCCACAGACATGGAGATTTTCCCAGAAACTCCATAGGCAGCAGGCACTTTCCCCTCTTTGATTCAGCTGCGGCCCTTGTGACCGGGTCCTTAGTTTCTTTTCATCTGAAGGGGAGGAAACTTCAGCCCTTTTGACTGAGTTTGGCTTACTTGTTTACGACACCTACCCAGTGAAGGGAAACTAATGAAGAAGCTGTAAAATGCTCATTTTTCCCCCTTTGTGGCATTAGAGCTCTGCTTGGGAAAATGCAGGGGGGTGGGGTGGAGAGGGAGAGAGATATGGAATGAAGTGAAATGCTAAAATGGACCAGCTCAAGAGTTCTACTTGTTCCCTTCTGCATCAGCTCCTGTAAGCCGTCCAGGTTTTCCTGCCTGCAGCAAGTTTTCTGTCAACCCCCTGTGGTCTGTCTTTTAAGAAATGTGGTTCATTTCAGAGCACAAAGAGGTTAGATTGTGCTGCTGAACTTCATTGAAAAAAAAAAAGGCTGCTAAGTGAATGGTTCCATTAAGTTTCCTTTGCAGGCTTTTGAGCAACACCGCTCTTCAGAGGGAGGATTCTCTGGGCCTGTCTCGAGCTGCGACAGCTCTAAAAATCAGCAGAATTAAATGAAAACAGGTGAAGAAATCTCAGTACCTCACTGGATCGAATTGCCGGTGGCCTCCAGCTGAAAGGAAGTTGGATTCCTAGCAAATGAAACTAGGAAAGAAGAGGGGAAGTAGGGCTTGTTCCAGGAGAGGCCACTTGTGTTCAGTCCTTTTAGCTGTCTCACTCAGTTTGGCTTTCCTCTGAAGGACTTTGATCAGGTGTATAGGAATTTGATCCTTCCCAGACACAGATCTCTTTCTTGAGGGGAGGAATGGGTCAAAAATGGTTGGCCAAGCCCTGGCTGGCATAGCTCAGTGGATTGAGCGCGGGCCTGCAAACCAGACGATCACGGTTCGATTCCCAGACAGGGCACATGCCTGGGTTGCAAACCAGTTCCTTGCAGGCTAACTACCAGCAGGGGATGCACAAAAGGCAACCATACATTGATGTTTCTCTCCCTCTCTTCTTCCCCTCTAAAAATAAATAAATAAATAAAAATCTAAAAAAAAAAAATGGTCGGCCAAAGTAAATTAACTGGAGTTGGATGAGGTTGTTGTGCATTCTGCTTTATGACAGGTGCAGAAGACTTTCTTTTCTCTCCAGTCCCCACTGCACCATTCTCATTGGGAAGTCAGGATGGATTAGCATCCTGGCCTTTGTTACTTTGCTGTATGGAATTCCTGCATTTTCCAGACTTAGAAACTCCCTTACCGCCTTAATAGAACTATTTGCCTAAGCTGGAATCAATAGAATGACCATGGAGAGGTAGTTTGTAAGGATAAAGCCAGAAACTTATCTTGGAGAGACTCAGGAAAATATTGATGATGCTGGGCTTCTAGACTTTCATTGGTTGGATTTCAGATTACTTGGATCTCTCTCTCTATGCTGCTATTAATTTGTAGTACCTCATACTACAAATTAAACAGGATTTTTTTATTCAGAAGGAGAGCTGAAGTTTTCAGCTGCATGAATTGCCCCCTCCCCAAAAGGGGTAAAGGTGAGAAGGGGAGTGATGCTTTTGCAGTATAAGGGTGTAGATCAGTATATGATAGCTGTATTAGGAATGGTTGTCAGGCATGAATTTTTCCAGAATTGTGCCTGGCAACCATTTCCGTGTGTGTTGGTAGGTGAGCATGGTTTTGGCAGAATTAGATGATTCAGCATGGATATAAACACTCTCTCATTTCCTAAATTTCTTTTAGAGCTTGACTGGCCAGCAAACAGGAGCGGGTATTAGGTAATAACTCTGGATCCTAACAGTTCAGAGTGGGCAGCAACCAACAGAGCCAGAGTATGTTCTTTATGCTTCCAATCCTCCAACAATTAGTAAATACCTATTAGAGATAAAGGCCTTGGAGATGACAGAATTATGAATGAGGTCTCTTTCCTGTCCTTGGTTATTCACATCTAGCAAGGGAAGGGTATATATACAAACAGGTAATTATGATACTGGGGTAGAACTGAGGTACGTATAGAGTACTTGGGAAGTAAAGGAGGGATAAAACTCTCTCCCCTTGGGGTTTACTGAGAGACTTGACAAGGGAGGTGACTAGAAGTGTGCCTTCAGGGATGAATGGGATTTGGTCAGATGGAGGAGGGTGAGAAGGGGAGGAGGCAGAGAGAATAAATAGCTTGTGCAAAGGCTCGAAGGTGTGAAAGTGGATGGAGGTGTTTGAGGAATGTGAGTAGTTGGGTGTGACTTAAGGGCTAGAGTTTTGATGGGAGCAGACGATACTGTAAAAGACCCAGAGTCCAGTTTATAAAAGTTCCTTTATGGCTTTATTCCATGGGCAGTAGGGGAGTCAATCATTGAAAGTTTTAAAAAAATAACAGGGTGCATATGAGACGCAACCAGTCGATGTTCCACATTTCACATTGATATTTCTTTTAAAAAATATTTTGTTTGTTTATTTTTAGAGAGAAGGGGGAGGGAAGGAGAAAGAGGGAGAGAAACATCTGTGTGTGGTTGCCTCTCATGCACCCCCTACTAGGGACCTGGCCTGCAACTCAGGCATGTACCCTGATTGGGAGTTGAACCCACAACTCTTTGGTTCCCAGGCCTGTGCTCAATCCACTGAGCCACATCAGCCAGGGTTCACATTGATAGTTCTCTCTTCCTTACTTACCTTCTCTCTAAAAATAAATATATATAAATAAATCTTTTAAAAATGCAACAATTAGTGTGCCAATTTTATTAATTCATGTTAGAGGACATACCTGTCCAGTGGTTGGAATACTCGCATCACTGTCTGGGGCACCCTTTCCCTTGTACCAAAGTGCGTATGAAGCTAGTAATCAGATGGTTGGTTGGTAAATATGTAAAAAAAGCAAACACAGGTGCACTGTTTCATTCCAATGATGATATGGGCCAGTCACAAACTTTCCCTCCCTGTAGATTGAGATCCTTATGAACACCAGTGGAAACTAAGAAAGAGAAACAAGACCTGACTCTTTTCCTAGGATAGAGAAAACCTCTACTGAAGAAGCAGGCCACATATGGACATCGATTTAGGCTTTAAAGAGGAGGTTTAAAAAAACAGACATATTCTGGGTTTATGGTGGTTGGTTAAGCAGAAGGTATAATACGTAAATTGGTTCAGGTGGAATCCGACTTTGTTTTCACAAAGCCGTGAAGACTAAAGAGTCTTTCCATGCCAGGCTGGATTAGGAATAAAAGAGAACATTCAAATTTCAACACTGGTAACGTGGACTCTCTGGTACTTAAAAACTTAACAGTTCTCACCAGGAGTCATGGGTTATATGAGGGTAATGAGGACTGCTTTTTGTTCGTCATACCCCTGAAAAGAAATTACAAAATGTACTGCACAGTGAATTAGGAGTGAAGGATCTGCATGTTATCAACATACAAAACCAGCAAAGCAGCAGAAAGAAAATAGCCTTTGAATTTCTTTAGTCTTGTGCTTCAGTTCCTAATTCTGCCACTTAACTTGTGCTGTGTGATCTTGGAAATTTGCTTAACTTCTGATCTTTGGGTTTCTCGTCTGTTAAAATGGGATGGATAATACTAATTCCTTGGCATTCGTGAGCTGTTGGCATGTATTAGGCCGTTGTGTTTAGAAAAATCTTCATTTATATAACACTGTGTGTTTTACAAAGCAGTTTTCTATTCACTGTCTTATTTGATCTTTATAATAGCATGTAAGGAAGGTATTCACATGAGTCAGTTTAGGCAGAGAGACTTAAATTATTTGCAAGTCATTTGCAAGAGCCAGGATCCAGACTTCTAGATGAAGGTTTTGTGGTATATCACAGAAGCAAGTTTTAAAATCAGAGCAGTGACTTAAGTGAGAAAATTGTGAAAATACTTTGTTAGTATCATATTAGTTTTTAGTTTCTGAACTGTAAGTCACACACCTTATGTGGCCTGCATTTCCAAATCTGTGAACTGTGGAGAATATGTTTTCCCCCATTGGAGAGGTTTCACAATATATAAATCACTTTGAAATTCTTTTTTTAAAAAGATTTTATTTATTTATCTTTAGAGAGGAAGGGAAGGAGAGGGGGAGAGAATATCAGTGTATGGTTGCCTCTTGTGGGTCCCCTGCTGGGAATTGGCCTGCAACCCAGGCATGTGCCCTAACTGGGAATTGAACCGCGATCCTCTGGTTCATAGGCCCGCGCTCAATTCACTGAGCTACTTACTTTGAAATTCTTACACAAAAGCAATGTAGTGCAAAGTGATAAAGTTTTGTTAACACACTGGTTGGAAAATATAGGCTGAGGATTTGGTATGGTTTACCTAAGTGATACTCTGATGCAATGTCTTTTTTTTTTAAAGATTTTATTTATTTATTTTTAGAGAGAGGGGAACGGAAGGAGAAAGACAGGGAGAGAAACCACACATTAATGTGTGGTTGCCTCTCAGAGGCCCCCCCTACTGGAGACCAGGCCTGCAACCCAGGCATGTGCCCTAGACTGGGAATCGAACCAGCAACCCTTTGGTTTGCAGGCCTGTGCTCAATCCACTGAGCTACACCAGCCAGGGCTGATGCAATGTCTTGATTAAATGTAGACTTAATTTTTAACTCTACATTTTAAGTTCCTTTCTAGAACACAACTCTTGTATTGGAGTGGATGGCTTCTAGACAGAACAATTTCTAGACAGAACAATAGAGTAATTGCTACTTCTGGACATGGATAGTGTTAATTCCGAAAGTGAATCAAGTCTCTCTGCTGGGAAGTCACAAGCTTTGGCCCCGGTAATGCTGCTGAAATCATAAAATGTGTGCATGTGCTAACAGTGCTAATGAGAGCTACTTCTTTCTCTTGGGCTTGCTTGACAACTGACATAATACAAGTCAAGGAATGAATCAGCTGAAGGCTTATTTTCCTGGTATTTTTTTTAGTGCCAATTTCAGTTTTTAGAGCGCATGGTAGAAAGAATACTTAAGAGTATATATCTGGGAACAGAAACATCCCAAGATCAAAAATTACAAGTAAACAATTATGGGTTGCAAAAATGAGTTTGCTGTGTTTTCTCAATGGTCTTGAAAACACCCAGGCTTTCCTTCTTTTACTAAACAAGGTTGGCCTGTTCAGCTTCTGGTAATTATATGTTGAGCCACGTGTGAGTAGTGTGTGTGGTGTGCTAAAGCTCCTGCTTTTGCTCTGCATGGTTTTGACTGGAATTTAAGCCTGTGTTGTCTTGCTTCTACCAGCAGCATTTAGTAATTTCCTGGCCTGGAGGAGCCCTTTCAGGCCTATTGACTTGGCTCAAAATATCTAAGAATGTTTAGTCCACCTCTTTTTGTTACTTCTACTAAAATATTATTTTTCCTTCCAGAACTTCCCAGTTCCTGGAATAAATAACAATGAGTCTCTGATTCTGTGTGTCCAGCTTTTAGGTCATTCCATAATTTGACTTGCTTTGCATACCTAACTATGTCAGTTTGTTAGTGCCCAGCCACAGCTCTCTGCTGCATTTGGGTAGGTCTGAGTAATCCTTCCCTCCAGGTCTGTCCTCATACCGGCCTCTCTGCTTTTTTGTTCTCTCTTCCTGGAATGCTCCCTCCCTCCCTCCCTTCCTTTTTTTTCTTTCTCTCTCTCTCCCTCCCTCTCTCCTCTCTTTCTCTCTCACTCCTCTCTTCTCTTTCTCCTCTCTTCTCTTCTCTCTCCAAATCTTCTCTCTCTTTCTCCCCTCTCGCATTAAAGCTAAGCATAAGACTTGCATCCTCTGTGTAGCTTTCTTTCATTGTTCTATCAAACATTGATTTCTCCCTTCTCTGATCTCTTATAATGTCTACCTTTCAATTAGTCTCTTAACTATATACTGTTCCATATTATTCTTGCCTCATGTCTTTTAGAATTGTTTTCCTAATGAGCTTTTATGTGCTTATCATGTGGGGACTCCTTTTCTTTTTTTATTGAATTTGTTGAAATGATGCTGGTTAACAAAATTACACAGGTTTCAGGTGCCCATTTCTATAACATATCATCTGTACACTGTATTGTGTGTTCACCACTCCAGGTTAGGTCTCCATCCATCACCATTTATCTCTGCTATGTGGGGACTGTCTATACTTCTTTTGAATGTGGTTGATTGATAGGGAACTTGTCTCAGGAGGAGGGGCAATCATATCAGCACTTTCAAGTTATATTTTAAAGTAACCTCCTTTTCATATTATAAAAGTATATGTTTAATGTAGAAAATTATAAAAAGTACAGGGAAATATAGAGCTTTAAATAATGTGCCTTCCTTAGTAGGGAGGAGGATGGAGAGCTGAACAGACCAACATAGACGTGCTCTCCCCGGAGAGAACAGAGTTCTCAGGGATACGCCCTTTTTGGCCAGCCTGGAATCTGATACCCTGCACTTTTTTTCTTCTGCATGACTATTTGTCAGTATCAGGGATGTGCCAGTTATCAGAGATGATTTGGGTCATCACCTAGGATAAGTTAATTGGTCATTCAGCATCTTTGTTTTGGGCAAGGGCTTTGCCACTGTACTGCTAGATTCCCTCCTACCATAGCAAATTTCTATCATGATTTTTATTCAGAAAGGTGGATGTTGATGAAAAGAATGAGCTTGCTTGATGAGTCTTTTGGAGTTTTTAATCTACAGGAGCATGTTGGCTTGAGACCTGTGGGGAGGGATTTTTATTTTTGGCTGTACTTTTTATTTTCAGTCAGTCAACAGCAATGAAATAAGCTCACTTTGTACACTGTATTCCACCAGTACCTAGAAGCAGGTACAGTGTTAGGGACCAGGGTAGTGGAGAGCTGGGTGGATCACTTAGAAGCACTGACAGAATGATGTTAAGATTAGGAGTAGAAGGAGAGAAAGTGGTGGATGTCAGCATGAGGAGCCTCAGTTTTGTACAATGGGCAGGATTAATGTCCTGGCTGTGTAAGTGATGGGTGAGAGTGGAGATCTCCTCTCTAGGAGGCCACAGTTGTAACTGAGTCATGAGGTTAGGTTAAGAGATGGCTGGTAAAGAGGTGAGGGCTGTCTTTGAGAGGCATTTTGGGCTTGTACAGGGACTTACTAGTTAATAACATTGCTAACTCTTTTCTAAAAGATTTTGATTTAAAAAATAACTATCGTTCATGGCTTTTCCAAAACAAAGTCTTCTTTTGTCTTATATTAAAATCTTCCTTTAAAGGTTTTACTCCATTGTGAACTTGGTAGGGCTATGCATTTGAACCTATGACTTCTCATTTAAATCAGCAATGCCTAGTACCCTTATTCTATCTATCCTGCCCACTCTGAACAGCCTTCATTGTAGGCTTCCAGGAATACCTGCCAAGAATTGTATAAGAAATCCTTCTCTCTCTCTCTCACACACACACACCCCCTGAAGAATGAAATCCTCTTAAATTTGCTTTAAAATCTGTGGTTATATCTTGAACTGCTAATCTCCCAGGGTGTCAGGGAGCTTATTTGGAGAATTAATTCATGTAATTAATAAACATTTATCAAATGTGTCTTCTGAAGCAGGCAGTAGGTGAAGGGCTGAGGAAAGATGTTGTTTTCCATCTCTATGATCTTACAGCTTAATGGGGGGAACATATTAGTACCCAGACAGTTACCATCCATGGTGGGGAATGCTATTTTATACGTAAATGATGGTGCTTTGGTAGTGAAGAGAAGTACCCACTATAGCCAGTGTGGGAACAGGTCAGGGGAGGCATCCAAAAAGGAAGGACTGAGCTGTCATCTAAAGAATTTGGGACTCTGGGCAAAAAGTTCAGGCAAAGGGCATTTTGGGCAAAGGGCATTCAGATAAAGGGCACTCAGGTAAAGGACCTGAACAGAAGCATGGATGAGAGAGCTTGAGGAGAGGGAATATGGGCTATTAGTAAGGTTGGAGTGTCGGGTGTACGGGAAGGAGGAAAATGAATTAGGAAAAGTGGGCAGGACTAACATGTGGACTGATCTAGTGTGTCACACTGTATAGAGTTTGGACTTCATCCTATAGGCTTTTTGAAACGATCGAAGGATCTTAGGTGAGAAGGGCTATGACTAGATTTACATTTTAGAAATATTTTCCTTCTGGCAGCAGTGTGAAAGAGGATTTAAGAGGGTCAGGACTGGTGACAGGAAACTGCTACAGGAATTTAGGCAGGGAGTGATTAGGGATTAAGCTAAGGTTTGTAGAAGTATTACTGTAGTAAAGTGGGCAAATCAAGGAATTTTAAGGGGTAAACCCATGTGTTTTGTTGACTAATGGGTGTCTACTGAGGGGAGAGGGAAGAACCTTGGATGACTTGCAGGTTTCTGTCCTGGGTTTCTGTGTGGGTGGGTGGTATGGTTAACTAAAACAGGGAGTATAAGAGGAGGAAGGTTGTTTGCGTTGACATGGTGACAGTGCTGGTGCTGGGAAAGACACCGAGTTCAGTGTTCGTTGTGTTGTGGTCCAGGTTTCTGTTGGGTGCTCGCTAGCAGTGTCCAGCAGGTTGGTGGTTGTATTGCTTGTGAAGCTCAGAGAGCTGTCTTCAGAGACAGCTGTCAGCTCATCGAATCGAAACCACAGGAGTGGACAAGATGGACAAGAAGATTGCTTTGAAGTGTGTGTACAGTGAGAAGAGGTTTGGATCAAAAACTCTGGGGGACTTCAGGGGGTGAGTGGTTTTGGGAGTAGAGGAAGGGTAGCTCTTAGAGGAAATTGTCCATCAAAAATTGTCCATTGAAATTGGCCACCAAAAATTTGGCCAGAGATGTAGGAGATACAGGGAGAAGTGAGTTCAAGAAGGGCTTACTGGTGGTATGCCACACAATATCAAATTATTCAGAAATCCAGCAAGAGATGGACTTCAGGCTGTAACATAAAGGTCACCTTTATGGGAGCATTTTCAGTAGAGCTGTGGGAAGTGCATCCAGAGAGCAGTGGGTTGGGAGTGAACGGGAAGTGCCGAAGTGGAGTCAGGGAGTTTTGAAACCTGGACTTTGAAGGAACAGAGAAGAGGTAGGCATTATGTAGAGGGAGTGTAGGTAGGGTGGGAGGAATTTGGTTTGTTTATTGGAATGAGGAGAGACTTAAGTGTATTTAAGTGCTGTTTGGAAAGAATCTGTAGAGAAGGGAGATATAATAAAATTTAAAGAAGGGAGAAAATAATTGATGGGAACATGTGATCCAGAGTTTAAAAAAATGTGTCTGATGAGAAGGAAGGAGGAAGGCAAGAATGCAGGTGGTAAAGTTGGTTGGTTAGATGTGTAGGAACTTGAGGGAATGTCCCCCAATGGCTGTTGTTCTTTCTGTGAAATCGGAGGGGAAGCCGTCTGCTGAGGGTAGGGGCTGTGTCTGTGTGTGCACACATGTGTAGGTACATGCACATTCTTTCCCTTTAGCACCAGAAGCACTCAACCACCTGGTTGTAGATTGAAGAGCAGAGTTGTCCAGCGTACATTTCATGGAGGCATAAAGGGTCCTTATAAAAAGTGTAACGTCTGCTTGATTGTTCTCTCACTTCTCGTTTCTCCTGTATCTCTGGCCTCTCCCAGCACAACTGTAACCTCCTTCAGTGCAGGAACCCTTTATATAACTTTTACATCCCCTTGTAGTATTTACTGAAATGCAGGGCAGAAATTCTTATCTATTTGTTGACTTAATATAGTTTGTGGTTGGTGTATCTTGACCTGATTTAGAAGAGGCCTTTCTCACCTGTGATTTTTTTTTAAGATTTTATTTTATTTATCTTTTAGAGGGGAAGGGAAAGAGAGAGGGAGAAAAACATCAATGTATGGTTGCCTCTCATGCATCCTCTGCTGGGAACTGGCCTGCAACCCAGGCATGTGACCTGACTGGGAGTCGAACTGCAATCCTTTGGTTCGCAGGCCTACACTCAGCCCTCTGAGCTATACCAGCTAGGGCTTACCTGTGATTTTTAAACCTCATCTCAGTATCTGATATAAAGAATGCAGGATTCATTGGCTTGAGTGTGAACTCTAGGCTCAGCTTCACTTGCTCTTCCCGGGGTAGTTGAGGTTAAAAACATTTGTGCTTTTCATGAATACTGTGGGATTGGTATTCCCACAGTCTTCTAATATTTGGACCAGGCTTTCAAAGGCCCAGGTTCTTTGCAAGACTAGACAGAGTGGCTATTGTGGGAGACACAGCCTCCTCCACGTGTGTTTTGGCAGACAGGCAGCGAACGTGGTGTGTTTGTTCTCCTGACTCAGAACCCTCCCCACCTTAACTTAACAGGCTCAGTATAATCTCTGCCTTTCAGATGATGATAGTGTCCTTCAGAGTTTATCTGACCTTTATATGTAAAAAAGAGTTTTAGTTACCCTTTCCTTTGTCCTCTACTTGCTAGGTGTTTTCACCCCTGCTCTGTCTAGTGTAGAGGATATTTCCTAATGTATTAGGTTGAATTCAGAACTGACTTAGGTCTTCCCCCTTTTGGGACACTCTGCAGATTTTGGTTGTGTTAATTGGCATGTTCCCTGCATTGTGGCTTGTTTTCTGCTCCTTCTTTTGTAAATTTGGACTCTGTATCAGATAAATTTGACGTGAGTCACTTCAGGGAGTGGAAGGTGTGTCTCCCACTAATTTGGAGAATCTTTGATCTTGTTTCAGTCACTTGTTTGGCTTATCTGGTACAGTTTGTCTCTGTGTCCTGTAAGAGGTGTGCATGTGTGTGTACACACTTATGTGTTGCTTGCCTCTGGTTTCACATACTGGGGTGGATGGTCTACTCCAGGGACTGCCATTTTGCATGTATAGACTCCCTCCACTATCCTTGATATCACCATCAGCAAAAATGCCTGTATTGTAAGCCTCTTTGAATGGAGTACAGTATCTAACACTGAATAAATAGAGTTCATAAACCCTCTGACTGCCCTCTAGGAGTTTTCAGTATACAGTAGACATTACAAATGACAAAAGCGATAAAGAATGTGTAAGCAATGGAACAAATAGTAGATGGTCACTGCTTATTTAGCTATCATTATCTATCTTTAGCTTTTCACAGCAGAAGATATCCTGAAAAAGAGACTTAGTCCAGAGAAAAAGGGGATTGACAGAGACAAAATCATCTTTGTTCCAATGAGGATGGCAGGGGGGAGCTGCCATTTATGGCTCTTTGGTGCCAAGCATTTTCTCTGTAATGTCCTTCCTAGTCATATAGGATCTTATTGCCATGTTCTTTTTCCACGTAGGCAGGACAGGATCCTAATGGAGGCTTCACTGTCCAGGGACCTGTGGCTGAAGTGGTAGGCAGGGAGACACCTGGAAGACTTGGGTCCTCTGGTACAATGTCTTTGTAATGTGAGGAGAAACATCCCAGACCTACTGTAACACACTTGTATTCACAAACACCACACATGAGCCATGAGATAGGGTTGGATTGGAAAGTTGATCTGGCCCGGTCTAAGGCACCTCAAGGGGGTAAGCATGTAGGGCCCGTTCCAGGCTCTGCTGGTTAGTTTCCCAAATGGAAAACATGGACCAGACATAGTTTAGTTGGGGTGCTTTGAGAGTCTCATGTCTTTCAAAGGGCAGGTTCGTTTTTTTTTTTAAAGATTTTATCTATTTTCAGAGAGAGGGAGGGTGGGAAAAACAGAAGGAGAGAAACATTGATGGACTGCCTCTCACACTCCCCCAATGGGGAACCTGGCCTATAACCCAGGCATGTGCCCTGACTGGGAATCAAATCAGCAACCTCTTGGTTTGCAGGCTGGCACTCTACCCACTGAGCCACACCAGCCAGGGCAGGTTCATTGTTTTCTTTGTTGCTGTTGCTAGTATAATAATAATATTAATGTAATACTGCCTTTATTTGGATGATTAAAGATCTTCCAGGGCCTGGAATTTCCCTTCACCCTCCCTGTGGGGGAGAGAGAGAGAGGGAGTATTAGGGTTCCCAGCTCTCAGGCCTCCTTTCTCTGATCGTCCTGTGGGTGGCTCCTAGGAAGGGGTGAGGCAGTGGAGGCCCTGGAATGAATATACTTCCGAGAAGGGAAAAGAGGCAATAACTAGCACAGATGGTGTGTTAGTAACAGATGATAGGTGTGGGGTTAATATTAAGGGGCTAATAAAGGCAGAAAATATTTGTTGCTGTCATTAGCTGCTCCCCTTTGCCTTTGCTGTTGTGTAGGAGCAGATCTGAAACCCCTGCATTCTTTTTCTTTCCTTCCTCTTTCTTTTCTTGATTACCTTTCATTTTCTTGTAAGGATGTATATATAATACCTTCAGCAGATAGGCTTGTGATGATATGGAAAATTAAATAAATAAAAGTTCCAGAGATTGGAAAGTTATGTAGCGATTTGATTATGGTGTTTAACAAGTGTTTTTCTTTCTTTTTTAAAAAGATTTTATTTATTTATCTTTAGAGGGGAAGGGAAGGAGAGTGGGAGAGAAACATCAATACATGGTTGCCTCTCGTGGGTCCCCCACTGGGAAGTGGCCTGCAACTCACGCATGTGTCCCAACTGGGAACCGAACTGTGATCCCCTAGCTCGCAGGCCCACGCTCAATCCACTGAGCCACACCAGCCAGGACAACAAGTGTTTTTCTTGCAATTCCTTTCCTCATAAACCAAAACTGCCTTGTAGCATTTCTTATGGTTTTTGTTACTTAAATTTTTGTGTATATTTGTCTGAACTTCCCAAACTAATTGTGATCTTGTTAAGGGTGTAAGTGGTATCAAATTAGATGCACATGATATAATTCATGAATTGAACCACTTTGCAGATGGTTGGTGGTTGTTAGATTTCTTTGTATTTTCTATAACTTCCAGTAACCTTCACAATTGGGTTTTTCCATATGATTGACCCACACACATCTCAAACTTGGCAAGTCCAAAATGGGAGTCATTGCCCCGCTCCCTGCTCCCAGAATCCACCTTTTTCTTCCCCTTCTCCTCCTTTTCTTGGCCACATCTCACTTTCTGAGTTCTGAAGATGTATGCTGCTTGAAACCTCAGTGGTTCCCGTTGCCTATGCACTAAAGACCAAGTGTGCAACCCAGTTCGTGATGGTCTCATCCCTGCCCACTTCTGTAACCTCGTTTTTCTTGCGTATTTTACTTTGTCGGGATGCATCTATGTCCCGCTTTCTTGCATGCCAGGCTGGAGACTGTCTCTGTGAGCCCCTCTTGTTCCCTCTCTCTGCCTGGAATTCCTTTCACTTGTTAACTTGACCTGCCAGCAAATTCTAGTTTACTCTTCAGACATGGTTACTCTTGGGAAGCCTTTCCTTACCCTCCCTTCTCATGGTTCATCCTTTTCCTCCCTGCTACTGCTATAGGTCATGTGTTCTTCTAATGTGTACATCTAGAGGGTTGTGGTTTGGTTGTTTATATGGTTATCTCCTCTTCGTGATATGTTTTCTCGCCTTATTAGCACAGTGCGTATCACATACAGGTGGCTGGGGAGATGTTAGATGAATGAAGGCTGTGCACACAGATTTGTTATAAATGTGGTTCATGCCCTGGCTGGTGTAGCTCAGTGGATTGAGCGTGGGCCTGCAAACCACATGATCGCAGTTCGATTCCCAGTCAGGGCACATGCCTGGGTTGCAGGCCAGTTCCCGGTTCCGGTTCCCGGCAGCGGACACATGAGAGGCAACCATACATTGATATTTCTTTCCCTGTCTCCTTCCCTTCCCCTCTAAAGATAAATAAATATAATTTAATAAAACCTTATTTAAAAAAATAAATGTGGTTCATTGCACGAAATCAATCAAAATAATAAGGAAGAGGCTGTAGCATAAAATAACAGTAAGAAATCAGTAAGCCTAAGGGTAATAACAATAGATTGTTAGGATGGTATATCATTTTTGCTCTTGAAGAATTTCTAGAAGAACATAGAGCACCCTCATGGATAGTTCAATTCTTCATTGGCAAAAGAGAGGAAAGTGAGTCAGATGTTCTTCTGAGGATCCCTTTAGGTCTCTGACTCTGATCTGAATATGTGGCTAGGATTCAGTATGAGATGCTTCTGTGCTAAGTGTTTTGTGTGTACTAAATATGTAGTCTATTCTTTTCAGGAGCTGAAGGCCAAAATGTTACAGTCAGAGAATTGTATCATCCCCTTATGATTTTTTAGTTCTCATCTTATGTTAAAACTACATAAGCCCTAAACTCTATTTCTACAGTTCGCTTTCCCTTTTGGAATATTTTTTTAAAAGATTTTATTTGTTTATTTTTAGGCAGAGGGGGAAGGGTGGGAGAAAGAGGGAGAGAAACGTCAATGTGTGGTTGCCTCTTACACGTTTCCTACTAGGGACCTGGCCTGTAACCTAGGCATATGCCCTGACTGGGAATCGAACCAGCGACCTTTTGGTTCGCAGGCCGATCGATGCTCAGGCAACTGAGCTACACCAGCTAGGGCCCTTTTGGAATGTTTTAATTTTACTTCACCTTATTTCTGGAACTCTCTGTTACCATTTCACGGTTATTTACTTTATTGTTTGTTGTTTTTTTTTTAAGATTTTGTTTATTTATCTTTAGAGGGGAGAGAGGGAGAGAAACATCAATGTATGGTTGCCTTTCGTGCGTTCCCTGCTGGGAGTTGACCTGCAGGGAACTGGCCTGCAACCCAGGCATGTGCCCTGACTGGGAATCGAACCGCGATCATGTGGTTCGCAGGCCCGTGCTCAATCTACTGAGCTACAGCAGCCAGGGCCTTTTACTTTATTGTTTGATTGTTTTTCCCAACTAAATGGAAAACTTCTTGAGAGAGAGATGTTTATTTGTTTATTAACGCTTGTTTCCCTTGCAACCAGAAGAATGTCTGGTATATAGTAGGTGCTCAATATTTGTTGAATGAATGCACTAGAAATGATCAATTCAGTTCACTCTTATTCCTTATAATGAGGCATAGAAAAATGTAACTAGTTAGTGTTTAAGCCAGACCCCCTCACCAGATGAGTAGTGTATTTTTAAAAAGATTTTATTTATTTATTTTTAGGGAGAGGGGAAGGGAGGGAGAAAGAGAGGAAGAGAAACATTAATGTGTAAGAGAAACATCAGTTGATTGCCCCTCACACACACCCAAATTGGTGACCTTTTGCTTTGAAGGACAATGCCCAACTAACTTAGCCACACAGGCCAGGGAGAGTGGTGTTTTTGTTTTTTTTTGTTTGTTTGTTTGTTTGTTTTTTTAAAAAAGGAAACCATAGTTAATAACAGTTCCTTTATATAATTTGATACTGAAGTGTGTTATGGGCTTAACTGCACCCCTATCAGCCGGGGTTAGAGGGGAGGAAAAGGGAAGAAACTATTATGTATTGAGCCCAAACTAAATGCCAGGCACTTTTATCTCATTTAATTACTGCAAATGATATCCTGTGACAGTCTAGTGGCATTGGTAAGTTATGAGCAAACCGGGGCCTAAGGAACTTAAATAATTTCCCCGAGGGTCACACAGCTAGTACTTAAACTGGGTTGTCAACTCAGGCCTGATTAAGTCCACTTGGTAATAGGCCCTCTTACCTTAAGTACAATATAATTTTTGAATTTGCGGTCTGATTTGCTTTGATATTTTCAAGTCAGACTATGCTTGAAAATGGTCTGGTTTGAACTGCACAAGTAGAATTGCAGAAATTGTTTACTGACAACCCCATGGAGCAGTGCGGGCTGTGGAAATGGAGAGAAGTCTGTAGGGCTTTGGAGTCAAAGGACAGCCCTGTGCTGTGGGTCGTGCTCTGTACCCCGACTCAGTTACATCACATATGATTCAGTTTCAGACTTCCTTTTTAACCCAGGCATCCAGGACACCTATAAAAAGGTGACTATGTCACTGTCTTGTGCAGTGCAGCTACTTGTCAGGTGGTGCTCTTAAGCAGAAACAGAGACAGTGCCTAAAATGTAGGACAGGTAGGCAGGAGAGGACTGAACCCAGTTGAAACTAGCTGTTTCTGTAGTAAGTAGGCAGACCGTAATTACCTGTGTTGCTCAGAGACCTGAGCTGAGAGTGCGGGTGGGGAGAGGTCACACCCATTATCTTCAGTAAAATGATGGGAGTAAATAACCCTTAGTTTCGAATGTATTCCAGAAACAGTTGCTTACCATTCGGAGTCACAGTGGTGATATGGACATCTAGTTTGCGCCTTGTCACCCAAAGTCATCCAAGCATAAGGATAACATTATTTTCATTAAGAGATTCCCTTAGGTAGCATTCATTTTCAACTCCTTATTTAGGTAGCTTTGTTGTTGGCTACCTTAGAAAGGAAAATGGAGATTGAGCTGAGGCTGCCCCCGAGGGAAGAGGGAGGGTTAGTAAAAGTGCCAGAGAAACAAAAGGCTTAATTAGGAGGCTTTTCTGGTTTGGGAGTTAAGATTGTTTCCATTAGCTGATTGTTGAGATGGGGGTAGAGAACCAGGAGGAGGAGGAAGAGGAGGAGGAGGAGGAGTTGGAATTGTAATGAGAAGCAGAATAGTTAGGCACTCAGCGGGATTGTGGTGGTCCCAGCACCAGCAGCACCTGGGAACTTTTTTTAGAAATTCAGAATGTCAGGCTGCAGACCTGCTCAGTTTTCATTTTAGCAGGATTCCCAGTGGTGATTGAGTGGTTCAGTGCAAGAAGCTTTGGAGCCTGATTGATCTGGGATTGAAACCTGGTTTGGCCAAGCTGTGTGACCTTGGATAAATTATTTAACCTCTCTGTGTCTCAGTTTCTTATCTGCAGAGTAGGGGAACTCTACCTCTTAGAGCTGTTTCATTTACTTAGAGAGTAAATGAAATATTGGTGCATTTTGCCATTGGTGCTATCTTAGATTTAATAAGATTTGGTAATGTCTGTAATGTACCAGATACTTAATCTGGCACTGAGTAAATAAATACTCAGTACATTCTATTACTAATAAATAAATTAGGCAAATTTATATGAAGAGCCTTTCTATATTTCTCTCTCTATCTCTCAGTGATTGCATTTGTTTGCAATTTTATAAATCTGTAGTCAGCATGTGTATACTCTTTGGTGTTTGTTTAGCACTATTTAATAATAGTAGTTGCAGCAGCAGTTAACAAATATTGTACTTATTGCTGTGCCAGGCATTATTTTAAGTACTTTATGTTTATATTAATTCATCCAGTCCTCAGAGCAACCATATAAAATTATCTCCATTTTCAGCTGAGGAGACAGAACAGAGAGGTTAAGTAACTTGCCAAAGATCACAAAGCCAGTAAAGGGCAGAGCCAAGATTTGAATTGAGCAGTTCCGAGTCTAGTGTCTGTGCTTTCTATTTTCATGTATTGCTGCTATTCTCAAACTTACGTGTTGTAAGGAAATCAGGAGACTTGCATTGGCTATCTGATTCTGCCACTAACATTTGTGACTTTGGTTAAGTGACTTATTTGAGATAGTTTTCTTACTGTAAAAATGAGAAGGGGGGACTTAGACAAGATTTAGAAAGTTTCTTCATTGATTAATTCAATACATATTGACTGAAATTAAAAAAATGTTAGAAAATCATATCTAGGGAATTGTTTCAAAAGTACTTGTTCAAGCAGGTTGGTGTGGATAAGAAAGAGGTTTAAATCGTGGCTCAACCACTTCCTGCCTCTATAATGTTGGGCAACTTAACCTTTCTAAACACTGATTTCCTCATTAGTAATGGAGAGAATAGCTCATACCTTGCAGGGATGGTGTGAAGTTTGATTAAGATAATGTGTATTAGCACCTAGCATATGTGAGGCATACAGTGAATGCTCAGTATACATGAGTTCTCTTTCATTCTTTCTGTTGATCAGGAATAGTGAGGGCAGCATACTAGATTCAAAAGCAGTAAGAATCTATGTTGGTCCTAATGTCTTTTTTCCATAATGGTATTCTCTTTGTTGGGAGATTAGAATTTGTAGAGAAAGAAGTGTGCATATACAGTCAGGTCCTGTCATTTTTAAGTAACCCACCCTTTGATTTTAAATTAAAGTTCCTTTTGAAAATACATAGTTTATAGTATGATGAAGATGGTGTATTAGTTTCCTGGGGCTGCCATAACAAATTACCACAAATTGGGTGGCTCAAACCACAGAAGTTCACTGTTCTCCAGTCCTGGAGGCTAGATGTTGGAAGTCGAGGTGCAGCCTGATTGGTTCCTTCTGACAGCTCTGAAGGAGAATCTGCTCCAGCCCTCTTCACTAGCTTCTGGAGGCCTCGGGCCATAGATGGTGTTCTCTCTCTGCCTATATGTCATTTGTATGTGTCTGTGTTCCAATTTCTTCTTTTTATAAGGACACCAATTTTATATTGGGTTAGGGCATACCCTCATGACCTTGTCCTCACTGGATCATGTGGAAAGGCCCTATTTCCAAATAAAGTCACATTCACAGATACTGGAGGATGGGACTTCACCATTTTTAGGGGACAAAATTTGACCTGTAACAGATGGTTTAGTTACTTTCTAACTTGGAGAAAAGAGCAAATACGAAATTAACTCTTGCTAGTGTCTTAAGATTTCTTACTGCGATTCTCTTCTTAGGGACACAGGGAGAATCCAGGTTCACCCCTTTGTCCTGCTAAATCTGCATATAGGTTTTGGCAGCATTTAGGAAAGAAAGCCAGGATGGGCCTGGGTTGTAACTGGATGGGAGATGTCTCCCTTTTATGAGCTGAATGGATTAATAAAAATAATAGTAGTAATAATAGCCCTCATTAGTTGAGTTTTTACTATGTGCCAGGGACTGTGTTAAACACATCATGTATATTAGCTTATTTCATTCTCATCAGAACCCCATAAAATAGATCTTATTATTTTCATCATTTTACAGAGGAGAAAAGCGAGGCTTAGTTGGTGAGATAAATTGTCCAAGGTCATACCTAGTAAATGTCAGAGCAGGCATTCAAATCTAGGTCTGTGGGACTACAGAGTTTCAGCTCTTAACCATGGTATTATACTTTCCTTTCACTTCCTTGAATAGAGCTGTCTGACCCAAGTCTCCTTCTTTTCTCTAAAAACTCCTAGTTCTGGAATTATGCCGACTGAGGGGGTCAGGGAAGTGACCTTTACTTGAATTCGTGTAAGTTTCTTATTGTTTGTGAGTGGGAAAGGGAGTGTGACTTCAGGTGGCACTTTTTACCCTGTGGATTAAGCCTTGCCAAGGGGTCCTAGTCAGGTGTGAAACATTGTGAGTTTCTTTAAAACAAAAATACTGTTTTAGAACTGAAGGTGAAAAAGCATAGGGCTATTATAATGGCCTAACTTTACTATTATTTATTACTATTATTACAGAATCACATGCTCATTGCAATAAATTTAAGCAGTACAAGAAAAAATTTACTTTCTGGGTCTTTCTCCATCTAGTCCCCACTGGTCAGGGTAATCAGTCAGTATTCAAGGTTTAGCTTATATTCTTCCAGTTTTTTTGTTGCCAAACTTATTGTGCTTTGGACCTGCTCCTCCTTCTCCCTCCTTTATTCCTTCATATTGGTCATATCTTCTCTTGTCTCAAAGCCTGACCTCTTATTATTTACTTTTTTTTTTTCTGGAGGTGACATTCACCTTCATGGCTTGTAAAAAGCAATTTTTTATTGTAAAGGGCCATGTAGGAGAGAGGCTGTAGATGATGTGCCAGTATAACGTAAAGCCCAAATTTCCTGGTAGAATACATGGCCTTCCACATCCTGGTTCCTCACTGTATTTCTCACCTTGGACACCTGTAATGCTTTGCTGTGCTCGTGCCCCTCTGCACACAGCTTACTCACGCTCCAGACTGCTTCTTGTCCGTGTGCCTTGCTCACTTTACTCTCCAGTCTTAAAAGTCCTTTTAACCTGCTGTATTGAAGAATTTGTCCTTGTAGGTGCACTCCCCATGGGTTTTTAAAAAATATTTTATATATTTACTTTTAGAGAGAGGGGAAGGGAAGGAGAAAGAGTGGGAGAGAAACATTAATGTGTGGTTGCTTCTCATGTGTCCCCTACTGGGGACCTGGTCTGCAACCCAGGCATATACCCTGACTGGGAATCGAACCTGTGACTCTTTGCTTCACAGGCCCGTGCTCAGTCCACTGAGCTACACCAGCCAGGGCTTGCACTCCCCATGTTTTTAAAGATGACTTTTAAGTTCTTTTAAATGAATGAATTAACCACTCTCTTTTCTCCTTTAATATCTCATGCAAATGTAATTTATTTATTTATTTATTTATTTATAAAAAGATTTTGTTTATCTTTAGAGGGGAAGGGAAGGAGAGAGGGAGAGAAATATCAATGTATGGTTGCCTCTGGTATGTCCCCTGCCGGGAACTGGCCTGCAACCCAGGCATGTGCCCTGACTGGGAATCGAACCACTATCATCTGGTTCACAGGCCCGTGCTCAATCCACTGAGCTACACCAGCCAGGGCCTGCATATGTAATTTATTTTTATCATACTATTTATTTTAATTGAAATATTTTTGTATATTTTTTGTTATGCTTATTAAGTCAATAACCTCATGATTATTGTTTTATATAGACAGTACTCATTTATATTTACTAAATATTTACCTTTTAAAAAATTTTATTAATTTATTTTTAGAGACAGGAAGGGAGAGAAGAAGAGAGAGAGAGACAAACAGCCATCAGTTGCCTCTCACATGCCTTCAACTAGGGACCTGGCCCACAACTCAGGCAGTACCCTGACTGGGAATCAAACCAGCGACTTCTCAGTTTGCAGGCCGGTACTCAGTCTACTGAGTCACACCAGCCAGGGCTTACCTTTTTTTTAAAGTTTTTTTTTACTTTCTCCTAGCATGTTCAGTTTTCTATTTGGGATAATTTTCTTGCTGCCTAAAAAACTTTTTACTGATATTCTGTAATATAGTCTACTGGTGATAAATTCTTAGTTCTTTTTTTATATCTATCTATCTATCTATCTATCTATTTCCATGGAGACATTTTATTCACATGCATGTATTACATGCCTGGGAAGAGAACTCTAGGATTTTCCCTCTTGAGTGTTTTCATCTTGCTTTTTCGTGGTTCATGATGTCTGCTGAAGTTGTCAGTACAGTGAAATCAAACTGATGGGATGGAAGCAGGTTGTTCTGCCATTTTTGTAGATCTTTGAGTTGCACATCAAATCTGGGACTGATTACTCCACACTTGTTCAATCTGCCCGTGAGGTTCACAACAATTTTCTCAGCTCTGTGGTCATTAGTAATTTCAAATAGGCTGACGTGACCGTGCTCCATCACCGCAGTTAGAAACCAGACAATGACCTGGGAGCATGGCCTAATAAGAACCTGGTGTTTTCTTCTTTTTGCAGTATTGTTGTTATTCTTGAGAGCATCAGCCAGGATGTTCAACCGTACTGTTATGGCGGCACAGAAAGATGGTGGAAAGAGCAGTTCTTTTTACATTTGCGTTGCCATATATTTGGCTTTCTTTTGGGCCTTTGTTTGGTACTTAGGATTTGTGCCTTTGCTAGAGTCATCTCCTTCCTATAGGATCTTTCCCACCTCTGCTAGTGAAATCCTGCTGGTTTTGGAGCTCAGCTCAAGTTCTCCCTTTCCCATTCGTACTTCACCAACCATACCAACTCTGTGATAACTCATTCTTCTTCTGAACTCATAGCATCACCTTCAGCCACTCAAAGTCAGTTGCCATGTAATATTGTCTTTTATTATTTGTTGTTTAACTTCCCACACATTTGCCCAATTAGATTATACTCCTGGCACTCACAGATGATGATTTAGTCTTTGTTCTACTCCTCATGTCTAACACAGTACCCTACATGTAGCAGGTATTCACCAAAAGTTGATGCGATTGATTTTCTCAGTGCTGGTCACACCTTTAAAGATTAGGTGCTCAGAGTTGGGAGCTCGGGGGAACATGCCACTGATGACTTCATCTTGGCTGCCTGTACGGATGGGGCGTGCACCACTGAGAGGAGTGTTGGCAGATGAAATACTCGTGTAACAGGTTATGCTTCCTCCTCTAATGAATGGGATTCAGACTCCACATTGGAGAAAAGAGATAGTAGGTGTAGGAGGAGGGCTGACAAGGGGATGGAAGGGAGGATGCGACATCGTTAGACATGGGGATGTGGCTTTATTAAAAACATAACTAAAAGGATGGTGTAATACAGAGAAGCTTCTTGGAACCAGTAGGCTGATTAGACAAACCAGCTACTCTGGTGCAAACCAGTTATTAATTGCCATTTATTTTCTTTGCAGTAAATCTGTACCACCCAACTACTTGCTTTATCACTAGGGTGAGTCTGGAGAAAGGGCTTGGTTTAGAATTAGGAAATCCAAGAGAGATGCAGAGTAGTCAGAGTGGGGAATGGGGCAGAGATACTTCTTTCTCTTATTTGTCTTATCAGCCCTAGACCTGAGGGGTTACCAGGATCTCCTTGCATTTGCTAGTAGGGGTTGTTGGTGGAGTGGTATGAAAGCTTCTCATGTCTACCTCTATTATTTCCTTTTGTCCCATCTTGCTTTCTTCCTTCACTGGCACCATCCTACCACACACACAAGATTGGTCATCATTCCCATCTCTGAGACTCAGGTGTGCATTGGACCACCCTGTTGTTAGTTGTCCAGACCTTGCGTGTAATTTCTCTGTCCTCCACTCTGCCTTCTCCAAGTGTTAGGGAGGTAGAGAAAAGGTAATGGAATGTGATTAGTTTGAGTCTTGTGTGGTTTTCCAGAACAGAATGTTTTGATTGCTCAATTTAGGGGTCTTGGGTCGTCCAAATATGAGGATCTATTCTTTTGTTGATTGACTCAGAGAATCTTGTGTTAGGTGTTGGTATCTGCCTTTGAAGGGGGAAGATCACTTTTGACTTTTCCCCTCTATTAATGGATATCTCATTATCAGAAGATGAGAATTAATGTTGCTTTGAACAGTTACAAATATAGCAAAACCCATAATACAGTTGTAATGATCTAACTTTTGGTTTTGAAAACACCTTTTAAAAAATACATTGTTTTTGGCTAAATGCCTCCCTACTTTTTGTGGGATGATTTTGCTGTAGTAGTCTGGGGGGAATAACAATACTAAATGACTTTTTGTAGATCACTGAACATTGTGATGTTACTGAGACTGTCTTGGTGGAGAGAGTTTTAGTCCATGGAAATAATGTGGGTTTTGGGGTCTACTTCTTTCTCTCTTCCCACAAGTCTTCCTACATGTCCCATAATCTGGCTTTGGGAGGGATGCACAGTGGGAAAAGTGAGTACACTCATCTTATTGTTCAGGTCGTTTCCTGGGTGTGGTTCTGCAGAGCTTCCTCCAAGAGCTGACTCAAGATTTCTCTCCCATTATGGCGGTGTTCTTGTTTTTACATGTCGCACTAGTTAACAGCCTTGGCATTTCAAACAGCATCATTTAGGGGTATTAAGTTGGGACCAAAGAAAGGAAAACTATTTTCAGAGATTCCTTGAGAGAAAGGTTTATTTCCTTGGACAAATCAAGTCTTCCTAGTGCCATGACTTGACAACTAGAGAATTCTAAGTATGTGTTCTTCCTCTTTGATGTCACCCACTCCTCTGAATACCAGTTATTTGTTTGTCTTTCTGTCCTCCATAAGACTCTGAGCATCTCAAGAGCTGGGATAGCATCTCCTTCATCTTTATATCCCTGGTATGTAACACAGTGCCCAACTCAAGGTGTTTATAAATGTATGTTGAGTTGAATAGTGTAGGGAATCTTGAAAAGCGTGGACTGCAGGCAGGTGCGTGCTTAGCATAATTGAGTTGGGAGCTACTAGGTATAAAGAGGAGATCGGAGCGATAGATAAAGAAAGGACTTTAAAGGACTTTCTGTAGATAGGACATAGTTTTTCTTGCCTAAGAATTTCTTGAGAAACAGTTGTTTACAGTTTTTTTTTTACATGGAAATTGTGTTAGTTCCATCCGATTAGCTGATGACCTTGGACAAGGCTTCTAGTCACTGTGACCTTTTTATAGCAGGGAATGCCTGCCTATCCCTGTCAAATGGAGGGATTCAGCAAAGGAAGGTGGTGGGGAAAGAAAGTTTTGAGCCCCTGTTAGGCAGGCAGGCAGGCACTGTAGAAATATAAAGCTGTTATGATTGCTGCTGACAAATAAGAAAGTCATAGCCTCTTGTCTGGTTTGTATTCTGTACCCAGCCACAACTTCAGACTGGCTGGGTGCAGACTTTAAATATTGGAGTCACCTGTAGCTGTTGGCAAATGTCCCTTGAAATTTATCTGAGTATTGTGCAAACATTACTTTTGGCTCTTTTCCTTTTGTCCATGTGCTTTTGGCCGGCATTAGGGCATGAGGTGCCTTTATTTTTCCCCCTTAACTGGTAAATATCTATAACAAGGCTGCCCAGGCTTGGAAATTGTTACTTAGTGAGTGACTGAAGCCTGAGGGGAACTAAGCTTTGCACAACCCCCTGCCTTGAGAAGGGAACAGTCATTTCCCTGAGCATGGCTTGGATCCTGATCAGCTGATTTCCTGTCTCGATATGGATGTGTTTCCTCTCCTTCCTTCTGAAAGAAATGGATATTTTTTCATTTCCTGTTTGATAGCGTATTTTCTGAGTACCAGGAGACACTTGCTGACTGTAAATCATTTGGGGTGTGGGGGTAGGAAGGAAGCTGCTTTTATTTTCAGCAGAATGGTGTTCATTTGAAGAATTCAAAGCATGAACCCAAGCTTCCTTGTACCCCCGGGAGAGATGTAGGACCCAAAGAGATTGCTTTGAATTTTTCTCCTACCTGACCTGTGGTGGTAGAACCCCTTCTCCCACTTCAGTCAAAAAGGCTTGGTCCCTCATGGGGACCTAGGTGCTGTGGATTCTACTCTCACTACATCCTCTAGTCAGCCCTTTTGGTGCCTAAATCAAAGGGAGCAACTGTTGGTTCCTGGTGGAAGTGACACCACTCTTGGAATGAAGCCTCGGTAGGATGCCCCCTGAGTCCTGACTGAATGACACAGGCCGGGACCAGAATCTGGCTGTCCAGATTTCCTGCCCTTTGTCCTCACAGGCAGGCCCTTCAGCTTCCTTTCCTGGGGGTGGGGGTGGAAAGGGGTGAGAGGTAGGAGCCAGCTGGTTGATGAGAAGTAGCTCTACCTGTGGTCCTGACCAGCAGCTTCTGGTTTTCTACCCGGGATCTGCCTTCCCATTCAGACTGGCCTGTTCCTGATGCATCCGGAGTGGGAGCAGAGAGGACTAGAAAAGGGAAGAGTGGGGAGGAGATCATCGGGGTGCCCTTTGCTTCTAGTGGAGCTCTGCGTAGTGTGCGGAGAGCTGGGGTTTAATTTTGCAGCACTAACGCTTAGATTTTCTTTCTTGACCTTGGAGAAGTCCTTAAAATTCTTACAAAATAGGGCATTGCTTAGTAGGTTACGAGAACTCCATTTTTGGGTTTTGTGGGTAACAGGAACAGCTTTTCCTAGTTTGCTGGGGTCGGTAAGTGGTGTGTTCGAAGTTCTTAGAGACTATCACAGCCTTGTAAGTGGGGTTAGTGAGTATGCACCTCACTCGTAGTGGTTCCACCATGCCCTGCTTAGTGATAGGAGTGTGTCCTGAGAAATGTGTCATTAGGAGATTTTCTCATTGTGTGAACAGCACAGAGAGCACTTACACAAACCTAGATGGTCTAGTGTACTACACACCGAGGCAGGATGGTATAGCCTGTTGCTCTGAGATTTCAAGCTGTACACCATGTTACTGTGTAATACAACATGAAATTAAATTAACCACAAGAGAAAACGATGCAGTAAGAGAGGTGGTAAACATGCAGTGCATGAGGCTGCTGCCAGCTTAACATGGCAGTTTTACAGGAAACTTCTATAAATAGAAAGAGCACACCCTAAACAAATGATAAAACATATAGTATATTACATACATAAACCTGTAACATAGTCATTTAGTATCAAGTATTATGTATTGTACACAGTTGTGGGTGCTATATTTTATACATGTGAGTAATGTGTTGTGCTGCAATGTTACGAAGGCTGCAATGTTGATGTCGCTAGTCAACAGGAGTTTTTCAGCTCCATTATGATCTTAAAGGACCACCATTGTATATACACTGTCCATTGGAGAGGGAAATCTCCTTATGTGACAGATGACTGTAAATTCTCTTATCTCTGTTGCTCTCCATGGACCCTCCTTGCTGCAGGGGTTTTGTGGTTGTGGGTATTTCGTATTATCAGATAATTTTCTCCTTTAAGGTGAGAAGCAGCATTTTAAAGTGGAAAGAGGGTAGATGTTGGAATCCTGGTTCTGGTACTTACTGGGTCTGCGACCTTGGATAGTCATTTAATCTCTCTGAGTTATATGTGCTTTTTTAAATTCCTTATTTGCAAAATGTTGATATTAATAACTATCTTGGAGGGTGTTTGTAAAGTCAAATGAATTAATATATGTAAAACATGTTGCTTGTCATGTAGTAGGTATGCAGTTGTTGCTTTTTTTATTAGTAAGGGTCATAATAAGATGTTTTCATTGTGGTGAAATATACATAACATAAAATTTACCACTTCAACCATTTTTAACTGTTCAGTTCAGTGGCTTTTTAAAAGATATATTTTATTGATTATACTATTATAGTTGTTCTATTATCCCCCCTTCATCCCCTTCCATCCTTCACACCCCCTCCCCCACCATTCCTCCCTCTAGTTTATGTCCATGTGTCTCAAGTTCTTTAGATTCTATATTTCCCATACTATTCTTGCCCTCCCCACTATCTATTTTCTACCTACCGTCTATGCTACTTATTCTCTGTACCTTCTCCCCCCTTCTCCTCCCACTCCCCTGTTGCTAACCCTCCATGTGATCTCCATTTCTATGGTTCTGCTCCTGATCTAGCTGTCCTCCTAGTTTGCTTTTGTTTTAGGTGTGGTTGTTAATAACTGTGAGTTTGCTGTCCTTTCACTGTTCCTATTTTTTATCTTCTTTTTCTTAGACAAGTCCCTTTAACATTTCATATCATAAGGGCTTGGTGATGATGAACTCCTTGAATTTGACCTTATCTGAGAAGCACTTTATCTGTCCTTCCATTCTAAATGAAAGCTTTGCTGGATAAAGCAATCTTGGCTGTAGGTTTTGGATTTCATGACTTGGAATACTTCTTTCCAGCCCCTTCTTGCCTGTAAGGTCTCTTTTGAGAAATCTGCTGACAGTCTGATGGGAACTCCTTTGTAGGTGACTGTCCCCTTATCTCTTGCTGCTTCTAGGTTTCTCTCCTTCATTTTAATCTTGGCTAATGTAATGATGATGTGCCTTGGTGTGTTCCTTCTTGGGTCCAACTTCTTTGGGACTCTCTGAGCTTCCTGGATTTCCTGAAAGTCTATTTCCTTTGCCAGATTGGGGAAGTTCTCCTTTATTATTTGTTCAAATAAGTTTTCCACTCGTGGCTGTTCCTCTTCCCCTTCTGGTATCCCTATAATTTGGATGTTGGAACATTTAAAGGTGTCCTGAAGGTTCCTAAGCCTCTCCTCATTTTTTTTAATTCTTGTTTCTTCCTTCTTTTCTGTTTGGTTGTTTCTTTCTTCCTTCTGGTCCACTCCCTTGATTTGAGTCCCAGTTTCCTTTTCATCACTATTGGTTTTCTGTGCATTTCCCTTCATTTCAATTAGTTTAGCCTTCATTTGTTCCTCTGATTTGTGACTAAAATCAACCAGTTCTGTGAGCATCCTGATCACCAGTATTTTGAATTGTGCATCTGATAGGTTGGCTGTTTCTTGGTCACTTAGAGTTATTGGCTCTGGGGCTTTGAGTTCTTCTTGAGCCATACATAATGTTTTGGTTTGTTCACATCCTTATGAGGGGCAGAGCCCTAGGTGTTCACCAGAGTGGGGCAACTCAGTCGCTTGGTTGTGATGCTGTATGTGGGGTCAAAGAGGGGCAATGGTGGTCCCCTCTGCTGCTTCCCGCCGCTGGGGCCTGTATGGTCTGTCTCACTGTTGTCTCATTCGCCTGGTTTATCTGTGCACGAATGTGTGACCGCAGTCAGCCTGCCACCTTGCTCCCTCACTGGGTCCACCCGTTGCTACTCCATACCTGGGACCCACCAACAGCTGCCTGTGCGCCTGGGTCGGTCCAGGGGATCTTTCCTGCCCAACCCTGCTCTGCCGCTGGCTGCGCCCCTCTTACCGGTCTGGGTGAACGGTTTGTTGTTGTAGGGCTTCTGTATAGTTCAATTTTCAGTGTTTTGGTTGCGTTTTTGTTACTAAAACTTTGTTGTCTTTAAACTTAATTGTGCAAGGAGGCACAGTGTTTCCACCTATGCTTCCATTTTGGCCGGAAGTCTCAGATCAGTGGCTTTATGTACATTTGCACTGTTGTGCACCCATGACCACAGTCCATCTTCAGAACTTTATCTTCCCAAACTTAAATTCCATACCCATTAAATAATAAGTCCCCATTCCCCTCCCCCAGCCCCTAACAAACATGATTCTACCTTTTGTCTTCATGAATTTGAATACTTCGTGTAAGTGGTATCATTCAATATTTATTCTGTTGTGACTGACTTCTCAGCATAATATTTTCAAGGTTTATTCATGTTTCAGAATTTTCTTTATTCATTCATTCATTCCTCATCTGAGGACACTTTTCATTTTTTTTAGTGAGAGAGGAAAGGTTGGGGTGTGCAGGGGAGGGAGAGTGAGATCGAGAAATATAAAAACATTGATTGCCTTCTCATATGTGCCCCACTGGGGATCACACCTGTAACCTGGGCATGTACCCTCACCCGGAATCGAACTTGCAACCTTTCGGTTTATGGGAGGATGCTCCAACCAACTGAGCCACACCAGCCAGGGTAGATTTTTACTCTTTTTAAGTATAAATAATATTCCTTTGTGTATGTATGTATGTGTGTGTGTGTATACACACACACACACACCCCATTTTGTTTATTCATTCTTTGATGGACACTTGGATTGCTAACAATATGATTATTTTTAATAGTGTTATTGTATTGATTCTCCCAAAGCTGTGAGGAAGAGGATGAAGTGAAGGAAGAAACCATTGCTTGTGTGTTATCTTCATCTCTCTAGGTTTTGGCTGTGGCGTCTGTTTTGAAAGCAGCCTGACATATGATGGATCCACTGGAGCCCACAGAAGGTCCAGGCCTGGCAAAAATCAATGGACAAAACATTGTTTCCTAGCCTAATTTTTTCCTAGGACAGACTGCTTTGTAGGGCCTGTAGCTTACCAGCCTTGTTTCCCTCATTCTGTCCTCTTGCTATGTATGGGACCCTTGCTGTTGTCACATATCTAGACTCAGTTTCTTTTATACAGGTCAGGGACTGAGGGGGAATTGTGTTATAGCCATGGGGTGGTGAGTACAATGAATGGCCAGCTGCATATATACACATACATGTACATACATATATGTGCATATGTACATGCACACACATACTCTATAGACAATTGCTACAATGTAGAAGATACATGTTTTCTTTTGTTTTCCCTCAACCCAGCCCACCACCAGAGTAAGTCTACAAGGGGATTGAAGCATAAAAAACCTTATCAGGAGGGTACCTACAGCTTAGACAAGCTGTTGCAGTTTCTGCCACAACTCTGAAGCAAGATCTCTCCAGTTATGACTTATCTGCCCATCAAAAGGCCTGAGTTACACCTGGAGAAGTCTGAGAGCCCCGGCTTCTGCATCCTGAACTTACGCTGGACATGGGGGATAGAAGGTGAAAAGTAGAGGCAGCCCCTCCAAACCCCTGGATCCCTATATATGTGAACTTTTCTATTTGTTTTTAGGGGGTAAAGGGTGGTTTTATACTGATTTGTTCCCAGTCCTCTCTCTCTGCTTAAGGGGACTGAAGTGTCATTGGGTTGTTGTTTTTTTTCCCCTGTTGTGTCACTGATACAGGGACACATTCCCTCAGTACACTTCCCCACCCAGATTGGCCAACCTTAGTATTTCCTGCTTCAAACCTCCAATGCTAAGATACCAGTTTTCTTTCTGTTCTCAAAGTTTTAAAACATGTTTATTGATTTGAGAGACAAATAGACAGACAAACATCGATGTGGGAGAGAAACATCAATTGGTTGCCTCCCCTACGCACCATGATTGGGGATCAAACCTGCAACCTAACTATGTGCCCTGACTGGGAATTGAACCTCTTGGTGTACAAGATGGTGCGCCAACCAACTGAGTCACACCACCAGGACCCAGTTTTCTTTCAAAAGCTATTCAGGATGATTTTATGTTGCCAGCGTAATAGTGAATTACTAATTCTATATTAAATTAATAAGAATCACAATATGAGCCAATTATGATTGTATAAGTACATATGACTAAAGAGTTATGTTTGTGGTTTGTGAATGCCACTACAGGAGAGGGTCTAAAAATAAATCTTAAAAAAAGAGACTATTTTGAAGAAACATAGATTAAATATGAACGACAGTAGGGGGCACTTGTATGACAGGGAAGCAAAGAAAAGCATGGTGTTCAGTTTGATTTTTGAACTTTAACTTGTTCCTTGGAAAGTTAATGTTTTTCTCTTATGCAATTTTCTTTATGCAAAACTGCCAGTTGGGTTTTAAATATAAAATATTTGGTATAATCAAGAAGTCATATTTACTGTTTGTTGACTAAAAATGAATTTTCTTCAGGGTTTGTTAAATTTATTTCAGGTACTCTTTGGCAAGCAAGAATTACTAGATTATTTCATTTAAGTATGTCAGCATATATAAAGCTTTAAAATTTGTCTGAAATAGTTTGTCAGGAGCTTCAATTTCTTTATCAACAAATTAGTATCACTTTATGTATTACCTGTCATTCAAGAATCTTGTTGATACTATCTCATATGAAAATTATGAGTGAAAACAAAACAAACAAAAAACAAAACAAAATAATGTACCTCATGTTTATTTGAGTAGAGGTACCAATAAACACTTGAAAAATAGCTAAGAAGGCTGAACCCTTTCCACTTCATTTTGTACCTGGTGTCAGATAAATACAGCTTTTTCTTATTTGAGTAATGATGCCAAAAGGTCCTAAAGGCTGAAACAATTTTTGTGAGCTGCCTTTCTCTTTTGAATTTCTGATGAGAAATAACAGTATCATTTTCAAATTGGTCCCTGCACAAACCTGCATAATTATAGTTATTTCATTTTCCGAACATACCATATATCTGGCTCTTAATCAGCCCATGAAAGTGGAGCAGAGCATATGCTGATACTTCAGATTCACAGATAAATCCTTAAACTGATTTTAACCATCTGTTTCATCTATTCCTGCTTGAATTAACAATGACGCTTACAGTGGGAAAAAGTAGTTTTTTTCCCCTCTTGTTTGTCCTTTGCCTACATTTTAAATGTTGTCTCCCATTCTGTACATTCCAGCTACAATGAACTAATGTAATGCCCTTCCTGTTCATGCCTGGTGTTTTCCTGCTTCCACACCTTGCTCATGCTGTTTCCTCTACCTGGATTTTCCTTTTGTTTCTACATCTTATTTGCCCTTCCACATTCATCTTAAATGCCACATTGTACATGTGTGCAGCCTTCCTGATCCTTCAGGTACAAGTCTTCTGAACTTGCCTAGTATTATTGAAAGAAATTAACTTAAAAGAAATAGTAATAATAACTGACAGCTGACATTCACACAGCTGTTTCCAAAAATGCTTCCACATATAGTAACTCATTTGAGCCTCACAGATGGTTTGTTTCTTCTGTTTTGCTGCTGAGGAAGCAGTGGTTCACAGAGGCTAAGTGACTGGTCTGAGGGTGACACAGCTAGAACTGATGTAAATCCTGTGACCTTATATGCCATGTTCTTCCCACAAAACAGTGCTATCGTATGATTCTTACCCCTTGCTACTGTGTGTTACAGTTACTTGTATAAACGTCATATCTGATCCACTACTTTGTGCTGTCTTTAAAGGAAAGGAAGGGTTAATGCCTTGTTCTTTGTGACCCTGACATCCCATAGCAGAGTGTTGTGTATAATAAGGCATTAATAAACATGTATTGAAAGGCTGTTGATGAGCAAGAGAGATGTCAATAAATGCATGTGTGTAGCACAGTGCCTGGCACATTGATGCCTAATACATATTTGTTGAGTTTGATTGTAAAATGGGCCAACCACCATAGTTAGTAAGATGTTAACTCATTCATCCTTCCAAGAACTAAAGAAGCAGGTACTCTTTTTATCTCTGTTTTACACTTGAAACAGGAAGAGGAAGGCTAGGTGACGTGCCCAAGGGCACACAGGTGGTGAGTAGCAGAGCTGGGGCTTACACTGACAGGCAGTCAGCTCTAGAATCTGCCTGTCCTCTTAACCATTATGCCATAATCAGTTGTTCAGGGTATTTTTACACTATTAAGTTCCTTCTAGACTTCTTTCTGTCTTGGGTGTGGCTCACATAAAGGAAAGCAGAAGCAGCAGTTTGTGAAGATGCTGTGGAGCAGTGGTTCCCAGACTCTTGCCCGCATCAGAATCACCTGGGGAGCTTATTAAAACACACTGCTGGGTCACGTCTGCAAGTTCTGATTCAGTAAGTCTGGGGTGGGGCTTGAGAATTTGTATTTTTAACAAGTTCCTAGTAGATACTGCTGCTGCTGGTCTTGGACCAGTTGTGTAGAGTGTAGTAAGAGTGTGGGTGGACCCTGGAGTTAAGTTACCAGGTTTTTTTTTTTTTTTAAAGATTTTATTTATTTTATTTTTAGAGGGGAAGGGAGGGAGAAAGAGAGGGAGAGAAACACCAATGTATGGTTGCCTCTCGTGCGCCCCCCTACTGGGGGTCTGGCCAGCAACCCAGGCATGTGCCCTGACTGGGGATCGAAATGGCCACCCTTTGGTTTGCAGTCCACCCTCAACCCACTGGCCCAGCCAGGGCCCATAGGATTCTTTTTTTAAACTTTATTTTTATTGTTGACACTATTACACATATCCCCATTCCTCCCCTTCTTTGCCCACCTCCATCCAACCCTCCACCAACTTCCCTCAGGCCACTACCACACTGTTGTCTGTGGGTCATGCATGTAACGAGGTCTGTCTGGGAAAAATTCAGTTATTGTTAATATAATGAGAAGGTTTTGTGTGACATCAGTGTAACCTGGCAGCCAAGGAGAGTGTACTGGAATGTGCATGCGTGGACAATGACTGCTTCATTGTACTGGTCAGTGGGAGCAGTAGACACTTGACTGAGCATGTGTACTGTGTGGCTATCGCATACAAAATGACTGAGTGAGCAGAACAGTGCATCTGCATCAGATTTTGTGTTAAGCTTAAACATTCCTTCACAGAAACTGTTCAGGTGATTCAGAAGGCCATAGCTATGGGCAACTGGTGATTGGCAGATCCATTACCACAACATGTCTGCTCATGCATTGCATCTCGTGCAGAGATTTTTGGCAAAACTTCAAATCATCCAGGTGACTCAGCCCCCCACCCCCCCACCCCCAGCCCAGATTTGGCACATTGCGACTTCTGGCTTTTCCCAAAACTAAAATCACCTTTGACTGAGAAGAGATTTCAGGCCATCATTGAGATTCAGGAAAATCTGATGGGGCAGCTGATGGCGATTAGGAGAACTAACGTCCCAAGGTGTCTACCTTGTGACGTTACACAGTTCTCCCAATCGCCATGAAGGGGACTGAGGTGTCATTGTCCTATGTACAATGTTTCTTATACCTTGTATCTTCTTCAATAAATGTCTCTTTTTCATATTACATGGCTGGATACCTTCTGGACAGACCCTGTATGTTCTTTGGCTAATCCCTTCACTTTCTTTCATCCAGTTCCCTTCTCCCCCCTCCTCTCTGACAGCTATCAGTCTGTTCCATGTATCCATACTTCTGTTTCTATTTTGTTCTATTTAGGGATTGAAAGAAATACTACATGTAAAGTGCTTAGAATGGTGCTTTAGTAAACATGCATTGTCAGCTAAAATACTGCTGATAGGACATGGTTCCTTCCTTTGTAGATTTTACAGTGTAGTTACAAAGACTAAATTTAAATCTGATAAATAAAAATTGGTGTGAAATCAGATATTACTTCATGTGTTTCTGACTCTAAAGTACCCTAGAGGTGAAATGTGTTTATGTTGTGGGGCAGGAGAGGCAGTGGGGCATCAGGAAGAGGAGAGGTACATGGGAGAAGATAACGTAAAATTACAGTCGGAATTTTGAAAGATTGGGGTTGTCAGTAGTTTGGGTTTTACAACCAGAAAATTGGAGGGGGGGTAGGAGAGGGAGATTGGTACATTGAGAGACATTAAAGAGAAATATTGAGAAAGAGATGCCTGTACTCTTTGCCAAAGAGATAACTAACTCCTTTTCCCATTCCCTTCTTAAAGTTGGTAGCTGGTCTGGAGGTGAAGTACCTGGCAGTTTGTTCTTTCTGGAGAGCAATGGCTAAGGAAGTGGTTTGCTACTGGCTTCTGAAATGGGCTCTGCAGCTTTTGTCCTCCACAGCTGATCCACATACTTTTGATTCTTGCTGAGAAAGGCAGTTGTTAGGTTTGAGAGTTTTCAGATTCCAGAGCCAGCTGGGCAGCTGGCCCTCTGGTAGCTATTTCCCAAACTGCCAGCCCTGTGTCGCCTCATCTCCTGGGGCCCCTTCTTTTTGACTTTGAAGCGATATCCTGTGTTTAGTAAACCAGTTAGAGGTTGGAGGCTGTTTGAGGGGGAATCTTTCTCACCTTAGAGTTATGGATGGAATATTTGGGCCCAGGAACAACATGTATCCTCTTCAGAAATTTTAGCCCTTTCTTCAGTAGGCATGTTCAAATGAGAGCTTACAGTGCTAAGAATGTACCTCTAGCCCATGGTTAAGGAGTAGTGTTTATTTTTGGGTGTCCTGCAGAAAATATTTTGGAGAAGGAATGGGGAGAAGTTCAGACAGCTCCATTTATGGTTGAGCAATGCTCGGTATTCCACAGAAGGGACCATATGGACGTGGGGAAGAGTTTTAGCATTCCGAGTGTTCACCTCTTGCTCTCTCCATTCAGGGATTATTAGGGACACCTCATCAGCCATCACAGTGGACCAAGTATTTCTTGGAACTCACATGAGCCTCAGACCCACATGCTAGGCGTCTTCTCTCCCAGTGTGCTGAATCACCACCTAGGAATGGCAGTAGCCAGGTTGCCGCCTGGCGCACACTGAGTGCTCTTGGCATGGTGCATTATTGACTGGTCTTGGTCTCCTAGACACGACTTGGGCCTCTCCTGTTGGAGTGATAGGCTGGGTCTTAGCTCTCTCCTCCAGCTTGTTCCACAAGGCAATGACCTACTTTTGAGAGACAATTAAGTGTTTGTGAGCAAAAGAAGGTGGTGACCCAAGTGAAGGTGAACCAGGGCTACATTAAACAAACATTTTGAGTTACTTTTTTTGGTCTTACACAGTTGGGCCCATCTCAGTCCAAATGGAATGACTGACCAGGCTGATGTGGGGGCCAAATTCCAGATGCTTATCCAGATAAGCAACCAATTCTTGAATTCTCATTTCTTCTATCAGTGTTCTTTACTGTGCAAAACTACTGTTTATAATCATTGTACCCTTTATCATTTGGGTGATAGGAGGACATTTGAAAGCAAGTTGGGGCTCTTAGAGTGACTCAGCACTATAAGCCAGCGGTCCCTTTTGGTGGCAGTGTTCTAGTTCATTTGTAGCCCGTCTGAGTTTAGTTTCCCCAAACCAATCTCTTCTTCTTTTTGTGCAGGCTGGGATAATACCCTGGATGGAAGCCCAGATCTTTAGGGAACTAGTGAGTAGCAGGTAGAGGTTTTCCTGTCCTTGGATTACAAGGGTTAGATTCAGTTTTTGCAGTGAATGGGAGTGAACACACTTTCCCACCCGCTGGATGTCACTTACCTTATTAGCAGACCCCAATTTCTGCTTTTCTATTGCATGTGATAATTACACTGAATTGTTGTCCTTACTGTCGTACTTTAGCACTGAGGAAAGGTCCAAGTCCTTGAGAAGGACAGTGACTCTCATCCTGCCTCAGCTAGCTCCAGGACCCAGAGGGAATCGCTAAAGTAGCAATTAGGCAGTTTCTTAAAGGGTTATTTTCAGCAACTCCACACACGACAACTCTGATAATCTCCTAGTCAATAAAAGGAATAGTTACTGATATTGTGCCCAGAGATCCAGATCAAATCTTAAATTTCTGGAATGAAAAACCTTGGGAGAACTCAGCCCTGCCCCTTTCTCACTGGAATTCCTTCTAACAACCTTTGAGGTGTTGGCCTCATATGAAGAACTAGTTTATGTATCAGAGTGTGACTTAGAAGTTAGCATTGGCATCAATTTTGACCAGTTTTGGTCTTACAGATAGCTAAGCTTCTTGGGGAAAAGTATATGAGGTGGCCTGAAATTCCTCCTCTCCCAGAAATACCAAAATCTGGGCCCAACCTCCTTTCTTCCACTTCTGTTCCTTTGTGGCGATGAAACCTGGTCTCTGCTCATTTCTCAGTCATCTCCTGTATAGTGTCCTTGCCTTTCCTACCTATTGTATACAGTGATACTTGTACTGGCATTCTTGTCCCTTTCTGCCACACCTTTCTTTCTTTTCCCCAGAGTTGGAACCATGTTTGTTTTCTCCACTGAGCTGCTGAGTTCTACTGCATAACGTTGTGCTGACTGATTCCTTAACGCATTTATGAGCTCTAGCTCCAGCTTGCCTTTCAACCCTGCCCTGAAATCAATCTTTGCTCTCCTGGTTGACCCCCATTCCTTTTCCTCACAGCAGCTATTCCAGACTTTCACCACTCTCCTCAGACTTACTACTCCACTTTACCTTGTGAATTTTCAACATGTCACTTAGCCTTTTGCTTTCCACAGCTCTGTCTCCCAATTCATCTGTGATCTTCTCTAGTCCTCACCTCATTCCTTAGATTTCAGGAGCAGGCCTCTGGGCATGTACATGGTTTGCATTCTTAGTCTCTTCCCACCTAGTGACTCTTTACAAATATATTCAGGTTTTCTCTATCCTAAGGAGAAAAAATTTTTGTTTGTTCTTCAAACTAACTTTTTTCCCCACCAAAACTATAAAAAAAAAAACCCTCACCCAGGATATACGTTTATTAATTTGGGAGGAAGAGGGGAGGGAGAGACAGAGAGACAGACAGACATCGATGTGAGAGAGAAACAGCTATTGGGTTGCCTCTCATATGTGTCCTGACACCCACAACCTAGGTATGTGCCCTAACTGGGCATCAGGCCTGCAGCCTTTTTGGTGTACAGGACCATGCTCTGACCAGCTGAGCCACCTGGCCATGGCACCACTAAACCTCTTTGGTAGCCGTTGTCTTGTTCCTTTCGTCATCTTGGCCCGCTGTAGTTGGCTTTTGTGCCCAGCATCCCAACTGGATTCCCTCTCACTTGTGACATCCTACTTGCAGAATTCAGTATCTCTTTCGCTTCTCATGCTGTTTGACCTTGTCACAGCATTTGACACAATTTGGACATCTCCCCTTCTCCCCAACCCCTGCTCCAGTTCTGTCTGTTCTCCCTGGACCAGTTTACCTACTCTGGTGATATTATTTATCAGCTTTGTCTATGTGTACAGAGATGATACTCAAATCAAAATCTCTAAAAATGAACTTTTCTTTGAGGTTCAAACTTTTGTTTTCAGATGAATGCTGGCCTTTTCTGCTTTGAACCCTACAGAAATTCTAAGGTAACATATCTAAACCCAAGCTTATCATTAGCCCATTTCTCTCCCCTGCCCAAGCCTACTTCTCTTCCTATGTAACCTGTCTCAGATACCAATATCACTGTCTACCTATTTGCCAAACTAGGAAGTTCATGTTTGTTTGTTTGTTTTTTGTCTTCATTCTACATGACTGATTAGACACTAAGTTCTGTTCGTTCTAGCTCAGAGACATCTCAATGGCCACCCTTTCCCGTGCGTCCTGGCTGGACCCACTGCCCTGTTGTAGATCGCCATCACCTTTGGCTCACTGCCAGCGATCATGCTGTATCTCTTCTTAAAAATTCCAGTGATCACTGCCTTCTGTTTCTTCACAGGGTAAAGTTCAGACTTCTTAGCATGGGCACGATTCTCAGTTTCATCCCTTGTTTATGCTGTTTTCTATGCCTCAGGTGCTCTTTCTACTTTATCTGCCTCACAGATTCTTGTTCATATTGTAATTTTTTATTCCAGCTCAAAACTAATTAGCTTTTTATGGTATTCCAGCTTCTTTTCTCCTAGCCCAACCAGGAAAACTTTAATTTATCTCCTCATCTGAGTTCTCATGGTACTTTATACATCGCTTTGTAACAGTACTTGTCATATTGTTCTACAATTATCTGTTTAATTCTCTGGCTCTAGATCATGGGGCTCCATGAGGGCACACTGTACCTCCTTCGTCCTTGTTTCTTTGGTGCTGTAACAGTTGGTTGAATTGTTGGGATGTATATAAAGTTCTTGCTCTCTCCAGAGAAAGGATGTTTAGAAAGCCTAAAAGACCTTTGCTGCTGTTCGATATTAATTAGAGATTCTGTGGTAGTGTCTCTCCTCTGTTTCACAAAATATCCATGTTTATTGCATGAAAATTATAAAATACACAAAACTATAAAATTAAGCCTCGCTACAATCCCATTATTTTTGTATAATTAAAGTTTTTGCTGTATTTCAGACTTTTTTTCTGTAAGTGTATACATGTAAGTATGGTACATATTTTATAAAAGTAAACTGTAACTTGTTTTCTTCACTTACTGTATGGTAAAAATCTTTCCGTGTCAGAAAAATATGTATTCACATAATAGTTTATATTGCCGTGCAGTGGCCCCTCATATGGGTGCACTACATCTGGGCCAGTCCACTGCTGGACTTTTAGATAATTTTGTGTTGGTGTTATAAGCAGTGAGATGAATATACTTTGTGTGTATGTGTATTCGCACACTTACACTTTAAAAAATTTTAGGTACATTTTGCTAAACTACTCTACAAAAGTTGTACCATGTGATTGAATTGTTACACTTTATTGAGATTTTTTTTGTATAGTAGGTTTTGTGTTGCTGTTGGGAGGTTTTTAATATTGGAATGATTTAATTAAGGCTTTGTTTTGTGAAGGTTGATCTGGTAGCACATGCAACATGAATTGGATGAGAAGGAGGGAATCCATTTTTTTAGGCTGTTTTAGCAATCTAGGTGAGAGGCAAGGAGGCTTGGACGAGGACAGCTGACAGTTGAATAAAGAAGTTGCGAGAGGTATTTGGAAGAACCAACAGCATCCAGTAAGTAGGTTGTTTGAAGTATGGTGCCATTACTCAAAGTGGGAAATTAAAAGGAGGCATTGATTTAGGGAGGGGAGATGTGGATTAATAAATTGAGTTCTAGTATCTGTGGCACGCTCAAGTGGAAATGCCCCTCAGGCGGTTGGCACTGCAGAGCGGCAGTTAGAAGAGAGGCAGGGCTCAGTCTTCTCTGCCTGGTATTCAAAGCTCTCCCTAATAATCTTTCCAGCATCCTTGCCAACTGCCTCCTCACATCCAAGCCAGATGAGACTGTCTTCTGGAGTTCCGTCACTCACTGTGTCTGCTAGATAGAATCTTACCCACTGTTCACAACCCATCTCAAAGGCGACTAGGAAACCTCTGCTCATCTCTCTGGATGTCGTTCCTAGTTTCCTGAATGTTAATGGTCATTGTTTTTCTGTATCATTATATTGTACTTTAATATCTTATTTGTATGTATGCATTATTTTTTTCTATGAGATTGGAAGCTCCTGGAGGTTGAGGACTGTATCATAAATTCTGTTTCATTTCCCACAGTGCCAACTTAGTCTTTTGCCCATAAATGTTCAAAATATTTGGTGATTTATGGAGTTAATGGAACCAACTTTAATGTAACAGTAATAACACACTGGATTATCATCATTCAACACCTAATACCTGATAAAATGCTAACACTATTTTATGTGTAGTTTCCTATTTATTTTTCTTAAAATATACTCAGATGTATTATGGGAGGGAAAGTGGAAAACAAGAGGTGTTAAGTGATAATCCTTTTTTACAGCCAAGGTTTGTTTCACCCAGGAATCTTGTTTTTCCATTTTAAATCATTGTTATTTCTCAATTACAGTTGACATACATTATTATATTAGTTTCAGGTGTACACCTCAGTGATTAGTATTACGTAACTTACTAAATGATCATCTCAGTAAATCTTGTACCCATCTGACACCATACATAGTTATTAGAATATCATTGCCTATATTCCTTATGCTGTATTTTATACCCTCATGGCTATCCTTTTATTTTTTAAAGATTTTATTTACTCATTTTTAGAGAGATGAAGGGAGGGAAAAAGGGAGAGAAACATTAATATACCAGAGAAACATTCATTGGTTGCACGCCCCCAACCAGGGACCTGGCCTGCAACCCAGGCATGTGCCCTGACTGGGAATCGAACCTTGATCCTCTGGTTTGCAGGACTGTGCTCAATCTTCATTTCTGACTGGTCCTTTTTTATTGTGTTGAGGTTCTCACTAAGTTCATTGAGTGTCCTTATAGCCAGTGTTTTGAACTGTACATCTAATAGATTGTCTCCATTTTGTTTAGTTTTTTTTCTAGAGTTTCGTTTTGTTCTTTCTTTTTTTTTTAAAGATTTTATTTATTTATTTATTTATTTATCTTTAGAGGGGAAAGGAGAGAGGGAGAGAAACATCAATGTATGGTTTCCTTTGGTGCGTCCCCTGCTGGGAGTTGGCCTGCAGGGAACCCACCTGCAACCCAGGCATGTGCCCTGACTAGGAACCGAACCGCCATCCTCTGGTTTGCAGGCCTGCGTTTTGTTCTTTCATTTGGGACATGTTTCTTTGTCTCTTCATTTTGCCAGCCTTTTTGCGTTTGTTTCTGTGTATCAGGTAGAGCTGCTAAATCTCCCAGGCTTGGTAGAGTGGCCTAATGTAGTTGGTGTTCTGTAGGGTCCAATGGCACAAGTTCCGTGATTACCCAAGTTGGGCACATGAGGTGCACCTCCCATGTGGGCTGTTGAGCCTTGACTACTGTTGGCAGGTCAAGGGAGGGATTTACCCCCAGACCGATCAGCTTCGAGGACTTACTGTGACCACTGACCACTGACTTACTTCATCAGGGCTCTGTGCCTGCTGAATCTGCCCCTTGAGTGTGTCACTTGTGGTGGTGGTTGGATGGTGATCCTTAGATGTGGTCTGAAGCTGCCCACTGTCTGCGTGTGCTCACTCTGGGGCCTCCTTGGAGGTGCAGACCAAGGTTAGCCACCATCTGTGTTCTGCTGGGAGCTACCTGGTGTGAGCTACAAAGTGATCTGCAGATGGCTGCTACTTGTGGTGGTCTTAGAGGTGCCTAGGAGAAGCCAAGCTGTGAACCAAGGCCAGCTGCTGCTGGTGCTAGGGCTGCGGCCACTTAGCCAGAGGTATAGGGCACCCGAGGCCAGATTATGTTTGTTTGAGAGGTTTTAGGAAAATCTGAAGCATGAGCCAAGAGAGGCTATTGTATGAAATAGCCACTGGAAACAGCTTGGGTGGGCCTGAAAGTAGGGTTGGGTAAGGGCCTCAGGGAGTAACCAGGGAGAGGCAAACCCTGCTAGGCAGGTTGATGGAGTCTCAGATAAGGTTCCTGAGTTCTGCTCTGTGGGGGGAGGGCTCATCAAAGGAACAGTGGCCTCAGCCAGCACTGCACTGCACTTCTGTCTGGATAAAGCTACCACCCAGCTGGTACCACACAGTTCATTCCTCCCCATAGTCTCTGGTGCTTTTCAAGCTGCTGCCCCAGCACTGCATCTCAGAGGGAGTGAGTCTGAGTGAGCCTTGTGTGAGGCCCTTTAAGAGGCACTGCCTGGGACTCAAGCAGCCTTGTCTCTCTCAGCCTTAATCCCTGCAGGTTTTACAGTCAGAAGTTATGGGGATGTCTCTTCCTGGCATTGGAACCCTGGGATGGAGAGCCTGGTGTGGAGCTGGGATCCCTTGCTCCTCACCGGGTACCTCTGCAGCCAAGATATGCCTCTCCATTTTTATCCACTACGCATGGGTGTCAGACTGGCCCATTCTGTGTCTCTGCCCCTCCTAACAGTCTCAATGTGGCTTCTTTAATTCTCTAGTTGTTGAACTTCATTCAGCCAGATCTGAGATCTGAATGATGGTGGTTTTGTAGTTTAGTTGTAATTTTGATGTGGTTGTGGGCATTTAAGATTTATTTGTTTTTTTGTTTGTTGTGGAAGAGAGAGGGAGAGAAACATCAGTGTGTGGTTGCCTCTCATTCGCACCCTACTGGGGACCTGGTTTGCAACCCAGGAGTGTGCCCTGACTGTAAATCAATCAGGCAACCACACACTGTGGGTCTGTAGGCCCACACTCAATCCACTGAGCTACACCAGCTAGGGCTCCCTGAAGATTCTTAAGAGTGGTATATACCTGCCTTTTAGCTTCCAAGTCCCTTTACTCTCCTGAAATTGCTGTCGTCAAGGTCACCAATCAACTCATAATTGCCAAATCCAGTGGCAATGTTTTAATCTTGTTTGACCTTCTGTGGTACTTGCCACTCGCGGTGAAACTTTGTCCTCCTTGAAAGTTTCTCCTTCACTAACTTTTTGTGACCTTACCCTTCTCTGATTTTCTTTCTTCGTTTACAGGTTTAGCTTCCTTAAATAGAGGGTTTTTTGTTTTTGGCCCTCTACATAATTTTCTTGAGTGACCATATTTATATTTAACGGCTTCAACTCCTGGGCCAGATCTCTCTCTTGAGCTCCAGACACCTATCTCTCAGTACTGGAGGACTTCTTTTGGATATTGTGTCTTCTCCTCAGCATGTTCTGAACTGAACCCTTCTTCTTCACCCCAGGAAACCTGCTTTTCTCTCTCCTGTTCCTCACTTTATTTAAGGCATCAACTTCTGCCCAGTCACACAAGTGTCTTGACACTCTTCCTTCTCTTGGTCCTACCACCCCCACCCTTACTCAGATAACATAGTGATTAAATATTGTATAATTCTACTCCAGTTGTCCCTTCCTTTTTTCCCATCCCACATACAACTTTCTTAGTTCAGATTCTGCTGTTTCGCAGCATATGACCACAACAATGTCCTAACTTGTCCTCCTGCCTTTGTCTTGCTTTCCTCCTTTTGACTACTGCAAGAATACTCTTTCTAAAATTAAAATTTGATCATAAAGAGTAGTCATTCCCAAGCTTAAACCTTCCAATGGCTTTCCATTATCTTTAGGTTGAAATATGTTTTCTTTAGCATGACATGCGAAACTTTTATGTCCTGCCATCATTCTGCCAGAATTGAGAGTACCCTATGCTCTGTCCATATCAAACTATTTTAAGGAACTTAAAGTAAGGAACTTTAAGTTCCTTAAAATAGTTTCTCTGTTGTTTCCTCTGTCTGCAGTACTGCTGTCCCCATCAATCCAATTCTCTCTAGACGTGAAGTCCCAGTTCCAGCCTCATCCCCTTCTGGAAGCCTTTCCTGGGCTTCCATCCTTCCTTGTTGTTTCTGCTCATCTTTGTCAGCATCAGCTGCACTCTGTTGTGTGCTGGGTCACTTGCTTGTTTCCCTCACTACATTGTAAGCTGCTTGAGAAAAGAGGTGCTGAGCTCCTATCAGTGTTCTACAAATCTGGCACAGGGCAGTCGTATAGCGTAGGCTTGTTCAGTGTATGAACGATTTGTGAGAAGGGCATGTGGTCAGTGGCAGGGCTGGGGTCAGGATTCAGAACCTCACGTTTTTGGCTTTTAAACTTTCATTTTTTTTGGACTAGGTAACACACTCACATAATTGGATATTCAAAAGGTACAAAAAGATACACAGTGAAAAATCTCTGTTTTTACCCCAGCCACCCTTTTCCCTTCCCTAAAGACAATTGGTATTATCAGTATCTTGTGCTTCTTTCCATAGATGATATGTGCATTTATTCACTCATATACCTTATGAATTAAAAAATTAATCTAGCAAATATTTATTGAGTACCTAGTAAATGCCAGATACTATAGGAGACTCTGGAATAAATAGGAAACAAAATAGATTTAAAAATTCTTGTCTTTATGCAACCTAAATTCTATATTTTCTTCCTTCTTTTTTTAAAAATATAGATGAGCCTAGGCTAGTGTGGCTCAGTGGACTGAGTGCTGGACTCTGAAGCAAAGGGTTGCTGGTTCGATTCCTGATCGGGGCTCATGCCTGGGTTGTGGGCCAGGTCCCTGGTCAGGGGCATGCAAATGGCAACCACACATTGATGTTTGTCCCCCTGTCTTTCTCCTTCCCTTCCCCTCTGTCTAAAAATAAATAAATAAAATCTTTAAAAAATATATATATATGTGTATGTGTGTGTGTGTGTATATATATATATGTGTATATATATAAATGAGAGCTAACATACTTCCTGTTCTGATCTTTATTTTTTAATTTTAGAGATTCATCCATATCAGGCCATAAATGCCCTTTTTTTCCTTCAGGTGTATTATTCTGTTATATGAATATACTGCGTTTTAGCCTATTGATGGGCAGTTACGGTATTGCCAGTCTTTTGCCATTACAAAATGTTATAATAAAACACTTGCCACTTTGCCTGTGTATATCTTTAGGGGAAATTCTAGGTATGGAATTGCTGGATGAAAGGATATGCGTACTTCTAGATTTGATGGATAGTTTCATCCATTGCTTTATTTTTTTATCATGGATATTTTAAGCATATAGATAATACTATGCAGATATGTATGTACCCTCTTACTCATTAAACAGTGTTGACACCCTCATTGAGGTTCTACCTTAACAATGTGATGTCCTTCCACAGAATGTTATCTTTGGCTCAAGAGTAGTAAGTTTCTTAGAACGCATACTCTGCTGTCCTGGTGTCCCCACTATGCAGTCTATCTTGAACTTAAAAAAAAAAGTAACCTCATTATTGGCAAAAAATAGCTTCACAAGAAAATTCCATTATGCTATTTTTAGTGTCTAGAATCTGAGTTCTCCAAAATGTTTATTTTGCCTCCTTCCTCTTCTCAGAGCAACAAAGGAATGCCACCAGAAGTTGGAGGCCTGACATTTTGGAGACTAGTTTTATTTTTTGGTGGAGTATATATAGTCCAGGTGAATTGAGCCAGCAAGCACTGCCCCCACCCCAATTTGTCAGAAGAACTAAATGTGGCTCCTCTGAGCAGGCACCTTCTTTTAACTGACTTGGAAGTGCAGCTGTGTCCTTTGCCTGGGCCCGGATGGAGTTAGTGAAAGAAAATGTTTTGGTGGAGTAGGGGAAACTGTTGGTATCTATTACACATGATACCTGTACCTGTTTCAGTATGCTTTTGTTGAAATAAATTTCCTTCCCTCCTACCTCTCTTCTAAAGGTCTGTAACCTTGGTCCAGTGGTAGGTGACTCTTGCCTCTGATCTTTTATTTAGGTACTCAGCATGCCCAGCAGTGAGGCATTTACGTTGTCCTGTGATTTTATAAACTTAAAGGAGAGCCTTAGTTTCAGGCAGGGCTAGAGCAGATTCACCCTAAGAACAGGAATTTTTGCCTTCCCTCCCAATTGCTCGGTCCTTTTTACCTTCTTTGGTCTTGTAGTTTTACATAACCATTGTAGGGAGGAGAGGATTCATAGGATTCACTCATTTCCCCATGGACTACACACCCAAAAAGAAAAGGATCAAGGGGAGAGAGCTGATTAGAGAGGGTCAGTGGCCTAACGCATGAGCTCTTTTTAAGCTTGTTGTCAGGGTCCTTGGTGTAGGTCTGATCCACACAAAGCACCTCCCTGGCCCTGGAGTGAACACAGAGTGGGCAAAACTCCTTGGACGCTTGTCAAACCCACACTTAGTTTCCGTTAAAGCCCCCCTCGGTCTGGCCATTTCAGTCCTCCTCCTAAGCTTATGAGGTCTGACTTCTTTGTCTTCTGTTCCTCAGCCCTGCTGAGAGAGTTTTGGCCCTGGGGACAACCCTTTCTTCAGATGGCAAACTCACTTTCTCTCTAGCAGACCAGAGGGACAAGGTGTAATTCAACTCCTCTCCCCATCAGACACTGCTGCCAGGAGGAAACAATGCAGAAAGTGATCTTTGTTCCCTGAATAGGGCCACGAACCTGGCACCTGCTTTTGTTGCTGGCTTCTTAAGTCACCGGAGACATTTTTGCTGTCTTCCTGGGTCATCAGCTGCTTTGGGGTAACAGTGACAACTGGCTGTAGGGTGTCAGTTCTGCCTCAAAGAAAGTGGATGTATTTCTATGAGGAGAGTTACCTTTCATGTCTCTAAGCCTCCTGTCTTCAGGGCTGGTCTAGAGAATGAGCAGTTGGTTGTCAGCTGTGCCCTCACCACTCATGACCCTTCTCTGAATCTGAGGAGACAGATTCATTCCTTTTTCATGTTGCTCTCTGATTAGGCTGCATTCTGTGTTGCCAGCACCTAGGTCAGTGCCTCATGCATGGTTAGAATGCAGCCCATGTATGTGGAATTAATGATTGGGAGAGGTCCTTAAATTGGCTGTCCAGATTTAGTTTCACTGAGCCCTGATATAAGGGGCTGTGGACAACCTTTGTTTTCCGGAGAAAGATTGCTTTAAAGGAATTATAGAAGGTATTGATTTCTAGATGGTTTGGGAAAGTGTGGGGACTCCAGAATAGGACTTACTCTCTATTATGAGTTTAGAACTTTCTCCTCCGTTACTAACTTTCTGCCAGCAGACTTGTCCTCCTGCTTTAGAAGTAATGTCCTGAACCTGACTCAGGCCTTCTCTTCACCTGGGATTCCTGAGCCCACACCAGGGCAGGGCAGGGCAGGGCAGGGCAGGGCAGGGCAGGGATTGCTTTTTAAATGTCTTTGTCATTATAGCGTCAGAGCCCTAAGGACCACACTTCATACACCGTAGTCTGGATTCCTCATCTGCCTGCATTCAGTCAAGTTCCACTCAGCTCTTAGGTGTCTCTGCCTTGGTAAAGGCTGTTGGAGACAGCAGAGCTTTTTTCCCCCTGTCAGCAGCTGGCCAGAGAGTGCCTATTAGACTGCCAGATCCTAAGCCTTCACATTTGTCTGTCTCTGTCTGGAATTTAGGGCAGAATCTCTCTCACCACTGAAGGTTACATTCACTGTTTGCTATTCACTGGGACCTGCTCTATTGGAGGATAAAAGATGAACAGCACCCCTCCCCCCCAAAGCATATACACATATTATACTATAGTGCTTTGGAATGCTCTGATTCTGGGGAGGGATCCATTGTCTGCAAGAATACAACCGGAGTCTGGGCTACTGCACATCTCTCCCCCCATTTCCCAAGAGCCTCCCGTTGGAACCATCACTCACTTCATAATTCCAAACATCCTTGTTTTTGTTTAATTTTTATCAGATATGGTGAAACACACAAAGGAAATGACAAGCTAACATGTGTTGTCTTTTAAATGCACTTAGTTCAAGTGGCTATTTTAAATACCAGTTGTTCCTGCTATTAGATTCCTTTTGTCTGGGCTGATTTTCCTCTCTGGGGTGGTAGAAGTCTCTGATAGAATTTTACAGTGGCATTAGAGCAGGAGGACCCAGGTCTTGTCCGGCTGATTAATCATTCCTTTACACTTTGTTCTTTTCAGTGCTTATATTTGGATTTCACTATGTTAATTGCTTTCAGAACAGGACACAAAAGGAGTCTTAGAGATTAATTCAGAGGTTCTTTATCTGTGGTTTATTGGCCCCTCTTGTGAACAGAAGTTTGTAGATCGGCGAATATGTGCTTTTTTCTTTTTACTGAGAAAAATAACTTTATTTTGCTTGAGAGAGTGGGCAGGTATCTAGTCTTAGAACTTTTGCAATTGCTTCTTGGCCAGCAGCCTTGGTGACCTTGAGCATGTTGAAGCACACGGTCTTGCTCAGGGGCTAGTACTCATCCATTGTGACCATGTCGCCGATATGGACATCTCTGAAGCAGGGGGACAGGTGCAGTGACGTGTTCCTGTGGTGCTACTCAAAGCGGTTGTAGTTTCAGATGAAGTGGAGGTAGTCTTCGCAGATGACAGTAGTTCTCTGCATCTTCATCTTGGTCACCATGCAGATGCGCCCTCGAAGGGAGACATTACGAGTAAAGGGGCATTTCTTATCAATGTAGGTGCCCTCAGTGGCCTCCTTGGGCGTCTGGAAGCCCAGACTGATATTCTTGTAGTGTCGAGGAAGCTTCTCTTTGCCATTCTCTCCAAGCAGGACCCTCTTCTTATTTTGAAAAGTGGTGGGCTGCTTTTGGTAGGCACGCTCCACCTGAATGTCTGTCAGCCTCGCAGCTGCCTGAAGAAAAGAAAGCCGCTGGTGACGCCTGGTTTTCCTTATCAACTTACTGGTATGGGCCTTTTTATAGGGAGAATATACTTGGTTTTCATCAGCTTCTCATTGGAGTTTGTGACCTAAAAAAGTTAAGAAATAACAGTTTATAGGGATTTTGGGCTCCTACTCACAGAGCTAGTTAGTGGCCAGGTTGGATCTTAAGATAGATTCTGGGCTCCAGGCATCGACTCTACAACCAAAGTTCTTTCCACTCTACCCTGTTATTCATACTCTTCTGTGAAATAATGAAATAGTGAAATAATGCCAGGAAACACACACGTATGATCTGAACTTCTATTTAATATTTGCCTTTCTCATCTGCAGTCTTATTTCATGCCAAATACTTGGTCTCTTGGACTAGGTAACTTCAGAAATACTGTGCTTCTCACAGTAATATATTATAGAATGTATATATTTAAAAATTTACTTATTTATTTTAGAGAGAGTAAAGAGGCAAGGAGGGAGGATTAGGGAGGGGGGGGAGAGAGAGAGACATTAATCTGTTGCTTCATCCATGTATGCATTCATTGGTTGGTTCTTCCATGTGCCCTGACCAGGGATTGAACCCACAACCTTGGCGTATCGGGATGATGCTCTAACCAACTGAGCTACCCAACCAGGGGGAATGTATACATTTTTTAAAAATGCAGTCCACTATTAACTGTCTAACTACTAAACTGTCTAACTTATGCTCCGTAATCATTAAACTCCCTTTTTGACTTTTTAATCTTGCCCATTAAATTGTTCTTTGAGAAAACTCAATCATGTATTGTATATCCCCTGTGATTCCTAATACTCAGATCTTCACACAGTGGCTGGCTACCTTGTTGGTACTGTTGGCTGACTAATAGCATTTTAATTTTTTCCCCTTTCTGTTATAGCAGTTGCTAATGTTATTTAGCCTGATATTTTTAAAAGCACACTCCCTTTTCTTTTTGTTTTATGATACTAGTTAACACAGTTTCTCCACCTGCATCTAACTTGCATAATTGGGAGTTTTGTGGAATGTTATATTTTGCACCCTGAGTTCTACCTCAAGGCACTGAACAACAGCATACATGGCAGGTTGCTCTGAAAAACTTCAGACCTGGGGGAGGGATAACTCTCATAAGAGGGGTTAATCAGTGGAGTCCGACGTGGTTGGTTGCTCATGGTTTTCTAGGATGCAAAGTAACATGAGCCAGAGTACCAAGTGCAGGTTTGGGAAACATAGGTTCTTTCCATGTTTTCTCATTGACTTGATGTATGTATGACCTTTGGACAGGTTGCTTAACCTCTATTTTTTTTACCTATAAATGAAAATTTACAATTCTTTTTATAAAACATTCTTTTTAAAAAAGACTATTTATTTTTAGAGAGGGGGGGAAGGGAAGGAGAAAGAGAGGGAAACATCAATGTGTGGTTTCATTTCATGTACCCCCTACTGGGGACCTGGCCCACAACCCAGGCATGTGCCCTGACTGGGAATCGAACTGGCAACCCTTTGGTTCGCAGGCCCACACTCAATCCACTGAGCTGCACCAGCCAAGGCCATAAAAACATTCTTTTTTTAATTTAATTTAATTTATTTATTTTTAGAGAGAGGGGAAGGGAAGGAGAAAGAGTGGGAGGGAAACATCAATGTGTGGTTGCCTCTCATGTGTCCCTCACTGGGGACCTGGCCTGCAACCCAGGCATGTGCCCTGACTGGGAATCGAACCTGCGACCCTTTGCTTCACAGGCTGGTGCTCAATCCACTGAGCTATGCCTGCCAGGCATAAAAACGTTCTTAAAGATGAATATAATAATGCAGGTGAACCACTTAACAGCAAAAATGCTATAGAAATGTCAGAGTTTTTCCTCTGGTTATAATCCACATAGCTTATCCTAAAAGCCTGTAACTCTTGGGAGGTGTCAATTTAAAAAATTACACTTTAAAAGAAAAATCCTCACCTGAAATATGTGTATTGATTTTATTTATTTTTTTTTATTTTTATTTTTTTAAATATTTTATTTATTTATCTATTTAGAGGGGAAGGGAAGGAGAGAGGAAAGAAACATCAATGTATGGTTGCTTCTCGTGCATCCCCTGCAGGGAACTGGCTCCTGCCGGAAACTGGCCTGCAACCCAAGCATGTGCCCTGACTGGGAATCGAACCGGGATCGTCTGGTTCGCAGGCCCGCGCTCAATCCACTGAGCTACACCAGCCAGGGCTGTGTATTGATTTTAAAGAGAGAGCAAGGGAGGGACAGAGGGAGCAGAAGAGGGAGATAGGTAGATAGATAGATAGATAGATAGATAGGTAGATAGATAGATAGATAGGTGTAAGAGAGAAACACCAATTGGTTGCTTTGCATATGCTTTCTGACTGGGGATCGAACCCACAGCCTACATATGTGCCCTGACCAAGCATCGAACCGACAACCTTTTGGTGTACAGGACAATGCTCCAGTCAACTGAGCCACTGGCCAGGGTGAGGATGGCATGTTTTTGAGACTAATAGAGTTAGAATGAAAATTTTTCCATTTCTGTCAGTACATTTTTAATATTAAACTATGACTTTTATGATGAATGTTGTATTATTACATGATACATATATGCATATATTTACATTCTGGTGCCAGAGACCTAAGAGAACTTAGGTTTAGCTATAACAAACTAAGCTAAAAGTAGAAAATAATTGCTATGAATTAAATAAAATTCCATAATTTTCCTTAAGATTTATGTCATCTCCTATAACTTGTACACTGGTAGTTTCAATAACAAAATTATATACATAAACTAAGGTAAATTTTATTTTCAAAATAAAATGCATTCTTTGAGTTAAACATTTGTATTTAGACTACGGTTAAACTAAGTAGTATATTCTTAGAATTGCTCTCAAAAATTATAAACTGTATTTTGTCAGTCTTTAAAGAAAATGGGTGCCACTGTGGAGTAGAATGAAACTTGAAGCAGCTGCTGAAATCATTAAAGCACAGCAGAAACGAATCAGCTGTGTGAAATAGTATACCCTGCAGTGGGGAGCAGGTGGGTGGCATGTGGACTGTATTTTCCCCTTAGTTATCTGTGGAGAAGGTCCTGCCTCCCAGAAATGTGCTTTTAGCACTTAGGGAGTGGGCTTAACAGTGTCTGCTCCTCTCCTCTCCCTGCCTTGGACTGTGCGAATGTGCAGTGTTTCATCTGTGTGGCTGTATTCCAGTCTGTAAACATGACTGCTGTAAGGAGAGTGCAGACTTGGTTGTTTATTTTATAAAACCTGTCCCATTGCCATGTGATATTTGCTCAAGAGCTCCTGTTGTGGTGACATTCTTGGGTTGAGTGCAGCCGTTTAAAGGTCTCATTCTCAGATGTTAGATGAGCCCTTAACTGCTCTCCTGAAAAGCAGTTGTCTTTCTCCCTAGCGTTTAAACCAGAGCAGTAATCCCAGTGGAACCTGGGCTGGGGTCTAGATAGAAGGGGACAGATGAGGTGGCAGATGATCCTCGGGGGCCGTTGTGGTCTCTTGTCTCATTTGCACAAGGGAGGGGCTGGCCTCCCCTGGGGAGGTATTTCCGCTCACTGTAGCAAATGAGGGCGTGCAAAGGGCTGTAATGTAATGAGGCTTCTGTGGTGACGTCACTTGTGAATGTGGTCAAAGTCCAGTTCTTGGGGGCTAGGAGACCAGTAGGAGAGATCAGTTGGTTTGCACACACTCACTTCTCAGCTGTCACTGTGCCATGGTGCCTACTTCCAGCCACTGAACCAACACAGCTGGGCCGGGCCATGAATGCTTACAAGTACCAGAAGTTCCTGGAGGGACTCAACAACCTTAGAGGTATTACCAGCCATCTGGCTCCCTACTTTCTGTCCTTGCTGATTGTGTGAACACTTACTGTGGTGTGTGTTGTATGGGGTCTTTACTTTCCATCAATCCCTTAGGGGCTTAGAAAGTCCTCTTATTCTGAGCTGGCCATATTTGTGTGTGTGCGTGCGTGCGTGCGTGTGTACGTGTGTTTAGGCAATTGCCTAGAAAGGGTAGAGTTTGTAAGTGTGATCATGGGTGTGTAGGTAGGAGGGAATCCTCTCAGCTGCTTCAGCAGCAGCCTGTTCTCTTGTTGAAGGGGCAATGAATACATGTCTTCTGCTGTTTGGAGCTCAGGAGAGCTCGGGGCACTTCCTGGGTAATGGAGGTGGAGGGCTCTTGTCATTCAGCCCTGCAGTCTCACCTAGGTGTAGCTGGGTTTCTTGGGTCAGGTTTTCTACTTGCCTGTGTCTACAGTGAGTCACAGTCCCATCTGGAGAGAGCAGGGAGTCACAAGTGGTTGTGGGGGGAGGAGTAAGGCAGGTTGATAGGTTGGAGATGCCATTGTGAAAGGTAAATGAGTGGAGTTAAAGGAGGAAACTTTTTAATTAAAGTGATATTTGAAGGGAATAAATAGTGTTTGCTTTGCATGGTTGGAAAATTCTTCACTAACCTTAGATGAGAAAAATGCTTTGAGATGTGACAGTGCAGGACTCTTGGCTATTAAGGAGGAAAATAAACAAAATCTTTCTGTTTCCCTTCTCTAATTAATAGATAGTTTTATTTTCATCTACTTAGGAAGGTACTCAAACCATCCCTCTTTCCTCAGCAGTCAGGATTCTAGACCCAGAGCAACCATGGGGTGTGGAGAGAGTTTGAGGAGGTAGAGAGAGGAAGAAAGTGAAGTGGGCTTCTCCTGGGTTGAGAGGAATGGCAGGAGGTCTGAACTCCCACCCTTACCAGGGTCTGTAGGTATTTTTCTTTCTTTCATTGTCTGTTGGAGAACTCTTTCTAAGAGGTCATATACTTGAAGAGCTTGTATACTACAAAGGAACATGCAACTGTAAAATATTGTTCTGGTGATCTCTATCTTCCCTTTTCTTGCCCCATGCCATAGAAACACCTTTTTTTTTTTCTCTCTCTTCCAGAACTTCTGACAGCTGGAGCCAACTCCCTTTAGGTTCAGAGCTCTGTGAGCTCATCATGCATCAGACAGGTCTTAGCAAGAGTGAGTGACATTGACTGTTGCTTCCCTGTCAGAGGAAGTTTTGAGGGGGCAGAGAGTCTTGACTTCTTTTTTAGACTCATGGGGAAGACCTGGGAGATGGGGGGTAGAAACCAGTGGTGCTTCTCAGTGATTCTTCCAGTTTTGGGGTCTTGTTGGAGGATGAAGATTGGTGCAAAAATGTATCCTTGTCCCGTATAAGAGCCCCTCTTCTTGCCCTATTTCCTGTCTTACACGGATTCTTCTATATTCCTGGGTACAATGCCCAACCAACAGCAGAAGCCCTTTCCCTGTTTAAAAAACACATGGAAGGCCCTGACTGGTGTGGTTCAGTGGGTTGAATGTCATCCTGCAAACCAAAAGGTCGCTGGTTTGATTCCTGGTCAGGGCACATGCCTAAGTTGCTGGCTAGGTCCCCACTTGGGGGTATGCAAGAGGCAACTGATCAATGTTTCTCTTGCACATTAATGTTTCTCTTCCTGTCTCCCCCCTCCCTTCCCCTATCTCTAAAATGAATGAATGAATAAATAAATAAAATCTTTTAAAAAATCCACATGGAGGGATTATCAAACTTAGTTAACCTGCATGTTTTCTCAGTAGAAGAAAAATCTCAGAGTAGAAATCCCAGGCCTCTGTTTGGACACTGAGCTCCTTAGTATAGTTTTACTCCCTGTTATCCCTAGCATCCTTCTTCTGATAGAAGGCCAGAGCCTTTTGAAGATGGGTAAGTGGTAAACAGACACTGTAGGAGATTTACCTACCCATAGGGTTGGGGAATATGACTTTTCCTTTTTTTTTAAGATTTTATTTATTTATATGTCTTTAGATGGGAAGGAGAGAGGGAGAGAAACATCAATGTATGGTTCCCTTTTTGTGCGTCCCCTGCTGGTAGTTAGCCTGCAAGGAACCGGCCTGCAACCCAGGCATGTGCCCTGGCTGGGAATCAAACTGCGATCGTCTGGTTCGCAAGCCCGCGCTCAATCCACTGAGCTACGCCAGCCAGGGCTGACTTTTCCTTTTGATTCCTTTTTATGTCAAGGTTTAGATGAGCAGTTAGCCACACTAGGAAGGCCACAGCCTATGTAGATCAGGTTCAGCAGTGACCTATGTACATTTCTGAGGTTCTCAGGAGACCACATTATTCACAGTTATGTTCCTCTCTGCTGCGTGTACTTCAGGAACAAAGAGCAAGTATGACTGGTGGCAGGGCCCTCTTCATATTCCTCCCGTAAGACATCACGAAGGAAGGAATCCTTTTTTATTCCCTAAATAGTTGTTTGGTCCGCAGTTTCCTTTAACTCTCCTGACGTTCTTGGTGGGGCTAGTGGAACCGAATAGCTCTTGATTTGATCCTCTCAGGGGTCTAGAGGTTTAAAATTGTACCCCACAAAGAGTTATTTCTGGTTTTGGAAGCGGGTGTATTGAAACCAGCTTGGCAATCATTAGTTTTCTCAGCCCACCTATAAGGACTTTTCTCCCCTCCTTCTTGCCCAGTCTGTACTAGGAATGACTGACAGCCTAGATGTAGTGTCATGAAGAGTGTTCCATGTGGGGTTGAAATCAGAGAAAAGGCCACAGCAGGAGCAGCTTCCACTGTTCCCACTGCAGACATGAGGCACAAGTGGCAAACACAAGGCCCGTGAGCCACATCCGGCCCTCCACCTTGTTTTATCTGGCCCAGCACCTTGTTTCGACCTGGCGGCCCTCTCTGTCATGTTGTTTTGGTCTTACACTTCTAAGATGAACTCGGAAGCACTTAACTGCTGTAGGCATTAAATAAGAGGATATTTACACTTAGTGTAGTGATGATATGTGGTCAGAATTCACCACATGTTAGTTCTACCTCTTCTTTCCTTGTTCCTCTCGGAGACTTGTTACTTGTTTGAATTACAGCAAGACCTGTGCCTGCTTTGGTCCAGGATGAACTGGATCAGGTCACCTTCTGACTGGGGAGTAGTAGTAGCCCTAGTCGCTTACCCACCTGTTTGATCCAGTTCTTACATGATCTCACTGTAGGACAGTTATGATGGTGAGACTGGAAGACAATGGCATTAGTGCTATTAATAATACCGATAAACACCCAGCAAATGTTAGTTATGGACTAGGCATTGTTCTAAGCACTTCACTTGTTTTAATCTGTGTAGCTCTTACAGTACTCCCATACCATCAGGGCTGTCAAACTCATTTTCACTGAGGGCCACATCAGCCTCATGGTTGCCTTCAAAGGGCCAAATGTAATTTTAGAACTATATAAATGTAACTACTCCTTAACAGTTAAGCAAGAGCTTGGTGCTGCCGCCAGGTCGAAACAAGGTGCTGGGCCAGATAAAACAAGGTGGAGGGCCGCATTTGGCTCACGGGCCTTGTGCTCACCACCTGTGCCATAGACAGTTTACAGTGGTATACCCAGGGCTTGGCTGGCCTCAGAATAGGGTTCACCTGTCCTGCTAAGGATATGGTAGTTCCTAGGAGTACAACAGCCAAGGTGCCGTGTTGTGCTGCTGTCTGATGCTGGGGACCATATGAATTAGGGGAAAATACCTATGGCTCCCCAAGTGTGTGCATTGAACACACTTGGGCACCTTCCTGTCTGAAGGAGAATAACAGTGTGGTGCTTTGCACTGAGAGCGGCAGTCTTTTCTCTCCACACTAGTCTTGAACTGTGTCCTGTTTTTTAATCCTTCACCCACTTATATACACTGTATAATAGTCTTTATGACATAAAACACATACGTACAATATGTGGCAGTTTGTCATGTCCACCCAAAGAAAGCATCTGATTAACTTTATTCTTTCTCAGAAGCTGAAACTTTTCCAGGTGGGAAAGCTCCTGGAAACAGGGCTTGTAGGTGTGTGGTTTAGTCCTTATAATCATTTCTGGCATGTTGCTATAGGTCTTAGACAAGTGTTCTGCCCTGGGCCGCCAGGCAGACAATCACATACAGACCATTGTCTTTGTCAAACTCTCCTGTTAGTTTCACCTACTGTGTGCCCCGATTGTGGTGAACAGCTGCTTCCCTTCATCTGACCTGTACCCTTGTGTGTTCCAGAGAGGCTGACAGGAAGAGGTCGTTGGCTCCCCTCTTCACTTACTCACCGACTCTGCTTTTCTTGACGTCTTTCAGCTTGCAGCCATTCCTCCATTAGGGAGTAATTGGTGAAGGGAGCCCGGTGGAAGAATTGCGACCTTGTAGAAGTCCTTGAAGTTCTAGTCTCCAGTGTCCTGTGACTCTTTGGTGCTTTGATGCCAGAGTTGCAGTGCAATGTATCCTATTGCTGCTGCTGCTTCTGGAAGGCTTTAACTTCGCTTCTCAAGCCTGCCAGAACACACACCCATTGAGTGGTCTCTGCCTAGATAGACCTGTCCTGTGGGTATGACAGGTTGAACCATTTGCCCAAGTCCTGCTCTTTGGCAGAGCCCAGGCCTGTGCTGTGACTGATAGCCATGGTGGATTAATTAGGGAGGCAGAAAGGTAGATGAGGGAGAGTGATGAGAAAGTGGTTCTCCAGCCTTTGTTAAGAAAAACTTGTGATAGATCTGTGAGGTAATGGCTTGTTTTTTAAAAAATAAATAATAAATAAATACACCCCAACATACCCATATATTTTCACCCTTCTCTTCCTTTGCACATGTTCTCCTGTTCCTTCTGCCTAGAATAATCAAATTTCTTCCTATTCATCTTTAATCACAGAGGTGTCCAACCTTTTGTCATCTCTGGGACACACTGGAAGAAGAGTTGTCTTGGGCCACACATTAAACACACAAATACTAATGAAAATTGATGAGCAAAAAAAAAGGTTTTAAGTAAATTTACGATTTTGTGTTGGGCAGCCTTCCTAGCCATCCTGTGGGCTGTGGGTTGGACACCCCTGCCTGGCTAAATCTCACTTGCCTTCCCAGAGTTACTTGTTTTGTTTTTGCTGCATTTCTAGGTAGAGTTTGTTGTTTTTTTTTTTTTACTCATTGCCATAGCACTTTAAACATACTAATCTTTTTTTTTTTTTTTTGAGAGAGAAACATCAATGTGTGTTTGCCTCTGACACAGCCCCTATTAGGGACCTGGCCCATAAGCCAGGCATGTGCCTCAACTGGGAATCGAACCAGCAATCCCCTGATTCACAGGCCAGTGCTCAATCCACTGAGCCACAGCAGCCAGGCTAAACATACTAATTTTAGAGCATATCACATTATGTTATAGTTATTTAATTAGACATTTGATTTTCCTACTAGTCTTTATTTCTTGGACCATGTTCTCAGTCTCACTTTTCTAGTTTATAAATTAGGGATAATAGAATTTATCTCACCAGATGTTGTGAGAATTACATGATAGTAAATATAACACCTGGCAGAGAATAAGAGTCCAGGAGTTGTTAGCCCTACAGTTGTTAAAGGTGGGAGCTGTGTCTCATTTATTTTTTATTTTTCAGACCTAGCATGCTGCCTGACAGATATTAAAGATAAGAGAAACATTTGAAGAATTAAACTAAACTCATGTATTCAAATGTCCTTCAGTTGCACACAGGAGGTTAAAAAATACTCTGAGAATGGTGACTAGTCTGTTTATACATTTATAAAACCCCTTTATTGTAGTTTTTCTCTTCAGTGCCAGAGTGTGACTCCCATAAGAAACTCCACAGTCATTTTATCATCATACCTAATTTTTGGTCAGAAAATGATATGATCTGTAACTAGCTATTTTGAAACACTAAATCCAATCTCAGAGAATGGAAATGTACTGCTCTTTTTTTTTTAATTTTTTTTAAAGATTTTATTTATTTACCTTTAGAGGGGAAGGGAAGGAGAGAGGGAGAGAAACATCAATGTATGGTTGCCTTTCGTGGATACCCTACTGGGAACTGGCCTGCAACCCAGTCATGTGCCCTGACTGGGAATTGAACCACGATCGTGTGGTTCACAGGTCCGCGCTCAATCCACTGAGCCACACCAGCCAGGTGTACTGCTCTGGAAAATATTGGAATGATGGTATTACTAGTCTGTAAACAGTTTCAAACAGGGGGTTTCAGATATAATTGGAACATTGTTGAATAAGTGAAGAAGGTGGCTAATGAGAAGGCACACACACAATTTTCGTTCCAGTAGTTCTTGTTGTTTGTCAGATCATCTTTCTCATTATCTCACCACCTTACTTTGGACATCCACTTTGTCGGCCAGCCAAGAAACCTGTTCTCTATTGTTGTGTCTGGCCAAGCAGGGCAAGCCCTCACACCCCAATATGTACCCTTCAGAGAGTAGCCTTTTTTTTTTTTGCAGGGTGGTGCTTCTTTTCCCTCTTCAGCATGCCTAATAAAGAACCCAAGGGGTGGAAACATTTTCCCCTCTTCCATTAAATAGATACACTAAGGTGGGGAACGAGAGAGAGAGAGAGAGAGAGAGAGAGAGAGAGAGATCAACATTGATTTGTTGTTCTCCACTGATTGACTCCTGTATGTCCCCTGACCAGGGATCGACCCTGTAACCCTGGGGTATGGGGACAACATTCTAACCGAGTCACCTGGCCAGAGCTCCATCTAGTTTTTTCTTTCCATATATAAAAATTGTGTTTTTATATAGTTGTTATTATAATGTAATTCTCTATCATGTTCTTTATTTTGTGAGCATTTTTTATGCTTTTAACCATTTGTCTCCAACAAATTTTCTTAACAGTTGTATGGAATTTCCTCAAGTGAAAGTATCATTTATTTGACATTCCCCAACTGGGAGGGCATGTACATTTCTAATTTTTCACTACTATAATATGATAATGAACAATCTTGTAAATAAAAATGTCTGCTCATGTCTGATTATCTTTTAAGGGTAGATTTCTAGAAATAGAATTATTGGTCCTTTTTTTTTTTTTTTAAGATTTGATTTATTTATTTAGAGAGAGGGGAAGGGAGGGAGAAAGAGAGGGAGAGAAACATCCATGTGTGGTTGCCTCTCATGACCCGCCCTGGGGACCTGGCCTGCAACCCAGGCATGTGCCCTGACTGGGCATGGAACTAGTTACCCTTCCGTTCACAGGCCCGAGCTCCATCCACTGAGCCGCACCAGCTAGGGCAGAATAACTGGTCTTAATACATAAATTCAAATCTCTGGATGTTGGCTTTTAATTTTATTTCACTTTTAAAATTTATTGAGAGTACCTGTAACACTCTGAATACCTTTCTGGTAGCACTTGGGTCCTTGCTCTCTAGGGACAGCCCTGTCTTCAGGCTTAGTGGACAGCTGGATCACATGTTTTATTGTCCAGTTAATTTCCTCGTGGGAGAGATGCCAAGTGTCTCTTCACTTAGTCAGCAGCTCCCACATGTCATCATCACAGCACTGCCCTGTTTTACTCTGAAGCTTTTGTCCCAGCAGCTCCAAGCATTTAACTGGCTTCAGTGATCCTTCCAGCCCTAGGACCCTTTCCTCTTATATCAGGAAAAATCCATCATGTTGATCAGGAAACTGCTGTATGAAGAATGACCTAATCAATGCTGTTTAGAAACCCTGCATTGGAATCTCAGATTGGTCTGAAGTTGAGATTCTCATGCTTGCTGTTACTGAGTTAGCCCTAGTTAGTAAATTGGGCCAGCTTAACCTGGTGTAATAAGTTGACAAACTCTACTGTGTCATCACTTTTGTCTGCCTCTGGAGGAAGTGGAGATGGTGCTGTGTGTTTGAATCAACATATTGCAGTCAAGTGTAAATCAGCTCTGTTACTTGGGACTGACAGTCGCCTTAGGGTCAAATTACAGACTTGATGAGAGTATAGTCTTGTTTCTGACGGGGAGTTGACATCCTGTTGCAGACAATGTGGGATTTTCTCGCTGATGGTAGACTGTGGGTGTTGGGAGATTAGCTTGAGGCCTGGGAGAAGGTGGTGCATATGGCACTTTGTGTGCAGGGGGGTGGGGGTTCAATAGGAATATTTCTACAGCAGCCGGGATAGTGGAAAGTGGCTTGAGTCACTGACAGAATTGCATCTTTCACAGTGAGAACTGTCTACTCCTCCTGTTCCCAGAGCCCTTAAGCAAACCTACCACAATGGGGCAATTCTCTCGACTGCATGCAGTCTGGAAGTCTACATGTTTCTGGGGTGAGACCTGTCAGTCAATACCTTTAAAAGAAGTAGGCACCTATAGACCCTCAGTAAATCCTCAGCAGTTTAGATGCTTGACAGTTTTGTCCTGTTCAAGTTGATCCTCTTCTTAATTGTGTCTTTTTTCGTTTTACTGTATGTTACTGGTGGACAGAGGGACATGAGCACAAGTCCACATTGGGGTTGGCTTCTGCTGCTGCTGGTTTGAAATGTGTGGGGAATCTGGGGTTCCATGGTGTAATGGTTAACACTCTAGGCTCTTAAATGTGTGGAAGTAGTTCTGTGGGGATTTTTGTTGTTGTTAACTAGAGGTGTTACACTATCCTTTCTTAAAGAATAAGCCTGTAGGCATTACTGTTGAGAGGTTAAGGCTCCTGTCTGCATATTCTGCCGACGTTTCTTTTGGCTACTCTTCTGGAGAAACCCCAGGCTAGTAATCCTAATTGTATATGCTACTTATTGCAACAATTGTGAAGATGGTCCCTCTGAATGAATATCACTTGCTAAACAGTGTATTTTGCTCATTGTGGAGTGGCAGGAACCTCTTAGACTTTCTGGTTTAATGTATCTTGAAATCCTTTGATTTCGAAAATGACTTTTTACAATTTGATATCAACTAACTACTTAATGTTCCATGCTTCTTGTGTCTTTCACTGGAAGTTCCCATATCCTTCTCTTTCCCTTCTTCCATCGAGAACCTTCTGTATGCCAGATCTTGTACAAGACATAGGAAATGCAAAAATTAACAACAGTCCCTATCCTCAAAAAATAGGTAATTTATATTGGGTTGGCCAAAGTTCATTTAGCTTTTTCTGTAAAATAAAAGGCACCTTTTTCATTTTCCCCGGTAACTTTATTGACTTGGATATTTTGATTATGTTGGCTGTTCCTGTGTGGTATCAAGTTGAGTGTTCTCAGTTAATGTCTCCATTTGATCCCTATCAACTGCAGTTGGTCTACCTGATTAGGGAGCCTCTTTCAGCGAGAAATCTCCAGTACGAAACTTCGCAAACCACTTTTGACACATTTGATCAGTCACGGCACCTTCTCCATACACTACACAAATCTTTTTTTTGCATTTCAGTTGTGTTTTTCCCTTTCTTGAAATAATGAAGCATGATATGCCGAAAACGTTGCATATTTTCTTCCATCTTCAACATTAAGATGGAAGAAATACACAAAAATTCAGCAATTTCGGTAAGTTTCTTTTTAAATGCACATTAATATGACAGCTGTCACAATACAATCTAACAAAATTGTTTCTAATGAAGTTAAAGACAGCTAAGCATTACTAAAGCCATCTTATGGAAAAAAACAAACAACCTTTTTTGGCCAATCCAATATTTATAGCAGGTGCCATTATAGAAATATGAACAAGATGCTGTGAGAACAGAGGTGGAGAGATTTATTGAGGCTACATTGTGGGTGATTGGGAAGACTTCACAGTGGAATTGGTATGTGAGCTGAATCTTGAAGTTAGTAGGAGTTTACCAGTTAAGAAGGGAGGAAAGGTATTCTGGGGAGACAACAGGTGTGCAAGGGAATAGAAAGTCTGTATCCTCTGAGGAAGAATGAAAAACATTGTGAAGTAGGGACTGGGTAGTGAGAGAGCGCTGGAATGGAAAGTTGAGTCTTTGTTATAAACGGCTAAGAAATAACGTAGGCATGTGAGGGCACTAGATATTTTTAAGACAGGAATGACATAAACAATCGTGTTTGTTTGCTTGTTTTGGTGGGGGAGAAGTATAACTCAGGCAGCAGTATGAAAGATCACTTATAGGGAAGCAGGACTCAGCTAAATCAATAAATGTGTACCTGATTTTAGTTTGTCTAGGATGTGAGAAGAAGAGAGCAGGCATATGGGATCATTCTAAAAGATGTTTGGTTTTAGAAACAGAGTTTACATTCAGCTGTAGCTGGAGTGGAGATCCAGTTTCCCGCATAGCTCAGTTAAACCTGACCTTGTGTTGTGCAGTGCTTTGTGTTTGGGTTGGTATTTCCTGGGACTGGTCAGATGATTAACTTCAGTGAGAGACCTGTGGAGTAGCTGGTGATAGGCTACCAGGTGTCATTGATAAGAAGGAGAGAAGAAGTCCGTTTAGCTCTGCTAGGGCTTCTGTTTCTTTGAAATTCTTTGGTCTGAGTACCTGGCCTAAGGCTCTATCTTTACATGACTCTTTACAGGTAAATTTGGAGTGTTGGCTTCATTTTGTGTTGGAATGTTGACATTTTGACACTGTGGTAACATCCCTGCCTATTTAAAACATTCTCTTCTTTGCCATGGCCAGGTCGTTCAGTTAGTTAGTTGGTTGGAGCATTGCCTGTACACTAAAAGGTTTTGGGTCTGATTCCCAGTCGGAGTACACACCTAGGTTGCAGGTTAGATCGGGAGGTAACCAGTCAATCTTTCTCTCTCTCTCTTTCTCTCTCTCTTTCTCTTTCTCCCCCTTGTTCCCACTCTCTCTAAAATCAATCAAAACAGCCTGGCTGGTATAGCTCAGTGGATTGAGCGTGGGCTGCAAACTAAAGGGTCACCGGTTCAATTCCCAGTCAGGGCACATGCCTGGGTTGCAGGCCAGGTCCCCAGTGGGGGCCACATAAGAGGCAGCCACACATGGATGTTTTTCTCCCTCTCTTTCTCCCTCCCTTCCCCTCTCTCTAAAAAAAAAAGTAAGTAAAAAAGTTAAAAAATTATTTATTAAATCAATAAAAACATATCCTTGATTGAGGATTAAAAGGAATTTCTCTTCCTTTAGCTTTAATGAGGGACTTTTTTGGTTTTCCTTGACCTGTCTGATTGCTGTTTGTCTGCCTCCATTGGGTCTTTTCCTTCTCCTGACTAACTCAGATAGTTTGCTGAGGGGTGGTGAGGTGGGAATAATACAGGCTTTGAATCCAGGCTGGCGTGGGTTGAAATCCAAGTGTCTGCATTACTTGGGGCAAGTTACTCACTTTCTCTGAGCTTCAGTTTTCTCATCTGAAGATGAGAAAATGGGGATAAAATGGGGATAATAATATAAAATAAAGTCCTATAAAATGGGGATAATAATATCTCACATAAAATTATGAAGATTAAGTAAAATGGTGTAGGTAAAGCTCCTGACACAGTGCTGGCACATAAACTCATGGTGCAAGCATAGCTGGCATTACTGTTATGCTACTCTTCACCTTTTCTTTCTCTAGCCACTACTTCTGGCTTCAGCTTTTCTTTTAAGTTGCAGACTCCCACATCTGTCTTACACTACCTAAAATCTCTCAATTTTTAAGGTGTTTTTAAAATTGTGATAAAAAACACATGTGAAATCTACCCTGCCAAATAATTTTTACATGTATAGTACAGTGTTACTAACTACATGCATGTTTATTGTCAGCAGATCTCTAGAACGTTTTCGTCTTTCACGACTGAAAGTCTCTACTGGTTGAACAACACCTTCGCCTTTCCCCCTCTCTCCAGCCCCTGGCCACCACTGTTCTATTGTACTTTCTGCTTCTGTGGGTTTAACTGCTTTAAATGCCTCGTCTAAGTGGAATCATGAAGTATTGTCCTCCTGTGACTGGCTTATTCCACTTAGCACAATGTCCTCAAAGTTCATCGTATAGTGACAGAATTTCCTTCTTTTTTAGGGCTGAATAATATTTCATTGTAGGCATAAACATCTCTCAATTTCTAGTCTCTTTTATCAACTGCCTACAGGGCAGCTTTACTTGGGTGTCACCACAGACTCAGTATTTTCAAGACCCAGGCTGGACTTGGCTTTCCTTCCTTATCCCCCATTTTTAACAGTTGTGCTCACATGCTTCCAGTCTCCGAGATCAGAAACCCTGGAGACATCTTTGACTCTTCTCTCTTCATCAACCCCATTTTCTGTCACTGAGTTTTTTTGTTTCTTCAGCATTTCTCTTAAATTTGCCCTTTCTCCTCACCCCCTTTGCCATGACTCTAGGCCAGTCACTCGTCACCTCCTGCGTGAATTACTGCAACTGCCTCAGATTTTGTTGGCTGTGTCCTGTCTCTCCCTTCTAGTTAGCGCTGCCAGCTGCTGCTTAGTGTTTTCTGTTACGAAAAGTAAGCAGGAGCTTTTATGCTGTGAGCCTTTTGCCCCCTTCCATTATTCAGGCTTATCCCACATGATTTCCTAGAATACAGCTTTCACTCTAGACAGGTTCGTCTCCTTTGGCGCTCTGAAGTGCTTCATTCAGTCTGTCCTCTGGCCTTTCCTTGGGCAGCTCACCTGGAGTGCCCTCCCTTGTTCTTTATACCTGCCTGGCACCCCTCCGTCTCTTCGGCCTCACGGCAGGCCTCTCTTCTCCATGGAGGCTTCTTTGGTTATCATTGTCCACCTTCATGTGTCACTTTTCCACATCCTCGTTTTGTCTCCATAGTAAAATTGCAAGCTTTACGTGGGAACTGTTTTGCGGACGTTACTTTTCTATAACTCGTGGTACCTAGCTCCCACCTAGGCAGTTTAAGTGCTCATTGCTGAGCACTTACCTGGTGTGGTGACCAAAGTGAATTGTCCTTTCACTTGGCAAGTGTGTGTGAACACTTACCGTGTGGACAGTGCTAGGCGCTGGGATCCAGCACAAAACCCCCAGTGAGGAGACTAGTTGTACTGTACTTAAGCAGAGCAGTAGTGATTGGTTGACTGAATTTGAGGAAACTAGGTCAGACTCTAAGTGAGGACAAGTGACAAGAAGAGGGAGACTGTAGAAAAAAAGGCATAAGTTAAACAGTTACTGTAGGGAAAAGGTATTTAATGATTCACTCAGCAAATCATTTACTGACTATCCACTGATATCAATTTACTCCAGGTATTAGGGACATTCTATTGAACAGGACAAGTTTCTTCCATTGTAGAGCTTATATTCTAACATTTAGAGTCATTTTAAAAATGGAAAGCACTTAACATTTTTAAGTGAAGCCCATCTGTAGGAGGTCAGCAGTGAAAGAGTTAATATGCTTGTAGGGCTCTAGGCTTTGTTGAAACAGATGGTTTCTCTACTCTGGGGAGTGTTTTACGGGAGATTAGAGAAGGCTGGGCTGGGGAGGGCCTAAGACCTCTCTCCCTCCCCCCAGAGCACACACACCTGCTGGTCTGGCCCCCAGTGAGCTGTGTAACTTGTCCCCCACTTGTAAGCACTTGCAGGCTTGGGATTGTGGCTGTATGCTTCTGGCATTTTTTGTTTCCTTTCCTGATTTTTATTTATTGTTCAACATCAGTGAAGTCTCATTTTAATTTGACAGATGTTGGGACTGGTCTGTGTTCCTTCTGGTTCAGGTTTACTTATATATAATTGTGACCTGACCTATATATGTTATTTTTCCAATTCATTTTTTTATTGTGGTAAAATACACATAACATAAAATTTACCATTGTAACATTTTAAAATATACAATTCATCTGTTGTACAGTCATCGCCATGATCCAGTTTCAGAATTTTTTTTGTAACCCCAAATGGAAATTCCATACTTGTTAAGCAGTCACTCTGCCTCTCCTCCCCCAGCCCCCGGCAACCACTAATCTGCTTTTTAATTTAGCTTATTGTGGAATTTTATGTAATTTAAATAATATAACATGTGGCCTTTTGTGTATAGTTTCTTTCACTTAGCATATAAAAATATATTTGCATGCCTTTTTCATGTGACATTATAAGGGTTTTTTTTAGTGTTTCCTTATAGTCAGTACAACTTAAGTTGTTATATCGACAGTGGCTTCACTTTGCCATTATCTTAGTGTTGAGTATTTGGGTTATTTTCAAGTTGTTGCTGTTATAAAAAACTGTTACAGTGGACATCTCCCTAATGTGCTCTGCCACCTTTCACAGGATTCTGTATGTTGCACACCAGCTGCAGAAGAACCATTGTCCTTGATTAGGACAGTGTGGCCTGTTATCCAACTCTGTGGGAAAACAGTTGAGTAACGAATTTTATATAGAAGGGAGCATTATATTTTGCAACAGAAGGGCTTGATCACTAGGGAATGGCAGGGAAAATAAAATTTTTTCTTTCTCTCCTCTAGAAATCTTCTCTGACACGCCCTCTATACCCCCTTGGGTGTAGGATGGAACTGCTGATAGCAGTTGAAAATTAAATGTTTTATTCATTTATTCATTCAGCAAATATGTGAGAGCCTACTATATGCCAGACATTTGAAACTTGCCAGCACTTGAACCTGGCTGAGCAGTGCCTTTTACTCCATTGACGGCCTTTGATATCACTCGAGAGCAAATAGGACCACTTCCAGGGTAATCAGAGATGATTCAGAATCCTGAGCCACCTGAGGCTTTATTACCTCATGGTTTAATACCTCACAGTTTGGTACCATTATAGATAATAATCATACACTAGTTTGGGCTGCTTACGCCAAGGGATTTGAAAGCCTGCCCGAGACTCCTCGTACCTGGCTGCTCTCATTCCCCACTGTGACAGAGACCTGGCTGCTAGGAGATGGGTCATTGGGCCTTTGGTTTGTTCTCATAGTGGTTGGGTTCATAATATCCTGAGCAGGACAGCAAGGGGAGGCTGCTGTTGACTGTGTAGTAGTACTAATACTACTGTGTTCATACAAAGGATGAGGTATCAGATGTATCTGGGATTAGACCTGCTGGCCCCTGCTTGTCTTCTGAGAGACTGCCCACACCCCCACCCACTACCCACCCCTAACCCTTGCCTTTTTTCCTTCCTGAGCTATTACATTAAAATGGTCTGATTTCTCTCTACCCTGTTGGGAAAATGTCTACCACTTAACAGCCATTCAGTGCCACCCTAAGCAAGCCTCTGAAACCCTGTGCTGAGTGGAGAAAGCCCCTGAAACAATTGCCAGATCTTCTAATTTTATTAGCACAGTGCTGAAACTGAATTGTTGATTTGGGGTGAGAAGCGGAGTCCAGTGAGGAACACCCCTTGCCCTCCTCACCTCCCCCAGTCAGGCCTGATCTCTGCCCTCTTGCTGCTGTTCTTCCACTGTCAGGGTTTGATCTGTTATGTGTCTGGACCTTCAGATTTATTTTTCCTAGTCTACTTTAAAAACTCTCCAACACTCAGGGAGGGGATAGGGGAGGAAGGAGTTAGAGCATCAGGAATAGGGACTCCAGTCCCTCTCTCTTCCTAGACCCTGGAGTTAACTGAACTGGCCTAGGGCTCCTGAGGGGCTGCTATGTTTGTGTTTCAGTGGGCTGGCCTTACTGAGCGGGACACAAAAGCGTAAAGCAGGAGGCATTCCCACAAGCCTAACATTTTCATATTTCTCTGCCAAAAAAATCTTCAGTTAGGGTTAAGAATAACTACTCTGTCTGTAGAAATACCAAGGGCTTTTGTTTGCCAGAAGAAAAGGGCCTTTGATTAAATGCCTTCTTCTCATTTTTTTCTTTTCCTTAAGCTGCTGTGGGAAGACTTCAGAGCCTCTGAAGGTGCTGTGTTTGAGGGGCTTGGGGGAAGGAAAGATAGCAAAATAGAACGAGGACAGACAGTCATGCTTTGCCAGCCATTTATGCAGAGATTTAAAAAAACAATAACAAAAATCTGTCCAACTTTTGTTGCCTGCTTTTACTAGGTTTCCTTTCTTCCCATGTTTTGTGACATCCATCCAAAACAGTAATTCCCAAAGGACCTGTAGGGTTGCTCTGACCTGTAAACCTATTCTACCACTTAGTGTGATTTCAGACAAGCTACTTAACCTTTCTCTCTAGGCCAGAGTTTCTCAGCTAGAAAATGAGGATTATAAAAGTACCATTTTCATAGAGTTGTAATGAGAATTGAATGAGTTAATAATAAGTAGAAAGTACTTAAACAGTGCCTGGAACAGAGTAAGTACTCAGTAAATGCCAACTACTATTTCAGTAAATATTACTACTACTATCTATGGCAAATGTTGAGTGTAGCTTTATTTTCTTGATTACAAATTTAAAATGTGGCTTTCTAGGGCTGAAAGAGTCAGGCCTTTGTCTTTTTAGGATGAAAAGGAGGCAGACATTCCTGTCAGTCATGACTGTTTGTCGGAAGCAAAGAGACATGTTTATTCTCTGTGTGGACACATCTTAGAGGCTTAGTGTTCTCCTTAGTTGAATGTCAGCAAGGGAATGTATTTCATTAGGAGAATTTACTATTCTTTGACAAAGCTGTTCCTATTTGTGGGTGAGAGTGTGTCATGACTGCAGGAAGACAACCACTTTTTCTGCCTTTGTCTGAGGGCATTGAGGTTTCTTTGGCCTCAGGAGAGCCTGAACCAAGCTATAGAGGAGGGGTCCCTAAGTTATAGTAGTGAGACAGACACAGGAGGCATCTGAGTAGGGAAAGGAAGCCCCATAAGGGCTGAGCTGGTCCTAATGACGTCAGTACCAGGTCTGGGAGGCTCCTGAGCAAGTGCCCGGCCTCTGCATTTCCCTAGACACAAGTAAGAGACCTGTTGAATGACCTGCCCCGTGCCTTTGGGCACTTTTATAAGCTGCCCCCTCCTTTCCCAAATTGCTGGGGGTGGCTAAGGAAGTGACACCGAAATTTGCTCTTTTCTATATTGTCTTTAGTTTTTAGGAAGTATTTCAGTGTCTGAACTACCACCCTCAGCCCTGCCCTGCAAGGTGAAGTCTCATCTTCTTGCAGTAAGGTAGATTCTAAAGTCAGTTCATGAAGTGAAAATCCCAAATAATCAAAATTATCCTTAAAAGATATCTTAACCCACCAATCAAGGTATATAAACATGCTTTTGTGTATAGTTGGCCTATGATTAGAGGACATTCTCAAACACTAGAATCATATTCTGAATTCAAGGTGCTCACAGTGTGAGAGGCACATGGGAACTGAGACTTGCTGACATCTCAGATTCAAGTCTTCTTATCTTATGTTCATCCTGGTACATAACCTTACTTTGGTGTAAAACTTCACCCAGTGGAGTTGTGAGTAAACCTGTCCACATGCTTAAATTATTTCTCTTTCTCTGGTCAGGTTTGTACAGTTTAGTTCAATTGTGTTGAGATTTTCCTATATTCTTTTTTTGTTTGTTTCTGTTTTTCTTATTTCTTCTTCCATTTTGTAAATCTCATTTTCTTCTTCTAAACCTGTTTTATAGCTCTAAGCAATTCTTCTCTTGTCCAGAATGCTCATTGTGTGTTTGCCTGTTGCATATCTTCATTATTTTCAGTGTCCAGGATTCTTGAAAGGGTGGTTGGGAGAGAGAGTAGGAGGGGAAGACCTCTAATAGTCTTCATTTAAATTCTGTGGTAATAGGTTTCATTTTCTCCTCTCAGGTCCTCTACTAACCTTTGATTCTTATCCCTTGTATAGAAGGCCCTTTCTTTCATTGTCTTTCCCCCTTTAGGTCATTTTTCTGTAGAAAATTTCTGCTTATGCTAGGGCACTTAAAAATGAATTTTTGTTGTATCTACTAAGCATCACTGGTTTAGCTCTAGATGTTTAGTTGGTTCTTGGGTAAACTTCAAATTCATAGTATCATAAAGAGATAGATGAGAAACAGCCAATCCAGAGAGGTCAAAGGACAGACAGTTTCCTAAGTTGCATGGCTGGTTATTGACAAGCTGAAACCATGACCCAGGTTCCTGGCTTGGAAGTTGAATGTCTTTGCTCTGAATCACATTGCTTGCCTTTGAAGCCTTGAATAGGGACAGTCCTTTGTAAGACCTTTTAACTGTCACCCACCAACCCCCCCCTCCCCCACCCTGCCTTGGAGGAATTGTGACTTGTTTGCTTTTGTTTAATTTGATTTCACTTCCTTTCCTGAACAAAAATGCTAGGAAATATGAACTTTAAGAGGGTTAAAATTAGTTCTGTTTCAGAGATGTATTTAAGAATTATGTGGCCCTGGCTGGTGTAGCTCAGTAGATTGAGCGCGGGCCTGCGAACCACACGATTGCGGTTCGATTCCCGGTCAGGGCACATGCCTGGGCTGCAGGCCAGTTCCCAGCGGGGGACTCATGAGGCAACCATACATTGATGTTTCTCTCCTTCCTTTCCCCTCTAAAGATAAATTAAAAAAAAAAAAGATGTGGCATCTCTTGGGGTAGTTTAGAAATTTAGGGCTGTGTTATGACTTGCCAGTCTGGGATTCACTGTCACTGGCTTGGAGGTTTCAGACAAGGAAGATGGGTTGACCAAAGTTCTAGGGCGGGTGATAGCTTGTATAGGTCATCAGCTGGAATGCAGAAGGGTAGTTAAGGTCAACAAACATTTAGTGAATTCCTTTCTTTGCAAAGCACAGGTCTAGGTATTGGGAGTATAAACTGGATTCCTGCTTTCAAGGACCTTACAGACCCCTGGTTTAACTTGAGAAAAGAAGGTAGTATGTATAGTTGGAGAGATACTAGTTCAGTGAGGCTGTAATTTTTCTTGTCCTGATTTAGTCACAGATCTGGAGGAGATGGAGTTGCTGTTCATTGGAATCTTGGAAAAATTCCAAAATACAAGGCACTGGATATAGTTTGGTCATAAAATAGGGCAAGGTGGTGTTTTCTACGGGATGTCAAGGGCTCCCATTTTCCTGACTCACTGAAAAGGGCAACTGGGAACAACATGAGGTTCTTCATACCCTTTCCTCTCTTTTCTTCCCAGTGTTCCTTCTAGGAGCTACCAGTAAGCATTAAACCAGGTAATTTCCTTCTCTCTGTCTCTCTCTCCTTAACTATTTCTTTTGAGCAGTGGGGGCTATCAGAAAAAAATTAATAAGAAAAATGATTTGCAAAAAAATAGCCCTTGCTGCGTCTAATTTGTACACTTCATCAGACCTGGGAGAAGTTGATGCAGTGTTTTCAGGCGTTGAGGCAGTAGGAGCTTCTGGCTGGGAGGGGCATACAGTTAGTTGTTCTGAGCAGCTACCCTGCTCAGCTACCCTGCCCCCAGCCTGTCCCTTAAGTGTTGTCTGTCTCTTTTAGCTTTTGTTGGTTTAAAACAGCACAGTGTAGCAAAGGTCAAAGCTGTAGTCCTTGCTTTCTCAATCCCAAGGAAGAAAAATGGGTTATTTTTAGCCATATATGTTTCTTCTTTGTCCTAGAGAAACTGTAAAGCAAAACCCAGAAAAACGAACAACTGAAATCCTCCAATAAAACAAAAAATTTAGTAACCACCATGATTCACTTGTGCAGCCTCAGGTGTTGGACTTTCAGAGTTTCTTATATAAATAAGAGTTTTCCAGACTGATGGCTGGTGTACAGATACCTACATCAGGCCCTGGCTGCCATCATTTTGCTGTACAAGAAAGGAACGTCAGAGGTGGGGTTGAGGAGTCATTCCACGCATCATTCATATATTTTTATCGCTATCAGAGAGGGCAGTGGTAGTGGTAGAAGTGTTTTTGTGGGTAGAGGAAGACCATGCCCAGTTTCTAATTGGCATTGGTAATAAAACCTTTCAGAGAACCAGCTCTCCAAGGTGACTTTGTGGAAACATCTCAGTTCTGCTCTACTCACTGTTTACTTTGCTGTTTCTACCAGCAGCTGCAGTGAATGGGAGAGCCGCAGCCTTCAGAGGTGCCCTTAGGCTGTTCTCAGTGACCTTCAGGTCTTAAGAATCATCTGAGTGAGAAGAATGCTGAAATCGTGTAGCTGTTTAGTTCAAAAGAAAAGCTGCACTGCCATGGTGATAAAGCTCCCAATTGGATAAGGAAAATGGCACCCTCCAGGAATCTGGGTGGTAGTTGTTTTAATCAAGTTGAGAAATGGGATCCCTGAGAAGGGGATTTCCTCAGTATCTAGGCTCCCCACTGCCTTCCATTTACAAATTCCAGGAGGGAGCTGAGGCCTCATGGTTGCGCCCTTGTCCACAGTAAGACAAGCATGCACAGAGGCCTGCCAGCTACTGCTGTACAGCTGCGCTGCAGTGTTCCCTTTTAAAAATACTTTGTGTGCTGAGCATAATCTCAGTACCTCGCAGAAGCTGCACATGTGTTAACATCCTTCCTGAAATCTGAAAATACAAGTAACATACAAATACACAGTAGTTTATAAGCCTGTGATCTGAAGGAAGTTGACTTGGGATTTCCTTCATTTTTTTATCCCATCAGACTCCTTGAGAAGGATGGTTAAGAACATTTCTCTCTTTTCCCTCTTTCTGGTTCACTCCACTGGGGCAAATAGTTGCTGGATTCAATAACATTCTTTCCCAAATGATTTCTAAGGCATGAGGGTCACTGAGATTTATTTTTAAATTCATAACCTCCTGTTGAGGGAAAGCAGTTGTCCTTACTGAATTCCCCTGTGGAGGCTTTCAGCTGCCCAGACACCCCCACGGCTTTACCAGGCGTATTCCAGAAGCCTGAAAGCCCTGACCCTCGGGGGAAATTTCTGGTCAGGCGTCTCACTCACGGAATCCCTTCATGAGCCATGGCCATGGCATGAGTTAGGTGTCAGATTGGGAAACTGAAGGAACAGGTGGCCTGTGACCTTAGTCATAAAACTTCCGGCTTGATAAGTGGTTTTGGAGTCATGTGCTAATTTGAAAGTTTCCTTCTGCTTTCTTGCCAGCGTTAGCCATCTCTCACTGGTCTGGTTAGTTCCCTTCAAGGATTTTCTAGGAGCATGCTGGAGGCTGTCTGGATATAAGGAGTTAAACCACAGTGAACTTGTGGAGAATGATTAAACAGTGATTAAGTGATATTTTAACTTCTGTTTGTAGGGGAGAAATGGAAATCATCAAGAAAAAAAGTTTGTAGTTTTGACCAAAGTCATCTTATCTTAAAGTTGGCCAGGGCTGATTGCTTTTATTCAGGTTCATTTTTAGCTGCAAGGTGAACTCCTTCACATGCTTCTTTACTGATGTCCATCTTTTTTTTTTTCACTCATGTTTCTCTTGCTCTTTCCCTTTCTTCCTTTCCCGCCTTCTCTTTTCCCTCCCTCCCTCCCTCCCTTCCCTCCCTTCTTCTCTCTCCCTCTCTCCCTGCCTCCACCTCTGCCTGTTTCCTCCCCACCTCATGTTGTTTTAATTGGTCTGGAAAACCACTTCCACTCAGAACAGAGTTGGAATAGGACTTGGCTGCCTTTCTGTGTGTTTTGTTCCTTGATAGTCTTGGTATGAGTGAGGGTAGATTTGGGATATTTGAAAAGCTACTGGACCAGTGGTAAAAGCACCAGTTGAGGAATTGAAGATGCTTGGATTTGAATCACAGCTTTGCTACTTGTGAGCTGTGTGCTCTTGGGCAAGTTACTTAAGCTCTATAAATCTCAGTTTCCTCTTCTGTAAATTGTGAGTGATAATTTTTACCAGAAAGAGTAGGAGTTAGATATGATTAGAGTTATGTATGTAAAGATCACTGTGGGCATTTAATTATGTTCGAAAGTGGGACCTTTGCTGGGTGATAGAGGTCAGAGTTGATTGTAGGCTTTAAAGAGTGCCTTTGGTTGGCTATTTGCCTATTTACACAATGCTAATTATTTAGTTTATACATTATAGTGTGAGGTTAACCTGTGCCTTTGCCTTTGTTCTAATTTAGTAAAGGTAACAGCAACCCGAAGAAGAGCTGGGGGGCCTTTAATACCCCCAGGGCTTTTACCACAACCACTCCCAGCTACTCTAGATTCACAAATTTAAATGAAGTGTTCGTTATAGAAATACAGCATCAAGACTTACTATTATTACTTATCCTCTTCCAACCAGATCGTTACAAAGAAGTCCATTTTATAGGAAATTTCTGCTTCCCTGCTCTGGCCCTAGTGCACAGATTTATCTCAGGAATGATTTGTGGCTAATTTATATAAAGGAAGATGGAAGATAATTTCTGACCACTTTTAATTTTGCTGTGTTTGAGGCACTTGTGCTAGAGCAATGGTTCATGGTCATTCAGTCCTTTTCCTTTACTAAAGTGGAATAAGCCAAGGTCAGTGGGGCCTGGCTGTTTCCTTCAGCTCTAGTTATGCCCGAGTCTTTAGGTCTTGGGCCTTAGAGTACTCAGCTCAGTTGTTTTGGAAATTTGTTAAAAAGCATAATGTGTTGCTTTGCAATATGAAAGACACTTTGTGGTTTTATAATCTCTTGTATTTCCATATGAATTTTAGGATCAGCTTGTATCTTTTAGTATATTCTTTTTGCAGGGAGGATCTTCAGAAATCTAGTGTTTCTAGTGTGCTATGTATTTGATAGGGTGTAAGGAAATTTGAGTATTTTTGTCTCAAAGTATCAGAAAACAGTGGCTCAGATTGCTTTATTTTATATGTTCATAAACTGGAAGACTTATTATTAAGATGATGATACTCCCCAAACTGATCTACAGATTCAGTGCCATCCCTATCAAATCCCTGCTGGCCTTTTTTGGGGGGGGTAAGAAATTGACAAGCTGATCATTAATAGCCTTTTTTAAGATTATTGTAAAATCTTGAAAAAGAAGAACAAAATTGGAGGACTCACATTTTCCAACTTGAAAACTTACCACAAAGCTGTAGTGGTCAAGAGAGTGTGGTAATGGCATAAGAATAAACATACAGATAAATGGAATAGATCGAGAGTCCAAAAATAACTCCCTACATATATAGTCAATTCATTTTTGATTAAGGTGCCAAGACAGTTCCACGTGGAAAGAATAGTCTTTTCTTTTTTTCTTTAAGATTTTATTTATTTATCTTTTAGAGGAAGGGAAGGAGAGAAGGGGAGAAATATCAATGTATGGTTGCCTCTCATGAGTCCCCTGCTGGGAACTGGCCCGTAACCCAGGCATATGCCCTGACTGGGAATCAAACCGCAATCATGTGGTTTGTAGGCTGGAGCTCAATCCACTGAGCTACACCAGCCAGGGCAAGAATTGTCTTTTCACTAAGGTATACTGGGACAAGGAATATCCATATATGAAAGAATGAAGCTGGGCCCTTACTTCATACCAAGTATAAAAGTGAACTCTTGGAATCAAGAACAAGCTGACAGTAGCCAGAGGGGATGTGGGAGGGGATAATGGGAAGAAAGGAGGGAAGGACGTCAGGAACATGTATAAAGGATACATGGACAAAGCCAAAGGTGGATAGGATCGAGGGTGGGAGGTGGGGATGGCTGGGGTGGGAGGGAATAGTGGTGAGGGGGTGGAGTGGAGCCAACTATACTTGAACAACAAATAAATACATACATACATACATACATACATACATTATTAAACTGGGAAAAAAGTGAATTCAAAATGGTTTATAGAACTATGTGTAAGAGCTAAAACTATAAAACTATTAGAATACAATTTAGGAGTAAATCCTGGTGACCTTGGATTAACCAGTGGTTTCTTGACTATGACACTGAAAATACAAATGACAAAAGAAAAGAAAAACAATAGATAATGTGGACTTGGTCAGAATTAAAAACTGTTGTGTTTCAAAGGTCACTATTAAAAAAGTGAAAAGATTTCTGCCAAGATGGAGGTGTAGGTGGAAACACTGTGCCTTCTCCCACACCAAGTTTGAGTACAACAAAGGTTTAGTAAACAAAGACGCAGCCAAAGAACAGAAAATTGAACTATACGGAAGTCCAACAACAACGAACTGTTCAACAGGGACAGTAAGAGGGGCCGAGCCAGCAGCGGAGCAGGGTCAGGCAGGAAAGATCCCCCGACCCAGGTGCGCGGGCAGCCAGGGTAGCAGCGAGGACCCAGTGAGGGTGCAGGGCAGGCTGACTTTGGTCACACATTTGCACGCAGATAAACCAGCAGAGAAGTGAGCAGTGAAATGGACCACACAGGCTCCAGCGGGCGAACCCAGTGAGTGCTCAAGGTGGCGGGCTGACCATGGTCGCACATTCATGTGCAGTGAGACAGACCACGTGGCCCCAGCGGCAGGAGGCGGCAGAGGGAACCGCCATTGCTCCTCTTTGACCCTGCCCCACATACAGTGTCATAACCCAGTGACTGAGTGGCCCTGCCCTGATGAACACCTAGGGCTCTGCTCCTCATAGGTAACAGGCACGAACAGTCCAAAATATGGCTCAAGAAGAACTCAAAGCCCCAGAGCCAATAACTAAGTGAAAAAGAAATAGCGAACCTCTCAGATGCAATTTAAAATACTGGTGATCAGGATGCTCACAGAAGTGGTTGATTATAGTCACAAATTAGAGGAACATATGAAGGCTAAACTAATTGAAATGAAGGGAAATGCACAGGAAACCAATAGTGATGGAAAGGAAATGGGGACTCAGATCAATGGAGTGGACCAGAAGGAAGAATGAAATGTCCAACCAGAAAAGAATGAAGAAACAAGAATTCAAAAAAAATGAGAGGCTTAGGAACCTCCAGGACATCTTTAAACGTTCCAACATCCGAATTATAGGAGTACCAGAAGGGGAAAAGAAACAGCCACGAGTGGAAAACTTATTTGAACAAATAATAAAGGAGAACTTCCCCAGTCTGGCAAAGGAAATAGACTTCCAGGAAATCCAGGAAGCGCAGAGAGAGTCCCAAAGAAGTTGGACCCAAGAAGGAACACACCAAGGCACATCATCATTACATTAGCCAAGATTAAAATGAAGGAGAGAATCTTAGAAGCAGCAAGAGATAAGTGGACAGTCACCTACAAAGGAGTTCCCATCAGACTGTCAGCAGATTTCTCAAAAGAGACCTTACAGGCAAGAAGGGGCTGGAAAGAAGTATTCCAAGTCATGAAATCCAAAGACCTACAGCCAAGATTGCTTTATCCAGCAAAACTTTAATTTAGAATGGAAGTACAGATAAAGTGCTTCTCAGATAAGATCAAATTCAAGGAGTTCATCATCACCAAGCCCTTATGATATGAAATGTTAAAGGGACTTGTCTAAGAAAAATAAGATAAAAAATAGGAACAGTGAAAGGACAGCAAACTCACAGTTATTAACAACCACACCTAAAACAAAAGCAAACTAAGAGGACAGCTGGATCAGGAGCAGAACCATAGAAATGGAGATCACATGGAGGGTTGGCAACAGGGGAGTGGAAGGAGGAGAAGAGGGGAGAAGGTACAGAGAATAAGTAGCATAGATGGTAGGTAGAAAATAGATGGGGGGGCAAGAATAGTATGGGAAATGTAGAATCTAAAGAACTTGAGACACGTGGTCATAACTAAAGGGGGAGAATGGTGGGGGAGGGGGTATGCAGGGTGGAGGGGAATGAAAAGGGGGGAACAGAACAATTGTAATGGTATAATCAATAAAATATATTTTTTAAAAAAGTGAAAAGACACCGCACAGAATGGGAGAAAGAGAAAAAATTTGAATAGATATTTCTCCAAAGAAGACATATAAATAACCAATAAATAAGCAAATGAAAAAATGCTCAACATCATTAGTCATTAGGAAAATGGGAATCAAAAGCACAGTGAAATACCACTTCATACCCATTAGAATGGCTATAATAAAAAAGACACATGAGGGATGTGGAGAAATTGGAATACTCATACACTGCTGGTGGGAGTATAAACTAGTTCAGCTGCTTTGGAAAACAGTTTTGTGGTTCCTCAAAAAGTTAAAGATAGAGTTGCCACATGACCCAGCACTTCCACTAAGTGTATATCCATCAGAAATGAAAATGTGTATCTGTAAAACACTTATACACAAATGCTCATAGCAGCATTATTCCTAAAAGCTCAAAAGTGGAAACAACCCTAATATCCATCAGCCGATGAATGGATAAACAAGATGTGGCATATCCATACAGTGGAACATTTTTCAGTGATAAAAAGGAATGTAATTGATGCTAACATGGATCACACCTGAAACTATCATTTTAAGTGAAAAAAGCCAGACACAAAACACCACATATTGTATAATTTCATTGTAAAGATTAGGCAATCCATTGAGACAATAAGTAGACGTGGTTGCCAGGGGCAAAAGGGAGCATGGAAAGGTGAGTAGTACGGAGTTTCTTTTGGGGATAATGGTATTGGGCATTCTCAGATTACATAGTGGTAATGGTCGCACAACTCTGTGATTTGGGAAGATCTGTGGAATTGTATACTTTAAAAGGATGAATTAATTGGTATGTGAATTAAATTCAGTAAAGCTGTTATAAAAAATTTAGGGTGATTCGTACATAGGAATTGCATTTTGTCCGTTTGTACTTGGCCTTTACCCCTGACACTATGAATGCTGACGTCAGAGCACCACCACCTTGAGCCCAGGGAAGGTCACTGTTGCCTCAAAGACTTAAGGTGAGAAATTTGGATTTGCAGTCAGCTCTTGCAGAATAATTGATGGTACTTTTTGTCAGGAACCATGTCTTTCAAGGTAAATGCTTTGAGGCCGACGTGTTTCCAAGTTTTAAGTGTGGCCCTCTGTGTCCTATTCTTATTTATCTTCTTAACTGTGTGTCTCACTGGAATAGATAATTTATGTATTGGGTTCCAGGCCTCATTCTCAGCTTCGCCAAGAACCTCACATCTTCCATTTTTCCTCCAGGCTGTTGATCTTGCTCTGAAGCATTCTTTCCTGGGAGATGTGGAGATAGTAGCTGGAGTAGCCCTGCCTCCAGATGATGAACTAAAATAGTGATTTTCAATGTTTTTCATCTCATGGCACACTAAACCACTTACTAAAATTCTGTGGTATACCAAAAAATACATTTTCTGCTGATGTGACAAAAAAAGGTGTAATTTTGATTCATTTACACCGGATGGCTGTTGTTGTGTTGGTTCTTGTCATTTTTTTTAAAAATCTGAAACTCTAAGGGAAAAGAGGTCAGTGCCCCTGACTATAGTCATGTATCATATGTTTTAAAAATTATTGTGGCATACCAGTTGAAATTTGCCACACTAAAAGAGCGAATTGCCAGAAAGGGCCTTAGGCCTGTGTTGGCAGGATGAGATGACTCATTTTCATCAAAGGAATTTCAAAGAAAAAATAATGACAGGATGATGTCAGAGGAGCAGGTGGAGACAGGAACCTTGATGTTGAATGGTATGGTTGCCTGGGCAGTCGGGATGATTGACTGGCATAGATCACGAGAAACGTCACCTGTTTTTCAGTTCCTTTCTCAGAATCCCTGGTGTAGGCAGTGCTGTTCTTATGCCTTCAGAGCATGTGGTCAAGTCTGTGCCTGTCCTGAGTGTACTGTGTTTGTATCTGGGTGAGACAGCCTGTGCCAGTCATGGACTTCTTTCATACACAGTGTGGTGTGTACTGGTTCTTGCACTCTGTGCATCACCTCCTTGGCTAGCAGGGTCTGTGTCTTGGAATTGAGGTTTGTGTCATGGTGGCTTGAGGTGTGGCATGTCCCCTGATTTATTAAGATACGGGAACTTGCCTAGATATCAGGTCAAATCTCAGGTACAAGTACTTTATTGCCCAAGTACTCTGGTTCCCTCTGGTGTTTAATAAAAGGCTGGATCTTTGCTTTAACCTCAATTAAGTTTCTTTTGCTTGCTTGCTTTCTTTTTTGTGAGTTACAGGCCCGTTGTAGTGTATATGGATGAAGCTGTAAGTGAGGGAAATTTATGGTCAGGAGGAAGGATAGTTAAGTGTTGGTATCTTTGCATATTGCAGAGAGCACTAAAGTTGATTTGATTTACAGGCTCCCATTTATATTAAGTGAGTGCTCCTGGTCACCACTGTGCCTTAGCAGTACCAGAGTCTGTGTGGTTGTGAGGGTAAAGTCAACAGTTTACAAAAAGGTAGAAGAGTGGATATTTTTTGCTATCACTCGGCCTCAGGATTCAGGTCATCTTATCTGGGGAGAGATAGCATAGCATGATCAGTTGTTACGCTTGTGCTTTATGAATTGCTCATCTTAAAGTATCATGGAGATAGGTAACATCGAGTATCACCAAGAAGCAGAATATATTGCCTCTATTTAAGATATATCATAAACAAGAAGAAAAAGGGGAAAATAAACAAAAACCCTGAAATTGGTATGGAAGGGGAGAAACTTTACTTATTACTATTGCTTGGCACTGTCTTCAATTGTTGTGTCATTCTAGCTGATCATAAGTTCTTTTTTGGACAATACTACTAGGGTTCACTGTCGGACTAAAACTGGTCTTTGCAAGTAGGCTAAAAATGACATGAACCTGGAGGCACTGATTAAATAAATCTGTTTCTTAGAGAATGGTGCTGGACTTCCCTGGGCCTTAATTAGCAATATACCTCCTCTGTGCTAGTTGTGCTTCTGCTTGTACGTCTCCATGAAATAATGAATCATTACAAGAGAGATTTAACCTTAAGCGCCGAAGCACCCAGTGGAAAATGTTCCCTAGGTTGGGTTTGATTTGGGAGCCCCATGAGGGTAATCTGTGATGATGAGTTTCAGAAGTCACCACCTGATTCACTGAGTTAATGAGCCTGAGCCTGAACATACTCTCTGTACTGTACCTGCCCCATAATATACACAGGTCCTTTCTCCCTTTGGGTATCAACCAAAAGCCTTTAATCAGGAGGTTGAGCAGTGGTGAGGGAGAAACATTCCAACATGCCAATCAACCAGAATGTTAAGGAAATTCATGTGGAGGCTGGGATTCCAAATAACTTTGATTTTTTTTGGTGGGGGGAGGAAAAGAACTTTTTAGGGGCCCATTGTCACCTATAGAAGATCCAAACTCATCTTGTCATTTAAGAACTGTTACAATCCAATCCAACTTTCTGTAAAATTATTTTTATCAAAACTGTGTTTATTCTTATTTTGAAAGGCCAAATATCACTGTGAGGTCTGTAACAAAAATAATCTTTTGTCCTATATCCTCCCACCTCTGAGAACTGCTTCTAAGTCATTAGCTGATTCTTTTAGCATTTTCTACTACATTTCTTAAATATACCCTTAGTAATTCTTGATTTTTCAATTTGAGACATTATCTGTTGATATTTTACCATAGAAGTTTAATAAGGTTTAGTTCTTTTATCCCGGCTCCCTTGACAGGCCCCCTCCCTCACCCTTTCCATCTTCACGTATTATTACCACTGCACGGAATTCAGTGTCTGTCGATTATTGTGACTACATGATAGTGCTTAAACCCGAGCCATATATGAGTCTATAATTACATTTTCTTTCTTGACCAACTTTTCATGTTTTTTGGAATTAATAATCACCCCTTTGTTTACTGTTCTATGTACCTGAGAGTCCCATAGGACTCTCAGATAATTCTAAGTATGTTGCAATATATCAAATGATCTTTTGGTTCAATTTTTTCTTTGGAGACATCCCCCAGGAGATTTCTGTTCTCCACCTGTAGCCTTTATTAGTAAATCTCATTTGGGGGCTTCCTGTTACCATAATACTGGGAAATTCCTTTACCTCTCTTCTGTGTCAAATCCCATGTTTCTTGGATCTCATGCTGTTAATTTTTCTTGGTTTACTCCATCACTTCTTTGGAATAAATTTTTAAAAAATGTTTAGTCCTCACCTGAGGATATGATTATTGATCTTGGGAGGGCAGGAAGAGAGAGAGAGAGAGAGAGAGAACAAACAGGGATGAGAGAAACACATATTGGTTGCCTCCTGTATTCCCGTTGACCAGGGATTGGACCTGCAACCTAGGTATGTACCCTGACCAGGCATTGAACCCACAATATTGTGGTGTATGGGACGATGCTCGAACCAAGTGAGCTGCCAGGCCAGGGCTGGAATATAGTTTAGAGTAGCTTCCTGAGAAAAGATACATGAGTGATAATTATTTTTGAGTCTTTGCTTATCTAAAAATGTCTTTATGCTACTTTTCATTTCATTAAAGAGTTTGAGTATAGACTTCTAGGTTGTAAATGACTTTCCATCAGAACTTTGAAGGCATGCCTCTTCCTGGCTTTCAGTGTTACTGTCAAGAGAGAAGTCCAGTGCCATTCTGATGCCTGACTTTGGTTTGTGACCTGGTTTTGGGGGGTTAGGTTTTAGGATTTTATTTTTATCCCCAGTATTCTGAAATATTATGATGATCTGCATTGTGAGTATTTTTAAATTTGCTGAGTTGAGTTCTCCGTGGTCTTTTTTTATTTGAAAACACACCTTTCGTTTATTAGTCTTTTTTTAAAAATATTTTATTTATTTATCTTTAGAGGGGAAGGAGAGAGGGAGAGAAATATCAATGTACGGTTGCCTGTCATGTGTCCCCTGCTGGGAACTGGCCTGCAACCCAGGCATGTGCCCTGACCGGGAATCAAACCGCGATCCTCAGGTTCGCAGGCCCGCGCTCAATCCACTGAGCTACACCAGCCAGGGCCATTTATTAGTCTTTGATACAATTATTTCTCTTCCATTTTCTTCACTTTCTCTTTCTAATATCTTTATTAGTTTGATATTAGATTTCTTTGATCAATCCCCTGGGTTTTCTCCCCCTCTACATTTTCTTTCTTTTTGCTCTAATTTATGGTAAAAATCCTCAGCCCTATCTTCCAACTCTTCTTTAGAATTATTTATTTTTGCTATCCTATTTTTCAATTTCTAAACAATGTTTTCTTATTCTCTGAATATCCCTTTTTTATGCTGCTTGCTTTGTTTTGTGGCAATATTGCTTGTCAGAACTCTCTGAAGACATTAATTACAGTCCCTTCCATGATTTCCTCTGCATCTTTTGATAGTATTGCCTCTGCTTGTTTCAAGCTTCTTCTGTTCCTTCATTTTAGTCTCTGTCTTCATGTTAGAGACTCTCTTAAAATGTCTGATATTTCTTGGTGGTCTTCATGTTTTAGAGTTAGCCCCTAAAAAGCTGACTGGTGGGACTTGTTGACTGTTAATGTTCTGATGAATGAGTAGGTAGGGAGGTCCATTTCCACAGAGAGGAAATGGCCAGTCTTCTGTCTGGGGCCTCTTAAGACTGTCAGCCAGAGAGGGCCCTGGGGTTGACAAGCAGGGCAGTGGGGCGGGAGGGAGGGCCTTGTTCATTATGTGAAATTTCACTTAATACCCCTGTTTTCAGAAAGGCACCTCCTTCTACCCTATGAGGGCCTGAAGACTTTCAACCAGTCTTGCTTTCAGTCTCACCCAGTAGCTTTCCTTCCCCTCCCTGCAAGCCTTCCGAGGTTCCTGGTGCTTCCAGTTCCTGAGCCTTCCCGGAGCCCTGCAGCACAGTGTGCCTTGTTTCTTGTTGTTCCCCCATTCCCCACCAGCACTTAGTAGAAGGACAAAGCTGAAGTTTAAATTAGTAACCACTTATCTGTCACTCCCCAATTTGTCCAACTTTTGTGGATATTTTTAATTCTTCTTTTCTGTGCCATTCTCATTCCGTTACTGTCATTTACCAAAGATTTCAGAAAGGAATGGAGACGCGCATGTTAAGTCTGCCATGTGTAACCAAGAGCTAGCAGCAGTGAGTCTTCTCAGTTTCTCTCTCTCACAAATACACAGACCCTGTACTCTAGTTTCAGTTTTACCTTCTTTCTGTTTTCTTGATCATGCCATCTTTCTGGACTATCTACTCTCACTTCAGACTATTGACATCTTACACATGCTTCCAGACATAGCTTATATGCATCATTCATGGAAGCCTTTTTTTTTAAATTTTTTGAATTTGTCTATCTGGAACAAACCATTTCATTGACTGAGTTTTTAAAGTTTCATACACTGAATTCTTGTGGTCTTGCCACCCTCATGACACAGCATATATTTTTTGCCTTATACTATAATTGTTTGTATATATACCACTTCCCTAGTTAGATTTTAAGCTCTTAAAGGATAGTTCATTATAAGACTAGCTTTGTAATTTTTATTTTTGTTAACAATTAACACAGAACCCAGGCAACTAAACATTTCACAGAACCACAGAATTTTAGAGCTGGTAAAGAATTTAGAGATCTAGAATGTCAACTCATTTTGTGAATGAATGTACAGATCCAGGGTGACTAAATGGTCTTGCAGTCATAAGCCCGGGGCAGAGCAGGGACTGTAACCTCCTTCTCAAGTCTCACACTGCTAAAGGTAGTGATAAAATCTGATAAATGCTTAATTAAATATTCTGGTTAACCCAGGGTTAGCTGAAAGGCATGTTATGTTTAAATTTTCTTCTTGAAAAATTTTCTATGCATTTTTTGGTCATAGTAATTAGGTAATTTGAACATAGGTAATAATCATAACTCCCTTCCGTCCTTCCTTCCTTCCTTCCTTCCTTCCTTTTTCCCTTCCTCCCTTCCTGGGATCTTGATTATTCTGGGATTTGTCCAAAGTGAGTTGGATAATAGTTTTCTTTCAAGGTATCAGTAACCATGGATGAGGAAAAAAATGTAGGCAACTATTGAACATGCCCTGATTTTGAGAATATTTTTTAAAAATTAGTGATATTTTGTGCCCTGGCTGGTGTAGCTCAGTGGATTGAGCACAGGCCTGTGAAGCAAAAGCATCACCAGTTTGATTCCCAGTCAGGGCACATGCCTGGGTTGCAGGCCCGGTCCCTAGTAGGGGACCCATGAGAGGCAACCACACATAGATGTTTCTCTCCCACTCTTCTTCCCTTCCCCTGTCTCTAAAAATAAATAAATATTTAAATAATAACAATAATAATGCAAAAAAATTAGTGATATTTTGTTTTGGGGTACAGACCCAATTTAATTGGGTCCTAATTAAAGTTTTGCTCTTTGCTAATTCATCAAAGATTATTTCCCAAAGTATCTTTAAAGTTACTTATCTGTGTCAAAGATTCTTTTCTATTTCTCTAGGTTATCTAGCTCTTAGCAGTCATTTCCAGAATGTTTGCGTTGGCTCCAGTATTCATGTCTGCGGGGCTAGATGCAGCAGGAATGGATGGTTATTAGGAGAAAGTTGAATGATATCTATTGTCTGCTTAGGATTTGAGGGACATGAAGCATGCCAGACACTTTTAAAAAGCAAGATGCCATTTCTTTCCTCATCCCCTATTTAGGGCACTTGAGGATAGATCTGCAGGTATTTAAGGGGCTGTCCCTTTCCTCTGAGATTTGATTGTCATTAGGGTCTTGCCTCAAAATACAAGGCTGAGTGATGGTAGATGGTCTGATACTGGGGTTGGCTTGCAGTCTCCCTCCACTGGGCAGTGTGCTGTTGCTGGACAAGCAGTCTATGGTGTACTGAACCGTAACCAACCTGTATGCTGGGTTGGGCTCTGCCTCATGGCCATCACTTTTGGTTTTATCCAAAACAGAAATTGTTGTCCCCAGATTTTAGAGTCAGGGTTTATTGTACTCATTCTGCCTTCGCCTGTTTTTGCATTGCCACCTGGCTGCCATTAGAGGGAATTCACTATATAGCTCTGAGTTCCTGTAGGGGGCTGAGAGGAACCATCCCTGTTACCAGGGTGGTATGTGTTCTCTTCCCTTAAAACTGTTACCCAGATTTCCTTTTATGACTTGTTAAGTCAGAGGCAGCTGGTAGGATGCGTGAGGGAAGCATTACTCAACCAGGCATACGTAGTGGTTCTGACTGCTGGCCTGGAGTCTGGGCCGAGCTGAAAATGAGTCAGCTCTGAGAATGGAAAGATTGCAGGGTAGTGGGGGGTAGGAGTTGGGTGCCAGTGGCTGCTTCTTCTGTGACTGCTCTTTTCTCTGTAAGGACTTTTCCCAAAGCTGGGAATACTGGGGATCCAGTTAAGCCAACCAACTTCATGGTGATAATGTTTCCTGTGAAAGGAATGAACTGATTGGACTGGGCATTGTTGCCTTGTATGTTATGGGTATATATGGATTTTGAGGCAAGCTTGAGCTTGTATAATGAGAGTTCTATGTGTAAGAGTTTCACTCCAGTAAAAGAAACCACAGAATCTCTGTCTTGATTATAAAGCTGAGTCTTCTGTATCTATCTTTGTCCAGTAGGTGTCACTGGGGCTTAAGTTCTAAAAGAGAGAAACTCACTAATCTTGTGGTAGACTAATCAGATTCCTTGTCTTTATTGTGGCATATTTGTCCGTCCTTGTACATTTTTTAAATAATAGATCAGAAACAAAAGATGTGAACTTGTGTTAAGAACTGACCAGTCTGTCTGTCTTCAGGTGGTAAATTCTTTTTCTCTTTTAATTTACAGCCACTGCCAGGATCTGGACAACTGTCTCACAGAGATCTAAAATTAGGTCTTTGTGTGTGAAGCTTGGTTTCCATGGCTAAATAGTTTAAGTGGATTTCTCTTATCTGCCTTTTTTTTTGACCTGGACTCTTTTCTGAGCCTCAAATGTAGCTACCTATTGGCACTCGCAAGCCTGCCAGTTTACCTCATTGTTGAGCTCCTGACCTCTTTGTGAGTGGCATGCCCACTCCTGCCCTGTTGTATTGAAGGGACTCAGGAAAGCTAAAGTTGATCATGTGTTTTTTAGCCAGATCACATTAAAAGATGCGTTCTCATTGAGACTATTTTTTGCTTGGAAAAGCATTTAAAAATGCATGTAGGCTGGACAGGAGTAAGATGCTAACTTACTTTCATTGTGCATTCACTTGGGATGAGAGAGATTTCTGGACAAAAATAACAGCCTTGGCAGAATTTACAAGCATTCTCCATAGACAGAGCTTCTTTTCCTTGAGTCTTCCCCATTTATTTCAGATAACTAATTACTAAACTTTCCTGGAAAAAGGTTAATAGTTAGATCTTACTATTTTGTTAGGGGGAAATGGTCAGAATACCAAAGAGAAGGATTATTTTAAATAGCACTGTGGATATTAAGGTTAGCTAAATATTCCTGTTTTTTCTCTTTCTGAAGCAATGCCATTGAAGTCTGATTTGATTTGTTCATTGAGTTGGTGACTTAGAGCTGTTAAATAACACACACTTTGTGTTGACTTACCTCCTTACACTGGCCACTGAAGAGGACTTGATGTTCTGCTAGGGCATAAATGCTGTAGTATAGTAACAACAAAAACAGTAATTAACAGTAATTAACATTAATGAGTTAACTCTGTGCCAAATAGTCCATGCATTTTCTCAGTTAATCCTCACTGTGATATGAAGTGGTAATTTTATTGTACCCCTTTTACAGATGAGGGACTGTGGATTAAAGAGATTAAGTAAATGGTTCAAAGACACACAGCTAGAAATTGTGAAGCCAGAATTTGAATCTAGGTTTGACTAACAGATTATGTTAAATTTAGAGTCCTGGGAAGAGAGAGAGGCTTTAAGAGTCAGTTTTTTAAGTACTAAACCAGAGCTTTTCCCACTTTACTTTCTACCTTTACTCTTTTCCTTACCTTTAAAAAACTATTTTATTTATTTTTAGAGAGAGAGGAAGGGAAGGAGAGAGGGAGAGAAACATCAGTGTGTGGTTGCCTTTCGTGCACCCTCTACTGGGGACCTGGCCCACAACCAGGCACTGTCCTGACTGGGAATCAACACTTTGGTTCTCAGGCCCGTGCTCAATCCCCTGAGCTACACCATCCAGGTTGCTCCTTACCTTTTCTTTCTCTTTTTCCAGGGTAAGAGCCTCAGTTACTGAGCTAGACAGAGAGGCCGCCCAGAGTTTAGATACTGGGTAGAATCTGTATTTGGAGAGATTTCTAGAAGTGGAATTTCTGTTCAATAAATTGATTTTTTCCAAGCTCCAAGGAAAAGCAAAACGTATACTTGTGTTCTTGGAGTTACTTTTTCTCTTACACTCCCAGGTAGATTTGGAAGTTCAGTGTTAAAAGTGGCTCACTTGGCTCCTTCATTAGTATATGTTAGTTATCTGTTGGGCCTATCTGGAGGTGCATATTGAGTTATTCCTGCCCTAAGATGGATAGTTTTACAGACACTTGCTCTCTGGTGTATGTTTCTGTGGTCAAAATATATACATTCCCAAGAACTGCTTATATTTTGGGAATCTAAATGACCCCATTGTGCTCTTTTAGTATGTCCCACCTGGTTCTACCAGTGCTCTGGTAGAACTCCACCAGTCCAGACCCTCTTGTTCATTCACTAAGTCATTAATTCATTTATCTATCTGTTTACTCATTCCCTAGTTATTTAGTGACTAGATTTTATATAGGAGAGCAGAATTCATCTAGCTTCAAAAACTTTAGTGAGAGGGTAGAAATAAGTGCACAATTACATTATAAAGTAGAAAAGGCTAATTGTCATGAGAGGGGAACTTATAAAGTGTAAGTAAGGCCAAGAGAGAGAGATTTACTTCTAACTAGGATAGAAGGAGTCTGTCCCAGGGAAAAATCTGTGGAAGTATTTTCAGCTAGTCATGGGAATGGGATTTTGATGTTGAGATGGGAAGGAAATACATTCCAGGGTAAGTGAGGAATATATTGCAAAGCCAGAGAGTTTTGAGCTTAATTTGCTGGCAGTGGGTAATTAAAAGTTTTTAAATGAAATTACAGATGAACATTACTGAGCATTTAATATGAACCAGTTATCTCGCATGCTTTAGGGGATTAACCTCAGTGAATGAGGACAGGGTGGGCAGGTGGGAGACTGGGGTTGGGCAATTTAGATCAGGTAAATTGTTAGTTTGCTAGGTTTTTGTATAGTCTGAACAGTATTCAGAGGTCTTTGTGGTCAGATGTGGTTTGCTGCTCCTCCAAATAATAATAGTAGCCAATAGTTATTGAGCATATATTGTGTGCCAGGTGCCATCTAAGCACCATAAATGCATCAACTCATTTAAGTCTCACTACAACTATACAAGACAGGCACTATTATTATTATCATTTTGCAGATGAGGAAATTGAGGTTCTATGAAGTTAAATAATTTGCTAAAAGTTGCTAATGTGACATAGATTGTAGGATCTGGGTTTGAATCCAGGTAGTCTGGCTGCAGGTTGATCTTGTAATTACCATACTTCTGTAATGCTCATGGCATCTAGGTTGCTGATCAAGAAATTTGGGAGCTTTTTCTAACTTTATTGTATTCAGTAACACTTAAGTAGAAAATTGTTTAATGGCATTCTAGGTCTTTGTATATTTGTTATTGTCTTAGTTCCACATTGCTAAACATTAGAGACAGGAATCATGATATCTCCTAATAAGCTTCTGTGAAGTCCACATCCTCTGCCTGTCTGTAGTTATGTGCTTACTGGAGGAGACACATCACAGAAGCTCAGGTCCAGGCTTTGATGCCTGGGTCCTGCCATTCTCAGAAGCCCAAGGTTTCCCATCCTGTCCGTCATATACTACATATCCTAGTCTCTCTACCAAAGTTTTAATCTCAGAGAGGTATACACATACACACACACCAGATATATTTGTGCTAAAATTCATACATATATAATTCTTAAAAGAAGTTCTCCCTTTGTAAACATTTTTTTTCTAGATTTCAGAAATTTTCATTGTGATGGTTCTTAAGTTTTTAGTCTTTATCTGCCAAAGTTATGCTTCTGGGCGTGCCATTTTGAGATCAAGTGTAACTCCGTGGTAGTTTGAATAAAACATACCGCCTCGCTTCTCACAGGCTTGTTTTCATCTTGGTCACAGACAATAAAATGATTCTGGGGTATTGCTTTCTTTTGAGATTTCTTGTGGGTAATGGTTGTGGGTGACTGTCCTAAATTTTTGTGAGTGAAGTAATCTTAAAAAGAAGGAGGTGAGAGGCCAGTCTGAAATCTTATCAAAGTTCAGAGTCTTGCTTCTACAAAGTTTCTTTGATAATTTGGGGCCCTGCCCATTTGGGCTGTCAAGGAGCGATATATCCTGGGGACTGCTAATATGTCTTTAAATGGCCCATTCTTTGTATAATAAATGATCTCTGAAAAGAAACTAGTCACTCCCTTCTGCCAGCCTCTAACCACTTCCTGTAAATGACAGCATGCAGATCCATCTTGGTTTTGCTAAGTGAAAAAATTATTTTCATAAAAGCAATTCCCCTCCTTTTTTTTCTTCCTTTAAACAAACACGCATACATATACACAAAGGCTGGAAACAAACATTTTACTTGTCATATGTAGAAAAATGGTATATTGAAGGTATAGAATGCCATCTTATGAAGATCTTATGAAGAGTAGATTAGTTTGGTTACATTTCATTGTAACCAAAATACATTCTGAATCTGTTATTGTGTAATAACAGGTTCAGAATGTATTTTGATATTTGAGTGCTTTGGCTTTCTTTTAAAATTTCATAGGTATTTTGAATCACAGAAGCATGCTAATTGATATTCTTTTTTTTTTAATATAATTTTTATTTAATTCTTGTTCAAGTACAGGTTTCTGTCTTATAATCCCAACCCTGCCCGCTCCCCACCCCAATGATATTCTAATTAAGAGAGTTTTGCAGTGGCTTCTAATAGCAGAACAAAGCAGAGAAATTACTTTCATTTTGGGAAATGAGAATATCGTGTAGATGTTTATAAGATTGCCAGAGACAGTTGCACAATGGTGATATGGACAGTACTAGCACGATGATGTTCTGTGTCAACCTTGAGATTCTTTTCTTAGAACTGGGTCTAAGTTCTTTTCTGAGAACTTAGATCTGTGTACAGACTAAGGCTTGCAAATATAAAGTTTTCCGAACATAAATTATCTAAAATTGTTTAATTTCAAGTTAGTGTACTTATTTTGCCAGAACATTGTAGCAAAGGGAGGCAGTGTAGTAAAATTCACTGATTGACTTGAAATAAGACAGGTAAAATTTCAGATGTGTGTTCATTGTACTTACTTTGTAGCTTTGGACACAAAGACACAAAGTCAGTACACAAAAATAACCTGAATTTTCTGAGCCTCAAGTTCTTGATTTCTAAATGGGGATATTTAATTTAATTTAATTATTTTATTTTAATTGTTGTTCAAGTACAGTTTTCTGCTTTTTACTCCCACTCCAGCCCCCCCCCACCCCCCGCCACCAGCGCTCCCCACCTTCCTCCCGTTTCCACACCACCTTGTTTTATCTAGGTGTCCTTTATACTTGTTCCTGTAAAACCTTCCCCTTTTCCCCTGAAATTCCTTCCCCTCTCCCCTCTGGTCCCTGTCAGCCTGTTCTCTAGTTCTGTGTCTTTGGTTATATTTTGCTTGTTTGTTTGTTTTCTTGTTTAAGTTCCTGTTAAAGGTGAGATCATATGGTATTTGTCTTTCATCACCTGGCTTATTTTGCTAAGCATAATGCTTTTCAGTTCCATTCATGCTGTTGAAAAGGGTAGGAGCTCCTTCTTTCTTTCTGCTGTATAGAATTCCATTGTGTAAATGTACCGTAGTTTTTTGATCTATTCATTTACTGATGGGCCCCTAGGTTGCTTCCAACTCTTCACACAGTGTTCATTGTGCTGCAGTGAACATTGGTGTGCATAGGTTCTTTTGGATTGGTGTTTCAGGGTTCTTAGGATATAAGATAGGATAATTCCACCTAGCAGTGGAATTGCTGGGTCAAAAGGCAGATCCATTTTTAGTTTTCTGAGAAAATTCCGTACTGTTTTCCATGTGTTTGGAAACAGTATGCAGAGTAATTGTACCAGTCTGCAATCCCACCAACAGTGCACTAGGGTTCCCTTTTCTCCACAACTTCTCCAACACTTGTTGTTTGTTGCTTTATGGTGGCCATTCTGACCAATGTGAAGTGGTATCTCATTGTGGTTTTAATTTGCATCTCTCTGATAGCTAGTGAAGTATCACTAGCTACTAAACATCTTTTCCTGTGTTTCTGGATCCTTTGTATGTCCTCCTTGGAGAAGTGTCTGTTCAAACCCTTTGCCCATAAAATTGGGATACTTTAAAAAGGGTGTATTACCAGGATTAAATGAAGTAACAAAGGTGAAAGTGCTTTTTAGGAGACACTCAATAAATGTTAGTGTATTACAGTACTAGTGTGGTGTATCGCACTGTCCTTCCAAGCATGTCCATCTTCTCTGAGCATCATAGCTCCAGAGCTTCTCCACATAAAAGGCTTTGCACTATCGTCTTGGTGTCCGCTGTGTGTACTGTAGTGCTCCATGTTTTTAAACTGAATGAATGAGTGAAATGTTCTGTTTCACAGGACAGCCTGCTCCAGAGGGAGCTCCAGTTTGGTACCCACTGGATGCACCATCAGTTTGCCCTCTGTAGTGCCCATTTCCTTCAGAAAACACTGTATTATTTCACACATCAAGAGAAACCCTCTTTCGACCCTACATTCTTCTCTCTGCTCCCTGTTACAGCAAAATTTCTTCAAAAAGTTGCTTTCAATTTGTTGTCTGAATTCCTCTCCTCCTATTCCTTGTTTTACATTCACTTTCTAAAATTATTTGTAATTGGCCCTGGCTGGTATAGCTCAGTGGATTGAGCGCGGGCCAGCGAAGTAAGGGATCGAGGTTCAATTCCCAGTCGGGACACCTGCCTGGGTTGCAGGCCAGGTCCCAGCAGGGGACACATGAGAGGCAACCATACACTGATACTTCTCTCCCTCTCGCTTTCCCTTCCCTTCTAAAGATAAACGAATAAAATCTTAAGAAATTATTTGTAATTGCAGTATGGTTGATATGTAACATTATGTAACATTGTATTAGTTTTAGGTGTGTAACATAATGATTCGATATTTAAAGATTTTATTCATTTTTTTAGAGAGAGGGAAAGGGAAGGAGAAGGAGAGGGAGGAAAACATCAATATACAAAACATTGCTCAGCTGCCCCTGCATGCCTCCAACCGGGGGACCTGGCCCAATATCCAGGCATGTGCCCCGACCACGTATCAAACCAATGACCTTTCTGTTCCCAGGCCAGCACTAAAACCACTGAGCAACACCATCCAGGGCAATGACTCGATATTTATATACATTGCAAAATCCACAGTAAGTCTAGTTAACATCTGTCACTTTACATAATTACCCTGAATTTTTTGTGATAAGCACTTTTAAGTTATACTCTCTTAGCAACTTTCATATATGCAATTCAGTATTAACTATAGTCACCAAGCTGTACTTTATTTTTTATTTTTATTAAAGTTTTTAAATTTTTAACTGAGGTCTTCCTTCCTTCCTTCCTTTTTTTTTTGTGCCTTTCTTTTTAAAGAGAGATTGGAAGGGTGAGAGAGGGAGAAACATCGACGTAAGAGAGAAATATCGATTGGTTGCCGCCTGTGTGCACCCTGACCAAGGATCAAACCTGCAACCCTTCGATGTACAGGATAGTGATCCAACCACCTGAGCTATACCAGCCAGGACCAGGCTGTACTTTACATCCCCACGAATCCCATTTGCTCTTGAATCACTACAAAAATTCAAAATCTCTTGAATTTCTGTGCCATGCCATCAAAACTGCCCTTAAATTCATTGTCGACCTCCACGTTGTTAAATCCAGGGGTCAGTTTTCAATCTCATTATGACACATTAACAGCTTTGACATGATTAATTACTACTTTTTAAAACACTGCCTTCACCTGGCTTCTGATGCAGCATGTTCTTTTGGTTCTTCTAATCCACTGGCTTCTTTGTTTTATTCACTTTGGTGGTTCTTCCTCTTTCCTATGTAATAATGTTGGAGGGTTTCCAGGATTTAGTCCTTGAACTTGATCTCTTCTCCCTCTTTACTCCCTAAGTGATCTCCCTCCATTCCCTGGCTTTAAAACTTCATCATGGGTCTCTCCCTGAACTCTAGACTCATATATTCAGTTGCAATTTATAGTTCCCTGGAATGTCTACTAGGCATTTTTCAAACCTAATGCATCCAAAAGGGAGTTCGTACTCCCATCCCCCAAACAAAGAGCCACAAACACTATGAACCCCACACTCCTTACTTCTCTGGTAGTCTTTTCTATCTTAGGAAATAGCAGTTCTGTCCTTTTCATTTCTCAGACCAAAAACTTTGAAGTTGTCTCAGTTCTGTCCTTTCCCTCTTTACCCCTCATCCAGTCTATCGTCAACTCCTGATAACTCTATTTTATCCAGATTACGACCACATCTTGCCACCTCTACCACTATACCTTGGTCCCAACTATCATCGTTTCTCAGCCACTGATTTTCACTTGGATTATTGCAATAACAACCACTTATCTGGTTTCTGTCCCTATAGTTTTGCTTTTCTAGGATGTCATATAAATGGAATCATACAGTATGTGGCCTAATGTGTTTGGCTTCTTTCGTGTAGCATAATGCCTTTGGGATTTCATGCATGCTTTTGAATATGTCAGTAGTTTGTTCCTTTTTGTTGCTGGGCTGTATTCCATCGTGTGTATAAGTTCACTGGTTGATGGACATTTGGATTGTTCCCAGTGTTTAGTTACTTTGAGTAAAGCTGCTATAAACATTCACATACAGGTCTTTGTATGGACATATGCTTTCATTTGGGGAGGGGGCGGTAAATACCTAGGAGTGATACTGCTTGGTTCTCTGGTATGTGTGCACTTAACTTTGTAAGAAACTGCCAAACTAGACTGGTTGAGCCAAGTTACACCCGAACCGGCAATGTGCGAGTTCCAGCTGCTTCACACCTCAGCAAGACTTGATACTGTTCATCTTTGTAATTTTAGTCCTTTTAGTAGGTATGTAGTGGTAAAGTGTTCTCAGTTGTCTGCTATAATGTCCAGGTCAAGTTTTTGTTTGTAAGCAGGCCTCAGTTTTGTGGAAGGTGTTGTTTTCTGCTGTCACCGAGTATCCTGATATCCCCTTGGACAGCTCGTAGAAATTAGGTGATGTTTGTTCTCCTTGCTCATCTTACTCATGCCTTGATGTCAGGTCTGTCCCATGGAGCTTGTTCTGTATGTGGTCTTCTCTGCAGTCGTGTTCAGGTCTCTTGCCTCCTTCTGGGCTGTGGATGTGGAAGGGTTGCCCTCTGCCTGTGCCAGGGCACTTGTGGATGCTTATATATCCTTGTGTGCTTCGCCTTCTCCCTGAAAGTGGTTCCCTAGGGCTTCTGTGACTTTTTTCTTTTAGCTTAGTCTTGAAGTCTGGCATTCCATCCAGGCTGGGAGTGGAAAGTTGAGTGTGACGTCCTCTGACACCCTCCCTTCTTGTAGAAGGGTCTGAGGTTTGTTTGTTTAAGCTGAGCAGAGGATGCCAGAGATAGAGTTTGAGTCAGCTCAACACTAGTTTAGGCTCTCTCTTTCACTCTCCTGGTTCCTCCTTCCCTTTCCCCTCCCCCTCTGCCAGTTGTTTCCTGGGCTTTGTCTGAGATACACTGTACAGCTTTAGTCCCTGTCAACTACTGCCCGCGGAAAAAGTCAGAGGCGAGATGGAGGAGAAACCACCAGGAAGTCTCCGACAACGCCGAGCTGCCAGCTTCTGCCTCTGTGCCGACAGTGCAGGACAGCAGTAACCTCAGTAGAAAGGCATTCGGAGGCCTGCACCGAGCTGCGGGCTTGTGGCTAACTCACTGGAGGAGAAGGGACAGGCCTGGAAATGCCTCTCTTAGATTCATCTTATTTGCCACCAACCATCTTTATTTTGACTCATGTTCTTGGAATTGCTGGTGTTCTCTACTGGAAGAGATGTGCCAGAGGCAGAGCAGGTAACCGGTGCTGAGTTAGTCTTTAAATCTACTGTGGGGCTTTTGAGGGTGGGGTAAATGACGAAGGTCTTCCCAGTTGCTTTCCTTAAAGGGCTAGTACATTCTCTCAGCTGGGGTGCTGTCAGACCTGAGTGTGTGTATACCCACTGAGAAAACTGGTCCCAGCGTTGCCCTGGGACCAGCATTGGACCCAGACTCTTTCCTGTTGTTCTTTGAGCTGCCTGGATGGAGGGTGCTGGTTTGATGAGGTGACGTCTGGGCTCGAAGCTGGGGGAAGTGGCAACTGTTCCGACTTGTGTCTAGACTTGTGTCTCTCCTCAGAGAACGAGGCCCTTCCCTTCTCAATCTCAAAATAGTTTTTGGGTCTTTGTTTTTAACCAAAAACATCCAGTAACTGTCACTCTCCTCTAAGCTTAGATGTGGGAAAACTTGTAGGATTAGAGAGGTGTCTGGATTTGTTATATTTTGGGGTAAGAAGACAGGAGTGAAAGGTCAGTGAGAAAATTGGGTGAGTGGTACCCTTGCCCAGGGGCATCTTGGAACGGGGGCTGCCTCTGTTCTCTCCGATATGACTGAAACTGTTCCTTTCCCCTCGGGCAGCTCTACAGTTTACTCTGTGTGTCCAAGTCATGTGTTCAGTGCAATGAAGTTAACTGTTCTTTTCCCCAGGGAATTGGGCCCTGATAACTAAAATAATTTTAAAAAATGGTAACAAACCCCTCTTCATCCCATTTTGTTATTATTCACATTATATTCCTTTAACTTCTAAACACCCAGTTCCAGGATCAGTCCCATATTTAGCTGATTCTGAATCTCCACAGTTGAAGATTGGTAAAGTCTAACTTTTCCTGGAGTACATCCTTGGGTCTCGGTGCCTCAGTACTGTCATTGTGATCTGCCTAATACCTTCGAGCCAAGTATTGAGAGAGATACTTGTTACTTTGTCTCTCACAGGTTAAGATGGAGATTTGATGCCATTACTTGGCTTTCTATTAAAAGTTCATGAATGCTTGACAGAATTAGAATTAGATTCAGTCATTCCCCAGTGTCCTTTCCAGTAAGTCCCAGAAAAGCTTTTGACTAAATATTCAGAGCTTGTGTCTGTATCAGCAAAAACAGGGGGAATATTTAGAAATATGTTTGCTTACGTGGTGGTGTGTTTAAAAAGGTACCCCAAGGGGGCTTTCCTGAAATGTGAGCCTGTATTTGGGCTTAGAAAGAAAGAAGTGGGCAGGGCAGGCGTGCATTATTCAGCCCTCTATAATATTTCATACATAATGAGAAAACACATATTCACGTGGAAGCTGCTGCTTCCTTTTCCTGTGCATTATGGTAATGACATTTCTAAATCACTGGTCATTAATATTGATTACTATTTTTTAAATTTATCATCAATATAGAATTTTCTGTGGAACTTAAGAGTCATAGTCCTATCTTTAAGTGCTTTATTTTTTTATGTTTTAGAAATATTCATAAATAGCCATAAATGCATTGAAATAAAAAGAAAAATACTTTATAAAAGCTTTTTATTTCTATGAAACAGCTTTAATTCTAGTAACTAATAGTCATATTGGGAATCTACTATATTCAATTTATCTGTAATATTAGAGCAGTGGTATATCAGTTGAAGACTGTGGATACCAAAGCTTCCACAGAAGTACATAAGAGATTCACCCATTTTATTATAATTTCAGTTTTAAGGCATAGTTTATTTTGTAATGTATTTTAAAAAAACATGGGCATTCTAATGTACTAATTTTCTATTGGGCATCACCAGAACAAAGTTTCTCCATCATTTTTGTGTATATATTTATACTGCTTATAAAATATTCACCTGATTAAAAAGGGGAAGATTATCTCTCCTGATCCGTTTTTTATTTAATTGGAAGTGTATATATACTGCTGCAGAACATACTACTAACCACAGGTCCTGTGCCTGAACTCTAGGGAAGGCTCAGTTGTATGGGATCAAGTGCTGTTTCTGTGATAGCGAGTGGGCAATGCACATCTAAGTGATAACATCTGTAATGTCGGCTTAGTGTGTACTGAAGGTTTTCATGCTTATTGTCTCACTTTTCTGTTTACATTTATGTATTATAGGGAATGTACATAGCATTTAGATATTGAAGATATTTAACTTTGAAGCAAATATTCCTGCTATTCTTTCAGGCTTTGTCTGTCAATTTATTTGAATAATATTCTGAGATTACCAGGCAAACTGTAAGACTATTACTGTTTGTTTGTATTTGTATACATCAGTTTAGTTTTTTAAAGATTTTATTTATTTATTTTAGAGAGGGAAAGAGAGGGAGAGAAACACCAGTGTGTGGTTTGCTCTCGAGCACTCCCTACTGGGGACCTGGCTGGCAACCCAGGCATGTGTCCTGACTGGCAACCGTTTGGTTCACAGGCCGGTGCTCAGTCCACTGAGCCACACCAGCCAGGGCTGTATAAATCAGTTTAATAGGATAGTTTTCTGCAATAAAACACGACATAGAAATAAATTGCATGCTGAGGTTGATATAACTGTAATTAGTCTCTAATTTCATAAAAATTACCTGATATTATTTGGTTTTAACATAAGTAACATATATTTGAACCTCTAAAAATGATGTATGCTATTAAATACTGCATTTCTATGTTCTTTATATGTTGAGTTCCATATAAGATTTGTTTGACAAAAGGTTTTCTTATCTGAGTTGAAAACCACTATGCGGATAGTTTCTCAGATTCCTTTCAGCACTGCAATTCTAAGATACTGAGTTCTAGTAAATTCCCATTGTTTGTATAGATTTCTTGTTTTCTTCCACCCTTAAAGTTGGTAACATCTGTTTTGCTGTTAGAGTTGGAAGAGACCTTACTTATTAACTAGTTCAACCTCTTACTTAGTTTTACCCTTGTTCAGAAGTCATTCTTCCTTTGCTTGAAGGTCTCTGATTGGTGAACATACATTCTATGGACTATTCATTATGTTGGTGACTGGGGAGTTCGTTTTTAAGCTGAAACTTGCCTTTTTGTTACTTACATCCATTAGTGCAAATTTGGCCTAGCAAGTATCCCTCTACTCTCCTAGGTGTCAGGCTTGCTTTGAAGGCAAGTCTTTTGAAGGCTATTTTCTCCAGTCTAGCAACTTCCCTTTTCATTACTATGTACTGATTTCCTAATTCCTTATCTTTTTAGAATTCCCTTTGGACAGTTAAATTGTTTTGGCTTTGAAAATGTGACAGCTCTGTGTGTGTGTGTGTAGACAGGTAAAGGGAGCGCAGCCAAAACATGGGGGAGAAATCACTAATTTTTTTCATTAGCTTTTTTTCCCTTCTAGATGTTATGGGGTCCACTGGGGAGATCTGGTCATCCAAGTACATGGCTTTTACAACTATGTCCCCAAGTAACCATCTCTTCGGCAGATGGAAGCAAGATGCAGGATAACATACTTTGTATTGAAGCCATATAATACTTATAAGGAATAGCTTAGTATCTAGTATTTAGAATTTTAAATAGTTTTCAATACATCCTATCCACACTGGCATTCACATACATTATCTCATTTCCCAAACTCCCTCCTGTTGTAGTTTGTGTCTTTATTTTTCTCTCTCTAGGACTGTTGAAACCATCTTTCTCCCCTTCTTTCTCACCCCGTCCCTGACAGCCGCCCCTAAGCTGGAGTGAGCTTCCTAAGATACAGAGCTGTCTGTGTCACTGTCATGCTTAAAATCCATCTGTGCTTCCCTTTGCTTTTAGAAGAAAAGTTCAAACTCTACAGCATGACATAAAAGGGTTTTCATGGTGATCTGCGCCCTCCCTATTTCACTAGTTTCGTTTCCTGTTTTGGCCTTACAAACACCTAGTACTCCAGCATCATTTAAACACTTGTACATCTCGGCCTGAGAGGCCTGTGCCCGCTTTTCAACTGCACTACCTTGATATCGGTCCTTCAAGGTAAGTAGTTACCGCCTCTGAAAAGCCTTCCGTGATTGAAATAAGATTTCCTCTTCTGTGCTCTAGCAGCACTCTGTGAGTCCTTCTTCAGATCTGCACTGTCTTCTCCCCTAGCTCGTCTCTTTCCCTTAATTAGATTCTGTTAGACAGTAAGATCTTTAAGAACAGGGATTCTTCCTCATCTCAGTTTCTCAAGTGTCTGAGCCAAAATAGGTGTCCGTAAATGTTACCTGAACTAGTAAATAAAGAAATTAAGGTAGCATTAGACATAAACTGTAGCAATTTAACTGTGTCCTATTCATTTGTGTATTTAAAGGCCATGGCTTAGCTTGATGTGTGGCCTAATGTTGGGTGCTTATTATAGGTTAATGGAAGGATACAGAGTTGCCCTGTGTTTTACTTTATGAATCTCTCACATTGTAGTAGTGTAAATAGGAGAGGAGCTGTATAGTTACTTGAGAAGAACATTTGCATTTTTGTCTTGGCAAAAGGACAAAATTTTTCCTCTCTAGGGTCTTTTTTTCTTTATCTGTAAAACAAAAAGGGTTGGACAATCTAATCTCTGAAGGGGTTTTTCCTTTTAGAGCATCTCCACTACACTATAGAGTCATATTAAACTTACTTAAGACCAGTTATAAAGTGGCCAAATTCTGTACATGAATTATTGTTGTCTCTCCTCTAGAGACTATTGTGCCTTTGGATTTCTGGAACTTCAGCATAAGAATTATAGGTATTATAGTTAAATTTTGTCCAGTGAGATTTGGTGCAGCTTTTTGAGATTTCTTTAAACTTTGATTTCTCCACTTATAACATCCTCTGTGCATCTTCTATTTGTATTATCTAAAAATTTCTTAAGTGTTTAATAGGCACTCAATAAATAGTTAAGTAGTTGGCCATATATGAAATATATCTTTGCTTAAGTAACTAAAGCATTATGCATTAGGTATTTTAATTAAGATGAAATCTTTCCCTACACTCCTCCCCCTCCCCCCCCCCCCTACACACACACAGATTTGTACGGTTGTGATAGGAAGACCACTGAACTTGGAGCCAGAAGATCTGGGTTCTGAGTCCTGGCTCTTTTGCTTACTATATGTTAGACAAGCTGCCTAGTTCCTTTGGACTTCAAATTTCCAATCTGTGCGAGAAGAAAGAAGTTCTCTGATTTTCTGCGTTTCTGACCATGTGACCATCTAGCTCATGTTTGGATGAAGAATGGAATTGTGGCTGAGCAGGCCGGGAGTCTAGGGTCAGACTTCTAGCTCTTGCCTTTACTTGCAGAGTAACGTTAATATGTTTGGTCCTTTGTTTTCATATCTGTAAAATGAAGTTAAAAATAATACATGGTGGTTTTGAGTTATTTCTTAGAACACATTGTGCACCTGGTAAGGACTATATATTGTTTGCTATCATTATTATAATTTTTTTAACTAAAGACATCACTGAAGACAGTATTTCTCTTGTGGGCTGCTGAGAGAAAATACAAATGCTTGTTTTTACAATTGAGAGCTAAGAAAGGTACTAGAAACCAATGTGGGAATATATAAAAATATTAGTGATATATTATGAATCATTGTGTTACATATTAGAAGGAGAGATTTCTGTATCAGCTTTAATATCCTTAAATAATGGGTGACTTTGGCATTTTAGGGAATAAATAATAACTTTCATTTTCTGTGCTATTTGTAAGAAAGCCAGTAGCTATAAATTCTTAGATAACTTAAAAATTTTTGTTTTTAATCCTTACCCAAGGATATGTTTTTTATTGATTTTAGAGAGAGAGGAAGAGAAAGTGACAGGGAAGGAGGAAAGGGAGAGAAAGAAAATGGAATGGGGGGAGAGAGAGAAAAACATGAAATCAGTTGCTTCCCATACACATACATACCCCTGACCAGGGATCAAATCTGCAGCCTAGGTATGTGCTCTGACCAGGAATCAAACCCACGACTTTTTGGTACATGGGGCGAGCTACCCAGTCAGGGCACTTCTCAGATACATAGGGAAATACTGGTTTGCACCTCTTCCTTCCAGTCAACATTTTAAAGATCTACAGGTAGCAGCCAGATTCTCTTTTGCTTTTTCTAACATCCCTGGACATCTAGTGAACTATGAAATGACTAAAAGTTAGGTAAAAATAAAGGGGAATGGTTTGGATAATCACTAATACAGGTTGGTTTCCTCTGGGTAATTTAGAGTTTGCTGACTGTCTTAATCAAAGTCCTCTCTCTGTTGTCAGCAACATATCCCTTTGATTCTCAGGACTTCCTGTGAACCTGAAGGGAAGGCCCCTCTCCTGGCAGCTAGACTGACTTTGTCCCCAACACTGCCCCCTAGTTTTCTGTCGGCCGCAGTCCCTTCACGCGAAACAGTTCTGCTTGGATGCCGGGGAAGTGAGGAGAAGGCAGGCTTTGGTTCATCTTCCTCAAACCTTACCCAGTAGTGATTATTTTGATTTTTGGAGACTCAAATTACTTACTATTTCTAGAATTTGCCCCGCATGTTTGTTCAGGACATGCCCTAAATCTCTAGTTGGCCATAGTCAAGCATTTTTACTTCTTAACCTTCCCAGGAATATTTCACCTTCTTAACATGCATAGCCCATTTAGTTATTCTGGTTTAGGTCCCTCTCAGAAACAGCGGGGTATAACAGGAGGCATAGCTTTGCCTGGATAGAGGATATGAAATGTTAGGCAAGTTATTCAACCTTTTTAAGTCTTAGTATTTTTATGTTTTTAAAATGGAAATGGTAATACCTTTGGTAGAGAATTGCTGTTGGGATTAAATGAAATGATATTTGACGTTTTTAGCGCACTAAGCGCTGGCTGGTATTGCTCAGTGGATTGAGCACGGGCTATGAACCAAAGGGTCGCTAGTTCACTTCCCAGTCAGGGCACATGCCTGGATTGCAGGCCAGGCCCCCAAGTTGGGGCCATGTGAGAGGCAACCACATACTGATCTTTCTCTTCCTCTCTTTCTTCCTCCCTTCCCCTCTCTCTTAAAATAAATAAATAAATAATTTAAAAAGTTTTTAGTACATTTTCTGTGAATTTACAGTAGATACTCAGTAAATTTTATCTTAGGTTGTTGAGTGCCTTATAAATGTGTTAGAGACTGGGATATAAAAAGACAGTCCCTGCATGCGAGGAATTTCAGTCTGATAGAGAAAAGGGTTACTAAATTTGAATAAGGAAATGTGTATTCCTTCCTATTCTTTCTTCCGTATTTCTTATGCATTTGTTTTCCTAGGACAATGCAAATTCTAGGAGGACCCTTCCTCTCCAGGGCTGACTAAGAAGAATCTAAGAGGAACAAACTGAGTAGAGTTGTCACAGGTTATCAGGGTGACTGGGAGCTTAGTCAAGGAGAGGGATAAAGTCAGCTGTGAGTCCCGTTATTAGTAAGTAGTAACAGGATTATTAGCAGTTTGTAGGTGGGAGGGATGCCCAGTAGGAAGTAGGGGACGCTGTTAGGGGACAGAAGCTGGCCTCATGGCTTGTTTAAACAGATCGGCCTGCTAGGCAAGCTCCTGTTTACTTTTTTTCACTTGCAGTCTTTCAAGCTAGTCTCTGGAAACTTGCTTTCCTGGGTGCTGCCCCTCCCTCCCTGCCTTCAGGAACAGGATTGGAAGTAGCATTAGCCTGAAGAAGTCATTCTATTTAGGGAGCTGGAGCAGAGGGCCAGTGATTAGGCCCTTATCTGTAGTGGGGCCTTTCTGAGTGGTGTGGGGCCAGGAATGGGGAATCTGTCCTGACTTGGACAGAGGCTCCGCTTTTCTGTCCCCAGGCTGAGTCAAAATTGTGAAGCCATAGATGGGCTGGGACATCTGAATGAAAAAGGCCTCTTTGTGTTTCTTCAGCATTCCAGTGTCTGGTACAATTAGCCAAGACTCAGAAAGCAAGCAAGCTGCCTTCCACTGATGGATAAAGGGATTTCTGGCACAGCTGAGTTAAGTGCGCTGATTTCTAAAGCAAAGTGGGAGGGTCTGGGAAGAGGAAGAGGACTTTGGGATGACATTCCTTGTTGGATAAGGGGAAGGAATGGAGCAACAAGCAAACAGTATTTTTGAAGTTGATGAAATCGGCTACGTAATCTACCTGGGAGGCTCCTGGGGCTGGGCAACTCTGTGAAGAAGGTGGAATCATTGGGGAGAGATGGTGACTCTTCCCTTTGGGCAGCTGTAAATGTGGGGAACTGAAGCCCCCTTGGAATGCAGGAAACTGTTGGCAACAGACCGTATATGGTCTGGCTCTGCTAGGGTCTCTCCCATTGTGGGACCTTATTATCAGCTGGTTAACACTCTATGTACTTCTGCTTGAGAAGAGGCAAGCCCAAGGAACGGTTGTTGGGCAATGGATGCACTGTTCCTGACTTGGCAGTAAGCCATTCTACCTCACCAGCTCTCCTGCAATTGTCTTAAATTTCACCAGGTCACAAAGCTGCTTCTGCTTTGCAAACTGAGGGTTAACCAAAGACTGATTCTGCCTGCTGAGGTTTACTCACTAAATAACTTGGCTGTACTTTTACACATGAAGCTGCCACCCCTGCCGCTGGTCTGAAAACACTGAGCTGATGCTGCTTTTGAATAGTGTGCTGTTTTGCCTGAAGACCTGGACCTAGTTTTTGGAAATGCCCTAGGGAGGAGCTTCCTCTCTGACCTCAAGGCGGGGAGGAGGTCAGTAGGAAGTGGAGGGCGGAGCCACTTCTCTGTACTTCTGCTGTCTCTCTCTGTTCATTAAACAGCCCTTTGGCTGCCTGTCTCTGTTCACTTTGAAGCCTGGTTTGAGGAGCTGCAGAGGGGGCACAGGCAACTAGCTGGAAGTTCTTTGGGACATCCTCCTGTTAGGTGAGGTCAGCAGACACAGGGGTGCCATGTGGCCCAGTTACCAAGATGAGCACAAGTTCAACGCCCACCTGGTTTGTCGCATGTGCTGTATGGGTTAGTATGTGAAGTTTTTTTCTTTTCCTGGGCCTGTGAATCCTAAATAGCCCTTGCTCTCATTGATTCATAGGATTGCATGGGCTTCATAGGATTGTAAAGCCTGGTAGGCATTACAACCTTTGGGTGTGTTACTGTATGCAGTGGAATGGACTGAGATGCCCTACTTCACTTCCTGGGGAACTTTTTAAACTTGTAGTGACTGGCAGTTAAGAGCCTAAGCTTCGGGTGTGGGACTTTTTTATAGAGACTGAAATCATGCTAATGCTTCTGCTGGTATCAGGAAACCACTTTTAAGTTTAAGTTGCCTAGTTCTGAAAGTGCAGGGTGTATTTTTAGCAGAAGTTGGTTGGTTACGGAGTCCACCTCTGAGCAGACATGGGTGACGGAGGGGGGTGATAAGGGAGGAGTCATGACGCAGGTTTCCTCTTTGGAGCCATTGCTAATTCTCTTACACTTACTCTTCTCTGCCAGCACAGAGGAGGGGGAAAGGCTTGAAGGTGGTCTTGTTTGCTGTAGTTTAGATCTCTCTCGATAAAGGAGAAGGGTACATTTAGATGCGTTCTGTGATCTTGAGCAAGTGGCCTAACCTTTTTGGCCACAGGTTTCCTTGGCTTTCAACTGTAGGATATACAGATTGGTGAAACATCAAATCATCAATTCTGGGTAAAATAAAAAGATAAAGAAAATGCAGTGCACCTTTCATAAGGCTTAACTTGTTTAAAGAACTGTCCTTTATTTTGAACTTGTCCTTCCTACTTTTTTGATATCAAAATGAAAAAATTGTTGTCAGATGTTTTTTTAATTTTTATTTATTACTTTAAAAGATTTTATTTTATTTTGGAGAGAGGAGAAAGAAAGGAGAAAGAGAGGGAGAGAAACATCAGTGTGTGGTTGCCTTTCGCATGTTCCCTACTGATGACCTGGCCTGCAACCCAGGCATGTGCCCTGACTGGGAATTGAACTGGTGACCCTTTGGTTTGTAGGCCAGCACTCGATCCACTGAGCCACACCAGCTAGAGCTGGTAGTTTTTCAGATATCTTTATTTAGCAAAAGAAAAAGTTGAGAACTTTATGTTAGGTTTTCTGATTTATTTTGAATACTTACTGGTTTGTGAAATGTAAGTTTGAGAGCTGGATTGATGATAATCAAATATCTTTTGATTTTATACTCTGCATCTCTAAAGCGGGAACAAATTATGACCCAAATAGCCAGATTTTCCCTAAAACTGAAATCGCTGGAACCTCAGAAAAGGTCTCAGAAGCAGAGTAGCAGAGCGAGGGTTCTGATCCTGCCTCTTGACCATTAGACCAGTGCTGCCAAGTATTTAAGTGCTTCTTGAGGGAAAAAAACAGGTACTGTAATAACAGGTACAAGAGGGAAAACTTTATTCAGTTATTGCCATGTAGTCTAGCTTTTTATCTTCCCAGTAGCATTGAGATTTCCTCCCTGGGATCCAGAGGAAAGAACCTTCTGCATCTGAAAATGCTTGTAAGTAAAAGGGCCGGCCGCTTTTCTGTAATCAACAGAGAAGTGTAAAGAAGTCTAGAATCTGTATTGAAAGTTTCAGGATGAAAACATACCTGCAGCTCACCCTACTTCATTTAATCTCCTGGTAGAATCTGGTGGTTAAGAAAATGGAGTTTGGCTTCAGTCACCTGCTTGCTGCTCTGGCTCTACTACTAACATACGGGAACTGGAAAAATTGCTTAATCTCTCTGGGCCTCGGTTTCCCCATTGGTTGAAAGGAGATTAAAATAGGCTCTAACTCATAAAGTCATAATAAGGGATATAGGATATTAAAGCACTTAGTCCAGTGGGAAGCTCCCCTTGTGATTTTGATATGACTGGTTTACAAACTGGTATTTAGGAACCATTGACCTACTCCAAACTGTTCATTTTATAGTAGAATCTTAGATTCAAAGAGGGGAGATGAGTATCCTGTAAGGTAAGAACCAGAGGGCAGGAAACCCAAATTATAGACTTGATTCTGCCCTCATGACCTTGCCTACTTTTTACATCTCTCTTGACTTCAATTTCTTTATCTTTAACATGTTTCATGAGGATTATTAAATTTCTTCATGTCTTTGTATCTGCAGAGTACTTAGTTTTCCTGAATGTGGTACTCTAATAAATACTCCAGAAACTATTGAGCCTTTCTCCTTTTCCTTCTCTTATATTCTTCTCCCTCCATCTCTGTGGTTCTTTTCTTTTGCCACCATGCTTACTCCTGGTATATTTCTTTAACTTATGCCCTGTACTCTAATTCCTAATAGTGCAGATAATTACCACTAATAAAATTCAGGCTTTCCTAAGAAAGAACATCAGATTTTAATTTTGCATTGGAGTTTCTTGATTTATCAATTCCTGAAATTCCCAAGTCTCAATTCTCATGGAGACATTCTTAATCTGCAGCAGCCCTTGGTGATAGATGCCTTTAATGAATCCATATTATAGTTATAGCTTGCACTTCTTTTCTTTTTTTATATAGGATTATATTGTGTTGTCTTCCAATAATTTCATGGTGGTAGTAATGTTGTGGTTAAAAGTCCATGACAGACTGAGATATGAATCTCAATTCTGCCACTTATTGTGTGACTTTGAGCAAATGATTAAGAAGCCTTTTTGAGCATCAGTTTGAACTATAAAACAAAGGTAAATGATGTGTACTCGATAATTATGAGGATTAAGTCAAATGCTAAATGAGACAGGCCTAGCGTAGTGCCTGACACAGAGTAAACCCAATATATATCTAGGTCAGTCTTACCTCCTAAAGTTGACTTATATACTTCTGAGGAAGGAATCATTTAGAATGATGGTGCCATTATACATTATTGGCAAGGCAATTTGTTTGATCTCCAATTCGTCCTATTTTCTCTGGGCTTAAATGAGTGGTAGGAAGCTGCTGGGTCCACATGTGGCAAGAACTTACTTCGGAAAGCTGTAACTGTAGAAGGGATAGCTGAATGAAAATCCCTGCTCCCTGGTGGAAAGCAGTCTTTTAATTATTATTTGAGAATATTTATTAGTCTGACTCTGAAAATAGCCTTTGAAAGTGTCCCAGTAGCTAAAACCTTGGCAGATCATGGGGCTGTTGGTATATTTGTTAAATGAATGAGTATTCTTTGAGTGCCTATTGTTATCCTAAATGATGGATACTTAATGAAATTTAAAATGTGGTTCTTGACTCCAAAGAGCTAAAAGTTCAGATAGATAAATGGGATTTACATATAGAAATATTTAACAATAATTTTTATGTGTTGGGTGTCTAGTAACTTAAATAAACACAGGTATCTGTAGGCACCCAGAGGTGCTGGCATGGCCAGAAAGGTATTAAGGAAGAAGCAAGGCTTCAGTGGACCTGGTAAGGAGGCTCTAAATCACCGTATGTTTTGGACTATAAGACGTACTTTTCCCACACTTTCTGTGTACCTCTGTATCTTTGAATCACTGCTCATGCTATTTCTTTAGTTTGGAATTCCCTAACCCCTTTTGGGACTGCTAAAATCCTATTCCGTCATCCAAGGTTTAGTTCAAACACCATGCCTTTCACGAGTTCTTCTACTCCTCTGTCAGAATTAATCAGCTCTGTTTATCAGCATGATTTGATGCAGCTTGTTATTTGTTTGGTATGTTATTTGCTTGGTGTTTTTGTTAATTATTTACATGTTGTTCTCTGTCACTAGATTGTAAACTTCATGAGGTCAAGGAATAGGCCTATTCTGACTCTGTTTCTTTTTTCTGCCAGCTCAAGTATATTGTTTTTAGATTTCCAGGTGGTTGGTGCTTCTTGGGGTTCTTAAGGAACCCCAAGGAACCATTTGTGATTTTTCTCTGCCCTTCAGGGAAACAAGCAACGGTTGTTTTCTCATTTGCTTTTTAAATAATACATAATGCACTGGGACAGTGTTGTAGGCTCTGTTGGATCAGAACACAGAACTTTGTGTCTCAAATGTGGGCTTCCATTCCAAACCTGGGTCTATTCTTTATTGCCCCCAATAGAGTAGGACAGATAGACAAGCTCACCTAAACTAGTATATGCAAAGGATGGGAAAATCTCCTAGAGGAGGTGATAGTCCAATGCTGAAGCGTAGTCAGTGAAGGGGGGAAAGCTGTTCATAATCTCATTATCTTTTAAGTCTCATCTATATCTGCAGCTAGAGGATCTTTGATTTTTAAGAATGTTTTCTCTCTCTCTTTTTAAAAAGAATTTATTTATTTATTTTTAGAGAGAGGGGAAAGGAAGGAGAGAGGGAGAGAAACATCAATGTGTGGTTGGCTCTGTCACGCTCCCACCTCGGGACCTGGCCCACAACCCAGGCATGTGCCCTAACTGGGAATCAAACCAGCAACTATTTGGTTTGCAGCCTGGCACTCAGTCCACTGAGCCAGGACTGTTTTAGGTCTTATGTAGAGCTTTGGCTGTTAGAAGCCACGGGAGATACAAAAAAAGTAAAGTATGCTCTCTTTCCTTAAGGAGTTTAGGATCTTATTGGTGATGTAAGAGTAAACATATTAAAAGTTTAGAGCCCTATATAACTATATAAGTGTTGATGGAGTGATTAGCATAGTAAGTACCATAAAACTTTGGAGAACAAAGAGACTATTGAGAACTGGAGTTGTCAGGAAAGTTTATCAATTTTTCTCAAACACAAATCTGATGTCATTCTTCTATTTAAAATCTTTCAACATGTCCCTTACCAGTTTCTTGGCTATAAAATTTGGACTCCTTGGCTTGTCATGAAAAGTCATAATTTGGTCCATGGCATCCTATCTAGTTTTAAGTATCACCACTACCTAATATACATCCCGTCTTTCAACCATCCTTAATACTGTGCTGTTCTTTGAACACAAGCTCCTAATGAATTTGCATTAGGTGAAACTTCATGTAGTAGCTTTGTCCCTTCTCTTCCTGGCTAACTTCTCATCTTTTAAGGTTTAGGTAGAGTCACTCAGCTGGAAACTGCCATTAACTTCTCAGGCTTTCCTCTTCTTTCCAGGTAGACTATTGTGTTCTTGAGCACTCTAAACTCACTCTTTTACAGCACTTATTGAATTGTGTTGAAGGTATTTGTTTTCTGTTAGAATGTCATCTCTTTCAAAGGTAAAGACTGTGACTTTGTGTATATAACACAGTATGTTCCAAGTAGCCTAGGTCCTTAATAAAGATTTATTCAAAGAATAAGTGAATGTATTAATGAGTTGGATTTTAAAGGATAAGTGGCATTTGGAGAGGTGGAGAGGAAGAAAGTAGCATGCCATGAGGAGAAAATGAATAGTACGAGCAGTGTCAGGGATTTAGATGAGGCCGAGGCTGCAAGCTGACTCTGATTCAGGCTGCGGATGACACAGGCTGGGAAAGGATGATGGTGATCTTGAATAAGTGAATCAGCCTCTAAAAAGGTCACGTGATCAGAATGACAGTGGTTAGAGCTCATAAAAATCCTGGTTTCAAATAGCTGTAGGACTCTGTGGAGCGAAGAGTAGATTAGACTTAAAAAATTCTAGCAGTTTCAAATGAGAGCCAATAGGTAGGATTTATAAAGAAGCAGCTTATGACTATGGAACCATTAAATTAGTATGTGTTCCTTTATGAGGCGGTGACTTTTTTTTGGTTAATCTTTTTACTTTTATTTTTCAAATACAGCTTACATTCAACATTATTCAATTTCAACGTGGCTTCTTTTGTAGATCCTTGGTTATAATACCTCTGTTTAGCCAGCCTTCAGTTAGTTAGTCAGGTTGATTGATCTATAATTTAGTTGTAAATCTGATTTGGTGCTGGGAAGGTGTGAGTGTAGCCCCCACGTACTCCGTAGCTAGTTTAGAGCTTCCTCTATTATCTTAAGTTTTAAGCATCAGTAATATTACAGGTATATGCAAGGTTTGGACAGACTGTTTAACCCTGAATATGATTCTTTTTATGGAAGGGATTCATGCATTAACAGGGAACTTCTAAGGTCCAATCTAATTCCTAAGTACTGTGGTCTATAATAGGAAGAGAGAATTGTTCCTTGAAAAGCAGGAAAGGATTCAAGGCTAAAAGGAAGGATATGAAGGTGAAACTATTGAATGGCTATAGACTCAGAAAAGTAAGTAGAAGTGCAGTTCACCTGGAAGTGGAGAGAGATCCTTAGCATTGTTTGGAATGATACCTATGTAGCTGGGGAATCAGAAAGAAGGGAATGCCTGGGTGGTAGAAGAGAACACCTAACTGAATTTTGTGTGAATAACTAGCAAGCCAGATTTGTATAATTCTGTCACATTCTTCTGAAGTGTTCTCTGACTTGGAGAAGAAATGGAGGAGTTAAGTAATGGCGATAATTCAGGTTTGGAGATTGCCGTGGTGAGCAGAGTAGTAGGAGGTTAGGCAGGTGGGAATTCCTGGGGTGTTAGTGATGGCAGCTTTGGATTGCTTAACCATGTTGTAGACTGGGATACTCTTAGATGCTCTTAATAAAATAAGACTGGAGTTATTGAAGGCTAAGAATGATTAGGAAGTATGAAAGATTGATAAAGAAGACTGCTGAATAGCTGTTTGGGTGAGCAAGGCCCAGAATGTGGTAGTGTGGTGGCTGGGTATGAATTGGAGATGAAGGTCAGTGGAGTCAAGCAGGCTCAGATGTATCATCAGAATATATGTTGAAGTAATTTGGGGATCCTGCCAGAGGGTACATGTGGAGATAATAATGTGAACCAAGTTGTCAGGAAAGGTTAAGGTAGATTTGCCATATGGAGGGGGGTAGGCAGCAGGGAATGGCTGATGACAGTGAGGATGATTTGAACAAGATGCTATAGGGAAGGGCCCAGGCTTCAAATAAATAGAAAGGAGCAGGACCAATGAACCAGTGTCTTAGAAGTGGTTCTGGGGAGCTGGCAGTTGTGGGAGAAACTCAAGTGTGGAGCAGTCATTGTCAAGCATTGATAGTTACGTTTCTGTGAAAGCAGTGGACAAAATTGAGAATGAAGGAGAGTTTGCCTACAAATAAATGTAGGCTCTGCAAAAGCCTTAGGAGAAGGGAGGGAGGAAGGAGATGTGCAGTGGGGGTGAACTGGGCAGCTTTGAGTTTGGCTGCTTGGTGAGGGCTGGTGAGGAAATTGGAATGAAGGAATTGGTGGGGGAGGAGACGGAGGGAGTGGAGCATTGAGTAGGCAGAACCACGTATGAAGAATGAGATATAACCATTGCAGTATGTGTCCCAAATGCCCAGGCCACTTCACTCCTGTTGGTCGTAGTCACAGCTTTGGCTTTTTGGAGCTTGCTGTAGGGGACGCAGGGAATCGCCCTGCTCCCTGGGGAATTATCATGCTAAGGAGACGGCCATGGCATGCTTTTCGAGGCACGTGATTCTGTTTAGTCTATGGTGGCGGGGACCCCCCCCCCAAAGAACGGTATTTATTTCTAAAAAATTGTGTATTTATTCTTACATATTTAAACTTCAGTCGTATTCCAAGCACTCTCCATTTGATGCAATGCACCTATCAAGTCGTTTTTCCCACTGCTCAAAACAGTTTTTGAGCTAGTTGACTGTGATGCCTTTTAGTGCTTTTGCCATTTTTTGTTTCACCTCTCCCACATTGGCAAAATGTTTCCTTGTGAGGACTTTTTTTATCCGAGGAAACAGGAAAAAAGTCATTCCAGCTGAGATCAGGTGGACATGGGGGTCATGCTGTTTTTGGTTAAAAACTGCTGAACACGCAGTGTGGTGTGGGTGGGTGTGCTCATAAATCACCCTATCATGAAATAGGCACATACATTGAAAGAGTCTTCAAAAAAAAATCACCGAAGCTGAATAAATGCAGCTTCTCACAGCAATGCCAGCTGGTATGCTGATACAGATGGGTTCCTAGAACGCTAACCTGGAGGAGGAAGCTTATACTACAAGGGGCCCACCCTCCAGAAGATACTTTCGGTTTGGCGGGGGATCCCTCCTCGTATAAAGTAGCATGGTCAAGTAACATGGTTCAGACAGGCCAAACCTTCCCAACAACAGGACGCCGTCTTGTAGTTCTGTAGAAATGTCCTGGAGAAACAGGGGCGTGGGAATTTGTTGTCCACAGAGTGCTAAATCAGTGCCTTCCGTTTCTTTTACAGATGAGCGGGACCGCGTTCAGAAGAAAACGTTCACCAAGTGGGTCAACAAGCACTTGATGAAGGTAGGACTCCTTCATAGATGCTGCCCTAGCATCCCCGACTGCTTTTAATCTGGATCTATCAGTCCCTTCTCTCTGATAGTTCATACTGCTAGCCTTGTGCTCAGGTCGTTGGGGATACATGTGAGCTTTATTTTTTTTAAATAATGGACATAGTCATAACAGTATGAAAACTTTTACTGATCAGTTTTTTTGGTGAGGACAGTAATACATGCCATTACCCCAGAAAGCTGAGGTTGAGAATACTGGGGGGTGATTACTGGAATTCAAAGGACACTTTTCAAGTTATTTTATAAGCCCCCTTTAAAAAACGTTTAAGTCTGATCACTATGTTAAGGATGGGGCAGAGGGGATATTGTGTTCTCTCTCTCTTTCTGCACAAATCTTAAATGTTCAGATTAAGAATTTTTCATATATATATGAATAAAACCACTATGCAGTTTAAAATACAGAACACTTCTAGAGTGGCTAGGGTTGGGGACAGGTTTTATTAATTATTTTTAAGCTGAGAAGAAACCAAGGCTGAGACATGTTAAGGACCCACCTAAGGATAAACAGTATGATGAACATGGCAGTTAGGTTGTGCAAAAAAAGTTTCTGAGTTATAATCATTACTGCTCTGGGAATGGTCACCAGTGACCTCATAATTGCTATATCCAGTAGCCTCATTTTACCTTTCTCTTATTTGATTTTTCTGTAGCATTTGATACTGTTGGCTAGCCTGCTACTCCTTAAAGCCTTCTCTCGCATTGGCTTCTAGGACACTGCTTTTACTTGAATTACTTCTTCCTGTTAGGAATGCCTTCCTCCTGCCTCTTTCACTGGCTTTTCTCCCTGTCTGACTCCTCCATGTCAGTGTTCCCCAGAGTCCTAACCTTGGCCACATTCTTGTTTTGTCCTCTGTGTTCTGCTTTGGTCTGGTTGCATGGAGCGCAGGGAAGTACAAGTAGAACAGGGTTCAGGGGGCTCTCACAGGATCTGATGTACAGGTGCATATGGGCTTTATGACAGTTTATTGGGCAGCTGCTCTTTCTCTTTTCATGAGACCTTGTAATCTCTCATTTTAATTTTTTTCTGTATGTTTCTTACATTCATTCCTTCATATTTTTCCCATTGCTTGTGTGTGAGTGGTCCCTCAAACGGTGATGCAAACCACTGCAACTACATGATTCCAAAGACACATACAGAAACATCCTGATTGGCTGGGGTTTTCTATTCCTCCATGGGTCAGGTGTCCATCTATGGTTCAGTGAACTATGGGAGATGGTTACAGGGCCACTTGTTTAATGGGCACTGCGGGTGACAGTGATTTTCAAACTGTAAGATGTGGATTAGGAGGTGATGATAGAGCCTTTTTCTGAATTCTTTCCTAAGCCAAGGCCCTGCATACCCCATGGTGTGCTAGACACATTCACCTGACTGTTACCCCGATATATCCTATATTGAGCATATCCCAGGTTGCTAAATATTTTTGCTCGTGTACCCAGCTGTCCAAGTTTGGAACTTAGAATCGTACTATAATCACTTCTAACTCAGAAAGTGTTGCATCTGACTTCTCTCCCTCATCCTCTTAACCGCTGCTCTAGTCCAGAGCCTCTTCATTACTTGCCTTGACCACTATAGTAGTCTCCTACTAAAGTTTTCTATAATACATGATGCTGGTGATAATAGTAGTAGTGGTTTATTGAGTGTTAGCTGCAAATCAGACCAAGTCCTTCACATTAATCCTTCAGTGACCTTTACAATTTTTTTCAATTACAGTTGACATTCAATATTATTTTATATTAGTTTCAATTCTTTAGTGACCCTGTGCTGTAGATTCTTTTAATATTCTCATTTTATTAGTGAAGACAGTGAGGTTGAGAGAGGTTAAGCCCGCTGTTTAAGGTCATACCATTAGAAAGAGGCAGAACTGAAATTTCAGAACTTGGCCTTTGCAGTACTGGTGCTGGCTTCTGCCTACTTTTCCAGGTTTATAGCATCATATATCTCTCATACCTTAAACTCTTGCCAAACTATATGCCACGCTATTTTATGACTCTATATCTTTCTCATACTGCTTCCTCTTTGTGGAACACTTTCCCCACCTCTGTTCTGCCTGGATAAAACCAACTTGACACCTCCTTAATAAATATTTTCTTTCCCCCACCATGTGGAATTGACTACCCTTTCTGCCCTTCCCTGTGTTCCTTATGTACTTCTCTTGTAGCACCTGTAGCATTTATTTTTCTGCTAGATTATAACTTGGAGGCAGATATCGTGTCTTATTTTTTCAGTGGGAGCACAAAGAAGGAAGGGGAGGAAAAAACCTGATGTTCTCCTCTAATTCTTCCAGTGTGTGTACAGTTGCCTGTTGACTGATAACATGTAACTCTGCCATGATGCAGAGCCCTTCGTAACCTGGTTCCAATCTGTCCAGCATCATTTCTAGGTACTCTTTCCCTGTGTAGCCTGTGCTGTAGCCACACGAGACAATGTACTGCTCCCTAAACACTGTATTTTCACACCTCTTTGCTTATTTATTTCCCCTTAGAATGCACTTCCCAGCCTCCTTAGCCATTACCCACTTACCCTTATCATTATCACCTACCTGAGACTCTGGCCTCTATCCCTTGAACTAAATTAACTGCAACTTCATCTCTATTCCATACCACTTTGAAGAGTTGTCTTGTATGTTCAAACATTGGTCTCTTCATTGAATGCTAGAGTGTATTGTGCTACTTTCTGTACCAAGCACTGCAGCAGGGACACAAGAAGCATCCGATAAGTATTTATTGCCTTGAGTAATAATATTTTGAAAATGCTTTATAGCTTACAAAGCACATTCTTATCTAACTTGATCCTTATAGCCCTGAAGGAGGTAAAAGTATCTTCTTCTTTTAATTTTCACAACTAAGGAAAATGAGAATTGTTAAATAGCAGATTGAGTGACCTCCCAAACCCATGCAGCTAGTGACAATGGAGCTAAAGATCAGTCATGAGTCTTCCTTTCGAAATTATTTATTCTTTCTCCTGAATATGCTCTCAACTTGCCCTGCATTTACTCTTCAACAATTGGAAGAGCTGAATTTATCCGGTCTCAAGCTTGTCCTCCTAAACTTTGTAGTTGGATACAGGTGCTCTGGTTGCCTGCCATTCATTTGTAGCTGATGTTGCCTGTTGGAACTCTCCTCTCTCTCAGTGCTGTGTGATGACAGGAGGCCCAGTGAGAGAAACTAAAGGAACACATCATTGCTAGAAGTTGGAGACCAACACATCATTGCTAGAAGTTGGAGACCAGCCAGAGCTTTACTTAAATCCCTGGCTATCTGTCATCTCTTCTCAGACTTTACTCTTAGAGTTCCAGTGGCATTTTCTCATGTTAGGATATTTCAGAGAGAGATTCACTGCTAATCAGAGGCATTGAGTTCATGCTGGAATTCCTTGAAATTTGGGCTGAGCTTTAGGGATCAAGATTTGTTGTTTATAACTCAAGCCTCCTTTGCTTCGCTCCCCGAGTATACCCACGTTAATGTTGCCATTGTCAAGTTGACTGCTCTGAAGACCTAAGCAACCAAGTCTCAAATTCTAGATGTAGTTGTCCTAAGATCTTTTGGATTCTCAAATATCTTTTTGTTCTGAAATAAGCACATTAATTTCCTCTTTATATTTGAGAACACTGTCGGTCCACTCTTAAAAGAGATCTGTTAAGGATGTAAACATCTGAAATATAGAAATAACCTAACTTAGAATATGAGCCTATAAACCTAAAACTTCTGCTTATATGCCAGAACCATCAAAAAGAAAGACCTAGAGTTTAGGGTTTTTTGTTGGGGGGGGGTTAGATTTTATTTATTTATCTTTAGAGAGGAAGAGAAATATCAATGTATGGTTTGTTGCCTCTTGTGCATCCTCTGCTGGGAACTGGCCTGCAACCCAGGCATGTGCCCTGAATGGGAATCGAACCATGATTCTTTGATTCATAGGCCCACGCTCAGTCCACTGAGCTACACCAGCCAGGGCTAAAGTTTAGGTTTTATTTAAATTATCCTTGCCATATATCTAGGTCCTGGTAGCTGATAAAAATCTATCCCCTCAAACAGAACCTCAAGGAAGGATGAGAGGATGAGAAAGAAATGAGAGCATGAGTTCCTAAGAAGAAGAAATGCCCTATGTGATCAGTTCCTGTTGACTTCAGGGAAGGCCAATATTTAATCTAGCAGATGAAATAGTTTATTTGATTTTTATTCATGTATGCAATCTGAAAGCCACTGGCTTTCCTGAAGTTTTAGTTAAGAACTCCAGATAAGCCAGCAAAACTTTTAAACTCCAAATTTTTACTCTTGTTCTCAGTTTGTCTCTGATTGAGGCTAAGCAAACACAGGATAGTAGACAGCTCTGTGATTTCAGGCACTCTCTCCTGCGCAGCCTCTGCTGTGGCCACATGAGAAAACTTCACTGCTCCCTGCATACTGCCTGTGCTTTCACACCTCTTGGCTTATTGGTGTCTGTGGGAAAGGTGAGAGGAAACTAGCAGTGGAGTTTAATTTAGGAGATTGACCAAGTAGTGTTGGTCAGACACTAGGAGAAGAATGTTACTTTCCTTGCTCTAGTGTGGCATGTGGTGGTGGTTTGTGGCTGTCTCTGCCGGACCTGAGTTTTCAGATCGTGATTTCACTCTGAATTCATCTCAGCCCTCCCCGAAAGTTTTAGGCCTACGTCTGGGCTTGGGTTCTCTACTCCCTGTGCCTACTCAGGAAAGCTACCTGTTGTGGATTTTTAGAGTTATCCTCAGAGGATCTTTGTTAATTAGACTTGGCTGGTACCAGTTAGATTTCTCAGAATTTAAGGGACTCCTAACACAGAGAGAGAGGAAAGAATTCTGATGTGCAAAGAGCTTTATACTTTGTTTCTCTCTCTTACTCCACTTACTCCATCAGGGATTCCAGCCTTCCCTCTTATTTCCTGCACTTGAGCACAGTTCTTTCCTGAGTGAAAAGCATAGGCCAACTATATATATAATGTGTGGGCCCTCCCTCCCCCCCTCCCTCCCTCCCTCCCTTTCTTCCCTCCCTTTCTTTCTTTCTGCTTTTCCTGGAAGATAAATTTGGCCACAATCAATATGGACTTTCCCTCCTATAGTTTAGAAATCTAGAAATCTAGACATCTAGAAATCCATTCAAAGTTACCAGGCTCACTTTGACTTTTTCTGTATCTTTTCATCAGTGTAGATGAAAGTAAATAACATACTGTTTAAAACTTTCACCTGTGACCTATTTTATTATATTTTGGTTTGTTTTATTTTATTTTATATTAATTTAATGTTTTTGCTCTTCAACATAGTTTGGATCAAGAAAATTTAGCTGCTTGTATTTTCTTTTAACAGTGTTGAGGAGAGCTTTTGTAGATCAGGTTTTCTGCAGATATCAAAGAATACTACATGACAATCCTTGGTTCCTTTGGGGGGAATCCTTTTATAATTTAATAATGTTGCTAATGTGTCGTTTTTACCCTTCAAACATTGTGGAAGCCTTGTGAAGGGAAAGCACTGAACTTGGAGTCAGGCAATAGTGATCTGACACTTCCCAGCTAAATTGGGTTACATGAGTTATTTACCTTCTCTGGGCAACACACTTGCCCATCTGTATAAACTGCGAGTGTTAGAGTTCAGTAATCTTTAAAGTCCCTTTGGGCTCAGATTCTGACTCCAAGCACTTGAGTGCAATTTATTTCCTTTGGCTAAAAAGGCCACTCAGAAATTAGGCGAAGCTGTTATCTTACATAACTTCAAGCCAATCTTTTAAAAATTGGAGAGCAGAGCTCTCCTTGGCTTATTAATGCCTGGGGGATTGGGGAGGATTGACCTGGGTTAGGATAGGCTGGGGTCTCTCAAAATTTAGTAATTTATTAATTTTTCAAAATACCTTTTGTGAGATTTAATTTACATACCATACAATTTACCCACTTAAAGTGTATAATTCAGTAGCTTTTAGTATATTATCAGAGTTGTATAACCATCATAACACTCAATTTTAGAACATCTTGATCACTAGCAAAAATAAATCCTGTACCCTTTGTATCCTTCAGTCATCACCACTAAGACAACCACTAATCTACTCTCTGTCTCTATAGATTTGCCTATTCTAGATATCTCATATAAATGCAATTATACAATGTGTGGTCTGTTCCTTTTCTTTACTGCTTCTTTTACGTAGCATGTTTTCAAGGTTCATTCATGTTATAGCATGTATAAGTATTTATTGCTAAAGAGTGTTCCATTGTATGGATGTACCACACTTTGGTTACCCATCAATCAGTTGATAGATATTTGGGTTATTTTTACCTTTTTTTAAAAAAGATTTTACTTACTTATTTTTAGTCAGAGGGGAAGGGAGGGAGAAGAAAGACAAGGAGAGAAACATCAATGTGTGGTTGCCTCTTGGACTCCCCACACCGGGGAACCTGGCCTGCAACCCAGGCCATGTGCCCTGACTGGGAATCAAACCAGCGACCCTCTGCTTCGCAGTCCGGCGCTTAGTCCACTGAGCCACACCAGCCAGGGCTATTTTTACTTTTTTGGCCATGTACATGAACATTCATTCATGTACAGGATTGTTTTTCTGGACATCTTTTCAATTCTCTTGGCTATATACCTGGAAGTGGAATTACTTACTCATATGGTAACTTGTGTTTAACTTTGAGGAACTGTCAGACTATTTTCCAAAACAGCTGCACCACTTTACATTCCCACCAGCAGTGTATGAGGGTTCCAGTTTCTCTACATCTCCATCAAACACTTATCTTTTCAAAAAAAAAAGTGTGGCCATCCTAGTGGCTGTGAAGTGGTATTTTTCTTTAGTTTTGGTTTACATTTTCCTTATGGCTTATAATATTGATCATCTTTTCATGAGAGTTTAATGATATTGAGCATTTTTCCAAGAGTTTGTTAGCCATTTGCTTATGTTCTTTAGAGGCATTCACTAATTTTGATAGCAATTTTCACAGGGAGTACAGTCAAGGACCTGGATAGCTGAAGTTTTCCACTCATCTTATTTGTTGACAGACTAGCATGATTATTTGTTGGGAACACACACATTGATGCTTTCTGAGCACTCATGGCTTCACATGGCTACCTCTGAAGCTTCTGATGCTTACTTAGTTCACTGGGCTTTTCCTTGAGCTACTTGTGGAGGCCTGACTGGTGTGGCTTAGTGGGTTGGGTGTTGTCCTGCAGAGAGGTTGCCAGTTTGATTCCCAGTTGGCACATGCCTGGGCTGGCGGCCGGGTGTCTGGTCAGGGGGCATGCGAGAGGCAACTGATTGATATTTCTCTTGCACATCAATGTTTCTCTTTCTCTCTCTTTTTCCCTCTCTCTAAAAATAAATAAATAAAGTCTTAAAAGAAAGTAGACATTTGAGGAAAACTTCAGAGTCACCCTAGTATTTGCAGAAGTGGTAGAGACTTTAGAATGGGGCAGACCTCTGTTTGATTGGCTTGACCATGTACTAGCTGTGTGATCTTGGGATGTTAATCGAGCCCTCCAAATAAATCTTATCTCTGCATGTGAAAAATTCTGACATAGAAGCCCTAGTAAATGTTAACTAGTTCTTTATCCTTCTCTAGGCAGAGCTGTGACCAACATGCTTAGAAACAGGACTATTGTTCTCTGTTCTTAAATATTCTCCGGGGTGGGGGACTTACTATATTCTCGTTTCCTATTATCTCTGTCTGTATCTCTTTCTGTTGGTGTTCATAATTACTTTGTTATTATTAGCATGGAAAGACTGAGAGATATAACAAGCTAGTTTTTTCTAAGTTTGTTGGAAGGTGGTTGGATTTTGCTATTCACAGATGTAAAACATACCTAGAATTTTGGGGCTTTGATGTGAAATTAATTTTACATTTCAAAGTGCCTCCTTTTTCTTTTCAGTAATCTGTGATATATATATATAGTTGATTTGAGAGAGAAAGAGATGTGTGAAAGAGAAAGATAAGTGGGACATCTGTTTGTCCCACTTATTTATGTACTCATTGGCTGATTCTTGTATGTGTCCTGACCAGGAATTGAACTTGCAACCTTGGTATATGGGGATGATGCTCTCTAACCAGCTGAGCCATCTGGCCAGGATAAATACTCTCTGGTATTTAGTATCTATTGATGATATGATCTCTCTTGGTCCTCAATCCTACTATGATTAACTTAAATAATTATTCAGTGCCCATTTCTGATTTTTATACCCTATGTTCAGGTTATCTATCAAAAATAAATTCCTCATTGTTGTCTCTTCTTAAATACCAATATTTAATATTTTCTGATTTATTTTTGACCTACCATTCATTTATAATCTGATTTCCATTCAACCACTTTTTAGAAAATGTTTGTTATCACAAAACACTCTTATTTGTAGAGTGTTTAAAAAGAAAAAACCCTTTTTGTCCTCATCCTCCTTGCCCCATAGCGTTAGATACTGGTGATCACCCTTCCTAGATTATATTTTCTTTGTTTTTTTTGTGTACCTCTGCCACTGGCTGTCTCCCCGTTCCCTCCGCTCCAACTCCCCTTATTGATTGTTTTTCCATCTTTTCCTTCTAATTTTGGCTATTCCCCCAGGCTCAGTCCTTAGCATTCTGCTCTTCTTTTTTGCTCCCTAACCCTGAAAGCCCCAAATTTCCCATGTCTCTAGCTAGCACCTCGATGCATATGACTTCTAACTTAAGTTCTCAGCTGACCCAAATTGAATTCTATTATTTCCAGCTGCTTCAAGAACATTCCATTTGTAGCTCCTTTGTCGCTGTTTTAAATTCAACATATTTAAAATTGAATTAGTCAGGTCTATTCGCTTTCCAATCCTCATGGCTGCTTACTTCTGCTAGTGGTGCACTGTGGCTGTTCCAGCTGTGAATTTGGAGACCTTGGGCCCGTTTCAGGGAGGGGGAGCCACTGGTGTGCTGGAGCCCCTTCCATGGGCTCGTGAGACTCAAATATTAGGTTTTTGATAATTTTGTGAGCTCATTGCTAAGCATAACCATTATTAAAAATTAAATTTGTAAACTTACAGTTCAATATATTTTATTTAAAATAAAGATAGTACATACTCAAAACTCATCACTTCATGATTATTTTACTAAATGTTATTATCGTCTGTGCTCTTGAGGTTAATTATGTCTGTTGTATCTCTGTGATGAAAATACTGTATAATGGTGTACTACTTGCACTTTTTTCCCCAACATTACATCTGGCAGTGTTATATTAGGAGCATGAAATTGGTCATGGTGGGCATATTGACACCCTGAAAATCAACAAATGCCTCAAGTCTGAGCTGGGTGCATTGTTCATTGTCTAGACTTCAAGTGATAGAGAAGAATGTGAATATTGCAGATTAAATTAAAAAGTGTGTCATATCTATAGTGAGTATATTGTAAATAGCACAAAAATTGAAGAAATTTTCTTTCATTATTTGAAAGCTATTATGTCATTCATCATGAGCCATTTTCTTCAATTGGGTAATCTACCTGTTACCTTATTCTGTAACACACACACACATGCATACCTTGCATACTTTCACCTCTATACCTTGTCTTACGTGATTTTCCCATCTTTTTTTCTATTAAAACAATTTGTAGTTTTTCAACTCCTTTCTCTTTCAGGAAGTCTTCCCAAATATTCCAGTCTTTATCTTTTCTGATTCCCTTTCTATTTTGAATGTTTGATATTTTACAATTGGAAAGGACATATCGTTCAGTTTTCCACACAAATGTAGAAGTCTTAATAACCCACTTTTTACTTGAAAAATTCCAATGACTAGAAATTTACTGCTTCTGAAACTAGCCCTTTAAAATTATTATTTAGAAAATAATAAATTATTATTATTACTACTATTATTATTTTAGTGGCTTTAAACAACACAAAGGTATTCTCTTAAAGTTCTGGAGGGCAGATGTTCAAAGTAGGTCTTATATATGGAATCTAATGAACAAACCAAACTAACAAGAAAAACAGAGACAGACTCATAAATGGAGAGCAGAAGACAGCTAAAAAGGGCATTGGGGATGGAGCAATTGAACAGAAAGGAAAAAGGACTCATGGACATGGACAACAGTGTGTTCATTGGCTGAGGCGAGGGGGTATAAGAATATTAAATGGTAATGGAAAAAAGTACAATAAAGATTAAATTAAAAAAAAAACAAATAGGTCTTAATGGGGTTAAAGTCAAGGTGTGAGGAGAGCTGTATTATTTCTGGATGCTCTGGGAGAGAATCTGTTTTTTTCTTGCCTTTTCCAGCTTCCAGAGGCTGCCTGCACTCTCTGGCTCATGGCCTCCTTTATACTTCAGAGTCAGCAACAGCATCAGTCTGACCTGTGCTTCCATCATCATATCTCCTTATAGTCTAAAAAATTATTTATGTTGCAAATGAATCTTCTTTTAATTTCTACTAATCTTCTGTTGTTGTGTTGTGAGCATCACTCAATGAAGTTATTGTTAGACTTGCAATAAGTCAGACCAGCTGCCACTTACAAAGCTATATGACCTTAAGGTTTCAGAGCCTCAGTTTCTCCTATAGAATATGGGTCATAAATAAACCTCACAGGACAGTCATTTGGATTTAGTAAATAAAAGGAAATTATGATTGATTATAAAGTGTAGTAATTAATGACAAAGAGTAAAATTTAAAAAGGCCAAACTGAGGCCAGGTTTTCACTTGTAACATCAAGCAAGTTATTAACCTCTGTACCTCATTGTCTCATGTTTTAAATAGTAATAATAAAAGCCGCCCTGTAGATGTGAGGGATAAATGGATAGATGAGATAACATGTAAAGCATTTTGCACAGTATTTGACTTTAACCATATATTTTTCCAAAGTGAGATTTGTTTTCCTGTTGTTTCTGTTAGAAAATTGGAACTGTTTTTCTCAAAAGGAAAATAATTCTCAAATTCACTATTAGAAGTATTTGGTGAGAGAGGGGTTAAATTAGATATGCACCCTATGAAACACTGGATACCTAGCATTTTAGTTTTCTTGGTAGCACACTCTGGAAGGCTCTTCTCCCTCCGGCTGGACTCATCTGTCCATCATTGGCCACCGTATCGCACTTTGGTCCATAATAATTCCTGAGGTGTTTCAGGGTGATTAGGACACCTTCCCCCCACATCTCCAAACTTTCTAGAATATTATTGTTCAGGGTTGGCTAGAGTGTGTAATAAATCTGGCTTCAATTAAAGACACACACACACACACACACACACTTCTGTTAAGTGTTCATGTGTTGTACTCCAAATTGAAAATTCCTGAATTTTATTATTGTTTCGAGTTTCAAATTTTTAAATTTGTGTTTACAGAGATTCTTGTGTAGATAATAAAATAATTCAAGATTAACTAAAAAGCAGTCTGGTTCGCTCCCTTTCACAGGTCCGCAAGCACATCAATGATCTGTATGAAGATCTGCGGGATGGCCATAACCTGATCTCTCTGCTGGAGGTCCTCTCGGGCATCAAACTGGTGAGCTTCTCTCTCCTCCCAATGAGTGGCCTCACGGGTATGGCCCGTGAATGACGCATTGGTCCATCTTGCTGAGTGGTGGGGCAGTGGCCATCACTGCTTGCTCTGTCACTTGGGAGGAAGAAGTAGAAGAGATTATTATTGATGGACTTTATTTCTAACTCAGACTTGCAGTTTACATATGATGTGATTTTATCCTAATTCAGATTGATGTGTCATATATACTCATTTCTTGATAAATTTGATATCAGTTACATTCCTTTCATAACTGCATACTTTCTCCTTTTCTTATCCATTTGTAGATATGAGTAGTATTTTAGGGTTAGTAGATTCACATTTAAAGTTTTGAATAAGGTGTATTTTTCCTTCCAGAGTTTTATTTTTAGTCTATATAGACTTTTTTCTATTTTCCCATTTACTATGAATTATTTAATTTTCTGTGTTCAGCTCGGGTCCTGAAATGTACATTTAAAAACCCAGGTGTTTAAAGTTAGTTTTTTCCAATTCACCTCATTTCTTCCTTTCTGTGATTTATGGAGACCCATAGTTTTGGAGAAATGCCACAGTTGATGTCTGAGCACTGCCCTGGATACAGTACATTTGGGCCCCTTGGACAAGTAACTGTGCCTGCCCCCTCCGAAACTGTACTACACGGTGCTTGTGGGAAACCCCTCCTGATGTATCAGGGGGAAATAGTTTTTCTACTTGCTTTGTTTGCAGAATCCAAACAGCCTCACTTGGCAGGCCCGTTCTTTCATATATTTGAGCCTAATGGAAGCAGAGGATCTTGTGCAGCTTCTATTCTATTTCTAGCATCATAGACAACATAATTTTCAATTAGAAAAGTCTAGGGTTGAATTCTGGAAACATCTGCGAGGAAAGAGAACTGAAGAGAGGCGCATAGCTTGAGTAGTCTGAGAAGCTCAGCCCACTCACTGCCATTGGTGATTCTTCTTGTTTCTTGTGTTTCAAGAACAGAATTTGGCATAGTACATTTTATTCCCTAAGTAATAATACTCAGTTTCTTTTAGGATTGGGTTTGGCTTCCTTTAGTCCCTTTGTTCTGGTTCACATATTTTTTGCCTTGCAATAGAATTAATTTTGTAATTTTTAATGGCCTCAAATTGACAGATGCTATTATGTTCCACAACCAGCACAGGGTGAATTCTAGTTTTTTTTCTCTGGCCCTCATTTATAAATCTCATATATATTCAGAATTTCACCTTCACTGTGCTGGACTTTATTCTTCAGTGCTCACCAAGTTATATTTTGTGCAATTTGCCTGGTATATTTGATGAACTTGCAGTGATTTTATGTTGGAAACTGACATTTTTGGTGCCATTGCTTACAAAACAGGTTAACACCACTTCAATCTAATTTCTTTTCCTAATTTTTGAAAACCTACAAGAGTTTATGGAGATAGTCAGAAGATGTCATTTTCACTGAAAACAATCCAAGTATCTCTTTCACAGTTACTCACATTTCTCTTTTTCCGTCCATTGATTCACAGAAGCAGAGAGGGTGGGTGGCTATGGAGAAATGAAGACGTGTTCCATAAAACCATCTGTTCTGGTCTTTACATCTTTTTGGATGTGGGAGGGTATTTTCATCTTTTTTGTTTGTTTAATGTTGCATTTATTTCCCTTTCGTTTTTGTGTTGTACATTTCCTGTTACTCTGTTGTATCTTTGCCTTGGTTGGTGGCCAAAGGAGCCAGCAGGGCTGAAGACCCTCCGTCTGGTGAGCATGCCCTCCTGGCGCCATGCAAACAGCGAGGAGCAGGAGGAGGAAGATGATGATGATGTAGTAGGTTTTCTTGGCAATGCCGGCTTCCCAGCTGGCAGGCACTGCAGGACCACCAGAGAGTCTGAGGTTTTCCAGGTCTCCAGTAGCTTAGTACCAATTGCCTTCTTCCCTATCCACTTGGGACTCTGGGTCCCAAAGAAAGTAGTTAAAACTAATTGCACCCCTGGCCACTGTTGGGTGATCCTGAAGTGGGAATTATTTTGCTTGAGAATGGTTGGCACAGAAAAATAATGGTGTTTGAAGGCATCAAGTCCTTCTGAGACCTAGAGACCCATAACTTTCTTGTGGTCTTGCTGTGTTGCCTGAGTCCAGATTGAAGAATTGTGGAAAGTTTAATTGATAGCATGACAGTTAATTGCTGATCCAGACTAACTGGTAGGTATTCTCTCTCCACCTCTCTAGCCTCTAGGTTTTCACCACACGCCACACTGTTTGTTTTCAAAATAGCCTGTTGTTTGCAAACTACTCACTGCATGGAGAGCCTCTGTTTTGGTCAGTGGTATCTCTGGTTGCTGTAGAGGACAGAGATTTAATTTGCATGCTCTTAAGATTATTTATTTTTGGTGGGGAATACATATGTGTAAATTTTAGGGTGTGTGGAAGGGGCATTTCCTGCTTGCAGACCCTAAATTATAGCCCATGATCTTTCTCTGGGAACAGGGATTAGTTAATATTCCCCATTCCCTGTCCTCTTAAAGTCACATTTTTACTTCATTGATCTCCCTTTCCATTGCCTTGGGAATATTCAGTTTCACAGGCTTACTGTTCTTTAAGCCGTATTTATAATTTAGCTGAAATGACTGAGAAGAAATTCTTGCTAAAAAGGTTTTTCCTAAACTTTTGACTTAAGTTGCCCAGAGAGGCCTCAACATCCTTGTAGGTATCCTAGTTTGGGAGTGTTGCTTAGAAGTGTTGGAGGTCACCCAGAGAAATGTCTCTACCTTATCTTTCCACCTGTTGAGTTACTTTTTGCTCATTTCAACTTGAGGGAAGGTTTCCTCTGTGGGGGACCATAACAGGGCTACTTTATCTTTTATCAGCCTTTAATTAGTACTAATTTGACATTTACAAATGAACTGGGTATATCTAGTGAGAATAATGTCTTAGTCCCAATTTTAGGAGAATAAAAACAACATTGGAAAGTGAGTAGGAGAAACCATTCCAGGAGTAGATAGCCATTTCTGCATGTACTCGTTGGGCAAACAGACTTAGTGTACTTTTTGAATGGATAGTCACTGAGCTGTGGATAGGGCACCAGAGGCACCAGATGGAGATGGGCTCCTCTTCTGTGGCTTGTGTGACATCTAGGATTAAGTGTCTGGCAGAAAATACATTTTTGGGTGTTATTATGTTGAACACCCCTACATCATCAAGGTTTTGTTAGCTCTGGGTATTTCATATGGGGGTAAAGGGTAGCTTTCCTGCATGGACACCCATCTTCCTGGAAGATAAGTTTCTTCCTGATTTTTGAGTTTCATTCAGAAATTTTTATACTTGTTTATTGAGCATATGTAACTCCTCATTCCTCAGTTTGAAATTAGCTACCTCTGGCTTCTTTTGCCAGGTTTGGAATAAGGTTGGCGCTGTCCATTACTGTGCAATATGCAATTAAGACTTTCCACCCTTCTTTATAATAGTATTTAACCTTGATTTTAGGAGCCATTGAGTCCTCACCCCCATTAATTTCACATCTGTGATCAGGTTCTGCCACTTAGGACTACAGAAGAACCGGTAGAGAAGCTGTGGCACTGGTTCAGCGTTAGCAGTCAAAAGATGCTGTGTGTTCATGGGAGTCACAGTGGTAATCTAGGCCTTCGGAAGCCTAAGAGAGCATGGCGACATACACAGGTTCTGCCACTGAAGGGTGCTTCACGAATGCTCCTATGCCTGGCTTCAGCTGTGAGGAATTCTTTGTGGTCTTTTTAGTCTTTGAAATGAAAGGAGAAAGTGGTCTGCATGGGTAATTGGTGTAGCTAGACCTAACACCCCCTTTTTTTGTTTGCAGCCCCGGGAGAAGGGTAGGATGCGGTTTCATAGGCTGCAGAATGTGCAGATTGCCCTGGACTTCCTAAAGCGGCGAAAGGTAAGAGTATCCCATGGGTTCCCAATTCAGCCAAGTAGTGTTGCCATTGGTTTCTACTTAGGGAAGTTCTCAGTGCCCCTAGTAAGTCCTCAGCAATTGCTACATCTGACTGACCCCGTTTTGAGTCTTACTTGCTAGTGAGCCATTGTATTATGGTTGGACAAATCATTTGTAGGTCTTACCTAGAGCTTGTGGCCTTCGGAGAGGGTGAGTGGTGACAGAGAAAAGTTAGATACTAAAGCTTAAATTGTGTGGAACCACCTTAGATGGAGGTCAAAAGGGAGGTGAAAGGTCAACCAGCAAAGAAGATGGAAGAGGTAGCACCCAGGGCAAGGGAACCCAGAGTGCCCCATTGTCATGTACATCGGATGAGGGGGTGATGTCACTTCAGGTGTGAGAAAAAGGACTCAGCCGTTAAGCATTGGTAACTTAAGAGAACAGTTTTAATAGAGCAGAAAAGTGTTTAGAGTATATAGGACCTGGATATAGGAAGGGAAAAATAAGTGGATTACTCTCTACATGAGGAAGGAAGATAGCAACACATTTTTGGATATAGGAGAAGCCAGTGAAGAGAAGAAGACTGAGAATGAGAAGTAAGAGCTGTGGAATGTTAGACCTAGAGATACTGTAGAGGTCTGGTAGCCCAGCTTCTTCATTTGTGGCTGTCTACCATCTACCGAGATGCAGAGAGGCGAAACCACCTGCTCCAGTCACAGGGCAAGTTAGAGCAAAGCTGGGGCTCCAACCCAGGTCTCCTGACATGCAGTTTAATGCTCAGTCTTTTATTCATGCTATTTCCTATGTGCCATCCTTCTTCCTATTGCTTTCTAATTGATGGAACCAAGTTGAGGGATTGAGGGATGAGATCCAGAGCATAGCCTGTGTGGGTTTTTTTGAGAAAGGAAAGAAAAATGCCTTTCTTCTAAGATACGGGGAAGGAAGGACTGAAAAAGATACAGAGGTGGTTTGTGGTGGAGAGGAAGATGGATGAGGGTGTCAGAAAGTTCATCTGCTTAGAGAGAACTGTATGGAAAAGATTTGGGATAGCTGCAGTTGCTAGGCAACAGCAGGGGTCAAGGGAACATTAAATGGTATGCTTATTTGGGGAGTTCATTTTTTGTCACTCTTATGTTCTCATTAATTTGGGAAATTTTCTTTCTGTGTGCTCCCATAGCAGTTCACTTCTAATACAATAGTTACTACATTACTGTTTCTCTGTTTCTCCTAATGTACTATAGGCCCAGTGAGGACAGGGAACCTGATCTCACTTAACATTTTTATCTTCATCACTTGTCATACAAATGGTCCACAGTCAGCACTTCACAAACACTTGTTGAACTCAAGATGCTGAACTATTTTTGCAAATAGGATAAAAATATATATTTATAGAGAATTTGAATCTGTTATTCTAAGATTAAAAAATGAATTTCTGTTCACATTAGAACCAAAACATAAAACCATGTGAAGATAACAGAATCAAAGCTGAAACAGTAAATATTGCAATTCCATGGGAGTCAATAAATATGATGTATTGTATTTCGTTATTACATTCATTGAGGTAACACAGGTTAGTAAAAATTCATAAATAAAAATAAACATTTGTTGAAATAAATGGATAAATGAAAAGTAGTAGGAGAATTGGAAGCTGAAGCGTGTAGGGTGCTGGAGAAAACAGCACTGAAACATCTGTGTGGAGTTAGCAGAAATCAGAGGAGGCTTTAATGAGCAAGGAAAATTGAGAGGAATGGATTGGCTAGAAGTCTTAAATAAGGATCAAGAGTAGATTTGGTTACCACGGCAGAGTGAAAGCGTGGGCAGGCAAGAATGGTGGACCCAGAGAAGGGCAGAGAGAACTCTAGAACAGTTCTCCGTGCTGGTGGGGTCCACATGGTGGCTGTGCCGGTGTCCAATGCAGAGTGAAAACAAAAGTCACCTAGTTGAGAAGGCAGATGGATTGCGCAGATAGGGTGACACTTGGGCCATTGAGAGGAGTGCCAAAATTGCCGAGAAAGATGGCAGATAGTAGATAGAAGGGCAGGTCCTCTGCCCCCTAGGGTGACTGAGATACAGAAAAGGGAAGGAATTTGCCCATGCATCTTAGTCATTCAGGCTGCTTTAACAGAAGTATCAGAGAGTGGGTGACTGATAAACAACAGAAATTTGCTTCTCACAGTTCTGTCCACTGGAAGTTCTAAGATCAAGGCAGATTCAGTGTCTGGTGAGGTCCAGGTTCAGAGGTGGCTATCTATGTTTTTTTTTTTTTTTTTTTTTAAGATTTCATTTATTTATTTATTTATTAGAGAGAGAGGAAGAGAGGGAGAAAAAGAGGGAGAGAAATATCAATGTGTGGCTGCCTCTTGAATGCCCCCTACTGAGGACCTGGCTTGCAACCCAGGCAGGTGTCCTGACTGGGAATGGAATCGCTACCCTTTGGTTCTCAGGGCAGCACTCAGTCCACTAAGGCACACCAGCCAGGGCAGAGATGGCTGTCCTTTAGCTGTTTCCTAACATGAATGAAGGGGCAAGGGAGCTCTCTTGGGGTCTCTTATATAAGGGCACTAATCTCATTCCTGAGAGCCCTACCCTTATAGCCTAATGACCCCCAAAATGCTCCACCTCCAATACCATCAGATTGGGTATTAGGATTTAACATGCATTTCAAAGGACAGGAGCATTCAGTCAATAATTCTGGTCACCTTTAGTGTGAGGAAAAGTGAGGCTTCTGTTTGAGGTCCCTGGGGTTTTTTAGAGACACACAAATTTCAGTTCAATTGAAGAGATAAAGGGAGGGCAGCTCAGTACAATTTGTCACAGTTGAACAGGAAGGAGCTCAGGGAGGGTTTGACAGAAGGGTTGAGGTGGAAGTAGACTGATTTTCCTGGGCCACTGTTGGTTTCTGCACTGACGTCCCATGTCCCAGGAAACCCTTCAGTTTCCAGCTCATTGAGGCAGTTGGTAACCCTAGCAGGGGACAGCCTATGTGTCCAACAATGTGTCCATTATGTTGATGGAGTGAGATTTTAGGAGTAAAGCAGATGCTGAGGGAGTCATGAGCAGGTGGGTGTGGGATATCTGTGACAAAATGGATGGGAATGGAGGGGAAATGGAGGCTGGAGCAGGCCAAAGACTAATGAGAGAGGAGAGGCAACCCTCCCAGCCTTAAAAAGAGAGAAAAAAGACTGGGCTGTGATAACTTAATAACAAAGGAACTCAATATTGTGTGCTTGCAAGGTTGCTTTGCTGCTGGGAATGTAAAATGGTACAGTCATGCTGGAAGAAAGTTTGGCAGTTTCTTATAAAGCTAAACATATACCATATGACCCAGCAATCTCAATCCCAGGAATTTACCCTAGAGAAATGAAAACATATGCTCACACACACACAAAAAGCCTGTACATGAATATAGGAGCTTTGTGCATAATTGCTCCCAGAAACAACCCCAGTGTTCTTCCATGGATGAATGGTTAAACAGTGTACTGTGTTGATACAGTGAAAGATTGCTCAGCAGTGTAAGGAGCAAACTATTGTTACATGCAATGACTTACTTGGATGTGGACATCGAGAGCATTGTGTTGAGTGAAAAAAAAAGCCAGTGTCAAAAGATTACATACTGTGTGATTCCATTTATATGACATTCTGGAGAAAGCAAAACTGGGCCCTGGCTGGTGTAGCTCAGTGGATTGAGCACGGGCCTGCGAACCACACGATCACGGTTCGATTCCCAGTCAGGGCACATGCCTGGGTTGCAGGCCAGTTCCTGGTTCCTGGCAGGGGGCGCACGAGAGGCAACCATACATTGATATTTCTCTCTCTCTCTCTCTCTCTCCTTCCCTTCTCCTCTAAGATAAATATTTAAAATCTTAAAAAAAAGAAAGAAAGAAAGCAAAACTGGGACCAGATCAGTGGTTGCTGGGAGTTAATAGTTGCTGGGGAAAAGGTTTGACTACAAAGGGGCCACATGAGGTCACCTTTCTTGGTAAGATGCAGATGGAGCTGTTCTGTTATTCTGATTGTGGTGGTAGTTATACAGATCTATACATGTGTTAAAACTCATAAGAAATAACTGTGTATAAATCAATCTAACTTTATGTAAATGAAGAAAAATAAAATGAGATCAAAACAAAAGTCACAGAACTCTGAGACCAGCTTTTTTTTTTTTTTTCTTCCAGGTGAAACTAGTGAATATTCGCAATGATGACATTACAGATGGCAACCCCAAGCTGACCCTGGGCCTGATCTGGACCATTATTTTGCACTTCCAGGTAGGGTCTGTGCAGATTAGGGTCTGTGCAGATTACGGTCCCTGTTACTTGGTTTGAACACGGCCTAGGAAGAACTAGAAGTTGCACTGCCTTCCACAGGCACACTGAGCCTTCCTCGTCTGTGTTTGGCAGTGAAGAAGGGTGAGAGTGGGAGTTGGAGGTGAAGATAAGGATTGGCCTGGGGATAAAGCCGTTGCAGCCCAAACCTGGAACTTCCTAGTCATTTTCATGATGAAATGGGTGGGATCTTTCATTTCCTTTGCTTGGCCCTGTCATTGGCAGTCTGGTTATTAGAAGTCTGCTCATCCGAGTCAAAACTGGCTCTTTAGGTACTCAGAGTGTGAAGGGTGAGGAAAGATGTTGGTTGTGATGCCTTAAAAGGGTGGAGTAAAGGCCTGCTTTGATGTAGACTTGTCGCTAATCTTGAAACAAGCCTGCTTAAGTGTAGCACTCTCTTAGTCACCTGGGCTGCTGTAATGAAGTACCATCATAGATGGGGTGGCGTAAACAACAGACATTTATTTTTCATAGTTCTGGAAGTCGGAAATCTGAGATCAGGGTGCCGTATGGTTGGGTTCTTGGCGAGAGCCCTCTTCCTGCTCATGTGCTCACATGACCTTACCCTTGGTGCACGCATGCAGAAAAAGAGATCTTATGTTTCTTCATCTTTTTATAATGGCGTTCATTTCATTATGGGGTTTCTACGCTCATGACCTCATCTCCTGCCAAATGCCCCATCTCCAAATACAATCACGTTGGGGGTTAGAGCTTCATATGAATTTTGAGGGGACACACACATTCATTCCACTGCAAGCACCTGTAGTGGTAGTCACACCCAAGAGCAGTGGCATCCTGGTGGTGTTCACAGAGTCACTTGGCCTTCATAAGGAGACTAATCCTTTTCCACTAAATACAGCCCCATCTTTATTTTTAAAAGTCTTGAATCACTTTAGTACAACTAAGCAAAGCTATTTCTCAGACTACTCTCCCATACCCAGTCACTGTACAGGGAGGAAGGTGATAGATTAGAGGGAGCAGGTGGGAAAAGGTTAATAATAAATATCTTCACTTACTGACTTCCAGGGGCTGAGACCACTATCATGTCTTACTTAGGGAGTTAGCACCACCTGCTGGGTGGCAACAGAACAGCAAGTGTATCAGAATTCCTAAGAACCTGAGACAGTTCTGAGAGTTTAGGGATTGTTTCTTGGGGGTCTAATTTGGAGCTAGTGCTGACAGTTGACAGCATGGGCGGGTTTAGGAGAGTGTGGCGGTAATATGTATTTTTGTGGAACCACAAGGTGGCCTCAGGCATGCTTTGGATATAGGGATAACCAGGTACATAAACTTGGCTAGGTGTTCATTTGCAAGGTGGGAAGTGGAACTTTGTTGAGCTTTTTTCTATGACTAGAGTTATCCTTTTAGAACCCTTAGGAACAGTGGAATTATTTTTGAAGAGAAACTGTATTTTTTCCACAAACCTGCCCTCACTGTTAGTGCCCAATGTTAGTCTCATAGATGTGAGGTAAAAGGCATCTGTCCACTGTCTGTGCTGACCCTGACTACAACTAAATCTGTTTAAAAAGGAAACTCGGGAGCCAGGGAATCAAAAACGAGTTGGTTAATTAAAACAATACTGAGACAGAGGAGATGGGGTGATAGAGCTGTTCTTATTCTGAAGAGCTCCGCTGGCAATAGTTTTCTCTCCTTAAAAATTTGTTATGAGCCCCGGCTGGTGTGGCTCAGTGGATTGAGAGCTGGCCTGTGAACCAAAGGGTCACTGGTTCAATTCCCAGTCAGGGCACATGCCTGGGTTGTGGGCCAGGTCTCCAGTACGGGGTGGGTGAGAGGCAACCACACATTGATATCTTTTCCCTCCTTTCCCCTCTGTCTAAAAATAAATAAAATCTCTTAAAATTTTTGTTACGAAAAATTTCAAATATTTATAAAAGTAGAGAAAATGGTGTCAAGAACTGCCCTAGCTGAACATTGACTAACTCCTGGCCAATATTGTTTCTTCTCTATCCTGATTGACTCCTCAACCCCCAGTAGGTTAATTGAAAAGAAATCCCATACTTCGTATAACTGCATCTGGAAATATTTTAGTGTGTATCTCTGGAATATACTCTTTTTTAAAGCAAACCACAATATTATAATGCCATAACAATTAATAATTTCTTAAAATCATCAAAGATCTGATCATTGTTCAGGTTTCCTCAATTACCTCATTTTTAAAAATGGTTTGTTTGCATCGGAATCCAAACAGGGTCCACATATTGCATTAAATTTCTCTATCTCCTTGCAATTTGTTGAAGAAATCAGATCTTTTTTGTCCTGTAAGGTTTATAAAGATGCTGATGGTATCTCTGGCAAGCCTTCTAACAATGTCCTCTGTCCCTCCATTTGTATTGTCTGCAAAATGGGGGTTTCGAGCTAGACCTGAGGCTCACTCACATTCAGGTTCATTTTGGGGGTGGGGCAAGGATGGATGGTAGTGTTGTGCTTTTACTTTTATTGCTGTGCGTCAGGAGGCACATAATGTCTGTTGTCTCTCTTTTCATGATGGTAAGATTGATTAGTGGGGTCAGGTGTTTTCAGCCTGATGGATCTATTCTGCAGTCCCTGTTAGCTCTTTACCTAATGGTTTTAGCAGCTACTGACCATCATAGCTAGTTCCATTATTTCATTAGAAGTTGCAAAATAATGATACTCAGATTCTATACTTTCTTTATTATTTGGCTGGAATTCTTCTATAAAGAAGAACATCATCTTATCAGTTACCCTGAAAGATAGTTCCTCTGAGAGAGGTAAGATAAAAAGGTGAATACTCCCAACTTTCCAACTCAGTTGACAAATTTTCATAATAATTCATTAGTTCCCTGAGATTCTCCAGAGGTGACCAGTGGAAGTTTTTTTGTTGATTTTTCCCTCCCTGAGTATTACTGTGACTCATGTTTTGTTTTGTTTTTTTTAATAGGCTTAAATGCATTTCAATCACATACAGCTATTCTTTCTAACATTCAAATAGCTTCATCATCGGTCAGTAAGAGTTTCTTCAAGTTGAGTCTCTTGAGTCTTGGCATGACCCCCAAAGTCTTTGATCATTTCCTTTTTTCTTGTGAGATGAGATCCTGTCCCAGGCCTGGAATTAGCAGTTTCTCCTAAAGATAAAAAGGAGCTCTTTTTCTTTATTACCAGTCTGAGTGCTGCCGGTGGGTCATCGTTTCTCGGCTTTTTCTCTAAACAGAGATGCCAGTATTGTATTTTTCTCTTTTAAAAAAGCATGAATTTATACTGATATTTCTAATTCAGATTTAGAATTACCAGCTTTTATTTAGCTTCTTTGACTTTATGCAGGGGTGGCAACAGTAGGTTTACAGTGCACGAAACAGATTAATAAAGCTATTATAATAATGGTAGCATACATTTCTTTTCCCATGTGAACAAGTATAAATTTATTTTTGCCCACCCCTGTAAATGTATCCTTCTTTTTCTTTAAAGATTTTATTTATTTATTTTTAGAAAGAGGGGAAGGGAGTCAGAGAAGTATCAATGTGTGGCTGCCTCTTGAGCAGCCCCAACTGGGGACCTGGCCCGCAACCCAGGCATGTGCCCTGACTGGGAATCGAACCAGCGACCCTTTGGTTCGCAGGCCAGCAGCACTCAATCCACTGAGCCACACCAGCCAGGGCTGTGTCCTTTTTTCTCGTAGGCTGAAAATCTTTTTTTTTAGGATGTCCAAATAATTATATTTTAAAGTCATTTGAAATAATTTCTGTGTTACTAAGCCATCAATTCAATACATAATTAGGTTCATTTGTCTTTATTTGCTTTCAGTTCTTGGGGATTGTTTTTTTCCCCTTTCAATTTTATTTCTTATCATATAGATAGATATATAGAGATTATATATTTATTAAATATTGTTTCAAAGGGAAGTTTTAAAAAGTGAATACAAGGTGTATTCAGAGAATTCTAGAGTCCATCTTTGCTTCCTCCATCCTGTTTCTTCCCTTTCCCTATTGTTAACTTTAAATATATATTTTTTTTATTTACTTATTTTTAGACACAGGGGAAGGGAGGAGGAAGAGGGAAAAAAGCATCAAGGTGTGGTTGCCTCACGCGCCCCCTACTGGCGACCCTTTGGTTCGCAGGCTAGCACTCAGTCCACTGAGCCATACCAGCCAGGGCAGTTAGCTAACTTTTTAAAAGCATCTTTTTGGTTATCATTCTATTGTTTTACTTTAGGAAAATACATACTTTAAAAAGACTTTATTGAAGTATATTTTATGTACTATAAAATTGACCCGGTTTTATTGTATATTTCGGTGACTTTTATGAGTTGTGCAGCAGTCACGTCCCAGTGTCAGCCCTCTGCTCATTTACAGCTCTCTCTTCCCATCCCCAGACCCAAGCAACCACTAATTTATTTTCTGTCTCTTTAGATTTGCCTGTTCTGGACATTTCAGCTAAATGGAGTCATATAACATATGCTATTTTGTGTCTGGGTTCTTTCACTTAGCATAATGTCTTTGAGGTTCATCCATGTTGTAGCGTATATCAGAACTTCATACTTTCTGATTGCTAAGAAGTGTTCTATGGATATACTATTCTGTGGATCTATTTTGTCTGTTCAGCAGTTGATGGACATTTGTATTGTCATTTTTTGCTATTACAGATAATGTCGATATGAATATTTGAGTACTAGTCCTTGTGTGGATGTGTTTTTATTTCTCTTGGATATATGCCTAGGAGTGGAATTGCTGGTTTGTATCATAGTTTTACATATAACTTTTTAAAGAAACTGCCAATCTGTCTTCCAAAGTGGCTGTATCATTTTACATTCCCACTGTTTTTTAAAAGATTGTATTTATTTTTATAGAGAGTAGGCAGGAGGGAGAAAGAGAGAGATAGAAACATTGATGTGACAGAGAAACGTTGGTTGCTTCTCATGTGCGCCCCAGCCAGAAACTGGGCCTGAAACCCAGGCATATGTGCCCTGACTGGGAATTGAACCAGCAGCATTTTGCTTTGCAGGACAGCACTCATCCAGCTGAGCCACGCTGGTCAGGGCTTCCACCCTTAATGTCTGAGGGTTCCTGGTTTTCTACATCCTCACCGACAGTTGTTGTCTGTCCTTTAGATTATAGCCATCACAGTGAGTGTGAAACAGTAGCTCCTTGTGGCTCTAGTTTGCAGGAAAATGTATTTTTTAACTGAATTCCACAAACATTTATTGAGGACCAGCTGTATGCAAGGTCTTAGGTAGAGTCAGTGGGAGATAAAACTTTGAACTAGACACAGAGTCAATCCAGTTTGACTATATAAATCAAAAGAATGACAAGATACATACTCTAAACTTGATAGAGATTTAAAGAATCAGGGAGGTGTGGGAGAGGGAATTGGAACATAACACACTCAGTAATTAATGGATTCTATAACTTCCAGGGCCTTTGACCTAGCTCATTGTCCTTTGCCCTGTTACCAATTTCACTGGAAGACGTAAACAGCTCTGGCTTTGTCTTCTGTGTGTATATTAGCTACCTGCTTTTCTTTTTTTGCTGTTTCAGCATAGCAGAATACTTACTTTGACTTTCTGTAGAGGGAAGCTTTGCTCCCAGAGTATTTTCCCAGATGCAACTAATTACTAATTCCTTCCTCGGCTATTGTGAAGTCTTGGTGTTTGCCTATAGTATTAACTGAGTGTTCAGAAGTGTGGGAAAAGTTTCCCTGTCTGCAAAGCTTTTGTTGTCGAATAAAGGATTCTATAGAGCCTCCAATTTCTTTTCCTTGCTTCAGATAGAGTGTGATATGTATCTTGCTAGTTATGTATTATGTGGTTTTCAAGTGATTTTTTATGGAGCGTCTGTTAGCTGTTTTCACCAAGAACATGTTATATGAAACAAAAGGGAAATGCAGAGTAGAACTACCTACCAAACGTTAGGGGGTCAGTAAAATAGTCATTGTAGTCAAACTCTGTTATTGATGCTAATGAAGCAGAACAGTGATGCAGATACAGGCCGAGGTTGTCATAGCAAGGGAGTATTCAATTGTAGGAGAGGCTGTAGCAGATTAAAAATTTGCTACTACTGATGAGACTGGCAGTATTGATAACTTCATAAAGAGGTTTATGGTTTCCAAAATGTTTTTTAACATATTAAAAAGATATGTGCTAAATGGTAGGGATTCTTTTTTAAGTTTTTAGGTATGAAAATTTCCAGCACTCAAAAAGGTATAGAACACATCCTTGTTTGTATAGTCGCCTTCAAAATTAAACACGTACTAATATTCTTGTTTGCTTCAGATTTTTCCTCTTTCTCTGTAAAGAAATAAAGCATTTCAGATGCAGTCAATTTTCTTTTCTTTTCTTTAAGATTTTATTTATTTATCTTTGGAGGAGAAGGGAAGGAGAGAGGAAGAGAAATATCAATGTATGGTTGTCTCCTGTGCGTCCCCTGCCGGGAACTGGCATGCAACCCAGGCATGTGCCCTGACTGGGAATCGAACTGCGGTTGTTTGGTTCTCAGGCCCGCACTCAATCCACTGAGCTACAGCAGCCAGGGCTGCAATCAGTTTTCTTACTCTCTCTAACCCCGCATCAGTACTGTCTTGAAGTTGATGTATCTCATTCCCATATATGCTTTGTACTTTATGACTGAAGAGGTATTCATAAACAGTATGTATTGTTGTTTCGATGTTTTTGTGTTTGACACAAAGAGTATCACCTACATATCCTACTTTTTTAATTTAAATTTTGTTATTGAGGTTGATTCATGTTGAAAAGGAGGACCTGACTTGTTCATCTTCAGGAACTTGCATGGGCTGTGATGTGAGTGGAGCTCCTGCAGATGTGCAGCACCTGTCATTTGCCGTCTCGTATGTAATCAAATGAAGACGGCCTTCATTCCTTCAGTTAACATATGTGTACAGTGTCCTGATGCAGAGGGTGTTCTGCATAAACACCTGGACTGTCGTTGCTGGGTTGTACACGTCCCTTTATTTTGCCAAATTACTCTCAGAAGCACTGTAGGACTGACAGCGTTGTGGTGGGTAACACCTACTGCTGTTTAGCATGCTTGTGTGTGTGCAGATCCTTGCATTGTGATGCAGGCTTAATAACAGAAGGGATTTTGTCTCTTGTTGTTTTCTTTGACTGGCGAGTAATAGGCAGGCACTCGATAAATATTTGTTAAGTGAGTGGACATTTTATGCATTTAATCTCCAGGCAGTGTGGTAGAGTAGACCAGAGAAACAGACTATGATGTCTGTTTTCCTGTGTTCATTTGTTGATGAGCAAACAAACACAGAGACCGACTGACTTTTTTGGGTTACACATCCAGATACTAATAATAGAATTTCTTGTTTCTTGGTTTTGTGCAAGCCGGTTTGAATATGCATGTTAGGATTTATGGTTTTTCTAAAAGATAAGTTCTTGAAAGTCAGAATTTGACAAAATTAGTTTTCCATCTCAGTTGTTTATTAAATACTAGTATATATCGAGCACTCTGAAATTTAAACACTTAAGGGAGTTCAGGCCAAGTGTGATCTTTAAAAAAAATTTTTTTAAAGATTTTATTTATTTATTTATCTTTAGAGGGGAAGGAGAGAGGGAGAGAAACATCAATGTATGGTTGCCTTTTGTGCATCCCCTGCTGGTAGTTAGCCTGCAAGGAACCGGCCTGCAACCCAGGCATGTGCCCTGACTGGGAATCGAACCGCGATCGTCTGGTTCGCAGGCCTGCGCTCAATCCACTGAGCTACACCAGCCAGGGCTAAAAAATTTTTTTAATTGTATTTTTTTTGCATTACCATTTAGTCCCCTCGCTGCCCCTACCTCCACTCCACCTCAGCCCCAGTGTGATCTTAGCTGGGTGGACTTGAGGTTTACATTTTTCTGTACTTTATGGTGCCTTAGGGCTTGGCATATACATGAGGTACCATTCACGTTTGTGGAATGGAAGAGTGAGCTCCTTCACTCTGGAGTCTCACTCTGGCTGTCTTTGGAGGAGACCTACTGAGAGTAAACAGTTAATGAGAAAAACCCAAAGGAGAAGACAAGAAGAATGGGTAGTCTGGAGAAGGCAGCAGTGCAATCATTATGAGCTCAGGCTAAGTGAGAAAAAGACCCAGGGGAAAGTCCTGGTGACCAGAGTTTTAACTTAGTTAAATAGTGGAGGCAGTGCTCCTGCAAAGAAAAAGAGGCACCCAAACTTTGGACCTTGAAATATATCTTTTTCCATAGAGCCTGGTCAAGAAAAAGAGTATATTAGGATGGAGTGTGGTGGTGGAGTATCTCATACCTTCTAGCTCCAGTAATAAATGGGAAGAAAGGGGTTTACCGTAGACCAGGCACTGAGCCAAGAAACTTTATAGACATTAATCTCTTTCACCCTTTCCACAGCCCCATTAAGTAGGTGGCAGAATTTATATTTTGCAGGTAAGGAAACTGAATCACCTAGAAGTTAACAGAACTGGAAATTTGAACCTAGATCTACCTTACTAACATCTCTCTGCTCCTGTCCTAGACCAGTTTTTCTTTGGAGCAAAAGGAAATAAAGGCCTGATCTGCCTGACATATGAAAAGTTTAAGAAAGAAAATGCTCCCAGAAGTAAATGTGCTTGGTTCTGTCAGGCTTCTCAGAAAAACCCAACAGAGCAGCAGTCATTTTAAACAGCTGTCTTCCCTGACTCTGAGTTGATCGGTTTCAGGAATTTGATTTGCTTGCATTTCATGAATAAAATTCAAGCTTAGGCCTTAAGAAGGGTATGCATCTTTAAAGTTCCACTTCTCTTTATTGAAGGAATGAAGGCTTGGTGCCTGCCAGAGAATTACATTGGAATGTCATTTTTTTTTTTTTTTTCTGATTGTATGAGTTCTGGCAGTCTGTTAAAGTTTCAGTCTTGTGCCAATCTCCTTGTCTTGTTTCTTGCCATGGTTTACAATGGTCATGAGATGGTGCTGCAGTTTTGGTGGTACTAAGCCAGGGAAAGGCTTAGGGGAGAGACACCTACTGCAGTTGTGAAGCACTCAGGGCATCAGTAGGGTCTCAGAAGTGGTTGTAGGGGGCCTGTTGATTTAGGACTTCTTATTGCTCTCCTTTCGTGCAGGGCAGTTTTCAAGTTTCCAGGAAAGGTGAGCTGTACTGTACAAGTCTTTAGGGCTCACATGGCTAGAGCCAGGCAGGCTGTTTCTCTCTGCTGTGTGGGTTGGGATCCTTTTGGTATAGACCAAAGAGCTGTAAGCAAGAAGAATTTCATAAAACCTCTTGCCTTCTGCTCCCTTCAGAGCCCTTTGGGTTGTGGTGGTATCTCATCTGTCAGACACCATACTGAAAATTGGGGTGGGCAGATCCCATTGACAAAACAGTGTAACTTTTCAATCAACTTCTTAGATCTGTTCTTCAGACTTCCTGCCCTATTGCAATTTAAGTAAAAATCATCAAGGCCTCATATTAGCAATTTCCTTCCTTAATTCCAAATAGCAAGTGTTATCTCTTTGTCTGAGTCCTTGGTCCAAATGAGTCAAGTTGCCAGTTTAGAACGGTAGGGCATCTTCCTGTTTTATTTAACTGAGTATAGACTTCCATCTCCGCCACAGTTAGAAGCTAGTATGACATGGGATTGAAATGAAAAGTCTTAAAACAGCAGTTCATGTTCTGGCTTTGCCACTTACTAGCTGCATAGCCTTGAGCAAGCTAATCAGCTTTCTTAATCCTCTATTTCTTTACCTGTCCAATGTAAAATAATAATAGTTTTGATCTTTTATGGCTACTGTGAGAATTAAATGAAGTAACCCATAGCCTCGCACAGGGCTTAGCACGTAAAAAATGCTAAAATTACGTTAGCTATCAGCAGCAGCTGCAGTAGCAACTACTGTTGTCACATGTCTCGGCAGAGATGCCACCTCCGTTGTGTGTGGAAGTGATGTTGAGATCCTCTGCCCAGAACTGGTTTTGGGTTTTCCCAGTGTATCATTGGCCAGCAGATTTAACAGGTATTTCTCTTTCTCTCTATCTCTCTCAAAGGAGGGAAATAAAGGCTGTAAGAGGAAAGCCTGTGTTTTCTTTTCTTAACTCCAAGAATAGGCTCTAGTCTCTCTTAGGTTGTAATTTGATTAAATAATTTTATTTCTGACCTGAAAAAAATAGAGAACATGTTTACCTTGCTTGATATTTCCTTATGGACATCTTGGTACAACAATTGGAATCTGTTTTCTTTCAGAGTCTGGGGGCCGTAATTGCAGCATCCCCAGTTCCCGGTTCTTCTTGACCCTTCCCTTTCTGGTTTGTTCTGGTGGCGCTGGTTCGCTTTTCCCTCTTTCTCCTCCTCCTCCTCCTCCTCCTCCCTCCTCCAGGTTACCTTCTCCCTTGGCCTCTCCTCTTCCCCCTCCCTTTTCCTTTTACTCTCACAATCTCCCCCTCCTCCTCACCCTCCCTTATTTCTCCCTCCCCTGGTTTCTGGCTCCTTTTTGCTTTCTGTTTGTGTTTCTGAGGGCAGTGCTCCAATTACCTCATATTTGGAGAGAGGAAGCTACAGCCAATCCGGTTTCTGTCTGCTTTTAGGTCAAGTGATTTCTGAACTGCAGTGAGATGCTTTGAATTTGTCTTGTTGCAGCTCTGAGCCTGTAAGATGGCTGTCTGAATCAGCAGCGGCTAGAAGAGACAGAGAGAGGCGGGGAGGGAGGGAGAGAGAACTGGAGGGATTGCCGGCATAGTGCGTGTTTTAAAATGTGCATCTAATCCGATGAAGCCAAGGTTGGGATTTCTCTGGGGTCCCAGGACTGGCTTAGCTGCGTTTTTGCTAAGATTAGGAGCCGAAAGCGATGGGAAATTCGCTGGGCTGTGTTAAAGAGCCGAAAGATTCCATAGCTATTCCTGAGAAGGCTCCTATATCTCCTAAGAAAAGGGTTCGGTTCAAAAGGAGGTGGAGGGGGAAGAAAGCCCCTGCTCCAGAGGTATCTCCTAAGGAAGAACCCTCGGAAGGAACTGGAGTCATTGAAGAGGCAGAAACCCTAACCAAGTTAGTAGTGAGTGTCGGAAAGGAGGAAGGAGTGGGAGTGGTAGAGCATCCCCTGACAGATATTTTACTGCCTGGAGACTCTGCCCCCAGCTCAGGAGTGGGAGATCAAGGGATGATTGTGCAGGTGAAGGAGAGATTCCAGGGGGAGATCCAGACTGCCCACCTTTTGCTAGAGAATGAGTCATCAGTTGCCGGAGGGGTCTGGGATTCCCTGGAAGAGGGGATGACTGTCATCGCTCACCTGCTTGATAACCCAGCGGAGAGGGATTGTGAAAAGTCAGTGAGCCAACTGGTGGAATTTCCGAGGACAGCATCCTGCAGCAGCAGGGCTGTGCTTCTGCCTTTGCAAGGAGAGACTGCAGTGGAGAAAGCAGATACTCAACCTGGATCTCAGAGCAGCACTTTCCCCAGGACGGATTACCCCACCAACACAGGAGATGAAGACCGCCTTTCAGAGGGCTGGAGTGTGCATGGAGGGACCAAGGATATTTTAAGTTCCCCCAAGTCAGCTTCCTGGATTGCAGAGCGTTCTGTCCCTTCATCACTGTTGGAGCAGTCGAGAGGCCATAGACCCACAGAGCCTGCCCACACAGGTCGAGTGTCCCCCCAGGCTCCTAGACTGCCTACTTCTCAGAGTGATTTGTCCATCAGTGGCATGACTGTGAGCATTTTGCCTTCCTCCTCTGGCTATGGCAGCAATGGGCCACACTTACGTGGGATCCAGCCTAAAGATATGGAACCTGAAAAGAGCTCCATGTCATTCTCAGAAGAGGACGGCACTCTTTCTTTGGAGGCAAGCCACACCCCATCATGGGGTCTGGAGGAGGTAGGTGTGCATGTCCAAGGGAAACGCAAACAGCTGTTTGGATTCCTGGCCATCAAACTTACTAAAGTGGAGTGTGGTGAGCAGTGAGGATCTTGGGGCGTCTTCTCAAACTTACCATTATGCCAGAAACTGGGAGTTAGTGACTGCTGTGCTTGACAATCAGAATCTATTTCAGGTCTGCCCCTGAATGCTTGGAACCAAGTCTTGTTGTCTCTGAGGAGTCCCTGATTCTGGGTAACCATGCGCATAATTGCTTGAGCTGACTGGTGGGGTTATCTCTCAGGGAGCAGTGCTAGTTAACTAGCACTTACTCTCAGGCAGGTCTGTTTATCAGCTCCCCCGCCAAAGGAAGTTTGTGGGGTAGCAGAAAGGATGAGGGAGGCCTAGGTAAGTCTCGGAAATGGGTGGAGAAGGGGTGAGGAATGCTGAAGGGGTGAGGCAGCTGTCTTAGATGTAATTGCTCTTCTCCCCAGGAGAACGATGCTCTTACTAGAGCTGATGCAATCCTACTCCTGCAGGGCCGGGGCACAGCTAATGACAACACTCATTCAACATTTGTAGAGGTGGACAGGGCCAGTCCTCCTTCGGTTACTAATTCTGGCATCAGAGGAGAGGGACATAGAGTTGGAGATCAATACAGAGAGGGGTTAGGGCAGTTTGAAGGTTTGAGGCTTGGAAAAGTTTTTTCTGATTAGACTTGTTTACGGCTCTCAAGTTTTTGTCTGTGAGTTATATATCAAGGCATGGGTGGTGGTAATGGCTTTGGTGCGTGCTGGGAATGTTTTTAGGTTCAAGGAGCAAGTGAGAATTCAAGAGATCTGGACACTAAGAGGATAAGGAGGACTCAGCAAGACCCTGGGTGGCACAGTGACTGAAATTATAATTCACCAATGACCGAGGAACTTTTGTTGGCTTGCTACCCTCTTCAGCAGAAGAAATACACACTTTAGGGCCCCACAGTGGCAAGAGGTGGATGATGAAGTAGGGCATTTTCCTTGCTGAGACGTAGGACAGCTGCCTTGATGTCTGCAAAACAGGGACGTGGCCTATCTGCTGGTGCCCTGCTTATCGCCAGCTGCACGAGGCAGAGGAGAGACCCATATTTTAAGCTGATGTGTTTACAGTGTCTTCTTTGGGGATATATGTCCCCATAGATAGACCCATCTCAGTGTCCTTGTTATTACAGAGTTTGGAGACTCCCAACAGTTGCAGGGAAGAGTGGTCATTGAAAAATATTCACTATATAGTTAGGCAAGAGCCTTCCTCAGGCTTTTCCATATAAACGTATGTGTATGTGAAGGTGAAAAGGAAGACAGCAAGGTTGCTAGGGTGACGCATGTGAATCTTTGAGTTAATTCAAAGTCACCTTTTATCTTTGTGTGGAATGGGTGTAGAGTAGTTGGGAATACAACATCTGCTGAACTGGTTGCTCTGTTGGTACCACTAGCATTAAGTTTAAGTTGTGGAGGCACTGTAATATTTTAAGACTCATGCTCCTAAGTGAGTGTGAGATTTTTTACAAAGTTTGGAGTATAAAATTTTAAAGGCCTCCTAGTGGAAATCTAGATAATGGACCATAGGTGGCCATGGTACAGGATTTCCTCACTGGGAAGGGAAGGTTCCGAACCACTCCATGAGGAATATTAAGGAAAAGATTGGTGGCAAAAACCTTTGGACCGTGATCTGTAGTTTGACAGTGTTGACAGCGGTGTGATTCTTTTGCTGTTCAGTATGTGAATCAAATTGATATGTGACGTTCTCTGGGCACCCAAGCTCTGCATCCCATCCCTTCTACTGTTTTAGATCAGACACAGCCAGACTACTTAGCTGTAAAACTCAGCCCAGGCTGAAAAACTAAGTGACTGTTAGCTGAGATGGCTGAACCGTTTCTGAGGCTCTGTGTCTATTCTGTGATGTGGAGAACACAGACTGACCATCCTATATGGCACATAAGAAGTTACTTCTCAAGATAAATGTGAAATTCCTACAGAATGTAAGTCCGTAAGGCAAAAGGTCTCTGAAGGAACTATCTTTAGGGAGTGGCTCCCTCACCAGCAGGCTGTTCACAGGGCCCGAGGACAGCCACAGTAGGAGAGGCAGAGGGGGTGTGTTCTGACTCTGCAGGCCTGTGCAATGGGGGCTGAGACTCCAGGCGAGAGCATCTTGAGGAGCCTGAATTTCCTTTGCTGAGGGCAAGAGCACTGGGAGGACACAGGGGTTGGGGCAGCAGCTGCAGCTAGTCACACACCAAGTCCTTCCTCAGGAAGGGACAGCTGGCAGCTCCAGAGTGGATTGGGGGTGGGGGGAGGTTTTGTGTGTGCGTGTGTGCGTGCACGTGTGTGCTTGTTTTGCTTTCAATATGTTAGAGTAGTAACCCTCCTCAGAAAGTAATTCCTGTTCCAGAGTGGCGTCTGTCCTTGGTATAATTCAGTCCATGTAGCCTCTCTTATTGATCAGTCCAGAGCTTATCGATGGGAATGGGACCAGGCTTTGGCTGGACATAAACTTTGCAATAGGTTTTGTTTCTTTTCAGGACAGAAATAAATAAAAACTTGTAGTTTTTATGAGTTTGGGGTTTAGACAATAGAAGTTAAATGGTCTGCTTCCTGTTCACGTGGTATAGTTGATTCTCCCCTCGTCAAGAAACAGCTAATGCAGAAGCAGGGTGGCAGAGACCACCTGACCAAAATGGTTTTCAGCGTGACAAGTAGATGAGGGTTTGGAGCTGGATGGCAGCGGGTTAACAGCCTTGTACTTTGATGTCAGACCAGGGCCTTCTGGCCTATTCTTTCTCTCAGGAGGATTCCCTACTCCCAGCTGCCATCAATATCCACAATACCTGACTTTTTGGAACAAGGGAAACTGTTAAAAATTCCTTTTTCCTTCCCATCTTGGCTCCCACGGCCAATTCTTGCCCACACTGTGAGTGGATTCCATTGAATGAAGAATTTGGCTCTGTTCCAATGCCCTTGCCATAAACCCTTACAGCCCCTACGATCTCGGGTGATAGATCTAATATTGGGGGGCTGGTGATGCTGTGAAAGAAACAGTATATGATTTTTCTGGGCTCAGCCTTTTCAGTATACAAGTACCCCTTTCCTATTTCTCCTCTTTAATTATAGGGAAAGTTGCTTTACTAATACTAGCTTTGTATTGCAAGAAAAAGCAGAATTAACTAGATGACACTATTGTAAGAATAGAGTAGTTAAAATTACAGTTAGAGTTTTGTTTAAGAAAAGATTTTTCTTTTCCAAAAATATTTGACTTAATTAAAAATATTACTAAGTAATCATCATTATTATTTAGGTATAACAGTGGTGGTTTGATTATGTTAAAAGGAGCCCTTATCTTTTAGAGATACACACTGAAGTGTTTCTGGAAGAAATGTTACGTGGGATTTGCTTCATAATGATAGGGAAGGACTGAAGTGGGTGGAGTGTGTGTGAAACAAGATGAGTTATGAGTTGATAATGGTTGAAACTGGGTGATGGTTACATAGGAATTGATTATATTATTCTGTCTCTTTTTGAAAATTTTCATTTCAAATAGGAAGTTAAGAAAAATAATGGTAAGATTATTATCTGATGCACATACTGAAAAGGGGCGGACATCCAGAATGTAGGAAGTGTGATAACAGGAGTAGTGGTGAAGAGCATAGAACCAGATTGGCCGAGTGTGACTCTCTGCCCTGCTACCCCCAGCACTGTGCCTCGGGGCAAGTTAGTTAACTTCTCTGTGACATAATTTTCTCATTTGTAAATTGAGTATAAGAATAGTATATATACTTTATAGCGGGGGCGTCAAACTCATTTTCACCGGGGGCCACATCAGCCTCACAGCTGCCTTCTAAGGGCCAAAAGTAACTTCAACTTCTTAACAGTTAAGGAGCAGTTACATTTATTCAGTCCTAAAATTATTTCGGTCCTTTGAAGGCAACCGTGAGGCTGATGTGGCCCCTGGTGAAAATGAGTTCGACACTCCTGCTTTATAGGGTTGCTGTCAAAATTACATGAATTAATACAAATAAAACACAATAAGTGTTATTAATAGTAAAGGTAAATACCCTAGTCAGAAAATTAGGGAAAGCCCAGGAATAAGCAATGCCTCAAACACTTGTTTTTCTCACTAGTAATCAAAGATACAGCAATCAAAATGAGATACATTTTACACTCATCATATTGGACAAAAATAATCTGAAAATATACCAAGTGTAAGTGAGGGTGTAGTGATGGAAAACCTCTTCATATCTTTTGGGTGAGAGTATAAAATGGTACTGTTATTTGGAGAGTAGTTTTACACTATTTAGTAGAATTGGAAATATCCATATTCTGTAACATAGGATTTCCATTCTAGTTATATTTCCTAGAGAGACCACCAAGATTCTGATTGGAATACTGACCTCTGACTTTTATCTAAGTCTGATGTTGGTAAAACACAGCTGTCATTAGATCCCTTTATCTAGGCATTTATAAGGAATAACTGCACGGTACCCTCATCTGCTTTTTGACTGAAAGTTTTCAAAGTCTGATGCCTTCTCTACTGTGGGACGAGGACAGCTAGAAACTTCAGGACATGAGAATCAAGTACCTATTTGTTCATTTCATCTAGTCTTGTTCCCTGAGCCTTATGTAGATTTATACAACGTCCGAACTCCTCAGCCTGGAATTCCATCCTCCCCACCGTCATCTATCTGATGTTACCTATATCAGTTCCCAGTTTGAACTTTCCTATTTTAAACGGTCAACCCCATAATCATCTACTATTTCTGTTCCAAATTATTTCAACTTCCAATCTTTCCATCTACTTTCTTTTTTTAAAAAAAATATTTTATTTATCTTTTAGAGGGGAAGGGAAGGAGAGAGGAAGAGAAACATCAATGTATGGTTGCTTCTCGTGCATCCCCTGCTGGGAACTGGCCCCTGCCGGGAACTGGCCTGCAACCCAGGCATGTGCCCTGACTGGGAATCGAACCGCGATCCTCTGGTTCGCAAGCCTGCGCTCAATCCACTGAGCTACACCAGCCAGGGCTCTCCATCTACTTTCTACCTGGAATTTTTCCCTCTTTCTCTTTGTCTATTCTATAATATCTTTCAAGTATAAGTTTAAATCATACTTCTTTAAGAAATATTTTTATCACTTCAGCCCATACTAGTTTTCATTCTGCTGAGATCCTCTTTTGTATATCATTATATACTATATTGCTATCAATCTTTTGAGGCCTTAAATTATGTGTAATCTTTCATGTGGTCTACCACATATGACTATATATGGTAAGATTCCCCCCACCCTGTGCCCCTAGAAATTAGCCTTTAGAAAAAAGGATTCTCTTTGTATTTGACTTCATAAAGTCTTTATTGTTAGTGAGCTCTGAGTGAAATTATAATCATTTCATGAGAAGGGATGAATCAGTTGGGTCACCATCTGCTATTCAATTTATATCAATTTTTGTAGAGATCAACTGACATAATTGGTTAAACAAAAAAGACCAAAAATCTAAGAAAGTTTTAGTTATTGTTTTTGAGAAGTTAACTTTATATTTTGATGTGTTGAATATAATTGTATATAAGTAGTAATCACATTAAAAACTTTTAAAAAATCACATCACTTATAAAACACACTCAGACAGCAAGTGGTCACATTATGGAAATCATAAATAAACATCAAGAGAATGAATGAATTAAAAAAAACTAATCCCAGTGCTATGCAACTGGATTCTTGTGGCTGGGGATGAAATGTCCAGTGACTGCATGGATTCAGAAAAGTGGTGTTGTATCTCAGAAATTTTAAAAAAAATGGAAAGGATGTTTTCTAGAATATTCACTCAAACAGTAGCTTTTTAAAAAATTAGCTTTATTGATGAAAAAGGCATTGTTGTCAAAGATGCAAAGAGTTTGAATAACATGGTTTTATGAAATGTAAAAGTAGTAAAAGCATTAAGTTAGTACATTAGACATACTGCTAATTTTAAAAGTGTACATTTCTAGAAGTTATGGTCAAGAGGGCCACAAAACTTCTCTTCCTTCATTCCTCTCTTCCGTCCATCTGTTATCATTTGGGAAAATTTGGGGACTGACTTATTTTAGCTAGATATGACATGTCTTAACCAAGGCAGGACAAGCATGTCTGTTTTTTGTTTCCCCCTCTTTACCTGGGTAACTTCTGTTCATCTTAAAACTCAGCATAGATGTTGTTGTCTCGGAGAAGTTCCTTGGCATTGCTAGTTTGGGTTACCTGCTTCTCTCTGACACAGCATTGATCTCTGTGTAATGTATTTTCTCCCCTTCCAAATTGCTTGAACTTGAAACTCAAGGTTGTGCTTTTATCTTGAGATACCAAGAACTTAAGCACAGCTCCTTCAACATAGTAGTTGCTCAGGGAGTAACAACAGAATGAATAAATGGTGTTAGACTTTTTTTTTTGTTCCTTTCCACGGTGTCTAGAATTGTATTAAGCACGGATGAGGTGTTTTTTAGTAAATATTTATTGAATTGTTAAGAATAAATTAAGTTTCAAGATATGTTTCAGAGACGGAATTAATCAAGCCTTTGAAGCGTGGGTGGAGCGAGAGTTCAGGCAGACGTGCTACGGTCTCTGGAATGGTGTTGAGGCTGTTCCCTTTCCAAACGGCTTCCTTTTAAGAGTATAGACGAGGGAGAAAGCTCCCTGACACTGAAGCTGAGGTTTTGCATTTGGGAGATTAAAGTAAAAGCTTCTGCATATTCCAAAGGACAGTGCTGTGCATATCACATATGAGTATTACATGAAGAGGTGGACAAAGGCCAAATTTAATTACTGTGATGGTTACAATAATCCCATTCTTCTCATTCAGTGCACAGTCTAGGAAGGGCCTTAATCCAAACAGATCCCAGCCCCCACCCTACCCTACCCTAAGGAACCAAAACACTTCTCTGTCTCATTACAGCTTTGTGAAAAATCTGAAGTAAAACTGTTCATTGAACTATTTTCAGTGCAATATACAAAGATATTGTGATTGGCAGATAGGCAATGCCATCCGAGAGATCGTGCCATCCGAGAGGACATATAATGTCAATTAATAAACTGGAATTCCTTTTTTAAGTAAAAAACACAAATACTCACATTTCACTTTGTTTATTTGAGTTCTATCCCTTCGAACTCCAATAAATCTGTTTTCTAGTTCCAACAATGTGTCTGCTGCCTTAGTATATATGTGAGGTGGGTTCGGCGAAAGTACTGGGATAGGTTAGGTCACTGTTGAGTGGTATCCAGTCATTGAAACCATCAGCTGGAAATGTCGAGGGGACTGGAGTAGAGCAGGTGCGGGGTGGGGTGCTGTCTGTAGTGGACTTGCAGGGTGATGGCTCAGGTGCCATTATCACCTGCTGTCGGGTCCTCAGCTCTGAAACTCTAGCTCTTTTTTATTCCCAGTATACTTGGGGTTGATTGAATTTTAGAGGATTGACTTACCGTGTGATGATACTTGTTAGAGATTGATTGATGTAAATTAATTTACAATAAAAATTATAACTGCCCAGTGATACAGTATTTGAATCTGGCCACTCTGCATTTTGTTGCTTTAGGATATCATATGGGAAGCAGATAATAATCTGAAGGTTGTCAGGTGAATACAGAGTCAGAGCAGAGATAGGTGGTGTGTGGAGGATGGATTTGCTGATCTTACTAATCGGTATCATCAAAGTGTGGCAGCCTGATTTCTCCTATAGAAATGTGCCTGTCAAGTGGATGAGAGTCCTGGAATGTACTGCTTAGGCCCTCATTTTGCCATCACAGTCTTGGAGGCAACACTTCCTCACTTCTCTTTTCTAGACCCCATGCAAGCCACCCATACCTTTTTGTTCTCATAGTCTTTCTTCAGACATCTTAGTAAGATTTATCAGCCTACAGCTTTCTTTCATACTAAGTAAAATATTAGTAAAAGTTCCTGGTCCTGGGTTTTTTTTTTATGATTTTAAAGTATCTTCTGCTGGTGTTTAATCTAACCTCTTATGAGTTGAGTTTGTAAAGTTAGGATTCAGAGACTTGGAAGTGCCTGTTGTTGATTGTCCCTTGAACTGACCAGCAGGGAGGCGCTTACTCTCACGGTGCTGACACCTGAGAGGCGGTGCTCTGTTGACATGCTGTGCCTTCTCTGGCCAAATCGTCTTCTAAGAGCCATGATGTATGAAGATTACTCTGTCTCCTATGTTTTGGCAGATCTCTGACATCTATATTAGTGGAGAGTCAGGGGACATGTCAGCCAAGGAGAAGCTGCTCCTGTGGACCCAGAAGGTCACAGCTGGTTACACAGGAATCAAATGCACCAACTTTTCCTCTTGCTGGAATGATGGGAAGATGTTCAATGCGCTTATTCACCGATACAGGTAAATGCAGTGGAATTTCAGTGTGTCTGGAGGGAATTCTCATCTTGTTTGTAATTAGTTACAATGTCACTTTCCCCCTCAGCCGAGAATCAAGAATCTGATTCATTTTATTCATTTTAAAAAGGAATATGTATCGAACTCCTAGTGTTCTAGGCACTGGGCACAAATAGCAGTGAACAGAACGGCAAAAGTTCTTGCTTTCATGGAGATTATTTGTTTATTAGACTACACACCAATAAATATATGCTGCCACGCAGTCATAAGTACAATGGAGGGATGGAAAGCGGCGGGGGTTGTGGTGTTTTGGACAGAGGGTCGGTGGTGGCCTCTCTGATGAGGATGTTGGAGCAGAGCTGTGAGGGTGTGAGCCCTGCAAGCCTCTGGGGTCAGAGTGTTTCAGTTGGAGGAAATAGTGAGTACAGAGGGCCTGATGTGAGTGCTTGCTCGGAGTGCTGAGGAATAGCAGAGGGCTGGAGTGAGAGGAGTGAGGAAGATGAGGATTTTGAATAACAAAAATAAAAATTATTGCATGCATTACTTTGGGGACTTCCGCCAAGATGGAGGCAGAGGTGGAAACACTGTGCCTTCTCCCACAACCAAGTTTGGATACAACAAAAGTTTTGGAGAACTAACACACACCCAGAGACCAGAAAACCGAATTATACGGAAGTCTAACAGCTCCGAACCGTTCAACGAGGACGGTAAGAGGTGGAGCCAGCAGCGGAGCTGGGTCGGGTAGGACAGACCTAGGAGCGCAGGCAGCCCAGAACTAGTCGGGGTGCGGGGCAGACTGACCAAGGTCGCACATTCGAGCGCAGTGAGACGGACCACGCAGGCCCCAGGGGGCGAACCCAGTGGTGGAGGGCTGATGGCGGTGGCACACTCGCGTGCCGTGGAGCGGGGCGCGTGGCCCTGGTGACGGTGGTGGCTGCGGTGCTGGTGGGGTTCGCAGCAGCAGGCGGCAGAGGGAAGCCATTGTCCCTCTTTGACCCCGCCCCCACATACAACATCACAACCCAGCGACTGAGTTGCCCTGCTCTGGTGAAAACCTAGGGCTCCGATCCGGCTACTTAACAGGCACGAACAGCCCAAAAGATGGCGCAAGAGGAACTCAAAGTCCCAGAGCCAATAACTCTAAGCGACCAACAGATTGCCAGCCTCTCAGAAGCCCAATTTAAAACACTATTTATCAGGATGCTCACAGAATTGGTAGAGTACAGTCACAAATTGGAGGAACATATGAAGGCTAAACTAATTGAAATGAAGGGAGATGTCCAGGAAACCAATAGCGATGGAAAGGAAACTGGGACTCAACTCAATGGAATGGACCAGAAGGAAGAACAAAACATCCCACCAGAAAGGAATGAAGAAATGAGAATTCAAAACAATGAGGCGAGGCTTAGGAACCTCCAGGACATCTTTAAACGTTCCAACATCCAGATTATAGGGGTACCAGAAGGGGGAAGGAAACAGCCACGAGTGGAAAACGTATTTGAACAAATAATAAAGGAGAACTTCCCCAGTCTGGCAAAGGAAATAGACTTCCAGGAAATCCAGGAAGCTCAGAGAGTCCCAAAGAAGTTGGACCCAAGAAGGAAGACACCAAGGCACATCATAATTACATTAGCCAAGACTAAAATGAAGGAGAGAATCCTAGAAGCAGCAAGGGATAAGGGGACAGTCACCTACAAAGGAGTACCCATCAGACTGTCAGCGGATTTCTCAAAAGAGACCTTACAGGCAAGAAGGGGCTGGAAAGAAGTATTCCAAGTCATGAAATCCAAAGACCTATGGTCAAGATTGCTCTATCCAGCAAAGCTTTCATTTAGAATGGAAGGACAGATAAAGTGCTTCTCAGACAAGGTCAAGTTCAAGGAGTTCATCATCACCAAGCCCTTATTATATGAAATGCTAAAGGGACTTATATAAGAAAGAGATGATGAAAAATATTAACAGTGAAAGGACAGCAAACACACAGTTATTAACAACCACACCTAAAACAAAAGCAAACCAAGAGGACAGCTAGATCAGGGGTGGAACCATAGAAATGAAGAACACATGGAGGGTTAGCAACAGGGGAGTGGGAGGAGGAGAAGGGGGGAGAAGGCACAGAAAATAGCATAGATGGTAGGTAGAAAATAGATAGGGGGGAGGGTGAGAATAGTGGGGGAAATATAGAACCTAAAGAAATTGAGACACGTGGTTATAAACTAAGGGGGGGAGAATAGTGGGGGAGGGAGTGTGCGGGTGGAGGGGAATGAAGGGGGGAATAGAACAACTGTAATGGTATAATCAATAAAATATATTTAAAAAAAATTATTGCATGCTTAGTAGCCATAAACATGCCCCGATTTTCACTCTCTGCTAGCTTATGGTACTTTTCCTGTGAAATCCAACCAGGCTGCTGTTGGTGTAAGTTTTGAATTAGGGAACACTGGGCTCTTGGTATGCATTAATATTTAAAAATGGAATTAGAACCTTTCTAAACCTATTGTTTTCTCTCTGAGTCAATCAGTTTTTTTTAGCTCTTGGTATTGTAAAGAGGTTTTCTTTGTGTGAATTCACATGTGGCATGGAGATGGTGGCCTTTCATGTGCCTTGGTGGCCTTTTACAGACCTGATCTGATAGACATGGAGAGGGTACAAATCCAAAGTAACCGAGAGAATCTGGAACAGGCTTTCGAAGTGGCAGAAAGACTGGGGGTCACCCGGCTCCTGGATGCAGAAGGTGAGAGCAGGCTGAAGTGAAGTATGTTCGGCAGTGTTCACTGTTCCTTCTTCTGGCAGGTTGCTTTGTTCTACTAAGAAATTTCTTGCCCTTTCTCTCAGATGTGGATGTGCCGTCTCCAGATGAAAAGTCTGTCATCACTTATGTGTCTTCAATTTATGATGCCTTCCCTAAAGTCCCTGAGGGTGGAGACGGGATCAGTGCCACGGTAAAAAGAACACCTTCTAAAAATACCTTCTACTTTGCTTTGTTTGGGTGGAATGTATTGATTAGACCATACTTCTTAAGTGCTCACTCTATACAGAGCACTTTTATACAGAGCAAACTGGATCTACATCATATTTATACACGGTCATTGTCCTTGGTCCCTGGGAATGAGTCTCTGGCTAATTTTGTAGCATCCAACCTAGACTATTTTGGGTGTCAGAAAATTAAATCCCATTTGAGAGCCCTTGAGGAGCTTTGAAACTGGGACTCTGAGTGTTAAACTGAACAGCTGGGTAGGCAGTTAGAGGAAAAGGATTTTATGTAGTTTGGGGTGGCCTGAGTTACTTTCTGCTGGGCTTGTTTTGTGTACTGCTAATCGAAAGGCATGTGGTATTTACCCTTCGACATTAGGAAGTAGACTCCAGGTGGCAAGAATACCAAAGCCGAGTGGACTCTCTCATTCCCTGGATCAAACAGCACACAATACTGATGTCAGATAAATCTTTTCCCCAGAACCCTGTCGAACTAAAGGTAAAATCATTGCTTTTCTTAATAAATTCATTCTAGGGATTAAGTCTTAGAGCTTGCTGTTGCTGCTTTCTAGGGGAGGTAGTACGAAAAATTGGGCCAGGCTGCTTGCATTTACTCATTCATTTACCAAATATTAATTTTGTAGGCACTTTATAACCAGTATATACACTTCAAAGAAACAGAAATTCTGGCAAAGGAGAGAGAAAAAGGAAGAATTGAGGAATTGTATAAATTATTGGAGGTAAGGAGGCTTATCCTTTGCTGGGACTTAGGGTTTGCTGATTTGCCCTGTGGTCACTACTGCGTTACATTCCCAGCATCCTCCTCCCAAGCTGCGTTACCAGCAGTGTGCTAGGGTGAAAAATCTAGCATCACTCTCAGGCTGTTCTTGAAAATTTGTGGAAAGGGGCAGTAGCAACCATCTGTATTTTTTAAAGGGCCTATTGAAGAGTGACACATTTATTCAGAAATCTTGAGTTTTGTGGAAGTTTTCCAGTTTCTTAGAGGGAAGCTAAATATTTCCAAGGGATGGAAAGAAAAGAAACTTTCATATTTTGATTCCTAGAGAATTTAAAGCTGCAGAGATGGGCATTTGACCTTTCCAGAGTGGGGGTTATGAGGAGACAGGCGGAGTTCTGTAAAATGCAGAAAGAATGGAAGGAGTTAGAGCAGACAGTCCCTGTATTTTAGAGGTGTTTATTTTGCTCTCATCTCAAGGTGAGGTATTGCTAAATATTCCATTGTTTCCTCTTATCAGACAATTGGGAAAACTGCTGAATGGCTGGGTAAAGAAGCAAGAAGTGATGTGCAAAGAGTAAATTAAAACTGGGGTCTGAGGCCATGACTGTGTTTTGGACTAAAAGAGTATCTATGGGTTTTTTAGGTGTGGATTGAATTTGGCCGAATTAAACTCCCTCAGGGTTATCACCCTAATGATGTAGAAGAAGAATGGGGAAAGCTCATCATTGAGATGCTGGAGCGGGAAAAATCACTTCGACCAGCTGTAGAGAGGTGGGTCCAGAGCCTGCAGGGGATCTGAAATTACAATACTGGGCTACTTTGGGCCCTGCACTTGACTATGGTTTTGATCTTATTTTAGGCTGGAATTGCTGCTACAGATTGCAAACAAAATCCAGAATGGTGCTTTGAACTGTGAAGAAAAACTGACACTAGCCAAGAATACACTGCAGGCTGTAAGTGTCTGACTGTTTTGTCTCACTTCTTATGTCACATGTTCTCCCCTTCTCACCCTGTACTCTAATGGTTGAAATTAACATTTGAGGAATCTAGCTGTGATACTTGCTTGCTCATGGAATTGCAATGAGCCCCTTGGCTCCTTCCTCCTTGTGGGTGGGAACATTGGGAGTTCTCCCACTCTTACTCTCTCTTTCTCTCTCAGGACGCTGCTCACCTGGAATCAGGACAACCAGTGCAGTGCGAGTCAGATGTCATCATGTACATTCAGGAATGTGAAGCTCTTATCAGGCAGCTGCAGGTGGATCTCCAGATCCTACGTGATGAGAATTATTACCAGCTAGAAGAGCTGGCTTTTAGGTGAGGAGCATGGGACTCACACAGAGGGTTTGCTCACTGTTGAGGCACATGGCTCAAGAGTCAGGTTCTGAATCTTGTAACTTGAACTTTAGGGGTCAATGTTTCAATAGGAGTACTACATGTATTTTGGCAGGAATATTCTTCTGGTGAAGGACAATTTCCCCTTATTGCAGTCCCTGACTAAGTACCTGTAAGGTTTCCTAATCATTGTGTCATCTTATAACACCCCACGTATTTCAGAGTGACCTGCAGAGATGGTTTAGATACGGTGATCTAGTGTGTCGTTGAAGAGGATCCAGACCCATTGAGGGATGGGAATCATCCAAGTCACATGGTTCATACAGAGCCAAGATGGAGACATCTTTGGACCCCCGATCTATTGTTTATTCTATGGTGCCGTCTAGGACTTATATAAATGGGTATTAGTTTGCTGCCCTCCAGTTAACACTGTAATTTGGTGTTTGCCTCAAAGACAAGTCTGTACGATGAAGATGTTGATACCACTTTGCATTCATTTAACACTTCTGCTTTCTCAAAAACACTTTCCTGATAGGATCTTATTTTTATTTTTACCTCATCCTTGTGAAATGGATAGGGAAGATTGTATTTTAAAACATACATTACAAATTTAAGTCTCTTCCTTCTTTATCTTCTTGCATTTCAGGGTTATGCGTCTGCAGGATGAGCTGGTCACCTTGCGTCTGGAGTGCACAAACTTGTATCGAAAGGGCCATTTCACTTCACTTGAACTGGTTCCACCGTCTACTTTAACCACTTCTCATCTGAAAGCAGAACCCTTGACCAAGGGAACCCATTCTTCTTCTACCTCCTGGTTCCGAAAGCCTATGACTCGGGCTGAACTTGTGTCTGTATCTTCCTCAGAAGATGAAGGCAATCTCCGATTTGTGTATGAACTACTGTCTTGGGTAGAAGAAATGCAGGTGAGTGGATGTTCCAAATGCTTCAACAGTACACAAAGGTTTCGTGGATCCAGCAGCTTATCTAAGAGGACTGCATTGCTCTATTCCTGATTTTATAAATTCCCTTAATTATTGATGCTGCCTAGGACACAGACCCCCTTCTCCTTAAATTTTAAATGGATAGAATCAGCTCACATTCTCAAAATTCCACTTGGCACAGGCTTTTCTCATTTGAAGCCATTAGCAAATTTGTTCTCTTCAACTGTCTGTACTCTAAGTGGGGGCTTGTGGGAGAAGTTGCAGTCTATCTGCAAATCTGTTACCTTTTCTGAAATTCCCTCATTGGCAGGGAAACTTACCCCTTGCTTTTCGTGTGTGGCCTCAACTCTTACATTTAAGTAAGGCTTCTTTGTTTACAATTCTAAGGGGCACTTTTTTAAAAATAAATTTTTCAATTGCAGTTGACAAAACAATATCATATTAGTTTCAGGTACACAACATGGTTGATAAGATATTTATGTATAACTTATGAGTGGATCACCCCATAAGTCTAGTAGCCATCTGAAACCATACATAGTTATTATGATATTGACTATATTCTCTATGGTGTACTTTACATCCCTAGGAGGCACTATTCATGTGTATTCCAGGATAATGGTTCAAGTTCAATATTGTCCTTTTTATCCTTCTAACCCTTTTGTTTATATGAGATTCTTCCCATTTCCTGATGATGGGTTCCCTGTGTACCGATAATTATAAATATTCAAAGACAAGCTAATGTTTTAAAATTTGTTGGCTGATACTTGAGTCCATGAATGAAGTTTAATATTTTCAGATATTTCTTCTTATATCCATTTTGATTGTGAAATGAAGAGACTCCATAAAGAGAAATGTCTAAAGTACAAAGTTAAGCATCTTCAGCTAGTGGGAATACCTTCCTGGTTGGTAAATTTAGGAATGTATTCCCATAATGCAGCAGCAAAAAGCTGCCTGTCCTGCTATAGGTGGCGAGGGGTTTAGTCTCCAGCTCCTTGGGAATGATTATGGCATACTTTCTTGTAAGAGGCCATAATGGAGATGGTTTAGATGTCCTTTTGTCCAGTCCTCTACCCCTAGTTCCTTTGTGTAAACGTTGATTGTGACAATTTTCTGTATAAGTTATTATATATGTATCTTGTCTTCTTCAGATGAAACTGGAGCGAGCAGAGTGGGGCAGTGACCTGCCTAGTGTGGAGCTGCAGCTGGAAACGCAGCAGCACATTCATACCAGTGTGGAAGAGCTGGGCTCTAGTGTCAAAGAGGCCAGGCTGTACGAGGTGTGTAGCAGTCAGAATCCATTACAGAGGGCGGGGCAGGGGCAGTGTGCACAGTGCAGCTGCCTCTAAGGAAAAGCGTGATAAGCACGACCAGCACTTCACACAAACTCACTTTTCATATGAAGTGTCCTTCTGCACTTTGAAATAGCCTTGTGACAAAGGTACTTTATTTATTAACTCTTTTTTATTGTACAAGAAAGAGAAATGATGCTAAAAGCCAAGGTCAGAATTAATAAGTAGTGGCTGCAGTTTTCAAACTCAGGCCTCTGCTTCGTAAGTTCATGTCTTTCCATTTCACCTTCTGTCTGCAGGAGAGAGCTGGCACATAGAAATTACTCAGTCTCACTTCTCCCTCACTCATCCTGTCTTCCTGGTTTTGTTTTTTATCTCGACTGTCCCCTTCAAAAAAGCAGTTGAGTGATTTGGGAATCATCAAACATAGGTGTTTCTTTGAAACCTCTCCGAATACTGGAAGCATGAGACAGTGAGGTGTGTCCGTTGTAGTCACCCAGCTGAACTGTCCTTCACTTAGTGCTGCTCCAGGCTATAAAATCTGACCCAGAGATTTCTTGTCTTAGTTTCTGTTTTCTCAGAGTAAGTAATCCTTACCTATGTGTAGGCATAATATTTACATACTTGAAACCATGCCATAAATATAATTTACTTACTTTTTCTCTAACTTATTATTTTATTTCGTTCTTTTCTTAACAGGGGAAAATGTCCCAAAATTTTTATACTAGTTATGTTGAAACTCTTGGAAAACTCGAGACACAGTATTGTAAATTGAAGGTAAGTTTTGACTAACTCTCCTGTGTTCTGTTCATGGAGAATCTGGTTCCCTTCAAACAACTCTTGTTCCTAATTCAGAAAGCTCTTAGTTTTGATTTTCTGTTTATTAGAGTAAATCATTTACTATGCATTTGTTCATATGTATTACATTTTCTTAATGAATCAGAGCCAGTGTCCCAGAAAGTTTTGAGTAGAGTCTATCCAAGCCATCATGCTTTACCAAAGCAGTTACTATATGTGCTTTGAGACACCAGAACTAAAAGTTTGAGATCAATAGATTGGACACTTCTCTTCTGTATGTGTTCTTTGTTCCTGTCATTCAAGATTGCCCAGAGTAGGGAGTAGGACAGGCTCAGGATCATTCTTTATCCAGGGAGCCCCACAAAGGCCTGGTAAGTTCCATCTTTTAGCTAAAATTGACAAGGGCTCTGGGAGTCCTGTACCAAACTTGTGCTAAATTTGAGTCAATGGAGGGGCACCCAGAGATTTAAAAAACAAGATAAAATTTATTTCCTGAGTTGTTCTTTGCTTTGGTGTAAAATATGCTATCTTCTGTAGGTGAAAGGCTGGTGGTTTAACCTTGTGGTCCTTGCTTTGTCTAGGAAACTTCCAGCTTCCGGATGAGGCACCTCCAGAGCCTCCACAAATTTGTTTCCAGAGCTACAACCGAGTTGATTTGGTTGAATGAGAAAGAGGAGGAAGAACTAGCATATGACTGGAGTGACAACAATCCCAATATCTCAGCCAAGAAAAATTACTTCTCTGTGAGTCTAGCACAACACGCCTGTCGTATTTATGTAGTGGCAGCAGCAGGAGACAGGGTCTAGTCTGCTGAGAGCTTGGGTTTCTGGATCTGCATTTTGCTAGATAGAAATAGGGACTCTGCTTAATGTGTCTGTGCATATGAAGTGTATGTAGAGAGAGGGAAACTGAGGCCTAGGAAGAATTTATTTAGAATGAATTTAGAAAGGCAGTGTCTTGGGTTGATAGAGCAGCAAGCAGCCTGCAGGTTGAGTCATTTCAGAAGCAGTATAGCTTTGTGGGCTTCGGAGTGAACTAGACCAAACGTAACTTTTTATTCCTCTGCTTACTAGCTCTGTGACCTTGGGCAAGTCATTTAATCTTTGAACCTCTGAAAAATGGGATAATAAGATCACTTAACAGCATTGTGTAAAATATTTAGTAAGATTTAATGAGTTAATCATCTTGGTATTGTTTAACTGCAGTACTCTTGACTTTTCAGAAATGCCAAATTCTCTAATTCATGTAATACTTTTTTGGTCTCAATCTCTTCATTGGTAAGATGGGAAGGAAAATTGGGCATTAGTTTATTGGACAGTTCTTTGTATTCTTTTTAGTGAAAGATGTATGTTGGTTTTTGCTACTTTTAGTGTTCCTATATCTCAGAGGATTTTTAGACATTTTGTAAACCCTGTGCAAATAGGAAACTTTTTTACTAATGCTTACTTCATATACTTTAATTCCATTAATATAGAGTATTTTTAAAAATATGAGCTTTTCCTGAACAGAAAGTGGTATAGGATTCTTCTGAAGTAAAGAGGAAAAAATAACTATGATAGTACAGTAAACAGTCTGTATAAGAATGGAAATTAGTCCATGAAAGAGATATGAAAAAGGTGCTTGAAAAGCATCAAGGAGAAGGGGTCAGATCTGATAGTCAGGCTCAGTACGCAGCCTCACAGAAGAGCCACCATCTAAAGTGGGTTCTGTAACGTTAATAGGTTTACTGAGTTTAGAGAGAAAGGAAGGGGTAGAGAGAGAGAAACAGCAATCGGTTGCCTCCCCTATGCACTACTGGAGATTGAACCCGCAACTGAGGTGTGTGCCCTGACCGGGCATTGAACCGTCAGCCTTTTGCTGTACAGGATGATGCTCCAGCTATACTTGAGCCACCCATCCAGGGCTATAATATTAACAGACTTTCGAGCCAGAGGAAGACATTGCAGGCTTAGGGAATAGTCCTGGGAATCTAGCCAGCCAGTGATATAGCTCCACTGGTGTGTCAGGTATTGGGGTAGGTGGGTGCTAGCACGAACAAGCTGCTCTGGCCGAGTTGTTTTCTTTCTCTGCTTCCAGTGCTTATTCTGTGTTCCCACTTACTCAGGTCTGGCTTGGTTCCATATTCTTTGTGAATCATTTGCCAGTAATTACAGCATTTTTGCTCTTCTCTGAAGTCCTTTGGCATGTACTGTTCATACATCTCATTTTGGCTCTCACCCAGTGCTGTCGGCTTTTTCAAAGTAGGGCAGGGAACAGAGCCTTCTCTTTATTGCTCCTCTTTCCTTAATAGCACTTGTTGCATAAAACTGAATTCTATTTTCAGGAGTTGACAATGGAGCTGGAGGAAAAACAGGATGTGTTTCGGTCTCTCCAAGATACCGCAGAGCTGCTGTCACTCGAGAACCACCCAGCCAAGCAGACCGTGGAGGTGTGTGACTTGGGAATGTGTGAGGGCCAAGTGTGCAGAGGGGTTGTTATAAAAGTACTCAAATCAGAGGCTTTGTTCTCCTGAAAAACCCAGAAGAATTGTCTGGGATCATTTGTGTTGGATTCTCCCTTTTTGTCCCAGCCCCCAAAAGACTGAAAGTTGTTTGATGCTATAAGGAGAATACTACAGTAAACAAGAAGAGATACTGACCCCTAACTTCATGGGGAAAATGACTTGGACCATATTTCTTTATATAACTATTCAGACATATCCTGTCTCTTGTCGATATGGTTGGTGCCTTTGCTCAGAGAAGAGAGACAGTGAAGGAATCCAGGAGTTTATTTATGCCCAAGTGTTCCTGGCCAGATCATTTAGTTGGCACCCGAGTGTGGAAGGGTCCTTTGCTGTGTAATTCCTTCTAACAAAATCATGTTGAATACAAGACAAGCCTCTTGCTTATGGGAAGCATTGAGCAGCTGACAGTCAAGTGTCTCCATGTATCTTCTGTAGTCCTCTCTACCATTAGCAGTCGTACTTGGAAGAGAGCATTGCACATCTGTATTGGGTCTATTAAACTCATGTCCTCCTCTCTGTGCTTGGTTGTCGCAGGCTTACAATGCTGCCGTCCAATCCCAGTTGCAGTGGATGAAGCAGCTGTGCCTGTGTGTCGAGCAGCATATAAAAGAGAATACTGCTTACTTTCAGGTATGCAGGCTTTGTGGTTGTCCAAGTGCACGTTTTATGTGTGTGTGTATCAGAGTGGATGAGAATAATTGTTTTCATTCTGGCAAGACGTGTGTGCACGCATGTGTACACATATACACGGGAAAGATGAGGTTAAATACTCATCTGTGTCAGCTAGCTTTTATTGTATAAACTACCACCCTAAAACTTAGTTGCTTAAAACAACAATCATTTAGGTAGTTCATGCTTCTGGGGATTGACAGTTTGGACTGTGCTCAGCTGAATGGTTTTCTCGTCTTGCCTGGCTTAATCATGGCTGCAGACAGCTGGCAAACAGGCTGGGGGCTAGATGATCCATGGCTGATGTTGTCTGGGGTGATGAGGTACAAGCCTGTATACAAGTCTCTGTCATCCAGTAGGCATGAGAGGCAGGAAGGAGTAAGCCCCAGTGCACCTGTTTCTGCTGTCACATTTATTAACATGCCAATGGCCAAAGAAAGTCTCATGGCCATGCCCAGCTTCAAGGGGAGGAGAAGTAGACTCCATCTCTTGATGAGAAAACCTGTAAAATATCAGGACCATTTTTTCCTACAGTCTGTCAAGCATTAAGAATATACTACTTGTTTTCAAATGAGGGTGGGTAGAGGAAATAAACTATTATCTGTTTGGTTTTTCTGTAAGCTAAGCAGTCTTCCTGATAATTTTGTGATTATATCAGTGAATTAAAACACTCGATGACCCAACTTCCAGGCTTTTATGAAATTTACCTCATAGCCAAGTGCTGTCACTAGTCAGAAGTCAAGAGGAATGAGCAGTGATTTCCGAGGACATGATGCAGACTGACTTTTCTATAGGGTTCAGTAGGCTTTGTACAATTCGTCACTAATATTTCCTGGCCATGGCATTATAACACCTCCAGTTTATACTTTCGAGGTCTTTGTAATGAACTGTCACCCATCCAGGAAAGTATAATCAGCTTTTCTCAGCTCTGCAGAGGAGGATTGTTCTTTCTCAGTTAAGATTGGTGTTGCGATGTAGTGAGCACAAGGAGCCCCTCCCTTTATCCCCACAGTTCTTCAGCGACGCACGAGACCTGGAGTTGTTCTTGAGGAACCTCCAAGACTCCATCAAACGAAAATATTCCTGTGACCACAACACCAGCCTATCCCGCCTTGAGGACCTGCTGCAGGACTCCATGGTGGGTGTTGCGTCAGTGGGATGATTGCAGAAACTTCTCTGAGAAACAGAGTAAACCCTGTCAGCTCCCGCTGGTAATATCCTTGAAAGCTCCAGGGCACTGGGTCATTGTTACAATGTTCGGCTCACATTTAAATAGAGTTTAATCAGTTTGTTCTTTTTCCTTTTTTCCTTTCTTTCCTTTAAAGAAGTTATTAATCAGACTCCTTTGGGTGTGTTATTGAAGTAAAGGCCTGGTCATCCCCCTGAGTCACTTGGTACTCATCACACTCTCCTTGCATCGTTGTGCTGCTTCACTGCAGTGGTTGGGGCCAAGATGGGTGTAGGGCGTGGAAAGCAGGGCTGAAGGGGTTAACTGGCATTACATTATTTTTTCATGTAAAGAAAATTTTAAAAACAACAACAACAAAACAGTGAGCTACATACACCTGATCCAAATTTTTCCTCCGTGGCAATTTTCCTTTGTAATGATGAGGTATTAGAAATTTGAATTTAATTAAGGACAAAATCTTATTTAGATGTAATGCAATATTATCTAGTTCATTTATATAGCAGTATTTATTTTTTTAAAAGTAGTATTGTGTCCAGTAGTTAGTCCAAATCAAGTTTACATTTATTTCCTCCAATGACCCACTCCTTTAGGAGTGCTGGTAATAAAATCAACAGCAGGACTACTTACATTTATTGAATGTATATTATACAGAGTTGACAAGGCAAGGCTCAAGGCACATTGCACAGTAAGGTAGAAATATGTCTGTAATAGGGAAATTATTTTTTCTCTATGAGAACTCAGGGTATTCTCACATTTCAACAGAAAATTATGATGAGGGGAACCAGAATAACCAAAAACTGTCATTTTTTGAGGGTGAGACTTGCGCATTTTTGAACATTAGTTGATTTTTTGTATACTTACAGGCATTATAAACTTATGAATAAGTTTACATTCAGTGTTTCACCAGGGCAAACAGTTAGTTTAATTAACTTGGAATGAAGGGTAAAATCCTGACTTTTCAGATGTTGTCTCTAGAAGGTCTCTCTTAGAGGTACTTCGAGTATGAAGGAGGAATATAATAATCCTTGGCTATTATCTCCTCCCTCCCACAGAGTTCCCTCCTGTCTGTAGGGTAACTTCTCTGGAACTGTCACACCTTCTCTTCTCGAGGGTTGCCGCTTTGTTCCCTCCTCTCCAGGTCAGGGCATCGGGTTGGCGGCGGCATCGGGGCACGGAGGCAACCGGGTCTGCTCCTCACCTTGTCCTCAGCTTCCCGTCGGGTTCGGGAGCATCTGTCCTGGCTTCTGGTTCTTTTCAGAACTTTTACCACGCTGAGCACTTGGTTTCTGGAGTTTGAGATGTTTGGCTTGGGTTAGACAGAATTTGACGTCTTTATTGCAAGGAAAATGACACGGGTAGAGCAGCTCTCAAGTGCGGAACAGTGTGGCTGTCACCCTGACATGTGCCACTCCTCTTTCTTAACTAATAAGTTAAAGCTGTATTTCTTCCAATCATGCTCCCCGGGACAGGCACAGGTAGTTTATTTAAGCATTTCTTCTTCTTTTTTGTTTTTTTTTAACTTGCGTATTCTTAATTCTTTAATGGCATTTCTTAACATTATTAACTCTTTACTCTCATTACATCTACTTCCATCCTAAGAAAGCCCTCTTCTGGGGAGTTTTTATACCTCAAAATGGGCTTGAAACATCCTGGTTAATCTTTTACTTTAATGGAATTGGCAGTAGATTGCTACCAATTTTGATGACAAGAGATTCATTAGTTTTTAAGATAATTGGGTTTGCGGAGACTTGAGAGTTTTAATTTTGCATGGTACTGCTTTCAACCCAATCAAGTTTCAATGACTTTCACACAGCAAGACACTAAAAGGTAAACCCTTTGTCATAATGCCTTCACCAACAGTACTGATTTGTACATTGTTGGTTGAAGAGCTAAGAGCTTTCTGGAGAAAGTTTGACTCAATTTAAGAAAGTAAAACATTTGTGGTAGACATAATTATTTAAAAAATTTTTAAAGAGCTTAACTCTAGCTTCTTGTAAGCAAAAGGCAAGACCTGGCTTCTACCAGTGAGAAATTAAATGACAACAACAATAACAACGTAGTTGTTATTATTGTTTTTAACTTCCATGTGCTCTGAACCTTATTTGGGGAAATCCTCTGCTAGCTTTATAGCTGTATTTGGCAGCTAGAAGTTCTTTTTTGTTTTATGGGTTTTTTGTTTTTGTTTTTGTTTTTTTGCATGTGGCTTTATGGTTCATTGAAAGGGCATAGGGAAAAAGCTGCAAAATTTGAGTACAAAAACACTTGGTAGAAGACAAAAACAGTCTCCCTCTTTTTCTTTGTCCTTCTTTTTTTCTTTGTCCTTGTGTTTCTAAGGTGGCTCCACCAAGGATTATTTAACTGAGAAATGACATTCTCTCAGAGGGTGGAGCACCCAGTTTTCTGTTAGTCACCCTGAGTAGCCACGTTAGTGTCTTTTTGATTTTCTTCTCATTTTGTAGGATGAAAAGGAGCAGCTTATACAGTCCAAGAGTTCTGTTGCCAGTCTCGTTGGGAGATCAAAAACAATTGTTCAGCTAAAGCCGCGCAGTCCTGACCATGTGCTAAAAAGCACCATTTCTGTGAAGGCCATCTGTGACTATCGACAGATCGAGGTAAGGACATGAAAAGGGTGCTTCCGGCTCCAGAGGAAAGGAAGGGAGGGTAAGGGAAGCCTTCAGTTAGGGTTATAAAAATAAAGAAAGATCAAATGATATGCCCAAATCCCTTATGTCATTTAAAAAGTAGATAAGAAAGCTTCACCCTGGCCAGGTGGCTTGGTTGATTGGTGTGTTGTCCCCTGCACCAGGAGGTTGTGGGTTCTATCCCTGGTCAAGGCACATACCTAGGTTGCAGGTTTGATCCCCGGTCAGTGCTCGAATGGGAGACCACCAGTCGTTTTTCTCTTACATTGTTGTTTCCCTTTTCCTCTCCCTTTCCCTCTCCCTTTCCTTGTCCCTCTCCTTCTCCCTCCCCCCTTCCTCTCTCTAAAAATCAATGAAAAAATATCCTCACATGAGGATTTTAAAAAAACAAAGAGCTTCAACTGTACAATAATAATCTGCTCTCTGACTTTGTGATTGGCTTCATCTACTCAGTTGCCTAAGTGGTGACAGAAATCGTACTTTGTAGCAACTGGGAGATATTCTTGACCCCTCTTCTCTCATCCATCCCCACAGCTAGTAGGACTACCAAATCAATACTAACTTCTGAATAAAATCCCTTAGATGAACTTCTTTCTGTCCCTGCTGCTACTACTCTACGTTAGACTGTAAGTTTCTTTCACTTGGGATTCATTTCATCAGCCTCCTCAATGCATTTTTTAAAGAATTTGACATTGAGCACGGGCCTGCGAACCAGATGATCGTGGTTCAATTCCCAGTCAGGGCACATGCCTGGGTTGCAGGCCAGTTCCTGGCAGGGGCCAGTTCCCAGCAAGGGATGAAGGAGAGGCAACCATACATTGATGTTTCTCTTCCTCTCTCCTTTCCTTCCCTTCTAAAGATAAATAAATAAAATATTTAAAAAAAAAGAATTTGGAGAAGGAGAGAAACATCAGTGTTTGAGAGAAACATTATTTTGGTGGCCACTCGCATGACCTGGCCTGCAACCCAGGCATGTGCCAATGCCTTCTTTATCCCGCCACCAGCATGATCATTTACAGAAAGTGTCACCCTCTTGCTTAAGTCCTACAGCAGTTCCCCTTTCAGTGTACAAAGTCTGAATTCCTTAATGCGGCTTCAGAGTCCTAAATAATTTTTCTTTACCTCTCTAGCCAAGACTGGGGCATGTTCCTTTCGTGCATTCCTGGTAAATTGCATTTGTCACACAGTAGTGTAACTATATTCCTCATTAGAATATATGGAATATATTAATAGGCCATGTTTGTCAGCTTACCACTTCGCCATTTCTATCTCCAGTGGCCTAGTACACTGCCAGGTGCATAGTAGGCTCAATAAATATTTGTACACAAATATGTAAAAATATCTGTACATATTTATGTATAAGTATTTACTGTGTACAGATATGTTCAAATATGTTTAAAAAGAATGAATTCACTTTTTGTGCCCCTTTCTGCCTCAGCATTTCTGTCTACTCAAGGGAGAACCCCCAAAAAACCAGAATTTATTTATAAAAAATTGTGTATTCCTACAAGTTTAAAATTCAGTCACCTTCAAAGTACTCTCTATTTGATGCAATATACCTGTGGAGACATTTTTTCCTCTACTCAAAACAGTTTTTGAGCTTTTCGATTTTGATGCCTTTTAGTACTTCTGACATTTTTTGCCTCACCTCTTCCACATCACCAAAATGTTTCCCTTTGGGGAATTTTTTCTTCTGGGGAAACAAAAAGAAAATTGCTTTGGGCAAGATTGGGGTAAATAGGGAGGGCAGTGCATGGGGGTCATGCTGTTTTTGGTCAAAAATAGCTGAACACTCAGCGTGATGTGGACAGGTGTGCTCGTAAATCACTTATCATGGAATGGGCAAACATGCTGAGTCTTAAAAAAATTCACTGAAGCCAAACACAGTCTCTCACAACACCAGCTGGTACACTGATACAGGTGGGTTCTAGAATATTCACCTAGAGGGGCAAGCATGTACTAGGAGGGGCCTGCTTGCCCTGCAGAAGATAATTCTGGGGTCTTTTGGGTCTCCCCTGCTTCTCATAAAATAGGGATGATTATTGTCAGGTACTTGTCTTGCAAGAGAAGGAGCTGATGATTCCAAACACTTAAATGTTTTTAGGGCTTTGGGTGGGAAGACAGGAAGGAAGGGGGACCAAATACCACAAAAGCAAGGTTGTGAGTATTCACGTCTCTGATTTTTGCTCTAGTGGTCGTACATGTGAGAGATTGTTCTTGGAGGTCTTACAGTCTCCTTCTACCCTTCATTTACTGAGTTATTTGACATGTAACGGGCATTTCAGAAACACTTGCTTCTGAAAGCAAAGGGTGTGTTTGATGTCTACAACTTGTATTTTTACACATTATCTTTTTGTCAGAATCAGGAACTCTTACATGATGGCAGATTTTCAAAATGGTTTTTTTCTTGAGGATTTCATAGCCTTGCAAGGGATCATGCACCAAATTTAAAATGACTTGTAAATTTGTCTCTTCAGATCACTGTTTGCAAGAACGATGAATGTGTGTTGGAAGATAATTCACAGAGGACCAAGTGGAAAGTGATCAGCCCCACAGGGAATGAGGCAATGGTGCCATCTGTCTGCTTCCTCATCCCTCCACCCAACAAGGATGCCATTGAAATGGCCAGCAGGTACCTTTGCTTACCACCGCTTGCACTGCCACCTCTGCTGTTTGATCTTGGAGAAATTATGGAGGGATGAATTCGCATTTATGATTTCTTGCACAGAGTGCCCGAATTTTAAAGTTTCTTTTGGGAAAGATCCTCTATGAGGATATCAAGTCTTACACTGCCAGCCACATAGTAGATTTTCAGTAAATGTTTATGTTCAATTAAGATATATTTCGTGGTAATTCTTTTTTAAAAGAATTCTTGATTATAAACGGTTCATTCTCAGAAGATTCGTTTTTGTAGTGACAGCCAATTTTCTTCTTTAATGTGTATTTTTAGAGTAAAATGTACATATTTTTAAAAGTTGAATTATACGAAAAACTTCATAAAAATTACCAACCACCATCCCCACTCCAGAGTTCTGCTTCCCAAAGTCAACTATTTTCATCTCTTTGAGAAAATTGTTTGGCTTTAATTCCAAATATCTAAGTAATGGGATTTTTCCATGCTATTGTCTGATTTTTTCAACTTTAGAAATTATTGATTTCTTACTCTAGGAAATTAACACTTAGTTTGCTACACGTGACACCTGCATACACTTCTCTTTTTCCCACCTTCCAAATGTAGATATGTCACAATTTTGTCTAAATTGATATTTTTTATGTTGTTACTGGGTTGGGTTATTATCATTTAGTTTTTTCTGTAAGATAAAAGACTCATTTTTCATTTTCACGAATAACTTTATTGATTTGGATATTTTGAGTATGTCAGCTGTCTCCTGCTATTGGCGTCTAGTGGGTAGAGGCCGGGTGCTGCTAACCATCTTCCAATGCACAAGGCAGCCCCACAGCAGAGAGTTATTTGGCCACAATGTCAGTAGTACCAAGAAACTCTGCAAACTACTTTGGACATGCTCGGTCAGTTATAGCACCTTCTCCATATACTGCACAAATGTCTGTGTTTCTTCTTTTAAATATATTTTATTGATTATGCCATTACAGTTGTTCCATTTCCCCTCTTCACTCCCCTCTACCCTTCACAACCCCTCCCCCTACATCCCCCCCTTTACTTCATATCCATGTGTCATAAGTTCTTTAGCTTCTACATTTCCCACACTACTCTTGCCCTCTCCCTCTCTATTTTTTCCCCACCATCTATGCTATTTATTCTCTGTTCCTTCTCCTCTTTTCTCCTCTTCCACCTCTCCTGTTGCTAACCCTCCATGTGATCTCCATTTCTGTGGTTCTGCTCCTGATCTAGCTGTCTGTTTAGTTTGCTTTTGTTTTAGGTGTGGTTGTTAATAACTGTGAGTTTGCTGTCCTTTCACTGTTCCTATTTTTTTATCTTCTTTTTCTTAGATAAGTCCTTTTAACATTTCATATAATAAGGGCTCGGTGATGATGAACTCCTTGAACTTGACTTCATTTGAGAAGCACTTTATCTGCCCTTCCATTCTAAATGAAAGCTTTGCTGGATAGAGCAATCTTGGATTTAGGTCCTTGCATTTCATGACTTGGAATACTTCTTTCCAGCCCCTTCTTGCCTGTAAGGTCTCCTTTGAGAAATCAGCTGACAGTCTGATGGGAACTCCTTTGTAGGTGGCTGTCCCCTTATCTCTAGCTGCTTCTAGAATTCTCTCCATTTTAATTCTGGGTAATGTAGTTATGATGTACCTTGGTGTGTTCCTTCTTGGGTCCACCTTCTTTGGGTCCCTCTGAGCTTCCTGGACTTCCTAGAAGTCTATTTCCTTTGCCAGATTGGGGAAGTTCTCCTTTATTATTTGTTCAAATGAGTTTTCCACTTATTGCTCTTCCTCTTCCTCTTCTGATACCCCTATAATAGGGACGTGGGAACATTTAAAGATGTCCTGGAGGTTTCTAAGCCTCTCCTCGGTTTTTTGAACTCTTGTTTCTTCTTTTCTGTTTGGTTGTTTCTTCCTTCCTTCTGGTCCACTCTGATTAGAGTCCCAGTTTTCTTCCCATCACTAGTGGTTCCCTGTGCATTTTCCTTCTTTTCACTTAGTGTAGCCTTCGTTTTTTCATCTAATTTGCGACCAAAATCAACCAGTTCTGTGAGCATCCTGATCACCAGTGTTTTTGAACTGTGCGTCTGATAGGTTGGCTATCTCTTGGTCGCTTAAAAGTATTGGCTCTGAGGCATTGATTTGTTCTTCCATTTGAGCCATAATATTTTGGTCTGGTTGCACCTGTTACGTATGAGGGGCAGAGCCTTAGGTGTTCACCAGGGCAGGGCAACCCAGTCTCTGGGTTGTGCCGCTATATGTGGGGGTGGGATCAGAGAGGGAACAATGGCCCTTGCTCTTCTCTCAGATTTCGGGCCCTTCTGGTGCTGGCTCCTGGGTAGGTGGGCTTGTGTATGTTCTAGCACCCTGTGGGTATCTCCAAGGAACTCTCCTGTGAGGCTGGGAGTCTCTCCTGGCACCTCAACCCCCACAGGTGTTTTCAATTGGTGCTTTTAGGCTTTATTTTTCTGCACTGGGGCCCTGGGTTGTGCAGTCTGTCTCACTGCTCGTTTTTGCCTGGTTTATCTGTGTGCAAATGTGTGTCCGCGGTCAGCTAGCCACCTTGTGCACCTCACTGGGTTGCTCATTTCCTCCCAGTGCCCTGAGTCTGCCAACCATCACTTTTTCCTGGCATGACCCCTCTTCGTTGGCCACCTACTCCGCCCCTGTTACCAATCTGGATAAATGGTTCATTGCTGTCAGGCTTAAGTACAGTTCAATTTTCTGTCTGTTTTGGTTGTGTTTTTGTTTCTAAATCTTTGTTGTCCTTAAATTTGGTTGTGCAAGGAGGCACAGTGTTTCCAGCTAAGCCTCCATCTTGCCCAGAAGTCCTTTAGTTCCACAGCAACAGGAAAAGATTTTGCCCAAATCTTTGTGTTTCATTTGTGGTTTTTACCTTTCTTAAAATAATAAAGCATAATATGCTGAAAATGTTTCTTATGTTCTTCCATTTTCCATATTAAAATGGCTGCACAAAAATTAATCAATTTTGATGTATTTTTTAAATGTATGCTGATATTACTGCTGTCAACAATATAGTCTAACGAAATTGTTTCAAATGATATTAAAGACAGCTAAGAACTACTAGATCCACAAAAGTAATGGACTTTTTGGCCAACCCAATGCATTAAATGGTTTATAACTGAGCCACACAGCACTATAGGGGGTTGTGAGGCTTATCCCCATGGTGCCTTTCCTCTCTAAACTCTTCCTCTGCTGTACTCCTTGCTTATGCTTAGGTCCTATAACTCTCACCTTTTTCCTGTTTCTCAAACACCACAAGCATATTCTTGCCCCGGGTCTTTGAGTTCCTTTCCTTGCTTCAAATATTTACGGGATTCACTCCCTTCATTCAGTACATCTCACCATCCCATGCACCACCCCCCCCCTCACTGCCAATCACTTTCTGTCCCCTTTACTCATCTTTATTTTTCTTCACAACACTTAATATAGCCTATGAGATTGTATATTTGTTTGTTGCCTCTCTCCACCTGTTAAAAGTTCCAAAAGACCAGAGGGATTTTTCACCCTGGCTGGTGTAGCTCAGTGGATTGAGTGCAGGCCTGCGAACCACAGGATCGCGGTTCGATTCCCAGTCAGGGCACATGCCTGGGTTGCAGGCCAGTTCCCAGCAGGGGACTCATGAGAGACAACCATACATTGATATTTCTCTTCTTCTCTCCTTCCCTTCTCTAAGGATAAATGAATAAAATCTTTAAAAAAAAAAAAAAGAACAGCGGGATTTTTCTGTTTACTTCTGTAGCCTGAGCACCCGGAATCATTGCTGGCACATAGAAAATGCTTGGGAGATGGTTGTAGAGGGAAAGAATAAATGAGTGGGTGATTGAATGTGTGTTTGAGTAAATTATTTCATTTACTTTGTTTTGTAACTTTTTGTTTCCTTGGAATTGATCATTGTTTTGTTACTAAATTTGCTTAGTTGTCTATTTGCATATTATGAATTTATTCCCAAACTCTTCAATGTTACTGTAAAAGACTTTTCAGTATGGCCAAAAACCATAGGCAATTTTCATTTTTGTTTTCTCAAGAAAACACCTCTTCTGGGTCATTCCGTCTTCCATTTCCGGTCTCAACCCACTGCGCAGGTTTGCTTCAGTGCTGTCTCCCTGGCGTTTCACTTTATCTTCAACCTGAAGGTCTTCTTCACATCTCTCCTGTGCTGGACCCTCTGATTCCTGGAAAACAACTCTTATTTGTTGGTTTATTCCCTGGTTTGGGGGAGTATACTCTAGGAGCCTACTGAGAAAAAGTCCAGGAAAAGTAAACTTTTTGAAACCTTTTATATCTGAAAATGTCTTTCATCTCCCTTCATAATGAATTAGTTATGAATTTTCATAACAGAATTCTTTTGAAAATTATTTTCACTCTGAACCTTGAAAGCACTGTTTCACTGTTTTCTAGCTTCCAGTATTTAGTATTGAAAAATACAGTACCATTGTCATTCTTTATCTTTCTTTTTTTTTAAATTTACAGAACTGTCAAATTTTCCCTTCATAGTGAGCAGTACTATGGTTCTGACAAATGTGTAGAATTGTATGTCCTCCACTGTAGTCACTGTATAAATCAGTTTGATACTTTAACCTTTTGAATGAGATCTTTATCTCTCTGAAAGTTTTGAAATCCTTCTGTCTTTATTCTTTGGAGGGAATGCTCTGCCTTTAGGTGAGTCTGTGCCAACTCTGAACCCAAACTGGAAACTCGTATCTTTGATATCTAGGGAAATTTTTCTTGGATTATGTCTTTAATTATGTCCTTCTCTAAGTTCTGTTGTTGCTTTTCAGACTTTTTATTTGTCACATGTTGGATCTCTTGAACTGATTCTCTAATTTTCTTGTTTTATTTTTCTTTGTGTTTTTGTTCTTTGCGATTTCTTGAACTTTTATTTCAAGTTTGCTAGGATTTTAGCAACGTTTTAGCAGGATTTTTGAAAAAGGGAAAGATAAGCTAATGAGTTTAATGTTTTTTATTTAGCTTACAATGCTGGCTTCTAGTTTTTCATTCTATTTTAATATCTCACATTTCTCAATTTGCAAAAATTCAAGGTAATTTGTTATATTTTTACATGTGTCTGTGTATCTGTGAGTTTAAGTCTTCCCAAAGTTGAGGTCAAATTAGGCATGGGACGCTTAAAAAAAATCTGCCACGCAGTTTCCTTCTACATGCCAGGTGAACTTCTTAAATTGCTGTTAAGTCTTAAACATTTTAGCAGTTTTGTAAATATGTAGAACATAGCAAATCACTTTTTAAGTGTTAATGTTGTCATTTTCAACAATTCCAAATGAAATTATTTTATCTCTAATTTCCTATGTCATTGTTTTCCCTGGGTAGTTCCTCTCTCCAATTTGTCTTAATTGTATTACATTCAGGTAACATTTATGAGATTGCTAAGGTATGCTGACATAATATACATAATAGTATATAGCAAATCCAAATTGTGTGAGGATCTCAATTAATTTAATTCTAAACATTCCTGTGTTTTTAGTATTGGAATTGTTGCCTTTCTCTGCTCAGCATATAAATTCAGTTCTGCTAATTGAATATACACTTTTTCCTTAGAGGGTCTCTAATGTGAAGCTCAAGTCTTATAAAAGCTATAACCTGACTCTCTGTTGTTCATAGAGTGGAGCAGTCTTATCAGAAGGTGATGGCCCTTTGGCATCAACTACATGTAAACACCAAAAGCCTTATCTCCTGGAACTATCTGAGGAAGGACCTTGACCTTATAAAGACCTGGAACCTGGAAAAGGTAGTTGTGAAAGCATTACCCCAGGCACACATCCTGCTAGCAAGCTCTTTTCAGAAGGAACTTTTTTCTTTACTGTGAAATTCCTACCTACCCAGTGAGAATAAAATGGAGCCAGGGAGAGTGGTTCAAGGTGAGGTGCTTTAGGCTCTTAGGAACTAGAAACAGCAGCCTCAATGAGGAAATTAAGGAAATTCCTGATGAAAATAAATAACATACTTGGTCTTCTTGGCAGAGGGTGTAGGTCATAGGCTTCTTCTCACTGCAGGATAAGTATTTCTTTTGCATAAGTATAAGTAGTAGGGGAATGTGCTGAATTAATCGTTATTAAGGGTTATGTACAAAGGGACACAAGGGTGCTTCTGGGGTTCTAGTGATATCCTGTTTCTTAATCTAAATGCTGATTACATGGACAAGTTCAATTTGTGAAAAAGCAGCATGTTTACAGTTACAGTTTGCATATTATTTTGTGTCTATGTTAAATGTCAATAAAAAAGGAGAAAGAGAAATGATTATGTTCCCATTTTATTGAAATTTCTCTGGCTTTTCCTGTCTAGCTTCGATCATCAACACCAGGGGAGTGCCACCAAGTTATGAAGACTCTCCAGGCCCACTATGAAGACTTTCTGCAGGATAGCCGTGACTCAGTGCTCTTTTCAGTGGCGGATCATCTGCGTTTGGAAGAGGAAGTGGAGGCTTGTAAAACCCACTTCCAGCACCTGATAAAATCCATGGAGAATGGTGTGTGTGCCTTGTGAAGGGTGCTGCAGGACCCTTCATATGAATTAGAGAGTGTTGTCACCACTATAACAAAAACCTTGAGAGAGAAACACTTTCAGAGATGAGTTCAGATCATGGAAGAAGACGTTGTATTTTAGTCTTTATTGCAAATCAACCTATTACGTATTCTTGTGGAAATAACATGTTTGGGTCCTAAACATCATTATGTAATGTGGGGAATTTAGGATCAGGCATAAGATTTCCCATATAAGGCCTTGCTTTCATTGGTGGAATATCAATCAGATCTGCTAGAACCACTAGTTACCCTCCCCCTGGGGGGTAAATCTGCTGTTTCCAGGTTTGCTGATCTCTGGTGTGGTGCTTAATCGTCTTCTTTGCTTGTGCATTCACAGAGGACAAGGAGGAAACTGTGGCCAAGATGTACATTTCAGAGCTGAAGAATATCCGGCTACGCTTGGAGGAGTGTGAACAGAGGCTAGTCAAACAAATTCAGACCTCGGCCAGCTCTAGAAGTGACAAAGATGCCCGGCAGGACAGTGCACTAAGGATCGCAGAGCAGGAGGTAAGTCCTAAGGGCAAGGTAGGTGTTGGTTGCACAGTAAACGCTTTCAGAATAAATTGGGTGGTGACAGAGTATGGATCCTAAGAAATAAGGAAATAAATTTATGGCGATCTTACTTTTCTACAGCCTGAAAGTGTCTTTTACTGTTGGAAAAGCTTAATTTCAGCTCCCAGTGTATTGCTGAATATTGATTAGTTTCCTACACCATTGGGAAGGCAAACAGACTGGTAAATTGCTCTAAATGATGCACTTAGGCTATATATTTGAAGATTGCTTAGTAGAGATTTCACTCTCTGCTTTATCCCTTATAAGTAATTACTTTCTATTACGTGAGTATTGTCAGTCATGTGACTCAAAAATATTAAGGAAAGAATCAGATTCTACTCTGGGTTCTAATACACTTTCTTTGTAACTGAGCAAATTAACTTTTATCTTTAAAGTTATCCCTTTCTTATAAAAGGGATATAATATGCAAGTCACAGAACTGTTTTAAGTGATGTTGTACATAGGATGAGCTTTCTGGAAAAGTAAAATGTTATAAAAATGTAGGGTTGTGTTCTTGAAGTAAAAGCAGAAAGTACTAGTTGCTTTGGTTGGACTGTTACTAGAACATCTCTGCTTGGGCTGGTCTGAGAGAGCTCGATGGAGACTGTTAGACTTGGTGCTCGTTTTGGCAGCCCGTGTGCTCAACTTGGCACGGAACAGACACCAGCATGGCCCTATGCAAGGATGCACACGAATTTGTGAAGCATTCCATGTTTTTATTGGCCTATTTGTTCCAGGATCTTACTGTCACAGTACGTTTACCATTTAATAAAAATCTACCATCAGCCCTGGCTGGTGTGGCTCAGTGGATTGAGCACAGGCCTGTGAAGCAGAGGGTCACAGGTTCAATTCCCAATCAGGGCACCTGCCTGGGTTGTGGGCCAGGTCCTTAATAAGGGACACATGAGAGGCAACCACACACTGACTTTTCTCTTTCACTCTTTCTCCTTCCCTTCCCCTCTCTCTAATAAATTAATAAATGAAATGTTTTAAAAAATAAAAATAAAAATCTACCATCAAAAAAGAATAATAGAGCCCTGGCTGGTGTAGCTCAGTGGATTGAGCTGGGGCCTGCGAACCAGAAGATTGCGGTTCGATTCCCAGTCAGGGCACATGCCTGGGTTGCAGGCCAGTTCCTAGCGGGGGACGCACGAGAGGCAACCATACATTGACATTTCTCTCCTTCTCTCCTTCCCTTCCTCTCTAAAAATAAATAAATAAAGTCTTTAAAAAAAGAATAATAGATTTGAACTGGGAGCTTAAAGGGAATGGGAAGAAATGGCTAATGAGAGGAAGCGTTTTTTCCTACTTACTGTCCTTAATTATTCTTGAGCTTAAGGAGGAGTTTGAGAGGACAGCGTAATTTCCGTGGGTGAAGAGGGATCTAATATGCCTGTATGAATCATATCATATTAACCTGTAGTTCTCATGTTGAAGCATTTTACTGTTTTGTAGTCATCAAAAAGGTTAATATTCAGCTCTTCTGAAAAAAAATCTTCCTTTTTTTTACTTTTTATTTTGAAATAGTTTCAGATATACAGAATTTTTTATTCTTTACCTAGATTTATCCTTCACCTAGATTCCCCAAGTGTTAACTTTTTAAATATATACTTTATCATTTTCTTCTATATATGTATATATACATAATAATAATCTTTTTCTTGAGACTAACTTCCAGAAATGACGCTCCTTTACCCCTACTAAATACTTCAGTGTGCATTTCCAAAAACGAGGATAGTCTCTTACATCACCACAGGACACTGATTAAAACTAAGAAATGAATATTGATATGACTTTTTTAAAGTTTTATCAGTTGATCCTAATAATCCTTTTTTGGGATAGTACCCCAACCTACTCTATCCCCCTTGCAAAAAAAAAAGTAATTTTGGTGTAGGATTCAATCCAGTATCCTACGGTTTTTTTATTTTTCATCATCATTCATGAGTTTAACATTGTTGAAGCATATAGGGCACTTATTTTGTAGAATGTCCCTCTGTTTGTGTTTATCTGAGGCTTTCTCATGATTAGAAATAGGTCACACATTTTTGGCAGGAATATCACAGAAGTGCTACTGTGTCCTTGGTGGATAATATCAGAAGGCATGTGATGCTGATTTGTCCCCTTACTGGTGATAACTTTTATCACTTGTTGCTATTTTCCCCCTTTGTAATTACTAATTATTTTGTGGGGAGATACTTTGAGGCTATGTAAATATCGTGTTTTACCAACTAGTTTTAGCATCTGTTGTTGACTCATGAATGAATAATTACTAGTATGACTGTGTACCAAAAGGGGATTTTCTAATTGTTATTTCTTTTACATTTTTAAATTTCTGTTTTATCAAATGGAAAGAGCTTGCCTCCCTCCGCTCTTTTCTTCTTTCTTTGTGTTGCCATAAACTGATGAATTCTTATTTTATTCAGTGGTTTATAATTTGCTACTCTATTTTTGATGTTCAAAATATTCCAGATTTAGAGACTAGAAACCCCTTTAAGCTGGCCCCTAAGTCATTTTAACATGTCAGCATTATTCTCTGAGTGCTTTATTATTTCTCAGCAAAACAAATATTCCAGGTTCATCTTGCCTTAGCCAGCCTCAACCCTGGAGTTGGTCATTTCTCCAAGGAGTCCTTCCTGCTTCCTTTAGGTGGAGATTGTTATTTAGAAACCATGAAAGATCTGGGTGCTGAGTGCTCATTGTCTAGGACTGCTCAGCAAACAGCTAGAAAAAGACATACTTACAAACACATATGCATGCACACTCCTATGTTACACACACACCTACATATATATGCATATGCATGTATATATGTATATACCTATGTGGAAATATAGTGTGTACATATAAACATATCACAAAGGTAAATCAATGTCTTTATCAGTCTGACACACACACATACACACACATACACACACAAAACTATGAATTCATATGCATCTTATCTCCATCTGATTCCAAACCAATACCACGAGCTATTCTGACCTTTCCTCCTGTCTTTCCCCAAGACTGAAAAACCTAGTTACATTATCCACAACAAGTTTACTTACTGCTCCCCTTTTACACGTACAGAGAGTACTTTCAGAATTATACTAACTTATACTACTACTACAAAAAAGAATGTGTTAACTGAAGTTTAACATTTACTTACAGATATTTGTGTTGTTAGCCTGAAGGTATATCAATAGTCCAGATACTTTGTTCAGAAATTACTTGTATGTATTCTTCCCCCATCACTCCCTTTAGTGCTTTTTCAGAGTTTATTCAATCACTCTTTTTATAGATGGCTCTAGGTTGCTTCCAGTATTTTGCTATAATTCTGTCTCCATCTTCATTTTGTGTCTTGTTCCTGACAGCGTACCCAGGATGATTTACAGCACCTGAGGTCAGACTTGGAAGCTGTTTCCATGAAATGCAAGAGCTTTCTCCATCAGTCCCCATCCGGTTCAAGTGTTTCAACTCTGCACTCAGAACTCAATCTGCTGGTGGAGAAAATGGACCATGTATATGGTGTCTCCACTGTCTATCTGAATAAGTGAGTGAGCTGAGAATTTGGGTCTAAATGGCAGTGTTTTCTATTGGGATGAGGAGGAAAAGCACCTGGAATGTTTCATAAAAAATCCAGAGAAACTGTAGATCTTGAAGACCAGGTATCCATTACAAGAGACCATGGCTTTAGTTTCAAGTAGGAGTGGGTTCATTTGGGCTCCAATGAACAAATGCCAGTGGTGGAGTTGATTTGCAGTGTTAGGACCCTTTTGTACCTCATTTCTGTTTGATTAGATACCTCTTTAAAAAAAGAAAGAGAAAGGGATACTAAAGAGTAAAAAAAAAATTTAGTAAGCTAAATATAGGTTTTTGAAGTTATTCCCTCTACTCATTTTTACCCATGACCTTAAGGAAAAACAGATCTTCAGTGGTTTATAGTGTTGAGTGGCTTTCTGGCATTATGCCTTTTCTCCCAAGAGTTGAGTGCGTGTGTGCATGCTCAGTGCCACCGATAACTTTACATTGGCTTAAGTTGGCACCACATGCACCACGCTTCTTTATTTTCATGAAGCTCTGTCATCATCTGGTAATGATGAAATTGGTTTTGGCAGTTATGTTCTGTGAACCTCTTCTTGTCACCAGGTCCATACCCCAACTCTTAAAATGCATACATTAATGAAAATGATTTTATCCTCACAGGCTCAAGACAATTGATGTTATAGTGCGTAGCATTCAGGATGCTGAACTCCTGGTCAAAGGTTATGAGATCAAGCTGAGTCAAGAAGAAGCAGTACCAGCAGATCTCTCAGCTCTGGAGTCCCATCGCTCTACGTTACGGGTTGGTTGCTCTAAGCTTCTTAGGAAATTGACTTACTACAGGGGTGAGCAAAAGTAGGTTTATGGTTGTGAGTACATGAAACACAGAGTTTGTCCTTATATTGTTATTTATTAATTATATATCATTTACTTGTATTACAATTGTAAGCCCACTTTTGTCCCCTTCCCCGCCGTGTCTCCTACCCCCAGTATAGCACATGTTTTGAGTTAGTGGAGAAATACTGTTTTGGATGGTGTGACACTGATTTTAAGTTTGCATTTGAACTAGGCAGATGATCATATTTAAAATATTTTAATATGAACTCAAAGAAGAAGGAACTGAGGAAAATGTCTAGCTAGAAAGGGAGGATAAAGGACTATGTTTTTCTATTTATTTTCTCCCCTTTCTCCCCAGTAAAATCATAGCTTAATTGGATACCGTCAGCAGTTTTGCTGTGTGTTTGTAAATCACTTGGCTGTTATTTCATTTGGTTTTCCAAAAGAACTCTGTGAGGTGGATAGGGGAGGGATTTTTATCTCCATTTACAGATGAGAAAACTGAGTCAGATTGGCTAAATGACTTATTTTGGTTTCATAGTTCATGAGTGATAGAGTCTGGTTTCAAACACAAGTTCTTTACACATTTCGTTTTATTGTACTGCCAGCCTGTGGTGCATGACTGTGGAGGCATTTCCGGCACAACATCCTAGGGTCTAGCCTCTGAATCACAGATATAATGTGGAGCCAGCTGTAGACCATACCTTGTTGTCTATCTTAGTCTGAGTCTTTTTTAATTCTTCACGTGGAATATTTTAAATCTTGTGTTTCTGTGCTTATGTTTTATAGCACTGGCTTAGTGATGTGAAGGAAAAGAATTCAGTGTTTTCAGTCCTGGATGAGGAAATTGCCAAGGCCAAGGTAGTAGCAGAGCAACTCAGTCGACTTACCCCAGAGCGAAACCTGGATTTGGAGCGCTGTCAGGAAAAAGGCTCCCAGCTACAGGAGCGTTGGAACCGGGTCATTGCCCAGCTTGAGACACGGTAAGTAGTAGCCTTACCTTTTTTTCCCGTGAGGGTTCAAGGACTAGGTTTTAAACAAAAATAGAGTTATATCTGTGTATTCTTATTTAAAGGCAGGAATTGATAGGGAGAGTTAGAAATTAAATGACATGAATTCTGGACAAGATAAGTGATAGGAAGTCGGGAACACCAACCCCAAAGCAGACTTAAGTCTTGCTTTTGAGTCAACAGTGATGGTTCTGGTAAGTACTACCTCCCCCTGTGTCCCAGGCCTTGCCTGGTTAAGTCATGATGACAATAGGGTTTGGAATATAGACTGAAAGGGTGACCTGGTGATCTTCTGTCAAGGACAGAACCTGAGTTTCAGGTCTGGTTTTACTTGCTGCAAATATGAATATGAACCATTTTCATAGTGGGCCTTGGCAGAATTTCTTGCTTCCTTTCATTTGCTAACTCAGTGATTTTTATCTGTGTGACCTGAGATCCTACTTCTGATGACTGCTGTGAATAGCAAAGATAGAAAGCTACCTGTCTGAAGCTAGGCTGGGTAGGCAAATATGCAGGGAGAGAAGTTAGATAGCAACTCATGTAAATTTGGATTGATTCTCTATTTGAATTACCATCCCAAGACTGGCTAGGCTAACAAAAGTGATGTAAGAGACTGTTACTGAAATTAACAGTAAATATCACCCACCCTACCCCCACTGAAATTACAGTGATTCATAAATCATAGCTAGTGTAATTTGACAGGTACTCTGTCATCAGGGGACAAGTGTACAGCCAGTCCTACCTTATTGGCAACCCTGGTAATCCTTGGCAATCTAAGTAGAAAATTTGACAAGGATTATCATGCGATGCCATGCCCTAGGCAGTTTACAGGGCCAGCAGGGCACAAGCTAGTTTCAAATTACCTTTTACACTATAGAGCACGGGGTACATGCATAGCTCTCAACACTGTGTTGCTGTTCCTTCCAAACAAAGATGTATCCTCTGTGATCAAACTCAGCTGAAGATGTAGGCTGAGAAGCCAAGATATTTGATGCCAAGATATTTGACAGCAATTTTTCTCTGTTCCTCCAGCCAATCTGAACTAGAAAGTATCCAGGAAATTCTGGGAGATTACCGAGCCTGCCATGGAACTCTCATCAAATGGATTGAGGAAACCACTGCCCAGCAGGAAATGATGAAGCCAGGCCAGGCAGAGGACAGCAGAGTGCTCTCGGAGCAGCTCAGCCAGCAGACGGTGGGTGCCAGTGCACAGTGTCATGGTGGAAGTTGTCAGGGGTGGGATGGGTTAGCTCATCATAAAAGAAGATGATGTGCTAGCAATTAAGTTTCCCCTTGCAGGATGGTCTCTAGAGACTGGTGTTGCATTTAGGCCAGACAACCTATAAAGTTATAATCCTGAGTTTCTATAAGTATATATGGAAATCACTTGATAGACAGATTAAAATTATTTTGGTTTGTTTTGTTTCTTGATATTAAATTTATTATACTAGGATTAGAATATGGGAGAATGAAAACCCAGGGAAAGCTCTGAGTGGAAGAAAATTATTTCATTCAGAACAGTTTTTATTTGTTGGTATCTTGGGGTCTTTTGCTCTAGTTAGTATTACAGTTAGGTTGCCTGGATTCCAGTCCTTGTTTGCTCAGTAACTACGAGACCTGGAGCAAATTACTTAATCTCTCGTTATTCCATTTCCTTATCAATAAATTGGATATAGTCTATTATTTGTTCAGCTGACCTCATAAAGTTATCTCTGTTAGAAATAAGTGAAGTTATATTTAAAATAGTTAGAACAGTGCTTTTTGACATGTGGATCCCAGACTAGCAGCAGCATCTGGGGACATGTTAGAAATGCAAGTTCTCAAATCCAAACCCACCGAATCAGAACCTCTGGAGTAGGGGCCCAGTAATCTGTGTTTTATGCTGTTTCCCAGGTGATTTCTGATGCAGTTAAAGCTTAAAAACCACTGCCTTAGAACCTAATAAATGCTCAACTGTTTCAGTGATGGTAATGACAATGATAATACATTATTTTGGTTCCTAGGATCTGTTTGCAGAAATTGAGAGAAATCAGACAAAACTGGACCAGTGTCAAAAGTTTTCCCAGCAGTACTCCACTACTGTAAAGGTAATGCTACCATATCTCAAGAGGAACGTAAGTGATCTTCAGCTTAGGAAGACCTGCAGGTTCTGTTTTGTTTTTTTCCTGGAAAAACAAGCAGAGCTCTTCTGTTACAGGCTGGCTCCATTTTTCAGTTAGTGCAGAGGTGTATTTCTCATGGCCCCACATTTAAGTATGCTCAGAGAGGTACCAGACATCAGGAGCCTCCATTTGGATGACCCACAGGCCTCTTAAACTTAGCATATCAAAAACAGAATATTTGGGTTTTGCTCACCATCTTGCTTATCTCAGGATATAGTATCACTACTTTCCAATTTGCTGAGGCAGAAAACCCAGGAGTCACCCTTAAGAATCCTCATTGCCTTAACCTTTATGTCAGTCTTTGAACAAGTTGGCTCCATCTTTCAATATGTCTTGGCTATGGCTGCCTCTTGTTACCTACACCCTCACCATTTCCCTGGTTTACATCCAAGTGAGGAATCTTCCTTAGACTACTCTGCTACCTCCAACCTGATCTCTTGCTTCTGCTCCTGTTCTACAGGCAATTTTCCCACACAGTAGCAAAGAACTCACCTTTATAGAGCATAATACATGTCATAGAATTTCAGACACCAGCTGTTAATATGCACTACCAAAAAAGGAGAAACTGCCAATTATGCAAATGCCATTGACTGTAAGACATACTCTAATTTTAGAGCTACTAAAATGTGGGGAAAATTTGTACCTTAAAATAGATGAAACATAGTAAACTGGATCATGTCATTCTCCTCAAAACTGTCCAGTGGCATCATATCATATTCATAATAAAATTTTAAATTCTTATGTGCTTTATGAGGCCATGCCTGATCTGTCCCACTCCACCCCCCTCTGATAACATCTTTAAATAAAAACAACCTGAGATTATCATATATATATTTGCTTATTATGTGCCTTCTTACTAGAATGTAAGTTCCAGGAAGGGGCAAGATTTTTCCGACTTGTTCTCCATTGTGTTTGTAGCACGCAAAACAATGATAGGCACATAGGAGATGCTTAACACATAGTTTCTGAGTGAAGATATTTCTTCGGTTAATAAGACTCGTCACAGAGAATTGAGTCAGGCTTTAGACTTTGAGCAAGCACTTAGGCTCTCTGATTATCTGTTGTGGTATCAACAAAATGGAAATAGCAGCAACCTGGGGTAATGTATATATAAGACAATGCTGCAAACCTAAAATACATTCAGTAAATGATAACGTGCGTTTATTATTACTACTACTATAACTACTACTACTATTGTTTTTGTATAAGTTGCTTAAGGGGAACTCATTACATGTTTTCTTCCTGCAACAGTTTTCTAAGTAGACAACAGAAAGCAGGACATTGTATATGAAAGGAACTGCATAATCAAAGGCACAGAAGAATGAACATATAATGAGGGAATAGGAAATACTTTGATTTAGTTAGGAGTATGGTACAAAAGAAGCAGTGACCAGAAAATGAGGAGGCCGGGGCCAACCTATAAAGGGTCTTGTTCAGTTCTTTTGGCTTTGCTGTGTATTCTTGCTACTCAAAATGTGATCTTTGAACCAGGAACATCACCTGGGAGCTTGTTAGAAATGCAGAGTCTTCAACCTACCAAATCAGAATTTGCATTTTTAACAGTATTCCCGGATGATGTGTATACATGTTGATATTTGAGAAGTTTTTACTCTAGGTGATTGAAAGCTTTTAAGCAGATGTATGGAGTGGTCCTCTTTTGGAAAAGTTACTCTGGTGGCGGTAAAGCACACAGTTGTAGGTGAGGGCGTAAGCAGGAGAGTGACTAAGAAGCTCTTGTTACCCATCTCGTGGGAGAGGCAGAGTGCCCGACTAAAGCAGCACTCCCAGGGTGACAGAGGATATGACAGAATAGCATGGTAACATGGACAGGACGTTGGTTTAGTGATAAGAAAACTGGGATTCTAATCCTGACTTTGTCGCTCATCCACTGAGTTAATTAGGGAAATTCACGTCCTGTCTCTGGGCTTCAGTTACCCATGCATGAGATGAAAAGGATGGTCAGCAAACAGACTGCAAGCTGTGGCCCATAGGAAGTGGCTAAAAACTTTGGATACAAATAATACTTTGTAACATGTAAATATTAGAGGAACTTTATTCAACTGTCAGTGTCTATAAGTAAAAGTTTATTGTACTACAGTCATGCTGTTTCATTTACTTATTGTCTGTGGCTGCTTTCACTTTCGATGGCAGAGTTGAGTAGTTGTGACAGAGACAGCATGACCCAATAGCTTCGTTCTAGCTCTTCACAGAGGGTTTCGAACCTTCAGTTTAAAAGATTACTAAAATGCCTTCCAGCAATGAGATGCTGTGATTTCTGATACGTGATGTGTGTGCACTATAAAACCCTATGTAAACATGGTAAAATTTCTTCCTTTTCAGGACTATGAATTGCAACTGATGACATACAAGGCCTTTGTGGACTCACAGCAGAAATCCCCTGGCAAGCGCCGTCGCATGCTTTCCTCTTCAGATGCCATTACGCAAGAGGTGAAAGTGTGGGAAAATGACATAGGCCCCCGTCTTCCCTTAAGGAGAAGGGCCTTTCCTTTGGGTCTTGCAATTTGATTTACAGCTTACCTTTCTGTTGAGCATGTGACTTCATGAAAATTTCTTTTTATTTTCAACTATTTAAATTTATTTTTCTGGTAGGTAATTTATCTAATTTTTTTTAAACCATAGTTCATGGACTTAAGGACTCGCTACACTGCATTGGTGACCTTAACAACTCAGCACGTAAAATACATCAGTGATGCGCTCCAGCGGCTGGAAGAGGAGGAGGTGAGGACAGTTGGGTCCTAAATCATCTTAAAAATGGAATTAAAAACCTTGTGCTCTATCTGTCACAATTTAAAGTTCACACACAGCCGACTTTCTCTATTCATAGTAATTCTATGGGGTTGCTGGAAACACTAAGTTAGTGAATATTGAACTCTTGCACCCAGGAGAAATACACGGTTAGGTTCCTGCAAGCCATTGGTCACAACATTTTTACTAGTAGATAATGCATAAACTTGTTTTATGTGTATGTTTGTTTAAAAACTCCTTATTTCACATATTTTGTTGATTCACTGATATTGAACTCTTGGCCAAGAGCTAAGTCAGTCCCAAACACAGGTTATTAAACACACATTATCTCCATAAGGCACATCACATCACATCACAGCCTTCCTGTGCTTAGGAACATAAGAGAGCACGTCAGCTCTGTACTTGGGTCCGTTTTAAATAGCGAAATCACCAACAAAAATATAAATGTGAAAACCATGGCACTCAACAGGCTGCAGAAAGGGTGCTTATTTACAATATAAGAAATGGAATGAGAAGGCAGCTTGTCACTTACTCTGCCCCAGTTGGGGACATTGGGTGACCACCACTATTACGCCACTACTCTGTGTATGTGTGAGAATGACTGTGAAAATGCACAAATATTAATTTGGAGGTTACAAATAAACTTAAGTGAGTAAATAAATTTACAGATAGGGAATCTGCGAATAATTATTAGGATTGATTGTATTATGTTCAACACTCCCACTTCCAGGTATCTTTATTATGGAAATATTATAAGTATGAAGGAAGAATGTACACAAAGATCTTCAATAAAGCATGATCCGTTAAAGGGAAATACTAGAAACGTCCAAATTCTATACCATGAAATTCTAGGAAGCTGTTAATGAAATAGATTCAAGTGAGCTGACACAGGAAGATATTTATAATATATTGTTTGGACGGAAAGCAAGTTAGAATACTATATAAAAACATTATTGTACATAGCTCACAAAGACATAATATGTGCATACAAACAACTTTAAAAGTATATATGCCATGTTCCTGGGGAAATGATATTAAGGGAAATGATATTAATATATCTGAAATGATATGTATTTCAGATTATTTGAATTTTTTGCAATAAGTATGTAATTTTTTATAATTATAAAAATCATCTGTGTCTTTGTAAAATAAGTTCCCACATATTTAACTACTCTTATAAAATGCTTTTGGAAACATTTATTCATACCAGCTTTTGGTTGTATAAATTAGTAAAAGACTTCCTTTACATCAATACCTACATCACTTAATCTCTGTAGGCTTTAATCTCTTTACCTGTAAATATAAGAATTATGAAAATTATGAATTAAACTGCTATATATAAAGAGCTTTTTTAAAATCAGTAAATAATTGTTGAGTACCTATCATATGTAAAACAGTGTACTTTTTTCAAAAGGTCTTAAACCTTGATATGATGAACTCAGCTATTAGTATCCCATAGGTAGGCATCTGTGAGCAGGGCTGTAGGCTGGGTAAATTATATTTAATGTGGGTTAGTTGCTTAGTGATTGAGGTAACTTTCATTTCTCTGTTTTAGGAAATCTGAAGTCAGGCCATTCTAATAAAACAAATCATCATATTGATTTTTCTATTTCCTGTTCTAGAAAGTAGTAGAAGAGGAAAAACAAGAGCATGTGGATAAGGTTAAAGAACTTTTGGGCTGGGTGTCTACCCTAGCAAGGAATACACAAAGCAAAGCTACCTCATCCCAGACCAAAGAATTGACAGACATTGAAAAAGCTATTTTAGAACAGCAGGTAAGGAGAAGGTCAATCGACTCTTCCTGGATATGATGCAAGTCACATACAGGCCACCCAGGGATGATTGTTAATCTTTTTTTTTTTAAGACTTTATTTATTTATCTTTTAGGGGGGAAGGGAAGGAGACAGGGAGAGAAATATCAATGTATGGTTGCCTCTCATGAGTCCCCTGCTAGGAACTAGCCTGCAACCCAGACATGTGCCCCTACTGGGAATCAAACCTCGATCTTTTGCTTCACAGGCCCACGCCCAATCCACTGAGCTACACCAGCCGGGGGCTGATTGTTAATCTTAATAAATGTTGACTTTCAGGACTTAAAGAAACTTAAGAAGTCATCTTATTTATGTTTCTACCTTTCTAATGAACTGTATGTAGCTCATTTGGGAATAATAATCTGACCAGAGTTAAGATTTTGCCTTAGATTTTAAAAAAGTTATTTCAGCCCTGGCTGCTGTAGCTCAGTGGATTGAGTATGGGGCTGCAAATTGAAGGGTCACTGGTTCGATTCCCAGTCAGGGCACATGCCTGGGTTGCAGGGCCAGGTCCCCATTGGGGGCCATGTGAGAGGTAACCACACATTGATGTTTCTCTCTCTCTCTCTCTTTCTCCCTCCCTTCCCCTCTCTCTAAAAATAAATAAATCTTTTAAAAATTTTATTTCAATTTTTGATTCTTCAATTTTTTAGTTTCTGAAGCTTTTCTCTTTATATCTACTAAATAGGTTCTGGCAGAGGAGCTGACAACCAAGAAGGAACAAGTCTCTGAAGCCATTAAAACATCACAGATTTTCTTGGCCAAGCACGGTCATAAGTAAGTATTAAGTGAGAGGTTATGCCACATCTGGGAGGCCAGATCTACCGGGGTAAAACTTAGGGTCATGTCAAGAATTCAGGGCAGTAAGAACCAGATGGTGAAGAGCCTTGTAGTTCATGCTGAGGAGTTTGCATTTTACTTTGTCGACTATGAGGAAGAATCATCAACATGATTGGATTTTGATGATAAAGGTTTTTGTTTGATGGAGAATGGATTGACATGGGGCAAGACTAGGGGCCTGAGTGACCAAAGAGGTTGTTCTTAAAGGCAAGAAATAATGAGGGATGGAGAGGGGTCAAAGATTCTAAAGATATTAAGGATGATAAACTTACAGGGTTTGGTGACAAACAGAAGTTATCAGGTTTAACTCCCTGGTTTCTGGCTTAGGCCATGGGTGTATGGTGATGCCACTCACCAAGAGCGGTATTACAGGAGGAGAAGGTAGAGAGTGAAGGAAAAGAGGGCAGCTTTAGTTTCAGGCGTGATGAATATGAAGACCCCACAGAACATCAGAATAGAAATACCTAACACATTGATTTTTGCCTTACATAGTTCTACTAAAGTTATCCAGTGGGCAGCTGCATATGTAAATTTAGAATTAATGAGAGAAGTTTAAAGTGATGGAGATTTAAACTATTAGCGTAATCGACACCATACAAGTAAATTATCTTACAGTGGTGTAGGGGCTTCTCAGTGCTTCTTGTAAAAGGAAAATTATGAATGCTATCTCAGATTCCAAGAGAGAACAGAATTCCAAGAAGAAAAGAAGTGGTCAGAAGTCAAGCAAGGTTAAGACTGAGAAGTATTTGTTAAATTTGTCAAGTTGGAAGTTTTTTGTGACTCTGGTAAAAGTTAGGGGATAATGTCGGATTTGGTGTGATGGGAAGACCATGGAGTGAGGAAGGTAGTGACCATGAAATTAGACACTCTTGCAAGGAGCTTGGCCATGGGAAAGGGTAGAAATGATTAGAGTAGAATATATAATCAAGAAGGATTTGTTGTCTTAGAAGATCAGAGGAATTTATCTGTGTGTGGACTGTGTCTCAAGGACCTGAAGGGAGAAAGATTGAAGTAGTAGGAGAGGGGTTCCAGAGGATGTCAAAGAAAATAAAATTCGCCCTGGCTGGTGTAGCTCAGTGGATTGAGCGCGGGCCTGGGAACCAAAGGATCAAGGTTCGATTCCCAGTCAGGGCACATGCCTGGGTTGCAGACCAGTTCCTGCCAGGGGCCAGTTCCCAGCAGGGGATGCACAAGAAGCAACCATACATTGATGTTTCTCTTCCTCTCTCCTTCCCTTCCCCTCTAAAGATAAATAAATAAAATATTAAAAAAAAATAAAATTCATCAATGGGTGAAAAGTACACCTTAAATAGGTGTCAAGACTGGTTTTTGTCTGAGGTCTGAGAAAAAGGAGATTAAGAAAGGTGTGGATAGAAGTTAATATGCCAGGAATAAAGCCAGAAAGTGAGAGAATTAGTGCCCAGTGGTATTTTCTATTTGAGATAGGTAGAGAGGTTGTTTGCTGAAAGTTATAGTGGTGTTGAGGAAGAGTTGACTTCTTTCAAGGAAGAGTCTTCAAGAGGAGTGTTGGAACACATTGAAGTCTAGGCAAGGTTAGAACCCAGCGGGATCTCTTCTCCATGGTTCTGGAATTCTCTTGAGTCTGGAATTCTCTTGAGTTCCGTGGGTCCGGACTCTCAAGAGAAAAAAAAAAAGAATATAATAGAGAGCACTGATAGATTAAGAGAAAATGGAGGGGTCAAGGAAGACTTAGTAAGTAAGTGAATAATTGTAATAAAGGTCATAGGATTCATTCTCAAAAACATAATGTAACATGAGAAAAGAGACTTGAAAAATATACCCAATTCAAGATAGTGATTGCCTCGGGGGAAAATGGGAAAGTAATGGGGTTGGTGACATACACATTGGACTTTATATCTGTAGTGTCTTATTTCTAAGAAAAGGATCTAAAGCAAATCTGGTAAAATAATACAATTTGGTAAAGCTGTATAGTTGGGTAATTGGTGAATGAAAATTTGTTATATTCTACTTTTTGCTTAAAATATTTTATTTTTAAAAGAGGTATAAGAGTAAAGAAAGAAAACTGGAAAGGTAGGATTGTAATTAGGAGTTATAATCAGGTAGTAGACTCTTAAAGGTTAAAATTTCAGAAGTGGGATGATTTTAGATGATGTCAGGATCCAAGTTTGCCATGTGTGGGTGGGTCTGGAGTGGGGTGGAGGCCAGTTGGCATGAGAAGATTGCAGGATGTTATAGACAGTTGGTCATGGGCATAGGAATCTCCAAGGGCCATGACTTGATTTGAGATAAACAGGAAACTGTGCTTTAGAAGCCAAAGTGTTCAGTGAGTATGACGCTTTGACCAGATGATCCACAGTTACCAATGACAAGAATACCGTCCAAGATGGAGAAGTCATGATTGTGAAGCGACAGAGAAGGACTTGGAGAAAGGTTTTTCTCTAAAAGGACTTTAATGCTTCATTTTCCAGGCTCTCAGAAAAAGAGAAGGAACAAGTATCTGAACAACTGAATGCCCTGAATAAGGCTTACCATGACCTATGTGAGGGTTCAGCACACCAGCTTCACCAACTTCAGAGCCAGCTGGCCCAGCAGACAGAACAAAAGGTACTTTTAGTTTTACTCTCCAAGAGGGTATCTTTTGAATGGTATGAAAGCAGCTTTGCTGATTGAAAGTCATGATCATTAGCTTCCCATGACCAGTGTGACTTAATTTTTTAACCTCACTGTAGCAGCCATTTGTCTTGTGTTTCTTTCCTGGGGTTCCGTGATGTGTTGGTCAGTCAGGACACTAGAGGCGTTTGTGGCTAGACCTTTAGACCCAGTTCACCGTTTTTGTCCTCTGCCATTTTGGGGCATAATGCAGTCAAGGAGAGCATAAATTTTATATCTAACCACAGAGCAATAAGATTACTCCTTTGTGGCATTGTCACTCAAAAGTTGATAGCCAAGAATTCAGAATATTGGGGAAAAAAGACTATGAACCTCTCCCCCTCATACTTTCTTTCAAATCCACTAAGGAAATGAGAAATTTTTATTTGCAAAGCAAAATGGTAGATTAGCTGCACTGACTGAGACGCTGGTTCCCCTTACCCATGGTCATCTCATCATGTGACATCTTTACCAGTTCCCACTCATGTTCATTTTCGGGACCATATGAAAGTTGCTAAGTACCTGCTGGTTGTCCTGAGTTCTTCCTGGATACTTGTGTATATGTAAACTTACCTTATTATATACATGTGTCTCTGGGATATATATGTGTGTTTGCCTGCTTGTTTCCTATGTTGTGAAGCAATGGCCAACTTAGGTGGGGCAGGCCAAAATTAAAGCTCATTTGGTAACCAAATTTGGTCTATATGATGCTCAAAATGATGTTCAGACAAATGTGCTCTGACTCTGGTCCTTGGATATGAAATTTGTACAGCAGGAGCTAGAGTTATAAAGACCACAAGGCAGAACCAGCTGTGATTCATTCGAGAGTAGATTTTCAAATAGAATGTGCTGTTTTACCATTCCCTAAGGTAGCCCACTTTTAATGGCTTGTTGCTTCACCATATATGATTGTACGTGAAAAGTTTTAACAATTGCTTGCTGGGAACATCCAGTTCTCATTTTGAAAGGTTTTAAAAGGGGAGGAAAAAAGAGACAAGCTGCTGAGCACCACTACATTGAGCATGATGTGTCCCTGTTACTGTTTGTGTGTTTCATGTGAAGTATTGTTCTGATTAACTGACATCCTTGCTTACAAGTTTCACTAACCCTTTGGAGTTTAAGCACAAATGCACAAAGGGAAAAGAGGACGACCTGTTTGGGGTTCTTTTTTTGCAAACAAACAAACAAAAAAACAGTCGCATGCTGGACGCTAACCCCAAGCTTACACTGTGTGTGCGATACGGCTGAGCTGCTCCATAAGGCTCTGTCTCTTATCTGCCCGAGGCGTGCCCTGCAACTTTGGTAAGTAGAAGCCTTTTATGTTTTCTTCTCTCCTCTCCCTGTGTCTTTTTCTGCTTGTTTGGATCAGAACGCCCATGTTTGGTGGTACCGAAATGAATTTCTCTGGATTATTTCCCAGCTCAGTGCTTCCTGCTTATCCTCTAGTTACGAGGGTGTTGGAAGGAACAGTGTGTAGTCTTTTCTCTTTGGCTAGATTCCAGGCCTTTCTTCAATATCAGTATTCTGAAACTCTGTGAATCTCACAGAATAAATTAGAAGTTCACAAAAGAATCTTTTTCTTTGTCATATTGTCTGCTTCTGAGTAATCCTTACATGGATTTTGTCAAAGGAGCTTTTCATATATTTTAATAGAGTCATTTGGCCATGTGATTTTTCCTTCAATCTTTATAGAACAGATACCTAATAGATTCACATAACATTCATTTACCTTATGCAAGTTAAACTTTACATTTTGGGTCAGAAAACAAAGAGGGATTGGGAATAATGTAATATTTCAAATAGTGTACAGAATTTGTCGGTCTTTGCATTATTTGAACAAATATAGTGAGATATAGAAGTGAACCAAATCTGTTCCCTCGTTTGCTATCCATTCTGCGTCTCTTATAATGTGCCATTAATCAAGCTTGAAATCCTCAGTGAATGTTTTATAGGTCAATGATTCAAAGGATTTTTTTAACGATCAATTATTCATGAAATATTTATTGAACTGCTGGTACTGTTCCTAGACCCCGAATGGACAAAGTAATGTACCTGCTCCTCTGGTGCTTCCTTCTCACTTAGGCAGAAATGAAATGCATTAGTGAGGAGGCAGGGAAGTGCTTGGCAGTTGCTTCAACAAGGTCCTCTCCATGGATAAGTTAAAGAGTTAAATAAGGATAAGAAATTATTGGATTGGCCAAAAAGTTCGTGTGGTTTTTTTCTGTAAAATAAAAACACATTTTTCATTTTCACCAATAACTTTATTGATTTAGGTATTTTGAATATGTCTGCTATCTCCCGTGTTGTATAACTTTAATTGTTCTCAATATGTCGATTTGATCGCCATCAACCTCAGCTGGTCTACCTGAGTGTAGAGCATCATCCATTGAGAAATCTGCAGCATGAAATTTCACAGACCACCTCTGACACGTTTGATAAGTCACAGCAGCTTCTCCCATACACTGCACAATTTTTTTTTTTGCATTTCAGTTGCATTGTACCTTTTTTGAAATAATAAAGCATAATATGCCAAAAATGTTGTGTATTTTCTTCCATCTTCAGTTCTAAAACAGGTACACAAAAATTCACCAATTTTTAAAAAATATTTTATTATTATTTTTTTTATTTTTAGAGAGAGGGGAAGGAGAAAGAGAGAGAAACATCAGTGTGTGGTCGCCTCTCACTTGGCCCCCACTGGGGACCTGGCCCGCAACCCAGGCATGTGCCCTGACTGGGAATTGAACTGCCGACCCTTTGGTTCACAGCCTGCGCTCAATCCACTGAGCTACGCCAGACAGGGCAAATTCACCAATTTTAATAATATTTTTAAATGCATGTTGTTATGACAGTTGTAACAATATAGTCTAACAAAATTGTTTCAAATGAAGTTAAAGACAGCTAAATGCTACTAGAGCCATCTTATGGCAAAGAAACCAAACATTTTGGCCAACCCAATAATACCAAAAAAAGATAAAACCGTCTATAGAAGATGAAGATAACGTGAACAAGAAGAGCTAGAAAATTGGAGAGTAATGAAAGTGATGAAGTGTTGTAAGTGGTAAAACACTTGAATTATTTAATTTCTGAATACCATTGTTTTGTAATAGAAGACAAGGAGCTGCTTTTAGGCTTTTTTTTGCGAGGATGAATTAGGCAATATATAAGGTTTGCCGTATTCACTCACCTCAGAGCCTAACCCCTATGTAAGATGCTAATTCTACTGAACTTATCCTTCATGCTCTTCTAGATCTGACTGGGAAGGCAGTATAACAGCCCGAGATTTAGTCAGATTTTGGGTTAATCCTGGAACTCGCTATTTTCATGACCTTGAACAAGTTGCTTATCCTCTCTCCATGTCTCATTTTCTTACCTGCAAACTAAAGGTTAAACTAATTCTCTTTTTAGGATTGTTGTGAGGCTTAAATATTAGCTCTCAATAAATACATTAAGTGCCTAACAAGTAATAGTAGTTGTAATCATGGTGGTTACTACTCATGCTAGCCTGGACTAGGAAAAAAGTTACTAGTGGTTCCAGAGGCAAGGTGCCCAGTCTGTTATTTCCTTGACTTGCTACTTCATATTCTTAGAGCTAATTTAACTCAGAGCCATTGCCTTGGCAAGTGCTAACATTAACCACCAAGAGTATGGCCACCCCAATTGCTAAACAGTTGCTTGAGTGATATACACAGGGCCTTTTACTGAGATACACAGTTGTTGTCTGGCTACCCGGAAACCTAAATCTCTCTTCTAATCCTGTGGACTGGTCCTGCTGAACTGATCAGCAGGGAGGTACTACTTTAAGAGTCTTCTACATGGGTTTCAACACAGAAATGGTTATATGGGATTGAATTCTCATCTTAGGGGAATGGTATGGGTTTGAAGGACCTTTGTAGTGTGTTTGTCTTAGAAATAGCTGTTCTTGTACTCTCACTGCTTGCAGCTTTGTAGAGTTTGTCGTTCAGATATGCTAATGCTGTCTTTCTTCAAGTAATCTTTGAACTTCTGGCCACGTTAAATGTTCTGCAGTTTAGGAAAAAAAATTTAGCATTAACACTACCAGACTTCAGAATATTTCTCACTATTGGGGCTATTCCTAGGCTGGGTTTTTCTTGTGGTCAGAATTTGACATACAGGGTGGGACAAAAGTAGGTTTACATTTGTGCATATGGAAAAATAATACAATTATTAATAATAAAAAATAAACTGTGTTTCATGTACTCACAACCATAAACTTACTTTTGCCCTATCCTGTGGTATAGTTCTTTGAATAACTCCTTTCAACACTTGTGCTTCTCTGATTTAGTTTTCTTTTTCATTTTTTCTTTCAGGGTTGCAGAGCAGTTGCTGGGGTGATTGACCTTGGCACAGTGGAGATATTTCCCATCTTCAGAGCCATGCAAAAGGGCCTCATTGACCATGACACAGGCCTTGTGCTCCTGGAATCCCAGGTTATCCTGTCTGGCCTCATTGCTCCTGAGACCAGTGAAAACCTCTCTTTGGAGGAGGGCCTAGCCAGAAATCTTATCAGTCACCAGCTATACCAGCAGCTCCAGCAGCTCCAGGATACTCTGTCCTTAGTAAACAGGCTTACTGAGAGCAAAGGCCCTCTTTCTGTAGTGGAAGCAATTGAGAAGAACATTATCAGTGAGGAAGTTGGACTGAAAATCTTAGAAGCTCACCTGGCAACTGGAGGTTTCAGTGTCTTCCTTAATGAGAACTGTATTAACCTAGAGGAGGCTTTTCACCAGGGCCTCGTTTCTGAATGGCTTCACTCAGAGTTACAGTCTCACCTGAGATTATCTAAGAATTTGATAGATCCCAACACAGCTGAGAAAATCGGTTTGTTGGATCTGATGCAGAGATGTATTGTCCACCAAGAATCAGGGTTGAAATTGTTGCCTGTCAAGCAATTGGCGGGGGGAATGGTGAGCTTGAAATCAGGCCGGAAGGTTAGCATTTTCCGTGCAGTTCAGGAAGGCCTAATAGATAGGCAGGTCACTGTCAGGCTGCTGGAAGCTCAGCTCTTTGCCGGCGGCATAGTAGATCCAAGAACAGGACACAGACTTACAGTAGAAGAAGCTGTAAGACATAATTTGATTGACCAAGATATGGCCTGTGCTATTCTCATAAGGCAGCTTCAGACAGGCGGCATCATAGACACTGTCACTGGCCACAGGCTGACAATAGATGAAGCAGTGAGCAGTGATCTAGTAGCTGCTAAGATTGCCCTTGTGATTCTGGAGTCCCTTTGGTCATTCATGGGGTTCCTATGGCCTGAATCTGGAGAGATCCTGCCAATTACAGATGCCCTGGAACAAGGTATTGTGTCTACTGAGCTAGCTCATAAAATCCTTCATGGACGACAGCACATTGAAGCTCTATTTCTGCCAGCAACCACAGAGGTTTGGTCCTGGAAAAAAGCAGTAGAAAATGGTATGTTAGACAAAGATCTTGCCAATAACTTACAATCAATTTGCATACCTGATGTGATGCCCCACATGCTATTAGCAGATTCATCAGAACAGAGCAAAGTGAACATTAATCCTGGAGCATCAGATCTGTTATGCAAGAAGGGCCAAACCAAGGGCATGGCAAACCATAGGGAGAAGCTGTTGTTTCAGCTGATGACTCACAGCTATATTAATGTGCAGAATGGACAGAGGCTGCTCCTGCTGGACAATGAGCTGATAGAAGAACTAACAGCAAAAGGTGAATATCAACCAAGTTCTCTAGAATTATTTGGAATTGGACATCAGAGACTAGAAACTCCCAAGGAATTACAAGAATCAGCAAATGTAAAAATCACAGAAACTTCCTGTCACATGCTAGCCGTGAGGCCATGTGAGTTCCACTCTTCTTCTCCAGACAAGAAATTTCCCAATCAGGCAAATCACACTGAAGCAGAAGGCAAAAATACTATTGTAGCAACAGAAGATTCCTCTGTAGAGAACCCTGAAAAAGACCTGTTTGTAGTAGAACAAAACATGAGAAATCCAAATGTTGATACTTTGAAGGTCATAGGTCAAGTTAAATCAGAGTTTAAAAGGCAGTTAGTAAGTACCAAAAAGGAAGACCTAACAGAAGCGTCTACTAGAGAAAACATCAGCGGAGGATTTCTCCTTACAGTACCCCATGAGGAAGCAGCAGATGTAACCTTGGTGGTGGACAAAGATCCTTTTTCTGTTGAAACACCAAAGGAAGAATGGCGGACTCTCGGAAAGACTTCCATTATATGTCATAAAGAACAAGCAAACACACTTGAAATTGAACACATTCCAGGTGAAACTAGAAGACCTTTCATAAAACCCCAAAGCAAAAAGTCACAATTTGAAGTAAAGAAAACTCTAGATTTAGAATTGGAACTCAAGTCTGAAAATGACACAAATACTCATTCTCTGGACAAAAAGAAAATCTTAAGTGAAACATTTTTGGGTAAAGATGTCCATAAACAAAGTCCAGAAGAACAAAACATCTCGGGTGGTGGTACGATGATGTTAGAAAAGACAGATGAGGTGGATCACGGTAGTGAAACTTCCCTGTCATGCAGTCATTCTTCAGACTTGCTTGAAGAAGCCACCTTAAATATATTATCTACACAATTACTAAGTGGTGGTATCGTTCATGAACAAACAGGTCAACAGCTCTTACTGAATGAAGCAGTAGCCCGAGGCATTATGCCCAGTCACACTGCTGTGAAACTTATGGAAAAGCTGAACATGTTTCGGGGTTTCTTTGACTCTCAGACTTGTGAATCTTTGACAACTGAAGAAGTCATCAGTGAAGGTCTGATGGATGAGAAATTATTACATAATGTCCTCATAGCAGACAAAGCTATTAGCGGTGTCTTAGACCCTCGTACCCACACACTCTACTCTGTGAAGGAAGCAGTTGCAGTTGGACTTTTGGACACACAGACAGCCACCAGAATTTTAGAGAGGCAGGTGGTGACTGGTGGAATCATTGACCTGAAACGAGGCAAAAAGGTTTCAGTGACTTTGGCCTTAAATCTTGGCTTGGTGGACAGTGCTGACCAGACAGAGCTTATAAATCTGGAAAAAGCTTCTAAAGGCAGAGATGCTGAAAAAGCAGTTAGGGAGAGATTAATTAGCTTACAAATGGAAACAACTGGAATTATGGACCCTGATAGCAAGGCCCCTCTAACAGTTACACAGTCCATTGACAGAGGACTTGTAGAGAGAGGAGAGGCCATTCAGTTGTTGACTAAGCAGGTAATAGAGGGAGGTATCATTCACCATGTATCTGGCATGAGACTTTCTGTTGATAATGCCTTTAAAAATGGCATCATTGATGAAGATTTAGCCAAGCACCTCAAAAAAGTTGAGAACTTAAGCCTCCATCAGTTTTTTCACCCGGAAACCAAGGAAACTATTTCCCTCTCTGAAGCTATAAAATTAGATCTTGTTACCCCGGGTTTGAAAAGAGAAATTCAAGAAGTTCAGGCCTTGACCGGAAGCATTGTGGATCTCATTTCTGGCCAGAGATTGACCTTGGCAGAAGCCAAAAAAGAAGGGCTATTAATTAATAAAGCAGTGTTTTCTTCAGGAATGCTGCATGGGATTGTAGACCCTGAGAATTACAGAATTGTTCCCTATTCAGAATTAGTAAAGAAATGTAAGATTGATATTGAATCTGGACAGAGATATCTGGAAGTAATTCCCTTCTCAGACATTAAAGATGAAGTGAGTGACAAAGTACTTACATTGTCCCAAGCAACCCAGTTGGGAAAAGTAGACTTTGCACCTACACTGAAGGTTCTGGAAGCTCAGGCAAATACTGGAGGAATCATAGATACTGCCACAGGACAAAGACTGACATTAGCATCAGCTTTAGAACAGAAATTAGTGGATGAAAACATGGTCAGAATTATTGCATCTCATCAGGTACTAAATGGAGGGATCATTGACATATTTAATGATCAAAGAGTGACTTTAAAGGAAGCTATTGAGAAAAGATTGATCAGCCCTGAACTGGCAACTTTGATTGAAATAGATACTGTAGAGTCCAGTGCTCACAGGGCTCAGATTGAAAAGCAGGATGGAATTGAAGTATGTGAATTAAAGAAGGAATTTCTAAGAAAGGAAATGTTCATTACTTCTAATCAGACTGCTGGAATGAGTTGTGGTAAAGAAGAAAGTGAGAAATTATTTCAAATTGGAAGTCAGTCTGCACAAGAAAAGGTTAAAAGGAGAGTTTCTGATGGGGAGCAGGCAAACAAGGGCAGGGGAATTTCAGTAAAAGGGTTGGAGTGCAAGGATCGAGATGAGAGGAGAACTTCTCCAGATGCTAATGCGTCTGTCAGTATCTTAGTTCCTAGCAATTGCAAAGGCAAATCATTGGACCAAGATTCAGTGACACACTCCCACTCAGAAGTTTGTGATTTTAAACTCAAGGAGGTAGCTAGGAACAACATGGGAAAAAATAGGAATGAAGAACAGGAAAAAACAATTTCACAAATAGAAATTATTTCTCATATGAAACGGTCTGTGTCAGGTTTGGATCATAAAGAAATAAGGGAAAACCAAAGAGAAATTATTTCAGAAGCACAAGAATCAAATTGTGAAACTTCAGGTAAATTGCTGGGTAAGCAGATTATGCAGAAACCAATTAATACCAGGGAAAAAAGGAAGAGAGAGAAGGAGATAATTATAGAAGATAGTGTTAAAGCATGCAAATCAACAGTTCTTTCAGAAGAAAATTTGAACCTAGAAACTACCGTTAAAGATGACCATAGCTCTAGTGTAAAGAGTCAGTCAGTTGAAATTACCATAAATGAAAAAGGGAAAAAAGATGATAGAGAACTGAGATCCTCTATTCCATGTGAAGCTGAAGATTCTTCTTCCCCAATGATACCCAAAGGAATTTCCATAAGAAATCAAGATGCTTTAACATTTTTCAACTCTAACCAGGTCAGTGAAGGAGAAGTCAAAAATATAAGCTTCTGCTTGACTTTAAAACCAGAAGAAAATTTATCTCAAGAAATTATAAGTGGGGCCCAGAATGAACCCTTCTCTTCTATGACCCCAGGGCCTAAAGGATTGCACTACCAAGAATCTGTTGGAAAAGCCCGAGTTGCAGACACATCCCAAATTTCCAAAACAGACCAGTCTCTCCGAGGAATTACCAGACAGGAGACCAACTATTATAAAGATTCCTGTGTTACTTCTAAGACTAAGGAAACCAAAGATTTGATTTGCTCATCTAATGAATATAAAGAAAAATCATACCAAGACGTACCCTTTGACTCAACAAAAACTCTTAAATTTGAAGAAATTATAGTTTCCAGGGTAGACTCAAAAGAAGTCAAAAAGGACCTTCATCATCAGGACAGCAAAAGTGATAGTGAACTTTGTGGAATTGTTGAATCTAAAATGGTAACTCAGAAAGCAACTGGACAGAAATGTCCAGAAATGTCCAGTCCTATAGGTGCAGGTGCAGGTGCAGGGTGCTTTGAAGGTGAAGTGACTCAGGGAGTTCCCAGCGTCTCAATGCCCCTTCTTTCAGAGAAATTGTTTAAAGATGTTTCTCAAAAAGACAGTACAGGGCAACAGGATGCCACCGTTAGTCCCACTATTCTAGACACCAGCAGGGAAAAGACAGTGCCCCTCGCAAGCCCTGCAATGAAGATGGATGAGAAGACACTAGAAGAAAAGCTCAGAGAAAGCCCTGGCAGTGAACAGGCTCCCTTCCTGACTGCACCCAGGGGAGAGGGAAATGAGGCTGTAAATACAGAGCCCTCCAGAACAACTAAAGTAAGTTACCCAATGGAGTGGTGTGTTGTGTGTGTGTGTGTTTTTTAAGATGTAACTGGTTTAATGCTAACTCTTCACTGGATACTGAGTTTACATATATATGTAATTATATACATACATACATTTAAGGGCATAGCTAAACTTAGTTTACCATTATCTGTTTTTATCACAGTTGTTGGAAAATTAGGAAAAGACTCTATCTTTCTGAGATTTGCAAAGATTTTAACGTAGAAACTAACAATGGAGATAATTTGAGATACTGGGGTGATGCTACCTAAAGTTAGAATAGGTTTGGGAAATTTTGCTAAAAAGGGTGCTCACAAATTGATAATTATGAGTCTCCTCCCTCAGGAAGTTAATAAAATCACCTTTTATCTATGGATTGGAGAGGACATAAGTAAAATAACATGTGCTATTTCATCCCACTCTGAGTGTAGTAAAAATTTCAATCTATCTATCAGTAAGCTCCAGCCTGTTTTAAAAAACAGACTTAAAGGAGTATGTTAGATCTGAGTAAGTTGTCTTTTTGGCTCCACAGAATATATTTAACCGACGACTCTGTCTAGAGCATGATGAGAAGCTGGTATCCTATCTGTCTCTGTTACGAGACATTGAAATGAGGACCAAACAGATTCAACCTGTGGAGTGTAACCTGAAAGAGCTACAGGATCTGCTGTGTCAGGCCAAGGTAGGTTCCCAGAGTCCTCCTTCCTCTAGGCCCTCCAGCTTGGAGGAAATAGAGACTAGAATGGAAGAAAAACATGTCCAAAACACCACCATATAAAGGACAAAAAATAGATTGGAAAAATGTAACTGGAGATCTCTGAAGAACACCATGAAATACTGGTCTCGCAAAAACCACAGCAGAACAGACTCAAGGGAGGAGTAGTCTGTGGTGTTAATTACAGTGGGGAGACCGAGTACAATGGGGACTAAAAGGGACTAGCACCTGAAAGTCACTAGTGACTCTGATAAAAACTTTTTTAGTATAATGGTTTGGTGAGCTATAAACTAGGTTGCCATGAGAGTAAATGGGAGGTTGGAAGGTGGGAACAGTTAATGTAGATCACTCTGTCTAGAAGATTGCTGGTGCGGGCGAGGAAGGAGGTGGGGCAGCAGATAAAGGAGGTGGACTGAAGGAGGAATGTTTGGGGTAGATTTGGGGTCTGAGCAGGGAAGAAGAGGTAGAAAGGGGAACCTGAAGTTAGAGGAGACGTAGAATTAGCTTTGAGAGGGAGGAAGAGGGGCTTTCACTGCAACCGGAGGTTAAGGGTGATCCCAAGATCGGAGTCACAGTGAGGGTGGGGATTGCAGAGGTTTGCCAGTTCTTTCATATCCAGAGTGTGGCCTTGGGTTGGGTGGCCTGAGGGGGAGTGAGGGTGATGCTCAGAAGAACTACCTAGCTCTCCATGGCTTATTTCTGGCTTTCCCACTGAAGGTCAGAATATTGTAGACTAGTTGAGTGGGAAGCCTGGCTTGGGGTATTTTTATGTTCTTTGGCTCTGACTCCATGGAGTGGGAGTTGTTCTTTTGACTGACTTACTTTGCATAATGACATTCTTAGAGAGGCAGTAAATTGTAGTGGAAGAAACACTGCCCTGAGTCAGAAAACCTGAATCCAAGTCCTGGTCTGTTGCTTATTTATTATCTGGGTAACCTCAGACCAAAAAATTTTATATTTAAGTGCTGAGGCATCTCTTCTATAAATCCAGAATTATAATATCTACTCAGCCTACCTCAAGAATTAGTGATTGTGAGAATCAAATAAGCTAATGAATATATAAAAAAACATTTTAGAAACCCTGAAACTTATATAGGCATGAGGTGAGAGAAAAATGTGTTCACAGCTGATTCTTACATAACAAGATTTCTAGTGACTCGATTTTGGAAGTAACTCCACTTTATCCCCTCAGGTATTAGACAAGGAGCTAAAGGATCTGTCCACCTTGGTGAGCCAGGAATTGGAGTGTGTGCACCAGATTATCATCAGCCAGCTTCAAGAAGTCCCTGCTCAACTGTTGAAGGCTCTAGAGAAAGATGCCAAGAACCTTCAAAAGTCCCTCAACTCCGTGAGTGACGCCTGGAGTTCCAGACTGCTCCACCTCCAGGATACTGTGGAAGTGAGAAAGGTAGTTTCTTGTTTTCAGTCACAAGGCTCACAAAGTCTGGGTAGGCTTGGAGATTTTTTAATCTAATTTGCTTTTTTCCTTTTTTTTTTTCTTTTAGACTTCAGTGTTAAATCAGCATGAACAGCTAGAAAGCAAACTTCAGGATCTGAGAGCCTGGGTTGGCAGTACCAGTCTTATTCTGAAAAGCAAGGAATACCACAGTGAAACGGAGGCCGACAGCCTGAGTCGGTGTCTGCAGAACTATGAGGTAAACTGTGCGCTCCTTCTCAGGTGTGTTTCATTTGTATCGAGTTTAGTTTCCTGCTGCAGAAACCGGTGTCTGTGCTCATCTTTCCTAGAAAGTCTGATTTTCCATTTCAGAGGTAATAAAGTCTGCTATGTTTAGTTTTTTAGGTTATCAGACTCCTGGAGCTTTACAGATTATGATTATTTTTTTTCAGCTATTTTCTGAGAGAGTCTACAGAATGGACTATTATTATTATCAAATGGCCTCTCTATTACTGAGTATCTAATACCTGTCCCTTTCTGTTTTGCTCAAGATCTAATCCTTTGTACACACATCAGTGTCAGGAGAATTTTGGGACTGTGGTCTAGATCATGGCTTGGAAAACTTTTTCTGTAAAAGACCAGATAGTGAATATTTTAGGTCTTATAGGTCACACACAAATGGCCCATTTCTGTGACAACCACTCAGCTCTGCTTTTGAAACATGAAAGCAGCCATAGGTGGTACATAAATGATTTGGATATGTTACAATAAAACTGGATTTACAAAATCTGACAGGCAGTTTTGGCCAGGGACTATAGATTATCAATCCCTGATCTAGAGAGAGGCTTTTCTTCTTGTTAGCCCCAAGTTAACTGATAATATTTAAGTCAGTGAGAGAAAAATACAGCCTCTGAGATACATATGAGCCAGAGGGTTTTCCCCCCAACATTGGCCCTTTTTGGGGGGGTTATACTTAAGATACTATTAGATATTACACAGGTTTGTGTGCTGTCTGCTGCAGATACCTCTCTCCTTAAACTCTTAAAAAGTCAGAGCAGAACCAAAGATGTCTTCTCCTTTTGTTCTACCCTCTCCTTTTCCCCAGTCTTAAGCAGACATTAAGATCTGTCCATGGTCAGGCTCCTTGTATACAACTTTATTACTCTTTATCTTGCAAGAATTGACCTGCCTTCTTCTTTCATACCCTTTTATCCAAGATATGACTAGGGAAATGAATAGCAGAATGTTCACTGATAGGGTATGATAAAGAAGCAAGGGTGAACAAATTGGTTGTTACTGAATAGTTATGGGATTGTGAAGTACAGCATAGAAAATACAGTCAGTAATATTCTAAGAACTATGTGTGGTTTCAGATGGCTACTGAGTTTATCGAGATGATCACTTAGTAAATTATAAAAGTCTCAGCACTGGGGTGTATGCCTGAAACTAATATATTATTGTATGTCAAGTATAATTAAAAAATTAAAATATGATTTAAATATGAAAGAAAGAAAGAAAGAAAGAAAGAAAGAAAGAAAGAAAGAAAGAAAGAAAGAAAGAAAGAAAGAAAAAGGTGAGAAAAATCTCTCTGATATTGTATAAGATATAAAAACACATAGCATCTCCTGCAGTGCTTTCTCCCCCATTATAAGTTATATGAATTCTTTTCTGGGAAGAGAGCCACAGTCTAAGCCTTTTTGCCAGTGATAGTTTCCCAGATTCCTGTGTTCACAGATGAAGGAAGCGTGGTCTAATGATAAATACCCATAAACCCCCCCAGCCTGCTTTGTGTTGCTGACTGCTCTCAATATCCATACTAATAGAGATGTAGATTTATTAATTGTTTTTATTGCCTCCAGTATTACAGCTGATGGTCACTAAATTTTTGTGGAACAATTACATGCTTTTAATTATCTGAAAACAGATTATTGCAGTGTTCAGACACTTTTTACTGATTTATGAGAGCAATGTAACTATATATAAGAAAGCCTAATTTTTTACAGTTATAAAATGTATAAGCAACATTGTTTACTGTAAAAATCAAATTTAAATTGAATAAGTTAACAAATAAATTGAATATTTTCTCATTCTCACCTACCACTAACTCACTGTTGGACAAACAAATACATTTTGAACCTAAGAAAATACAATTAAGCAGATATATCTCAGACCAGAAATTCATGTTATATTTTCCAAACCTTAAAAAATGTTTTTATAGATATCTGACATTAGCTCTAGTATAATCCTGTTAACATAAGTAAAAGCTTGCTGCATTTGGAAATCAAGATGCAGTAAAGGAAACCTAATTATAATTTATGAGTGTGGAGAGACCAGACAGGAGAGAGACTTCTAGTGGTGATTTGACTGTAGAAAGTATCAGTGTCGATTATAAAAATACAGGAAATTAACCTCTCATTGATTATGTTGATTCTTTCATTAGAACCAACAGCCTCTGCTTCAATAGAGAATTAGAAGTTTCATTTCTTTCTGTTTTTCTCTTTTTTTTGCCTTTCCCTACTTTAGGATTTGCAACAGCTCATGGCTGAAAGGAAATCTCAGCTGGATGCTCTAGCTTTTGATACTCAGTTCTTTGTCTCCGAGCATGCTCAGGACCTGTCCCCTCGGCAGAACCAGCAGATGCTGAGGCGTCTCCGTGAACTGCAGAGGTCTTTCCAGGACCTTGTGGAGCAGACTGCAGCTCAGATGAACGCCTTGCAGGGTCGTCTTCAGCAAACAGAGCAGGCAGCCCTGATCAAGGTCAGACTGAACCAGCATCTGGGCTCAGTTTGTCTTTCGGGATGTCGTGTGTTCGGGTTTTCTGGCTAGAATATATCTACCATGATTCCAGGAACCTGTGGTTACCAATTTTGAAATTTCATTCAAGCCAGCTTGGTTCTGGTCCAGGAGGCAGCTGTTCTCTTTTTCTTGCCTTGTTTTTGGTTTTGTGTATGTGTGTGTATGAGAGAGAGGAAGAGAGAGAATATATGTTGTTTACACGTGTATGCATGTACAAATATTCTCTTTTTAATAAGACTCCTCCCTCACTGTGCCTCGTTGTCTCTGCCTTTCCAATGAAAGTCATATCCCCAGCCCTTTTTTATCCCTTAGCATTCTTTTTAATTTAGATACTCTGAGCTCTTGAGCAGAATGGTTTTGAAATCAGTTTTATTCTAGGGCTTTTCAGATGACTAATACTAAAATTCCTTGACAACTTTCCAACAGCTGACAAGGAAATTTTTATCAGAATCATATTAATTTTTAGCACCTCTTAAATCATTATTATTGTCTAGTACCTTTCTTCACACTATAGTGCCCACTGCATATGCAGTCATGGGAAACCATGTGTTGAAACAGGAATAGTAACATTTTGGGGGGAAAATAACTAACTATCCTATTACCTTCCATCGCAACCCTCTTCTTGCAAAACTCAACATAACTGCATTAATGGTAACATAACCTTAGAATACCAAGAATGATGCTTAGGCCATTTCTGCTCTTTTAATAATAAATGGGAATTCAATGAGAAGATATTAGAATTGCCATTATCACCAGCAACTCCATCTCAGGGTCTCCTTCATTAAATATTATGCAAAGTAGGATTGAGCTTTTGAGTCAGGTTTTAAGGAAATTAGGTTAGTCAATTCCATATGTCTTTTATTACTGCTTAGTTGTTTCAGCTACATTGAAAATGAAATAAAATACTAATGAAATACTTTAAGTTACTTTCCAAATCTGAAAATTTGCATGTCCTCACTTAGGAATTTCTGTAGCATGGTGTAGCTAGCTGTAGCCTATGGACAGTTAACGAAATAGCATTGGTCTGTACCACCTTAAGACACAGCCCAGATCCAGGGTAGGCCCCTGAACTGCAGCAGGTGATACAACTGCATGTGAACATTCTCTCTGAGCACATAATTAATTTCACAATGTTTATTAACATTGTTATTGTCAGAAATGTTCTGCTTCTCTATTTATTTTCCCTGAATGCATGTATACGTCTGTGTGTTAACTTGTTTGCTTTGCTTTTTTCAGATTCAGTCTGCACCCATCCTAACCCATGAAGATCCTGTTTTACAGCTGAAGAGCTCTTAGGAGTTCTCTTCCAGAGCCCTTCTATTTGTCCTAAAGAGGGGGAGAGGGCCAGTTTGGGCACCTGTTTGTAAGTGCAGGTGACTAAAACACCATCAGAAGGTAGAACCTGATGGAAAATGATTTTAGAAGGATGGTCAGGAGAACACATCATGCTCAATCAGGTGCTTCAGTGTCAGGCAACTGAGAAGAGATCTGGAGCAAGGATCAGGCACAGAAACATATTCCCTCCCTCCCCTTGGGCCTGGCTTTTCTCTTTGATATCTATCGATACAGACAGCTGAAGGTCTGAGCCAGTTGCTAATCTTGGGCAGTTTCCTTCTTCTCAAAATAGACAAGCCTCTCATGCCTGGCAAATATAATCATTCCATTTTATCGGGCATCTGCATTTGGGAGGCGTTTGATTTATGAAGTCAACTAAATTATTAAGAAACTCAGTTAGTTTATGAATTGTTCAGTTTCTTGATTTTTCACCTCCTAGACCAATCCTTCCAATTTTTTATATTTTGGCTAATCTGTTGTACCTCCTCTGGTTCTGGTAGAGGAATTGATTAGAACCAATAATTTATTATCATCACCATTGTCATTATGGATTTCAAGCATCTGGCTCTCTGTTCCCCATTTCTAAGGCTAACATCAGTCTGGCAAAGGGGCTCCCAAACCAAAACCTGGGAGCATTCTCATTTGAAATTAACCCTGATTGTAATCCAGACCGTACACCCAATCCAACAGATTGTCCAGATAAGGGGAGCCTTCTAAATATGATTTCTGTGCTTTTTCCTGTTCTAGTCTCCCACCAACTTTTCCATCCTTGAGTTATAACCTTGTTTTATATTTTAGGAAGTTATCTTTTTTTCATAAAATGAGAATTAGTAATAGTCTTTCGGCCCTTTTGCATTTCGATTTTAGACCCTGCAGAAACAACAAAATACTTGTCACCAGAAACTGGAGGATCTTTGTAGCTGGGTAGGACAGGCAGAAAGAGCATTGGTGAGCCACCAAGGTAGAGCCACCCAGCAGGATCTTTCTGCTTTGCAGAAGCGCCAGAGTGACTTGAAGGTCAGTATGAGTTCATTTATTTTTTTTGCATTCCTTCAACAAATATCTATAAAGGCTTGCTTGTGCCAGGTGCAGTACTTAGTGTTAGCCATCTAATGGTAAATATCCTTGCTCACATGATGCTGACAGTCTATTGAAAGAGAATATTATTTTTTAAAAAAAAGAAGGACATGATGGTTATGATTACAGAAATTTAGCATTTACCTTACGCATGTCTAATAAATTGCCTTAGTTTGCTTTGCAGTTTTAGGTGTTTCCTGTCATCTTATCCATGACTTCAGTGGTGGATGATATTATAGTTTCTGTTGGAGATAAAAGACCCATTTAAGAGCAGTTAGAAGATTTGTTTGAGTAGGAACTCTGGCTTCTTTTCGCAGGTCTGACACCAGGAAATATATGACCTCATGCTGCATTTTTCTACTTTCCTATGTAGAAATAGAAGTTGAAGAAATTGTAGAAGTTGAAGGAATCATAGAAATAAAAGGATTGAATCCTCCCCCAAAGAAAGAGAATATTAAAGAGAATATTTGAACATTTGTACAAATAATTATTAACTATTATATCTATAAAGGATAAATTACATGAGAACATGCAACACAGCCAATAGACCCAATCTGGTCTAGGATGTCAGAAGAGATTACTTTGAAGAAGTGTCACTTAAACTGAGAAATGAAAGATATGCTGGGGTTAAAGCATGAAGGGGCAAAAGGAAGAGGAGAATATGGGGCAGAGGCCTATGTATCTGTCTTGAAGTGGGAATGGGATCCAGCTCCACATATTCTAGAACTGAAAGAAAGCTAGTTCAGCAGGACTGAACAGAAGAGAAAAGGAAGATTAATGTTGATGAGGCTGGAGACTAGGCAATACCATATTATGCTGGTTCTTAATAGCCTATAGTGAGGATTAAGGAGAATATAAAGGCCTTGACTCAGCTAGAATCCTGTTGTCAACTCTTCTTTTTGAAAAATTTATTTATTTTTAGAGAGAGGGGAAGGGAGGGAGAAGGAGAGGGAGAGAAACATCAGTGTGTGGTTTCCTGTTGCACGTGTCCCCTGGGGACCCGGCCCACAACCCAGGCATGTGCCCTGACTGGGAATCAAACCCAAGACCCTTTGGTTCACAGGTCCATGCTGAATCCACTGAGCCACACCAGCCAGGCTCAACTCTTCTTTATAGAAGAATGATCTCTTTCAGGATAACTCATTACAAAATAAAAATCCCTGCTATTCATCATGTTTATGGGGCCTCCTTTTTTGTCTTCACTAAATATTTGCTCAGAAACTTCGATTTAAATTTTGCTTAGAAAATTAAATATTAGGCAATTTCTTAATTAAAAATATTTTGAAATATATTATTTGCATTGGTTTAGATCTAAACCTTAAGCGAATTATAGTCAGGGACATACGTCTGTTGCAGGTATGACATACCAGCCATTCTACCTTCATACTGTTAGAGGTCTGAGGCATGCTAAAGCTAAAGGCTCTGCCATCCCTATTTTCATGTGTTAAGGATTTACAGGCCGACATTCAGAATCATGCCACCTCATTTGCCAGTGTTGTCAAAGATGTTGAAGGGTTCCTGGAAGAGAACCAGACCAAGCTGAGCACCGATGAGTTGACAGCTCTTCGGGAAAAACTCCGTCAGGCTAAGGAGCAATATGAGGCTCTCCAGGAACGGACACGGGTGGCCCAGAAGGAGCTGGAGGAAGTAGTGACCTCAGCCTTACAGCAGGAGACTGAAAAGGTAACCAGACTGCTATGGTACTTGGTGTTTTTCAAAAAAGGAAATTTTGGTACCTACACAAATGAAGGGTCATGAGGCGAAGCTGCCTTACACAGAGCATAGAATCCTGAAAAGGGGCTGCCATTTCAGGAGCAGGTTGGTGAGCTAGTGTTTTCTTTTTACAAGAAACATCCTAAAGAACTTTAAGTCAGGAACAGTTAGTAGGAAGTTCATAATGCAAAAAAATCCAGCTGTCTGTGTACTCAGTATTCTGACTAACTGAGAATGTTTAAAAGAATTTAGTGAGGAAGGGTATACCCTCGGGAGGAAGATGCAAACGGCATATTTCTTACGTGAGTCTAGACTGGTAATCCAAGAGGGCTGGAGGAAATAACCACCCCCAAGCTGTCACTATAGTTTCAGCGGGAATCATGACACAGGGACGAACCTGTGAGAATGTCTTCTGCACCCCACTCTGCACGGGCAGATTGAATCAGAATACTTTGTCTGTGGACTCTAATGCTAACAGGGAGACAGAGAAATAAGTTACCTGAAGATGAATTCTGAACTACATGTATGTATCACTTGGCATAATCTTTTTAGTTAATTAAAATACTTGACAAGTCAGAAAAGAGTTTCCGAACTCAATGCTCTGTTTGGCAGAGAAAGGCATGGGAGAAATCTCTATTTACCTTAGGGAGGAGCAGCCAGGTAATTGAGTATGACTGTGTTACTGTGTTATCTCTGACCCTAGCAAGCATTGTGTCGCTTCTGCATACCTAGAAACAATGCCATGGTGCTGTGGCATCTGGCTCTTAATAAAATAAAGCCCTTTAAATTCTAGGATTTGCTCCCCTCCCCACTTTAAAACAGTAAGATATGGACAAAATTTAGAGGTTATTTTAAATAATTATGTTTTCTACATATTTAGATGCTCATTCTTTTTTGTGTGTGTTCAAAGACTGATTATACCCAGTCTTAGAGCTTTTCTTTTTCTTTAGCATAAAAATTTCCTTCTTGATTTAACCTGTAATGGCTGAGCATCTAAGACCTTCTCATTGAATGTCTTCTGGCTTTCAGAGTAAAGCAGCAAAGGAACTGGCAGAGAACAGGAATAAGATCGATGCTCTCTTGGATTGGGTGGCTTCGGTGGGATCACCTCATGGACAGATGAAGCAGCTGTCAGGAGTGAGCCTGGAGAAAGGAGCCTTGGATACCCCTGATGGTCACATGGGAGTGAACCAGGCCTCAGAGAAACTGGACAAGCAATGTGAGAAGATGAAGGTGAGGATGTTAGCTTGTCCTCACCATGCTGTGGCCTCTCTTCCGCCCTGGCCAAGTCACCATAACCTCCTTGCTCCTAAATCCAGTGAGCACTTCTCAGTTCCTCTTCTTTGATGTCTTTGAGCAGTGTCAAAATGCTCCCTCCCTTACTTTACATAGCACTGCTCTGCCCATGATAATCTGTATTCTTTTCCCTGAGACACCATTTCAAATACTGATCTGCTTTTAGGTAGTACCATAGGCCTCCTCTCTCATCTTTCCAAATATATTTTTGGGGGATAGTTTCATCTGCTCATGACACTTCAGTTATCATTTGCACTGAACAGTTACATATATATATATATATATATTTGTCTCTGACCCAAATATCTCCCCTGAGCTTCAAGCCATTATACAAATCTGTCTTTCTTTTGGCAACTTGGAATCAAGCACCTCAAACTGAAAAATAAAATCCCTGTTAACTGTAATACCCTTCCCCCAATTAAACATGTTCTCTTTCCTATGTTCCCACTTAATTGTTTGAATTAGACTTCATCCTAGATTCCTTTCCCGGCCTCACTTTTTTATATAGAATCAGTCCTCAAATCCCATTCACAGTCAGCCAGACATCTTCATCTCTGCTGAGATGTTACTGCACTTCAGACCACTATCAGGCCTTGCTTGTCTTATTATAGTAGCTTCTACTGGTCTCCTTGCCATTTGGCTTTTATCCCCTCATCCACCCCAACACTAGGTCATCTTTCTAAAATGCTATATCCTTTTAATGGTTCCTTCTTGCACTCATAAAACCATTTCTTACTTAACTACTTATCTCTACTTGTTTATTCATTAATTTAGCAAATATTGAGCACCTGCTATATGACAGGCATTGGAGATAAACCAGTGAACTAACCAAATAAACTGTCTCCTGGGACATTAACTGTCATGCCCAGGCACATTATATTGCATGTTTAGAAGATGATTATATATTCAGGGCACTTAAAAAATATAAGAATCATATATTTTAGTAATGGTACCTTCCTAGCAAAGAAAATTCAGTTTAACTGGAGTGCTTCTGTTGAACAGCTTGTGTGGGCCATTGCTTTATTGTGTATTAATAAAGGATTTCTGCCTCAGGATTTATGCCCATTATGTGCTTGGAAGATTCACTGTAGTGTGTCTCCCAAAGCCCTGGCACTCTTGTAACAGCACAGAGCAGAGATGGTTCTGCTGTCGTGGGAACCTTCCTGACACCTCTTGCTGGCAACAGTCAACCTGAAGGAAACTGCCTAGGAAGGAAACTGCATTACTTATGGGTGGGTGGGTTGGAGGATGAAAAGGGAACATCGGGTGGTACACAGACTGGCTGTGGTACCAGGTACTTTCTGCTATCTATTTGAGCAGTGTGTATTTGTGGCTCCAGCTTTGCTGAGAGAATGTGGAAGCTGAGGCTATTAGATAACTATTGATGCAGGTTGAAACTGGATGATATTCTGAAGAAAAGCAGGCTATAGTCCTTGTCTGGGTCGTTGCGTAAACGATATAGATACTTGGGAATGCTGACCGAAATCCTACTTACTTTTGTTAGACTCAGGAAGAACATCATTAAAAGAACCACTACTGCCATTCCTTCTTTCACTTACATTCCATCACAGTAGGAAAAAGGTCCGCATGGAGATGGCCTATACAAATTGCCTATATTGTCCAGAAACACAGTTTACTCTCGCTAATATATAAATTATTTACTTAATGAATTAGTTTCTTAGCTCTTTCCTGTTAGGGACAGTCTTCGTAGATAATTGACTGACATAACCGACAGCTAAGTACTTGCCGTTTTTTTATTGTCCCATATATGGCTCACATAGCTTTTTCTCTCCTTCCATTAATGTGGGTAATCATTAGCTGGCTATGTGTACCTTCTCTTGACTTCGGGTGGTTTAGTGAAGAGAGTCATGTCAACAGTTTATCCCTTAACTATGTGATCTTAGTCTTTTTGGTAATCACTTAACCACATCTTTAATATGGATATCGCATTGTCTTCCTACATTACAGATTGGGCCACACATCAGATGAGCTAATACATGTAAAATATCTTTGAAAACTGTAAGATTCTATGTGTGTCAGTTCAGCTGGAATTAGCATGTTGCATAATTTTTAAGAGAGAGAGAGATTGGTGATTTCTGATTAGCTGTAAAAGTAGCCTACAGAGGTCTCTCTCTATCTCCAGCTGTAAACATAAGCAAAATATTGTAGTGTCCCTAATGATTTGTTTGGTTTTTTTTTGTTATTGTTGGTTTTTGTTTTGTTTTTTTTTGGCTAGGCTCGTCACCAAGAATTGCTATCTCAGCAACAAAATTTCATCCTGGCCACCCAGTCAGCCCAGGCCTTCCTGGACCAGCATGGCCACAATCTCACACCTGAGGAACAACAGATGCTGCAGGAAAAGCTAGGAGAGCTAAAGGGACAGTATGCTTCTTCCCTGGCCCAGTCAGAGGCAGAGCTGAAGCAGGTGCAGACACTACGGGATGAGCTGCAGAAGTTTCTGCAGGATCACAGAGAGTTTGAAAACTGGCTGGAACGGTCTGAGAGAGAGCTGGAGCACATGCATAAGGGAGGCAGCAGCCCTGAAGCCCTTCCCTCCCTTCTTAAGCGTCAGGGGAGCTTCTCGGAGGATGTCATTTCCCACAAAGGAGACTTGAGATTTGTGACGATCTCAGGACAGAAAGTGTTGGACACTGAAAACAGCTTTGAGGAAGGCAGAGAACCATCAGCAACTGGAACTTTAGTGAAAGACAAGCTAAAGGATGCGACAGAGAGATACACTGCTCTCCATTCAAAGGTATGTATGGAAGAGGCTCTTGGCAGCCCTCACAACTACAGGTAGTTTCTGAGGCTTAGAAACCTCAGGACACAATGAGTGAGCTAATTTGTATATATACTGACCATAGACAGAATGTCTCTGTGACCTATGCAAAACTGTAGAAGGTGGAGGCCTGTGGCTAATGCCTGACCCTTGCAATATCAGGGGCATATCTCACTCACTCCAGTGGTGAAGGTGGAGGCACTTGCCCTTTGTATCCTGAGCAGCAGACATGGGCTCCTGAGAGACATAGCACAGGGGAAACTTAAACCAAGCACGCAGTCTGCATTCCTGGACAGGGCATCCAGGGTAAATCCTTGTCTTTCTTCCTATCAGAGAACTCCGTTTAGCTCCTGAGGTATAGAATCTAGTCCGTTCTTCTCACCTGACTTACGGTTTGTGTCAGTAACTCTAACCCCCAAAGAGGAACCCCTTTGTACCTCTCAATCCCATTTCTGCCTGCAAGCTATTTTGTATATTTCTGTGGTGGCCTGCCATACAACTCACAAAATCTTTCCTAGTGTGTAATAAAGTTGAGGTGAATAGTATGGATCAAGCAACGAGGAACCCACTCATAAAATGTAGTGGCTACCCATCCTTCAGTGGAGGTCCCAGCACTACCCCCAACTGTAGTTACAGTGAGTTCCCTAACAAAGCTGGGCGTCTCTTTGCACTGTGCCTAGGAAGCTGCTGCCTTTGACCTGGCCTTGCTTAAGCTTGCTTTCTGTCCTTTCTTTGGCACAGTGTACACGATTGGGCTCTCACCTGAACATGCTACTAGGTCATTATCAACAGTTCCAGAGTGGCGCTGACAGCCTACAGGCCTGGATGAAGGCTTGTGAGACCAATGTGGAGAAGCTCCTCTCAGATACTGTTGCCTCTGACCCTGGGGTCCTGCAACAGCAGCTTGCAAGAACAAAGGTAAGCCAGGACACAGGCTGTTGTACTGCATGGCTCCAGCACCCAAATTAAAGCAAATATTGGTGTTTAAGTTAAAGGCAGTGTTTGGGATGCCACAGACAAGATCTAATTCCTGACAATTTATTCTCATATCTGTGGCTGTAGATAAGCTGAGAATTATTCTATAAAGCAGCATAGTAGTTCTAGATTCCTAGAACCAGCTTTGATTACTCATTCAAATATTTTTCTTTTGTCCTTTTTCATGGACAAGCAGCAGTTGCAGGGGGAACTGGCTGAGCACCAAGTACCTGTAGAAAAGCTCCAAAAAGTAGCTTGTGAACTCATGGAAATTGAAGGGGAGCCAGCCCCAGACCGAAAGCAAATTCAAGAAACTACAGGTATGATGCGGCTCTAGGAACAGTGCTGTCTTTTCTGTGATAGATCCCATTGTGCTGTACTAGCATCTGGTGCTAGCTGAGATAGAAACATGAATAGCTCATCCTGTCATGAACTTTATTCTTGTATCATTGAAGGACCTTTGCAGTCTGGCTCCAACCCCTTTTGTCCTGGCATTCTGCCTTCTAACCATACTGTACTTCTTTCCTTTCCCAAGTAAACTAGTCATTTCTTTCTTGCTTTACCACTGAAGTTTTTCCTGTTATTAGGTGATAACATTAATTGAGTGCTTACCATGCATGGTGAAATTTTGTTCCTGCTTCAAGATGTAGTCAAGAGGTTACTTCCTTTACAAAGGAAGTCCTGACCACCACCACTGCCTACCCCCACAAAAGAAATAAAGGATAAAAAATAATTGCTCTTCTTTCAGGCTTCTCTAGGACTCTTTATACCAATATAGCAATTAGGAGTTTATTTTTTGGTTAGATGTGATGTGCCTTCCTCTGCCTATACTCTCTTTTAGAATCTTTGGTTTGTAGAAGGCAGGGACTTTATTGTAATTATCTTTAATCCTCAGTATCTACCATAATTTCTGGTACTTAGTAGGTGCTAAATAAATAATGCTTATGGAATTTGGCTCAAATACTAATGCCCTTTAAGCTTATTCCTTCTATTTGTCTTAATGTCTGTTATTATAATAAATGTGCAGTTGAAATACATTTTTTTAAAAAGGAAAACACAAAAAAGTCTCTACTCTCTCTCTCTCTTTTTATGGCTTTGATTTTTCAGATTCCATACTTAGCCATTTCCAAAGCCTCTCCTGTAGCCTGGCTGAGCGCTCTGCTCTGCTGCAGAAGGCAATTGCCCAGTCTCAGAGTGTTCAGGAAAGCCTGGACAGCTTGTTGCAGTCCATCAGGGAAGTTGAAAAAAATCTGGAAGAAGAGCAAGTGGCATCCTTATCATCAGAAGTTATCCAAGAAGCCCTGGCCACTAACATGGTGAGACCTCTACCCCAAGAGTTTGCATAGGTGTATTTGCCATCTTTCGTAATTATATCACTTTGAAAAAGTATCAGGAGAAGAATTCATTCTCATGACTCTTCCGATGATGAGGCCTAGACATGGTGACCAACCCATGTGAAGATATTGCTACTCAATTTCTAAACCATAGTTAAACTTGAAGAACAGTGGCAATACCAAAGGCATTTGGTGGAATGGCTTAGAGATCTAGGGGGATGAGACAGGGGATTCTGAAGGCTCAGTTGTAACCCTCTACCCCTCTTTGAGGAGGTGAGCATGTAGTTATTAGGAGTTTATTAGTTTGTGGCTCAGGTATCCTGGAATAAGTGAGCCAGGAGCTAACAGACATGCTCTTGATGACAGAAATTGAAGCAGGACATTGCTCGGCAGAAGAGCAGCTTGGAGGCCACCCGTGAAATGGTGACACGATTCATGGAGACAGCAGACAGCACCACAGCAGCAGTGCTGCAGGGCAAACTGGCAGAGGTGAACCAGCGCTTCCAAAAGCTCTGTCTACAGCAGCAAGAGAAGGAGAGCTCCTTGAAGAAGCTCCTGCCCCAGACAGAGATGTTTGAACAGCTCTCTGATAAGCTGCAGCAGTTCATGGAAAACAAAAATCGGATGCTAGCCTCTGGAAATCAGCCAGATCAAGATATTGCACATTTCTTCCAGCAGATCCAGGTGAGGATATACCTGCCAAATTGACAGAACAAAGGGGAAAGAAGGGCAAGGAGGGGACCGACATTTACTGAGCACAGCAGATGCTAGTCAGTGTACTGGAAAGTTTACTGGCATTATCACCACAACCATCCGGCAAGCTAGATATTGTTTGTCCCTTTTTTAAAAACAGCCTAGATGTATTTTTCACTCATCTTACATGTTCACCCCAGCTCAGCAGGATGCTTAGATCATTATGGTAACTCAGGGATTCAGGTTGATGGGAACTTCATCCTGACATAAGTCTTGACGATTATTGCTTAAGTGGGAAGAAAGAATATCCTACACATTTACCTTTTGTTAGTCAAATCAAGGTTTACTTGACCACACCTGACTGTGGCGATACATAATTCTGCTATGTAATTAGAAGGCAAAGAGCTAGAAATATTTGGTGAAGAGTATTACCTACCGAGGACATATATATATGTCCAGGAGTGTGATTGCTGGGGCACAGCAATTTCATACACTTAATTTAACCAAGGAGTAGCAGGACCATTCTGTTTCACTGGTCCATCTATTCATGTACCATAGCAGACCGTTAGGCTGCTTAGGTTCTTTTCTTTTAGTGTGTATTTATTTATAAGGATCAGAGGATTTAATGCATTTTCTGTTTTCTTGGCAGGAACTCAGTTTGGAAATGGAAGACCAACAGGAGAACCTTGATACTCTTGAGCATCTGGTCACTGAACTGAGTTCCTGTGGCTTTGCTCTAGACCTGTCTCAGCACCAGGACCGGATACAGAACCTCAAAAAGGACTTCACAGAGCTACAGAAGATAGTTAAGGAAAGGTGAGTTCTTAAACGTGTTGGTCAGTGTCAGGGTGCTAGTTTTTTCATGCCACTGAGTAAAATGATTATCTCACCATTCATCACTAGAATCTGAAGGTGGCATCAAGATACCTTGGCAGGTGTGGCTCAGTTGGTTAGAGTGTGATACCGTAACAGAAAGGTTGCAGGTTCACCTGACTGGTGTAGCTCAGTGGATTGAGCATAGGCCTATGAACCAAAGGGGCAGGGGTTCGATTCCCAGTCAGAGCACATACCTGGGTTGCAGGCCAGGAGGAGGCACAGGAGAGGCAACCACTATTGATGTTCTCTTCCTCTCTCATTCCCTTCCCTTCCCTTCCCTCTAAAAATAAATAAATAATATCTTTTAAAAATTTCTTTTAAAAAAGAAAGGTTGTGGGTTTTTTCAATCCCTGGTCCAGGCACATGTGATCCATGGCCTGGCTGCGTACAGAGGCACCCAATTGATGCTTCTCTCTTACATCATATTTCTCTCTCTCTTCTTTCTCCTTCCCTCTCTCTCTAAAAGCAATGAAAAAGATGTTCTCAGGTGAGGATTTAAAAAATAAGTAAGTAAAAATAAAGGTGGCATTAAGAATTTTGTCTGCTATGGAGTCACAGGAGATTTGGAAAGTGCCTCTTTTAACCAACATACCCAATCAACTTGATGCTTAGTGGTTTTTCTATTTCTAAATAATGGATTTTTTTCTCAGTAATGGGCCTCAGTTCTCTCTCTGTACCATCAAAAGCCCATTTTTTTTCTCTCTCTGTTACCATCCAGGTCACCTGGATGAAACAAAACAAATTTGGGTCAGTAAGATTGTGACAGGATTTGAAATAAAGAGACAAATTGGAGACTTACTAGATATAATTAAGGATTCTATTGGCATTCACCCTGCTTGTTTTGACCACATTTAAGTTGCTGTGGTTGTTAGTTTGTGTGTTTGTGTCAGGCAAACCTGAATTATATGACAAAGGTGGCTGGTTTCAGGTTATCAGCTCACTGTTGAAAAGCCATGATTCCTCCATTAGAAAGGCTCATGTGGATTTAAGAGCTTGTTAAAATTTCTTCTCTTGGGTTAGCCATAAATATAATCTTGATTTAGCAGAGGATGGCCTTAATGACTAGAGGAAAGTAGTTGCTCAAACTGATGCAGGTAATTTAGGGGAGGGGAGAAGAGGGAGACAAAGACCAAGAAGGCTTTGTTTGTCTTCTCCTACATTAAGACCTTTTAGCTCAGGCTTGAATTTGGAGTAGATGTGGCTGGCCATTTCCAAAAGTGAACTCCAAATTGATTCCACCCTTCTCCTTGATTTATTTTATTCATGACTGTACTTATCCTAACTCCTAAGAGCCTCTATTTTAGCATCTTACTAAAGAACTAGGCTACAATAGAGTTAAATACCTAAAAAGAAGGAGAGCTGCACTTAAGATCCAAAGCCTGCATTCTTTCCATTGTATCATACAACCTAAATAGCAGGCTCCCTTTAGTTTTCCTCACTTTCACTTTAGCTTGGAGTAAGATTGAAGACTCCTTTCCCCAGAAATGTCCAAACAAGGGCAAGGGATTTCTCAGTTTGATGCTCTCCTGCATTATATGTGCTTGTTTAGCCAAAGATGTTGTGGAAAAGATGATGGAAAGGAAAGACCCTGTTAGGAAACTGATGCCTAGAGTCCCAGAATGAACTTAGTTTTAGTCCAGGTTGACTTCTTTACACTGCTCAGTCTGGCGAGTAACAAAATCTCTTTGCTGACAGAGAGAAAGATGCATCATCTTGCCAGGAACAATTGGATGAATTCCGGAAGCTGGTTAGGACCTTCCAGAAATGGCTGAAGGAAACTGAAGGGAGTATTCCTCCTACTGAGACTTTCACGAGTACCAAAGGGCTGGAAAAGCAGATTGAACACCTTAAGGTAGGTGATCAAGGTCTCCAAGAACTGGGCTCGACAGCAGTTTACAGCTATTTGTGGACTCATTTCCAGTTGTGGTGGGAAAGTGGTGTGAGAAATCCAAGTTACCCACCTGCATCAGAGTAGAAATTCCCACCTACCTCGACCCCCCACCCAAGTACTAAGGCACCGAAAATTTCCTATTTGAAAACCAAGAAGATAATCCAGGAATAATAGCTATGAAGCTCCGGCTGTTTCTTGGATGCCTCTCATTCTGTGGTGGGTCATAGAAAAGATATTTGTAAAATTCCAGACCTTGAGAAACTTAAATTCTCATTGTATCTTTGAGAATTAGTTATCTGTGAGCAAGGGACTAAATATATGACCTAGAAATTGAGGAGATAAAAGCTAGTACTACAACTAATAAAGGAAAAGTTACAATCAGATGATTGGAAGGTAGCTTCAAGGGTAAGTAGCGTTTTCCCATCCTCTGCAGAATTCCTCGGTACCATTTTTGGTTTGCAGTCATCAGGCCTCTGCTTGTACCGCTAACACATCTCTGCTTTCCGTTGAAACCAGCCTCCAGCTAACTCTCCTGCATTTGTCCTCATTGTCTTACTAAAGAGGATTTGTCTTGAATAGATAGGAGAGTTTGATTGGTTTCTCAGAGAGTTACCTGGAGCATTTGCTGTAGGGATTTTCCTAGGGCAGAGGTTGCCCAGTTTCTTAGTTCATAATACCCTTAATGTTTCAAGAAATTTTTCATGGTAACACAAGGCCAAAAACATAAATAAGAAACCTTGCTTGCTAAGTGGTCAGATCCAAACAATTTTATAGTAGTTATTCACAGGGTGTCCAACAGATGTCACTGTATTTTCCTCAAAAATTTAAAATATCCTGTGTCAGTACATAGTTTGGGAATGTGACCCTTCGGAGTCAAGAGTGATTAATAAAAGAATTGACAACGGGCCTGCGAACCAGACGATGGCGGTTCGATTCCCAGTCAGGGCACATGCCTGGGTTGCAGGCTAGTTCCTGGCAGGGGCAAGTTCCCAGCAGGGGATGCATGAGAAGCAACCATACATTGATGTTTCTCTTCCTCTCTCCTCCCCTTCCCCTCTAAAGATAAATAAATAAAATATTTTTAAAAAAGAATTGACAAGCTGTGACTTGATAAGGTTCAGTCAGAACTTGACAGCCAAGTTTGTTAGATGTTCATGGCTCTTTGTCTTTCTCTGTTGTTGCTCAGCAGCTTCAAATCCAAAGCAAACTGAGTAGATTGTTGGGGAAATTTAGTGTGAAGGAAGGGATTACAGGCCAGGATGGGGTCCCCGTTTTGAAAGGAGTGAAATCTTACTGCTGAGGCAGGCAATCCACATCTTAGAGACATATGACCTGGTACTTTGGTCGTAGAGCAGATACCATTGTTTCCTGATGGCTTCCTACTGAAGTGAGAGCTCTGACTTCAAACCTGATACAAAGTTCTCTTGAAAGTACAAACTATAGCCTGTGATTCCATGTGTTTCTCTACCTTTCAACATCTAGCTCCTCATTTTATTCTCCAGTGACCATTTCCTTTTCACTCTTTATATACATGTTGTTCCCTTTGTCCACTTGGCAAACTCTTACCTTAACTCAAAGCTTTCCTCCCTCTAGTCAGAGTTAAATGTCTCCTTGTTCTCTCAGAGTCTACTCTACATATTTCTGTAGTAGCTTTTATCACATTATAATGCAGATGATAATCTGAGCTCTTGGTTTTAAGAACCATGTCATTATCTTACTGAGTATGCACAGTGTTTAGCATGATGCCTGGCCTATGGTAAATGCTCAATAAATATTGGATGGATGGATGAATGAGAAGATCCTGAATGTTTTCCACACCTTGGCTAGATCTAAACCAAGATCTTGAAACAGCTGATTACATGAGGATGGTCCCTTAATTCTTAAAACTTTTAGGATGTATATATAGAAGAATAGGTATTCCTACTTATGGGGAGAAAGCTCCCAGATGTTACGTTTAGCTGTTTCGTTCTTTACACAGGGTCTCCTAGATGACTGGGCAAGTAAGGGGACTGTGGTAGAAGAAATCAATTGCAAAGGCACTTCTTTAGAAAATCTCATCATGGATATCACCGCACCTGATTCCCAAGCCAAAACAGGTGAGTTCAGGCTCTTAAAAATGTGGTGAATAAACCTCATTCTTTGCCTTGGTCTTTTTTTAATGATCCCTTCTATAATAAAAGTCAGAAACAAGATTGGATATAAGAACAAGGGGGAAGGTGTATGAAGTTGTCTTCCCTCTTGGTCTGATCTGTTTTCCATTTGCTGTATAACGTTGCTCCATTTTTCAGAATTTCTTCCCATGATGGGAAAAAGTAAAGGGACTGGTTGGCCCACTTAGAATTGTAGAACACACCTAGGAGGATTAAAATGGGATTTCCTAACTTGAAGATTTTTTTGTTTTATACGTGGGAATGCGATGGCTGCATACATGTTTAAATCAGGGTCAGTCGGGGTGGTATAAGCTGGGATCTTGGGAGAAGCTAGATATTTAGGAGTCAGTACACCAGAGACTGGCCCATTTCTTGGAAGTAGATGCAAAAATTGTGTCCAGATACATGAATAACCTCTGGCTGCAAATTAAGTCTTTTAAACAAATCCACTATGAGCTCAGTGATCTGCTGGTTATCGATTGGTACCTCATAGGTTTTATTACTAGGCTATGTTAATGTATCCCTATAGTCAGTTAAATGGCATGGGAAAAATGTACTTTTTTTCCTCCTGAGAATGGCTACTCTTCTGTTGTATCCTGAAGTTTAAAGATCTCTTGGCACTTACCTAGAACTTCAAACTGAATTGAGTTCAATATTGAATTATTAAAAATACTGACAACATTTCAGGGAATTGGTGATTTTAGTATTCTAACACATAAACCTCTGTAAGTTTAGTGACTTGTTAGTGTGTGACTATATCAGGAATTGGCAAACATTTTCTATAAAGAGCCTAATATTTTAGGCTTGTGGGCCATACAGTTTCTGTCACAACTGTATGCCTCTGCCATTATAGCACAAAAGCAAGCACAGACAGTATAGAAATGTATGGGTGTGCTGTATTATAAAACTCTATGTACAGAAACAGGCAGAGGGTCAAATTTGGCTGGTAGGCTCTAGTTTTCTAACTCCTGGACTAGATCAGTGGTTTTTCAAACTTTTTAAAGCTCTAGATGTTTTTAAAATTTAAATCTCATATAGGACTCTACTACATAAAACAAAAAAATATTTTGTTGGCATAAGTTTCCTTTATAACTTACTTTATAGTATTCGTTATGAAATCCGTTAATAAAAGTATTGAGATATCTTTATGAATATTAAAATTTGTAAAAAGGATTACTAGATAACAGCTTTATCATTGGATTTCTAAGTTTTGTTTAATTGCATTGTATCCAGAAAATATGGTTCACATAGATAAGCAGTTGTAAATGACAGCCCTGGCTGGTGTGGCTCAGTGGATTGAGTACTGGCCTATGAACCAAAGGGTGGCCAATTCGATTTCCAGTCAGGCCACATGCCTGGTTGGCAGGCCAGGTCCCCAGTAGGGGGCATGTGAGAGTCAACCACACATTAATGTTTCTCTCCCTCTCTTTCTCCTTCCTTTCCCCTCTCTTTAAAAATACATGAATAAAATCTTTTAAAAAATAAATGATGACAAATGTTTTTAAACATTCACTTTATAATCACAGAGTACTCTTCAGTTAAAATAAACTAGAAGCTTGAAAGGGATGTAGTAAGAAATTCTCTTTCAAAGTTAAGTCACCAGGAATATTCAGTGAGGGCTCTTATTTTTTTTCTTAAACATAGAAAACACCTAAAACTGGTAATGAGGACAAAAACGGTATATAACCTGACATCATCATGACCTGAAATGTTAAAAATTTTGTTATTATACAGTTTTATCCTAATGTGTGTCTTCTCTGAGAAGATGTACCTCAACCTTTTTGACATTTTATTTAATGTAGATGTTTTTCTTTGGACATGAGTGGCCATGTGTAAGTTTGAATGTTGTAAAGTGCAAATGAAGAGCTATAACCTTTCAGTCAGTAACACTCAAAAAGAACCTTAAGTGTGTGCATAGAGATGCAGGAGCTTCTTTCTTCTCCCCACAAAACGCAGCATACAATTGGCCCTTAGTAGTCATGGTTTCCTTTTCTACCATTGCACCAATTGCAGATTGAAAATATTTTTTAAAAGTATTACATTGTTGCTGACATGTGCTGTATAGTTAGGCCAATGGGTTGCATCTGTACTGAATATATACAAACCTTTTTTGTCATTTCCTAAAATACTATATACTAAAAAATATAGTATAGAAACTATGTTTACATTGTATTAGGTGTCATAAGTAGTCTAGAGACAGTTTAAAGTATATAGGAAGATACAGATTATATGCAAATACTCTGCCATTTTATATAAGGAACTTGAGCACCCTTGGGTTGTGATGTGTGTGGGATGGTCAATCCCCTGTAGATACGAAGGGGTGTCTGTAAATTGGTTCTATGTAGTAAGCTAAGATGTGGTTGAACATAATTGAACATGCATGTTGTGTTGCCATTTCTAAGTTTTAGAAATACATTAAATGGAAACCAAACATTTACAGAGTCCCTAAAGAGTACCTCCTTAGGTGCTTTGAAAATCATTAGCCTGAATATTCTAGTTCCTTACATTTGTGTAGCTCTTCTTGTTTCATACAGTGCTTTCACATACATTACCTCACTACCTCTCTCTAGTAACCCCGTGAGAGTTGACAGGATAAGTGGTATAAGCTTCATATCCTGGGGAAGAATCTGAGGTCTGCCCATAGATTAAAGCTCATGTACCAAGTTAGTGACAGTCTTGGCTAGAACCATCTCCTCCTAATTATGAGTCCAGTTTCTTTTTGGCCATCATCACACCACAATGAAATATCTTTGTGTTTGATTCATTTTTAATTGAAAATACACTAAAAGTTTTATGATCACTTTTTAATATAACATTGCACATAATTTTTTCCACAGTGAAATCAGTGCACAGCAGAGGTTTATTCTGTCCTTGTAATGTAAGATTATATCATGAATATGCTTCACATTTCTGAATAATCCTTATAATTATATGGTCTGCTTTTTACTTAACTTGGGAAACTCCTCTGAAATACAAAGAATAAACTTGGGGAGAATATACATAGGTGAAATTGTGGTAACTGGAAACAGAACCAAAGTCCCAACGCAGAATTCATGGGAATGCTAATGAGCCAAACTTCTTGGCTCCTGGAATTTCTGTTTTCTGATGGCAGAAGGGGAGCAGGAAGTCATGAAAGAAAAGATAGGAAAATATTCCTTTTGAAACAATATTAGAAGGGCTCATTTTAATGCTTTTATTGAAAGAATGCTGCTTTTTATGTCCTTGATTGTACTTAACTGTTCATTTTTATTATGTTGAAGGACATCGATGTTAAAGATCAACCCTTTTGGTTTCATTATAGACCCTCATTTCAAAGTATGTCAAATACCATTCTAAAGAATTTAGCTCCGGCTGGTGTGGCTCAGTGGATTGAGTACTGGCCTGTGAACCAAAGGGTTGCTGGTTCGATTCCCAGTCAGGGCACATTCCTGGGTTGAGGGCTAGGTCCCCAGTGGGGAGTGAACATGAGAGACAACCACATATTGAAGTTTCTCTCCCTCTCTTTTTCCCTGCCCCTCCCTCTAAAAACAAATACATAAAATCTTAAAAAATAAATTTAATCATTTTACCAATATTTGCTTCACAAAATTAGGGCAGGGTCCAAAGAATTCAAATTGGAGATTGAAGAAGGGAATTTGGATTTCCTCTGGGAAGGATTAAGATTCATTACTGCTAAAGAGCTGAAGCACCTCGAGTGACACTTTGTTGCCTGGCAGCTAAAATGATTTGTCTCTTTCCATGAGTATGTTGTCTTGTGCTGTGTTAACTTCCTGATAACCCAAGCTTAAAGTGAGTGCCAAAGAACAAATTCACTGCCTCTATGTATTCCTAACACGTTTGTCTCGCCCTGTTTGTCTCTCTGTCCTTCTGCTCAGGTTCCATACTGCCCTCTGTAGGAAGTTCTGTAGGCAGTGTAAACGGATACCACACCTGCAAAGGTGAGAATGCCATTTCCACAGTGCCTCTATGTTGGGTGTTTTAGGACAGTGTTCATGTTTGCATCTGTGTATGTTTCCATATGTGTGGAAGAACTGCTGCCAGGATGGGTGTGAGAGTAGAAATCTGGAGAGAAGCAAGTGATGCCTCTTCATTTGCTGGCTATAGGCCGAACAACTTGGCAGCCAGTGACATAAAGGAACATACTAAGGAAATAAACTAGACCATTAAATAAGACCATATGGAAAGACCTTGAAGATAATACATACAAATCTTTGAATTATGAAGAAGCTATACAGGATAAGTAGTCTCGTCTAGCCCTCAACCCCCCAGTTAGGTGACCTCTCTCTAGTGTAGAGAAAAGGGAGCAAGAGATGCCCCAAAACTTAACTTTCATCACTCTTCTTGTTCCCGTGTTTATTAATCATTTTATTTATACATCTGAGCATATAATGCCAAAAATCAGAAAGCAGATTAATGAGAGTTCTTTTGCTTTGTGGATGTAAACAGCAAATTTCATGTGACTTAGCAGAAAGATAATCTCTAGTTGACTAGAAGGAATAGGAATGATGCTTAATCTTGTTAAGTAATTTAGTAGTTAGAAACCAGTGGGGTTGCTCGGAGACTTGATTTCTGTTTCTATCATCAGATCTGACAGAGATTCAGTGTGACATGTCAGATGTAAACTTGAAATATGAGAAGCTTGGGGGAGTACTTCGAGAACACCAAGAAGACCTCCAGGCTGTCCTCAGCAGAATGCAGGAAGTTCAGAAGGAGGCAAGCTCAGTCCTGGAGTGGCTGGAATCAAAAGAGGAAATCCTAAAAGGCATGGATGCCTCTTCATCTCCAACCAAGACAGAAACAGTGAGAGCCCAAGCTGAATCTAACAAGGTACTGTGTTACTGTGTTTATGTTGGCTGCATCCCAAACACTAAAGGGGAGGGACTGTTGTTCCAGTGTTCCTGCCCGAGCCCAGAGACCAGAAGTGAGATGTGATTAACCATCCCAGTCATGATGGGCAGCATGGCTGACTTTCGAATGCTTAATATGCCTAAACTCTGTCAGAGAATTCTTACCTATGAAACTAGAAATTGTTACAAGTCAGATTTAGAAACCAAACCAGGTGTGTCAGCAGAGAGACTAGCCTTCCTCAGATGCACGAGCTCATTGAAAATGGGATCTCATTTTCTGTATGATGCTGCAAACCAAGCCATTCTCACCTATGCACCTTTCCAAATCTTAGAGGGCACAAAATAGCTGTGATTTCAGTTCATTCTTAAGATTCACATATTGGACTAAGAAAAATATCAGAGGAAAATCATATAGAAAATCCTGTAAAAATTTTTGACCAAAATTTTTATGTCCTAATTGAGCATAGCATATCACCTTCAACAATATAAACATCAGCAGCAGCATCATGATTGTATCTTGACACTTTTAGTTTTGGGGGAGTAATAATTTCTTTTTGTTGGGTTCTACTAATGTGTTGAACATAAAAGAAATTCAGATTCCACCACTTAGATTTTCATGTTAAACTAAAAATTGAAGCAGAAAGTTGAGTATCTTAAAATCACTAAACAAGTCATGAATAGAATCAGAAGTACAATCTAAAATTACTGCCCTGTCTTCCAGTCATTTCCTCCTTACTCATATCTTTGTTTCTTGTCCAGAAATCTTATGGCATACATGATGTTCTTTCTCCTAGGCCTTCCTGACTGAGTTGGAGCAGAATTCTCCAAAAATCCAAAAAGTAAGGGAAGCCCTGGCTGGATTACTGATGACATATCCCAACTCACAAGAAGCAGAAAACTGGAAGAAAATGCAGGAAGAGCTTAGTAAGTTATCACAGGGTTGTTACAGATTCACCTTGTCTAAATTGCTAATCTTCAAAAAATACAGAATTTCAGCACATTGTATAGAGCAGGAATTATTTTTAGTTAATTTTCATAAGCAAATAAGAGGCCTAGATAGGGTCAGAGTATGAACTTGATTAGGGAAAAAAATTAGAGATACCACTCAAAGTATCAGGAGTTTGGCTTTCTTGGGCAAGTCAAAGTGACAGTCTGCTGTGATCAAGAACTAAAGAGCAGGCCTGGCTGGTGTAGCTCAGTGGATTGAGCGCGGGCCTGTGAACCACACAATCGTGGTTCGATTCCCAGTCAGGGCACATGCCTGGGTTGCAGGCCAGTTCCCAGCAGGGGACTCACAAGAAGCAACCATACATTGATATTTCTCTCCTTCTCTCCTTTCCTTCCTCTCTAAAGACAAATAAATAAAATCTTTAAAAAAAAAAAAGAACTAAAGACCATATTGATGATAAAAATGAAAAATGGGAAATAATTAAATGGCCAGTGAAGGAATTGAATAAATTATGCTGTGTTCATAATATTGAACTATAAATGATGTAGATGAATAGTTATTGGTATGAAAAAACTTACTGGCATCAAAGATGTTTACAATATAGAAAGTTTTAAAAACAGACTATAAAATAATATATATATATATAAGATATTTTCTGAGTTTGTATGTAGTTCTGTGTAATTTTATGGCATGTCTAGTTTCATATAACCACCACCACAATCAAGAGACAAAACTACTTTTTATTTTAGTTAAAATTAAATGGAAGTTATTTTTAACTTTGAAAAATATTTAAATAATGCTCCAGGGCTCATTTCCTGTAGTTTATTAGGAACATAATTCAGGGACTAGGCCTGTGGCTGATGAGAGTAAAGGAATACATATTCTCATTTCCGCTCTACAGATTCCCGATGGGAAAGGGCCACAGAGGTGACAATGGCTCGGCAAAAGCAGCTGGAGAAATCTGCAAGTCATCTGGCCTGCTTCCAGGCTGCAGAGTCCCAGCTCCGGCCCTGGCTGATGGAGAAAGAACTGATGATGGGGGTGCTGGGGCCCTTGTCTATTGACCCCAACATGCTGAATGCACAAAAGCAGCAGGTCCAGGTGAGCAATATAGCTAAATGCTTTAGAGCAAAAAAGTTGGGGTCATATCAACCTGGGTTTGAAATCTGCTCTCAGCAAGTAGGTTTCACATGACCTTGGTCAAGTCATTTAACCTCTCAGAGGCTCATTTGCTCAGTTTAAGTGTGGTATTTCTAATGTCTTTATCATGGTGCCTGTTGGATAGTAAATAGTCAACAACTATATTATTAATATCATCAACAGACAGTAAGATGAATGGATGTGAGAATGGGAACTTCTGACTAAATTCTAGGATCATATTTTATTTATAATCCCCAGTAGTCATCCACATTACTTAATGCAATATCTGATATCATCTGGTTTTACTTAAAGACTCTCTGCTGATCACACCTCACAAAAACTGATTTAAGTGCCAAACATCATCGACCCTCAGGTGGGTCAGATCACGGCATTTACAGTGAATTCTGCTTAGAGTCTCTCCTTGTGCTGCCTCCCCTGTTCCGTTCCTTCTTGTCACCCACCACGGTGCCTACACTGCCCGAGTAGTTTTGGAAGGAACCCTTTCTTTTAGCTCATGTATCCAACTAATAATCAAGTCCGATTTAGTGTACTTAAAAACTATTTTTCTAATTTGTATAGCCCTGTGCCTTTGCTAATCCTAGAGCCTCCCCCTGAACCAGCCTCACTCTCTATTCACTTGGAGAACTTCTACATATTCTTTACTGTGTCATCTGTGAGACCTTGCCAGATTTCCCTCTTCTATTTTCTTCATCTCTTATAGCAGTAATCACCTTAACTCCTTGCTTTCACAGTTCCATGTTCATCTCTGTATTAAATCATTTTTATTTTTGTCATATTCTACTATTACTCATTATTTACATACATGTTACTCCTTGAGGTCATGTCTTAGTTATTTTTGTACAGTGTAAGTGCTGAGTACCCTCTTAATCCTAACAACAGCCAATTAAGTACTTAATTATCCCATTTTACAGCTGAGATTTAGAGAACTTTTATTTGTTTGTTTGTTTGTTTGTTTTTAGGTTTTTAAAGTAACATTTATTTTTTTAAAGTTAACAAGTGCATATAATAGGAAACTGAAAAACACAAGAAGCAAAGAACAGAGTCATCCATAAGCAGTTTGTAAACTACAAGCAGTTTACAGTTTGACATGTCCTAAGTCCCCTGTGTATCTGTACAACTAAGCTTCCATTTTTGTGTAATTAAGATCATAAAGTTATGAATCATGCTTTTTCAAACATCATGAATATTTACCATTTCAAAGTCTCAAAACTGTATGAGTATTCTGATAACCAAGAATACACTACACCAACTCAGTATGGAAGAAAAAAATGTAATCCTGCCTTTCTTGGCGACAAAAATTTTATAAAGGACAAAAGTAGCAACAGACCCCTAGATAATGATATTGGCAAAGTTACAATTTTAAATACTGCATTCCCTTAATGTTCAATTAAAAATGAGATACAAAGCAACAGAGTACGTAAAATACCATGCTTCTAATAGAATTCATTATGACCTGTACTTTTAAAATATTAGCAAGAAGACAAGTTTCGACCAAAATGGTCGAAATTAATGTATTCTTACAGTTCGAGAACTTTTAAAAAGTTGCCTAGCCCTGGCCAGCGTGGCTCAGTTGGTTGGAGCATCATCCCATAAAACTGGGAGGTCATGGGTTGGTCCCTAGTCAGGGCACATGCCTAGATTGCTGGCTCCAGCCCCGGTCAGGGTATATACAGGAGACAATCGACTGATATTTCGCTCTCACATTGATGTTTCTCTTTCCCTTCCTCTCTCTCTCTCTTAAAAAAGGGGGGATTGGTTAAGCAATGGAAAAATGTCCTCAGGTAAGGATTAAAAAGATAAGAATAAAAAGTCGCTTAAGTTTATACAGCTAGTGAGTGATGGAGTCAGGATTTGGACCCAGGCAGACTAAGTCCAGAATTTGTAACCCTAATAACTTCCTTGATGAGTGAAGCAAGAAAAGAATAAAAAGACCTGATACTTGCTTTAAAGCAGCTCAGTATCTAATTATGTTGAATTATAGCATGCAGGTTGTATGTGCTATTGGAATTTTGAGAAATAAACTAAAAAAACCCCAGAGGTATTGAGATTTGAAATGGCAAGCCCCACCTGTCATATGGCTCTGGGATCCCAGGTTCCCAATTCAGAGACCTGGATTTTGCCTGGCAAAGCTGATGATTGCCAATCCAAAAAACAAATTGGTTTCCCAGCCAGGGTCAACCTTAGTAACTAATGTTGAAACAGAGTAGGACAGAGAAGTAAAAGAAATTAAATAGACAATGATCCTTTTAAAAGAATTTTTTATTAAGCAGTTGTTATAAATAATATTGATTTGCCCTAATAACCTGGTACTTAGAGTTTTCTGTTTATTTTCAGAAGTTAGCACTACTTGGCAAAATCCAAAGTCAGTTTTTGTTTTGACATTGTATTTAGATTTGTCTTTTCTCTCTAAACATCCCGGTGTCGTTCCTATTACAGTTTATGCTAAAGGAATTTGAAGCACGCAGGCAACAGCATGAGCAGCTGAACGAGGCGGCTCAGGGCATCCTAACAGGCCCTGGAGATGTCTCTCCGTCCACCAGCCAAGTACAGAAAGAACTCCAGAGCATCAATCAGAAGTGGATTGAGCTGACTGACAAACTCAATTCCCGTTCCAGCCAAATTGACCAAGCTATTGTCAAAAGCACCCAGTACCAGGAACTGCTCCAGGATTTATCAGAGAAGGTGAAGGTGGTTGGACAGCGACTGAGTGGCCAGCCAGCCATCAGCACCCAACCTGAGGCTGTGAAGCAGCAACTGGAAGAGACCAGTGAGATTCGATCTGACCTGGAGCAATTAGACCATGAGATTAAAGAGGCACAGACACTCTGCGATGAACTCTCAGTGCTCATTGGTGAGCAGTACCTCAAGGATGAGCTGAAGAAGCGTTTGGAGACAGTTGCCCTGCCTCTCCAAGGTTTAGAAGACCTTGCAGGTGAGTTGGGTTGAGGAACACACTGCTGCTGTTATTAGTGGCAAGCCAAAAGAAAGAGTGGATCAATAGTAGTCCTAAGAATCTAGGATGAGCTTGAAGTAGCTTTTGGACTCAGGAAGTGTTGGTAACCTATCCCTTTGTCCAGCCACAGTGAGAATTACTATGATCATTATATGTTGATTGGGTACTAATAATATATGAAGTGCTAGACAGCATAATTTTAGAGGTTCATGTTTATAGATGTACTTACAGGTGGAGTTACATACCTACTTTCACTGATACTCACTTATTTTTTTTATACCATGCACCTATACATACATATATACATCTACAAAATTAGAACATGTTCTGGACTTCTTATCATGGCTTTGTACAAGAAAAATTTTGTCATTAATTCATTGTCTCTTTTTCTGGAAATATTTATGTGTTTTTACAAATTTAGCACCTAATGTTTATTCTGTTACTCAGGTCATCTTACAAGATTGAAGTGAGTATTAAATAAGATATGATATGTGAGGTTTAGACCATATATTCTCAGCAAACATTTGAAGTGCCATGTTCAGACTTGATTGACTTAAAGTTGATTTTCTCACTTCAGCTGATCGCATGAACAGACTCCAGGCAGCTCTTGCCAGCACCCAGCAGTTCCAGCAAATGTTTGATGAGCTTAGAACCTGGTTGGATGACAAACAAAGCCAACAAGCGAAAAACTGCCCAATTTCTGCAAAGTTGGAGCGGCTCCAGTCTCAGCTACAGGAGAATGAAGAGTTTCAGAAGAGCCTTAACCAACACATTGGTTCCTACGAGGTGATTGTGGCTGAAGGAGAATCTCTGTTACTTTCTATACCTCCTGGAGAAGAGAAAAAGACTTTACAAAACCAGTTGGTTGAGCTCAAAAGCCATTGGGAAGAGCTTAGTAGAAAAACTGCAGACAGACAGTCCAGGCTGAAGGACTGTATGCAGAAAGCTCAGAAATATCAGTGGCATGTGGAAGACCTCGTGCCATGGATAGAAGATTGTAAGGCCAAAATGTCTGATTTGCAGGTCACTCTGGATCCAGTGCAACTGGAATCCAGTCTCCTGAGATCAAAGGCTATGCTGAATGAAGTGGAAAAGCGCCGCTCTTTGCTGGAAATATTGAACAATGCTGCTGATATTCTGATCAATTCTTCAGAAACAGATGAGGATGATATCCGGGATGAGAAGGCTGGGATCAACCAGAACATGGATTCTGTTACAGAAGAGCTACAAGCCAAAACAGGGATGCTTGAAGAAATGACTCAGAGACTCAAGGAGTTCCAGGAAAGCTTTAAGAACATTGAAAAGAAGGTTGAAGGGGCCAAACACCAGCTCGAGATCTTTGATGCTCTAGGCAGTCAAGCCTGTAGCAACAAGAACCTTGAGAAGCTAAGAGCCCAACAGGAAGTGCTGCAGGCCTTGGAGACTCAGGTAGACTATCTGAGGAATTTGACTCAGGGCCTGGTAGAAGATGCCCCAGATGGCTCTGATGCTTCCCAACTTCTACTTCAAGCTGAGGCCACCCAGCAAGGGTTCCTAGAGGTGAAGAAAAGAGTGAACAGTGTTTGCATGACGATGGAAAACAAGCTAGAAGGGATCAGCCAGTTTCACTGCCGAGTCCGAGAGATGTTTTCTCAGTTGGCAGACCTGGATGATGAGCTAGACGGCATGGGTGCTATCGGCAGGGACACTGACAGCCTCCAGTCCCAAATTGAGGATGTACAGCTGTTTCTTAACAAAATCCAAGCCCTCAAGTTAGACATAGAGGCATCTGAAGCAGAGTGCCGACAAATGCTGGAGGAAGAGGGGACTCTGGACTTGTTAGGTCTTAAGAGGGAGCTAGAAGCCCTGAGCAAACAGTGTGGCAAACTGACAGAGAGGAGTAAAGCTCGTCAGGAGCAGCTAGAGCTGACACTGGGCCGCGTGGAGGACTTCTATAGAACACTGAAAATACTCAATGACATGACCGCCGCGGCAGAGGAGGGAGAGGCCCTCCAGTGGGTAGTGGGGACGGAAGTGGAGATCATCAGCCAGCAGTTAGCCGACTTTAAAGTAAGTCTTGCCCTTGTTTTTTATTCTCTCTGTGTATAATACGTGTATTTCTTTTCTTACAACTTGGAAACCAGTTGAGTATACATCTTAACTTCTATCCCCAGTTTCATTATTCTCACTTCCATCACCATGAAAGTGTACTTTTTGGAGACTAAATAGTCTCTTGGACTTCTGAACAACTGGTTTGAACATATTTCTATTCTAATTTATTTCAGTATAAATACATCAATTAAGGGTATAGAAAGAAGTATCCGTATCTTATCTCTTACTCTTAGAATCTCTTCTTATGAAATTCTGGAAATTTCAAATTAACCAGTTTAAAAATACAGTGAGCCCTGGCCAATGTGGCTTAGTTGCAGGAATGTGATCCCATAGACTGAAAGGTCACGGGTTCAATTCCCAGGCAGGGTGCGTCCAAGAAAACAACCAGTTGATGTTTCTCTCTCACATCAGTGTTTCTCTCTCTCCCTCTCTTCTCTCCCTTCCCCTTCTAAAGACATGAGACAAATGTCCTCGGTCAGGATAAAAAAAAAGAAAATAGCACTGAATGTTTGTTTCTTCAGGTTTCTCTTTTTCAAATTGAGGTGTAAGAAGCCTTAAGATAAACATGGGCTCATCTTCGTAAAGTGTCGGTTTTTACGGATTTCAAGAGAAAATTATTGGTGTATTATTGATGTGTCATAGAATGAAATGCAAAATTCTCATGCATTATTAAGATAAAATATGACACTCCAAAGAAATTTTTCACTCATGGCAAGTAGCTTAAGACTGCACCCCAGACTCCTCAAGAGTACAAGTTCTCTGCTTATAGGGGAGTTTGAGAAGCACTACCTTAATTGAAGAAAAAGTCTCAATTCTTTTCCTGAGTCAAAGTACTAGTCCTAGCCCTAGCTTGTGTAGCTCAGTGGATTGAGCACGGGCCTTTGAACTAAGGGATCGCAGTTCAATTCCCAGTCAGGGCACATGCCTGGGTTGCAGGCCAGTTCCCAGTGGGGGACTCACAAGTGGCAACCATGCATTAGTATTTCTCTCCCTCTCCCCTTCCCCTCTAAAGATAAATAAATAAAATATTTTTTAAAAAAATAAGTACTAATCCTGACATTGTATGAGTCTTAATTTAAAATGCCAGGGGAAGATGAAAGGGGTTGACTCAAAGTATGAGTTTGCTGAGTCTGGGTCTCGGAGCTCTTAGAACTACCTTTGGGTCTTGGCTGTCACTGCTTTGGCCTTTCACCCCAAGAGCTGACCTTGTTGTAAGTATCTAAAAGTGTCTCACTCTGTTGCTGGAGGCCTCTCTGCTGCTCTCCTTCATGGGGTACTACATTTGGAAAGGATGCTTCCAGCACTCTATTTCCATCACCAGTGTTAATCATTCCCACTTATACAATTAACACTCCTGCCATCAGTGTTAGGTTGTTCTCTCAAGTCCCTTCCATCAGGATTCTTCCTGTTAAAAACATGGGTGGAGAGTTGATGTATCACCAGATCAGAGCCACGTGGTCCTAAGAAATATCACAGGTTTGTGGAAAGATCCAAGTTCAGAAAGGTGACTGTTTCAGAAGGGCACTCTAGGAGTTTACGGTATGTTTGGCACTAAAGGGAGGCATTGGCTAAAGGCCCTTTACTGTGTTTGGAAATAGAGCCGTTTGGAGCAACTGCCCAAGTCATCGTATTTGGGTTTCTTGAAGCACCCAAGTAAGGAAAGGGTAGGCAGAGGGAATTCAAACCCATGAGTCCATTTATTTTCCTCTTAGAAAATCCCATGCCTCCATTCCAGTGGCAGAATGGCGTTCCCTGCTTCACCGTGTGTGGTGATTTCCTTTTCTCTTCCGTTGTGAGCTCCTGGAAAGCAGATTCTCTTCTCCAGGCAGGCTTCGTCAATCCAGTTTACTTGAATTTGGGTTGCCTAGAACTCTGTGACCAACTAAATGGATTTCTTAGAAAACTAAAGCTTATCCCTATAGGCTTCAAAATAGTTTTATCAACTAAATTCTGGTTTATATGAGAATTATTTTCCATTCTATTTGCCTAATTTTCTAAACACTGTATTGTGTATAATTTTTCTTTCTGAGTGCAGGTTAACATTACTAGAAAGCTGATACTGTTCTCCACTGTGGTGATATCCTTAAGAATATTGGAGACATTTGGGGCTGCTTTGTATTAAATGTTCTTAAATTACTGTGCAGTTAGAGTTCCGTACTGAAGTTTGGGTAAGGCTCCTACATCATTGTGCTGGTTGGACTGACGGTTCGTGTGCATGTGTGGGGGCAACGTGCAGCTTTTGGCTTTTCCCTGTTACGTCGATATCAGGTATTCTTACTGCTGTTTTCACGGGGCCTCCCTTCACCAATCTTCCCCTTCTCATCTTCAGTGAGACTGAAAATGAAGTAAACAAGCCTATTAAAATTGTGTTAAATACGAGAATTTTAAAAAGAATCCACAGGTAGGCGTATATAGTGTTTGGATTTGAGAACAAGTAATCATTTCCTTTTTACTTAATCCTTGATTTCTAGAGATCTGAATTTTGATGACGCTGGAAGATTTTAAGAAATTGCTGGACGTTACCATATTTTATTCGTATGTTGCCTAGCAGTGCTCAGATTTCAATAGCGACTTAGTTGCTTCTTGTGGTAGTCCTGTTTCGCTGACTTATAAGAATAAGGCTCCCACTACCGATACTGTGGAAGTGAAGCCTGGGACCAGACACTGATCAGCTGGTCACCTGCAAAGTGTGTATATCTGCAGGTGACTGGTGTTGACAAAACTGAAAGAAGAGTAAGAGAAAGAGAGTGGTAAAGTTCTGTGCCCTGTGTCTATCCTCCTCAAGTTAGGGATGGAAATCAGAAACCTGGTTCCACCTTTTCTGTCTTAAAAGTCAGAGGCTTGGGGGAAGGTTTCTGTTTCCTCCCAGCAAAAGTCTTTGGTCCTGAGGGGAGGCGCATGCTCCTGGCTTAGTTCATGTTGAGCTCATGGGAAGTGAAAACAATGAGCGGGGAAAAGCTCTGGGTTAGTTCTCTAGTTCCCTAGAGGCTGAGTAAAGGGAAGGTCTTTTTGGACCCATTCTGAGGGCTGAGTCATTTTCATGGTCTGAGTATTAAGTTTCTGCGTTAATAAGGTGCAGTAGATAAACTTTCCTCACCAGCAACACACTACATTCATTCATAAAGTGTGACTCTTTCAGATTCAGTTTTTTTAAAGGAAAAAAGTGGAAATGAAGATAAATATTAAAAAATAGCATTAGTTTTAAGTTTTCAGCTTTTCTTTTTATAATGGGATTATCCTCTGCTGAAGAGAAGAGGATATCAATCTGTGACATGGGCTCTGCTTTGACCCAGCTGACTCCACTGGGGATGGATGGAATAGACAGATGAGTTGAGTCTGTGGAGAACCTTGGGCTGACTTGGGACTGTGCAACAGTGATGATAAATGCATGGGGAAGCAGTTAGCCTGTGGGAAAATTTATTTCCTCCTTAAATGAACATGAAAAACTGAAAGTCATTATTCCTAGGAAAGTCTTTCTTTACCTTGATTGCTTCTAAATAATTGATAGAACATGGCCAGCCACTGAGGGTCTATCAGATGAGAATGGAAGAGAGCCCGTTTCCAATCTAAACAGGCATAGACCTCAAGGCACTTTAACGGGGTCAGCTCTCTGGTGGAAGTAGAAATGAAAAAACCATTCTAGAGTTCACAAATGAGAATTTTGAGCATGCTTTCAGAAAACTGGAAGGAAAAGACTTTAGCTAATCTCTTCAGGAAATTCTGTTTTCCTGAACAAGAGTCACTGATTATGGAGGAAGAGGAATTGTATGTACATAACACGAGGCTACCAAAAAAAAAAGAGAAGGACCTTTATTTCACCGAAACTTAAGCCAAAGAATTCCCCCTAGGTGAACTCCTGGGAAGGGTAGGAAAAGACTTGAAATTTGAAGATGAGATGTATTAAGTCTGGAAATAATGAGCAGCTTTCCTCATTTTGAAACCCTCCGTATTGTACATTGTGTAGTGAAAAACTGAAATAATTTTGAGTCTTAAATCTCCCCTGCACCCTTCCTGCCTCCCTGTGAACCAGCCTGGCCTTTCTGCAAATATGTGGTGGTGTTGGCGTTGTACTGGTGAGCAGTAGCAAGAAACCTGGAAGTACTGTCATATCCTCTGTATTTCATATATATTTATACCTACTATGTATTCAAGCCAGGCTTCAGACTTGAGACTCTACCACCCATCCATAAGAAAAAACAAGTGGGAAAATGGAAACTTTTAGAATCTGTAGGTTTCTCAAAAGGTTCATGTCACCAGATGGTGCTTTTGAAGTATCCAAGCCAGTCAGTTTTTTCCCTTCCTTGTCTTTGAGGCTTGGGTGGTGAGATACAGATGAGGCAGCAGGCTTCCCTAGGACTGTTCTCAGTCCTGATTCAGGTTGGGCCAAGCCCAGGGTCAGTGACTTCATACACTTGCAACTTCTGTCTGGAGCCCTCAGCATCCTACTACAAAGCCAGAAAAGAAAGCCCTGTAAACCTCTTCATTTGATTTTTTTTATCTCATGGAAAGCAAGCTTAGGTTTCCCTATTGAGCCTTTGTGAAAACTCTTGGATGGCAGGGCCTGACATCAAGCTGAAAGAAAGACTGCCAACATGCACAGAGATACTTACTCCTTCCTTTCAAATAATTACAAAGACAGTATCAGCACATCTGTGTCTTTGCCAGTTAAATTCACTGGAGAATAAAGCAGGTGAGGTCAGCATTATCTCCGTGCCCTTGGAGAGAAAGGAAATCACACTTGGCATGACCTTTCTGTCACCTGGAGGTTTGGGTATCTCTAGCTTTACAGCAGCCAACACAAGTTGAATAAGCACCCCCACCGCCACCTTTTGCAGACCTTTGACTTGGTTTGTTGTGCTTTTCCCCCCTTCCTTAAACAAGGCTACTCCAATAGTAACTACTAAGGTCTGAGGAAGTAAAGAGAAGGCCCTAGGACAAGGTCTCTCCACCTTGCCACTCAACTTTAACATTTTTGGCTGGATAATCCTTTGTTGTGGGCAGCTGTCCTGTGCACTGTAGGAAGTTGAGTAGCACCCCTGATCTCCACCCACTAGATGCCAGTAGCCGCCTTTCCCCACCTATGCCAGTAGTGACAACCAAAAATGTCTGTAGACATTGCCAAATTTCCCTAAAGGCGCAATCTCCCTCAGTTGAGAACCACTGCCCTAGAAGAACATTGCCATCTCTATGTAGAAAACTTAGAATTCATTTGGAAAAAGTGCTCATTGATTAAGTTAAATATTTATGTAGGTGGCAGCCTTTGGATAATCCGATTGTAACTATATAGTAGCAACAACTGCCTCTGAGCCTGCCTTTCTTTAGGCCAGGCCCTGGCTGGATTCTTTATTTTTGCTGATATGGATCTGTATCTGATTTAAAACGTCCTAGTCACTTTTCCCCGGCATCTGCAGTTTGTTTTGTGTTGAGTTGTTGATGCAGGTGTTGTTGATGATGCATTTCTAAAGAGAAGAGGAACTTCCTTTGTGGAAATATGAGTTCAGGGAGCCTCCTGTTCTGTGCCTTTAAGGGGAGACTACAGTTTGTCTCTTGTTCTCCTCAGCTTGGCTGCTGGTATTTATAGCCATATGTGACTTTCCCCGTTACCCCTCCCCAAGAATTCCAATGCTCTGTAACAATCTTCTCCGTCCCCACCGTAGGAACTGGGTGGGACGAAGGTGTGGGAACCTTTAAGGCCTTTAAGTTTGCTTCATGTTGAACTTCTTCCAGCCCCATTTTAAAGTATCATTAGTATTCCAAATATCAACACCACAAGCAAAATGCCAAGACTGCAGGTTTTACATCATCTTAAAGGATCCTCCTTCATGCCTCAACGAAGGTAGGAAAATCTATGGGAAGGTTGTTGATGAAAGAAAGCGTTGATGGATTTCACAAAAATCTGTCTGGAAATTCTGTTAGCAAGGTGGGGTTTTAAAGCAACTAAAGGAATATATCCTCAACCAGAAGGAAGGGCTGAACAGTTTGATCTACACTTACTGAAACTCACATCTCGTGTCAGCATGGAGCATTTGCAAGTAGCGTTCATCGCAAGATTTTCTACAAGAAGGAAGAAAACTGTTTCCAGAGAAAACTAGAAATTTACCCCATGCAAAACTTACATTTATTGTTGACTATTCAATGAATAAACATAGTTGAGATTGGCATCGAGTTGTAGAACAAGACAGTTTCTCACTGTAGCTAGAAATGCATTGTAAGTGGCATGGTAAATGCATGGTGTCAGCCTTAGCCTAAACCTGGAGCTTCAGAAAAGTATCCTGGGTACTTTCAAGTTAACTAGCTGGCACAGGAGCTGTAAGCAGTGAGCCTCCAGGAAGTGTGATGAGTTTCACTTCATTGTTAGAGTTGGTTTACCAGGAATAAAATGATTCCTGTGGGGAGTCGTGTCAGGTCACTGCACCAAAGGGCTGTCTCCTGCCAAACAGATTCTTCCCAAGTCTCAGCTGTTCCTGTTGGAAAAACCTAGCTATGGGGAGAATGTGCTCCCTCCCCACCTTCCTTACTTAATACTGTGCCACTGCCACTACCAAGTGTTTTTCAAATACCAGTCTCTGGTATTGGCTGTGGAAGGTTAATGGGGTACACTTATTCCCTAGGCCTTCACAAGCTATTTTCCTACTGTAATTTGAAATGTGGACCTTTCAGAACTTTGGCCACCCAGGGATAAGAATGTGTGCTACGTGGTGATGGTCTTTGGATCTCTTCTTTGTAGGGTTAGGAGAAAGGGGATTCGTATTCCTTCCTGTCTGTCCTTACTGAGTACTTGTGCCAGTATTGTGATAGGTGCTGGGGTCTCAGAGAGTCTCTAGTTACCAGGAGACATATATAAAGCATTGCATTGGTGGTGATGTAATGCAATGGTAAATGCAGTGAGAGAGACCTGTGTCTGAAGGGTCTCTAACCTTAATCCCACCCCACCCCACTGCCTGTAAATCAGACATTTGGAATCAGACAGTTGCAGATAAGAAAACATACTTTAAAATGTTAAATAACTTACTCAAGTGCATAGCACCCAAAGCTCATGCTTAACCAGTGGTTTTCAATGAGGGGACATTTTTGCCCCTTGGTGTACATTTGACAATGTCCAGAGACATTTTTTAATTATCACGACTGGGCAAGCTGCTACTAGCATCTAGTGGATACTGTTAAAACATCCTATAAGACACAGGATAGCTAGCCCCTTACAACAAAGGATTATTCTGCCCACTTCTGGAAAGATAGGGGTTTGATATTTTGCCCTTTTCTGATTCCATGACAAGTAAGAGTTAACTGATGAAATATTAATAGTTCTACTGTCTAGGGAAGCTTCGTGGTTTTTCTTCCTTTTATTTTTTGAAAATTACTTAAATAATGTTGGTTCTGAGAGTGACTTACACAGATTTGTTGGATAAAGTCAGGAACTTGGTGAACTAATTTGAGTCAGTGGCTAAAGAATTCTCTCCATGCTTGACCAGTCCCCACCCCACCCTGCCACAAGGCTCCTGCTGTGGAAGTCAGTCAGCTGTGTATCTCGAGCTGCTTCCTGCAGGGTGTGTTATGGAATGGCATCAGCCCCTGCACCAGCTGGGAGTTCTGATCTCAGTGTGATTTTATCAGACTCTGTCTCTTTTGAGTCTTGCTGTTGGGAACAAAGGATCCTCTGTTCAGAATGCAGTGAGCTAGTGTGATTGGACAGCCAGCATGCACGCACATGGTTCCCACGGAATAAACACATAAATTATGCTGCAGCTTTCTAAAACTCGGGCCTCCAAGGTGGTTTTCCCTTCGCTACTGCCTCTATTCACCCTTCTTTCTGTGAGTGCTTGTCCTTCCCCCATCAATGCAGGAGACATGTGATCAGATGAATTAAATAGCGGCATCCTTCAGAACTGGTGTACATCTAAGCCTTCAGTTTTTTCCTTCTCCGGTCTCTTGGAAACTACATTTTTGATCCCCATTATCTTTCCAATCTTATATCCTATATAGACCACCCACTCCATCTAGTTATCCCAAAAAGTCCATATACATTTTACCTGCTTGATTTCTACCCATACCTGAAGGCCTAACTCAAGTCCCACATCTCCACAAAAGCCACTTTGGTCTCTCCAGCTCACTACTTCTGATCTCCTAAATTGCTTAATGTGTCTTTATCATATACTGCCTAATTTTAGCATTTGTCCCGTCTCTCATCTCAATAAATCAGTTTTTATGTCCCTCAAAGTAGTTAGCATATTGTTACACATATAGTTGGAGGTTAGTAAATATTTGACTGATTTGATGAGTGTTCTCTATTTCTCATAAGCCATGTGAGGATTCAAAATGCTGTCTACTCTGCAAGACCTGAGGTATATCCTTGTGTGTCCTGAGAAATCCCAGTCCCAGCCTGGATTCCTCACCTCTCCATCTTGCCTCTGGGCTCCCTTCCTACTAGTTATTAGCACATGTTAGAGGAACACAGTTTCATTTCAATATTAACCTGAACAAAGCAAAACTAAGAAAGAAATTTGCTATTGCAGATACATTTGAAGAAAGCCGGATTCTGAAATACTGCTTTGTAGTATTTCAGTTATTGTCATTTATTCAACTAGTTGGCAGTTAAGAAGAGTCTTTATACTTCGGTCAGTTTGGCGTATTGAAAAAAGTGAATATGAGTTTGAATCAAATACACAGCTTTGAAAACTGGCTCTATCATTTACTACTGGAGTTACCTTGAGGGAAATTACTTACCCTCTGTATAGTTACTTCAATTATAAAATGTGAACAATGGTGACATGACTTTTGAGTTTTTATAAGAATTGAATGAAGTGATATAGATGAAAGCATTAGGCATATATATACTGAGTAATATATATATTGCTCAGTAAATGATAACATTTTATTTTAAAAAAAGTTTATCCAGAGCTACAAATTAGAATGTTTTGAAATAAGTTTATATTGAAAAATAAGGAAAGTTTATGCCCTTTGTACCTAGAGATAATCATTCTCTAGCAGACTTAATCTAAGGCCCAGGTGAAGACTAGATTCGTTTTTTTCTTCTTGGAAAACAGGAAATACAATAAAGTAAAATTATTGAATAGTTTGATGATAACAATGAAACAGCCTCCCTGAACACTTTTGGTGGGTAGCAAATATGTGGATTTAGGTCATGACTCAGTAACATAGATTTAAAACTACTATATGTACACATACATACATACATATACATGTTTACTCATTTATTCATTAATTTGTTCATTTATTCATACCAGAATCCCACAGCTAGCAAGTTTTTCTGAGGCATTTTGACCTTGGCTACTGAGCTCTACAAATGAATGTTATTTTCTTATCATTAACCAGAATTTACCGGAAGCCAATACCAGCTCAGTGTCTTCCCTAGTCACAGTTACCCATCAGATCAGTTTTAATGTTCTCAGGGTCCTTCGCCTAATTGGCTTTTAACATTGACCATGTTCTCTTCCTCTGTTGCCATAATATCAACCAAGTCAGCGTCTTTGGGAGAGACACCTCTTAATATTAATCAATCATTAATTAAAACATTGAGATGTGAAGGGGAAAATGTCAGCCTGATAGCACAGGAAAGCAGCTTAAAAACAAATATAATTAATTTCTCTGCCAAACACATATATCACATCAAGATGTTTTACAGAATAGCTTTAATTCTTCACATTTTCAGCAAATACGTATTTCTAATATTTGGGTGTGTGTAGATATAAGTCAGTGGAAGAAGAGGATGTGAATTTAAAGAAGTTGAACTTCTCTTAGATCATCTCCAACTTGAATTTCTTGTATCCATTCAATCAACCACTCAGTATCTCATCTTGCAGTCAGTTCACTCCCAAAGGAAGACCTCTGATTTTGGTCTAATATTTTAAATTTAAACCTAAATTATTTGTGGTCGATTATAAGAACTGCTTTAGTATAAAAATGAAAGAGAGTTTTCAGAAATCTCTTTCCTCTGTACTATTTATTCTACCCCCTGTAGTGAGATTCCTTAGAGATTCAACCCAGGGACCTATTTCATAGAAATAGCCAAGCAAATTTGTGAAGTTATTAATTTGTGAAACTTGTGAAGTCATGCAGCCCTGTTCCTGGAAAGACTGCTCTCCGCCCCAAGTGAAAGTTCACGTGGTCATTTTTTGTCGAAAGCCTCCCCTGAACCCTCAGACCACATCGGTCCCCTTTACCCATGCTCCCATAGTACTGTTGGCTTTGTTTCAGAGTACCTTTCACAATTGAATTAAAATGAATGTCTGCCTTCTCTCCTAGAATATGTATGGGCTCCTGACCCCTCCTTGCTCATCACTCCCCAAAGTCCCTGACATAGTAGACCCCAATAAATATTTGTTGAGCGAATGAAAAGAATCAAGAATACACCTTGTGAAATTAATTTGCCTTAGAAGGACAGAAAGAGGAGCCCAAAGAACAAAGAAAGACTGGCTGAAAAGGTGGCATCAGGATAGCACAGTGTGATGGAAGCTAAAAGAACAGAACCTCGAGAAACAGCCTGGGGGGTGGAGGGTCTCTGCTTACTTTCTTACCACGACTTATCTGTAAGCCCTATAATCTAGTCCAGTCCCTGTCACTGCCCTGAAACTGTTCTCCTGGAAGCATTCGCTGATTCCTTGTTGCCAAGTCTAGTGGCCTTGTCTAACTCACTGAACTCCTCATCTGTTACAGTTTTTCTTAAAGCCTCCTGCCATTTACTTTCCTGACACTGTATTTTAAACCTTAAGGGTCCAGGAATTTAATAGCTGTGTTACCCTGGACAAGTAAGTTTACCACCCCACATTTCATTTATAAATTAAGGATTTGGATTTTTTTTAGTAAGTTAATATATATTAAATGACAGTTGAATGAGCACCCAGTCCCAAACTCTTAGCAAACTTTCCATACACCACTCAATAACTCTCATGAGCCCTGGTAAGTTTATTTTTTATTTTTTTTATTTTTAGACAGAGGGGAAGGGAGGGAGAAAGAGAGGGAGAGAAATATCGATGTGTGGTTGCCTCTCATGTGGTCCCCCCACGGGGGACCTGGCCCACAACTCAAGCATGTGCCCTGACTGGGAATCAAACCAGCAACCCTTTGGTTCACAGGCCAGCACTCAATACACTGAGCCACACCAGCCAGGGCTCTCTAGTAAGTTTAAATAACTAAATCTTGATATACTAATGGTTTTCTAAGTAAAGCATAAAGTCTTTGGCTTGGCATTCAAGGACCCTTGTGAACTGGCCTTGAGTTGTTTACGATTCTGACCTCTCATTTTTCCTTTTCATACACCCTGTATTTAAGCCATGCTGACTTCAAATTTACTTCTTCAGGGTCCATGCATTTTTAGGTTTCCTGCCTTTAGCCCTTCACTTGGAAATGTTTGTCTCTACCGCCTCTGTATACATGGTGGGGCAAAAGTAGGTTTACAGTTGTAAGTACACAAAACACTTAAGAGTTCATTCTTGTATTGTATTTATTAATTATTATATTATTTTCCATGCAAACAACGGTAAACCTACTTTTACCTCACCTTCTGTACAAGTCCTAATGAGTAAACTTTATTTCCTACATAAAACCTTCCCTGGTTCCCTTTGCCTCCTTTCCTCCCACTCCTTTGTCAGGTCTTTTCTAACTTGCAAAGCCCCATGCTTTTGTCATCACCACTGTCTTGGTGAGCGGCTGAAAGAGAGGTTAATACACTGTCTTTTGAAAAGTCTACAAGCAGAAAAGGGCTTAAGGGGTCATGAGAGTTTCTGTAGAGTGTGTGGAAAGTTTTCTCATGGGTTCAGGAATACACAAGAGTTCAAATATCCATAACATGCCTTTTTAATTTATTTGTTTGTTTGTTTATTTTTAGAGAGTGGGAGAGGGAGGGAGAGAAACATCAATGTGCAGAAGATACGTCAGTTGGTTGCCTCTCCTTGATTAGTTGCCTCTCGCACACCCCCCAACCAGGGACCTGGCCCACAACCCAGGTTTGTGCCCTGACTGGGAATTGAACCCACGACCTTTACGTTTGAAGGCTGGTGCTCAGTTCACTGAGCCCCACCAGCCAGGGCCTGTAGTATACCATTTAAAACGAGCTTCACGTCTTGCTGTATTGCTTAATGAGCCACTCAGTAACCATCTTTATAGAATAAAGCACCAAAGGACTAATGCCCAACAGGTATAGACTTATACTGTGGAGTTTCCACTTGCCACTAAATAAATGCTTGTAAAGTCTAAAGATCCTAAAATGAAAGGCATTTTATAGATTTAGAGTAGGCAAGATTCAACCAGTCTCCTGTATCTTCCTCTAGTCAGCACTAATCCTTTTGGGTGGGTGGGGGCGGTATTATAGAATCTGAGGTAGGGTGGATCAGGGGTCTCCAGATAGTCCTAAGGGTCTAGTCTTTTAAGTCTGAAGCAGACAAAGGCACAATGCCAAGTCCAAAACTTGGAAAGGGAGCTGTGTTAGGGTGTGAAGAGACTCTACCTGGCTGTCTTTAATTAGGAAGACAGCAGGAAGGGCCCAGATTTTTCTTTCTTCTAAGTTCAGTAAAGGAAAATAGGACACCAAATTCTGTTCATGGGAATTTCTAAATGAGTAGAGAATTCTTTGAACTCTTTAATCAACTAACTGGAAACTAATTTGAAATTTGGCTTCAGCACATATATTTGTGGTTGCAGGAGTGGACGAAGCATCCAGAGTGGTTCTCTGGAGCTCCCTGTACTTCTCCCTTAAAAAGTTTACACACAGCATGTGAAATGAACAAATGTTGTTGTAGTTGTTGTTGTTGGAAATGTCAGGGTAACAAGAGGCTGAAAGCTGTATCAGGTATTTATTTCAGTCACTGTGATGGCTATTGGCAGAGTTATACATACCAAAACTAAGGAGGAACGCATGAACAGATAAAAAATAAAATGCAGAGGGGAAAAATACATTGTGCTTCCTCCCTTGATTTTTTTTTCTAAACACATACTGATGATAAAGAAGGAGCAGAACAATCTTTGGCTTCTTTTGGGGGACATGGATGGGGCATTGGGTGACTTTCTGTAATCCTTTTAAGATTGTGTTTGCACTTGGGAAGGTTTTCCTGTGATGCTGCCCTAACACTTTAGTCAGAGAAAGTGTGACTTCAGTTGAAAAGTAATTTGAATCTAAACTTCATAGTTGTTGAAACACTCTACTTACTTACTTACTTATAATCCAGAGCACTGGTGAGAGTGGTGAGAATAGGGTAGATAGGTGTGGGGAGGAAAAAGACCAGAAAAAGATCAGAAAAGACTAAATTGATTGGCACCTGACCTAGTGAGGAAACAAGAAAGGAATTTCTGCCTGGGAAGTTTGTAATTCCACATCAAGATCATTCTTTATAATAGAATATACGCCCACCCCTTAGTCCAGAGCCAGAATTCCACAGATTCTTCAACCAGAGGGGCCCTGGCACACTAACTGTGTTAATGATATCTGAATACTTAAGTGAATCTATTTGGCCAAAAAGATTTGCTAGTGGAATTGATCTTGCCTTAACTGTTTTTTTCCAGTTGTAGCGAATAATTTAAAAAAAAATTAAAACCTGGATTTCCTGAAATGTTAAGTGTCAGATTTGTAAATTGATCAAGCCCTGGGAACACAGTGCGTCAGAGTTGGAAGGGACCTTGACATTTATTCTAAACAAACTTCTAGAGGATTTGTAAATCTGTTTCTCCAGATCTCTGCCAGGTGATGGCTTGAGGTTTTTTTTTGATTGCTTGAATTTCTGCTCAGACACTTCCAGAGTCAGGAATGTCATCACTTTAAGGGACACCCTATTCCTTGAATCGCTGTGAGAAAGCTCTTTGTTGTTTGAAATCTACCCTTGGGTCTTCTTGTGTCCACTTACGGAGACACCCAGAACAAGCTTCCTTCCTGCCACGTCCCAGTCCTTCAGATACTTCTTGTTGATCACACTGCCTTGACCTAGAAGCGGGTCAGACAGTTTGGTTCTTTCTGCTGTTTGTTCCTAAGACAACAAGGTTTCTAATATCTCAGAGTATAGGACCATGAGGACTCAGGATTCTGGGGCAGCTTCTTTAAATGTGTTATAACTAAAGAATATTAAAGTTAGAAAGGCAGTTGAAACACAATCTAGTCTGTTCCCCCTCTTTCGGTTTACATATGGGTAGAAAGTCTTTTGGATTTGAGTGGGCTGAATTGATCAGCAGCCTCTTTCGAAGTGAGAAATAAAGTGTAAAAGAATTTGCTGTTGAAAGGTCTTTTAGTTGTTTAGTTCTGAGCACAGGCTTCAACCTACACACCTCATTGTTGCCAAGGATCTCTCTGGCTCCTTAAGTAAGCCTAAGGCTCAGCTCAGGATTTCACTGCCAGATCACCTTACACTAACTATTGGCTTCACTTAGTGTTTGCATAAAGGAAAAAAATAACCTTCCCATAAGTTTGATTCTGTCGACCACAGGATCCAACAAAGATTCAGAAATTTTAATATTTGTCCCCTTCAGAAAATGACCATCACAAAGGGAGCTGCATTTCCCTTTCAAAAATGTAGCTCCCACTGATAGATGTTTCCTGGGTCTCCCTTTGTACTTTTTTTGTTTAACAGTCACCAGGTGACTTAGTGTTTCTGAAAGCCAAAAAGCAATGGACGGGATGGTGGGCCACCTTTCTGTAAAGCATTTTCTGTCTTCAGACTTCAAATACAGACTCATGCATTTCAGCTGACCCCAAGGAGGCTCGGTTTCCTTGGGTGGGTGCGGCAATAAAGGAGCCCAGGTGTCTGGGCATGGGGCACTGCTGCTGGCATCTCCGCTGCCCCCTTGCCCTAGCCTTCATTCCTCAGTTATTGACACCACTAAGTCTGTGGGCAGTGAAATCCTAGTGGGAAAATGGCCCAAGACCTGATATAAATGGGAAGGAGGAGAGAGAAGGTGCCTTGAGTTCATCCAGTAACTTGGTGTCTGAGCATGACCGAATTCCTTCGAACACCTGGAAAGTGCAGGGTTTAAGGTTGGAGTGTTTTGGGGCCCGGCAGGCAGGGGCGCGCTAAAGGTGACATTGGCGAGATTCTGAGAGCTGAAGCCGATAGCAAGGCAGGCGGCCCGCAGCAGCCGCCACGACCCTGCAGGCAGATGGAGCCCCGAGTGGCCCTTGCCAAACCCTCCAGGCTGGGGGAGGCGAGGGCGCCCCTTCTGGATTAGCTCGCCCTTGGGCTGGGGCTTTGAGCCCTGCGCGATGGGACGCGGCGGGGGCGAGAGGGGGCCGGGCTGGAGGAAGAGGGCGGGGCTTTCCTTTGTCAAGGGATTTGCGCGGTACGCCGGCGACTCGTGCGGTGCAGCTCCCCGCCTCTCGCCCTCGAGGGGGCGGGGCTTTCCTTCCGGCGGGGGGGCGCGGGGGGCGTGGGCTTGCTGAGCCGAGGGCTGGCGCCCAGTCTCCCTCGCTCCAAGCGGCGCAGAAGCCCCTCCTTCGGTGCCTCGGCCTCCAATCCTCTGCGCCGCCGTCCCCTCCGTCTAGACTCGGGTCGCTCTTTTTCCCTGCCCCCGCCTCGGCTCCGCCTCGGCTCTCCTCCCCTGGGCGATCTGCGTCTCGCTCCCTAGTTTCCAGGGGGGCTGCCCGGGCGGGGCGGGGCGGGGAGGCGCGGCGGCAAGGGAAGGGGGAGGAGAGCCGCCCGCCAGCCCAGCACTTCCAGCAGCGGCGGGCGAGCGGCGCGGGGGAGGAGGGCTCGCCCCCGCTCGGCCCGAGCGAAGCCTTTTGTTCCCAGCCAGAAGTTTGCATGCCGGGACCGTGACAGCTGCGGGTAGGGAGGACGGTGGGGCCGCGGGCGGCGGCGGTGGAGAATAGAGGCGGCTGCTTGACATGCAGCCCACCGCGCGGCGGCTCGGCCCAGGGACCGGCGGCAGCGGGGAAGGCGGCACCCACAGCACGCGGGACTCAGCTACTCGAGGGACAAACTAACTTCCTGAGCGTGGGACCTGAGGTCGGTGCGGCCCGGAGCCACCTGCCAGCCTGCGGTGAGGCAACCCTGACCCTCGGGGCGCGCGGCATGGCGCTGGGGAGTGGGCAGCGCTGAGCGTACCCTTCCGACAGACCCTCGGCGTCTGCTGCAGCCTGCCGGCTTCTCAAAGGCCCGGTGCCGGGCTCCACTCGCCTTGTTTTGTGGCCACAACGGAGGGCTGTTCTGGGAGCCACAACAATGCCATGATGTTTTGGAGACAGGAAGCCCCAAACTGGCCCCGAATGAAGGACTTCCTGTGTTTAAAGTTGCTGGAATATCCGCCGACCAGCCCAGTTCAAATGCAAACACCCGAACTAGGGAGGACGAATGGCTAATTCAGACCAGCTGGACTCTCCAAGGGTGGAACTGAGGATGAAACGAGACGAACCCTTAGGAGCTTGGGCTTTACATGAAGACTAGAGAGGCTGTGCCATTGTTAAAGGACGCAATTGGTATAAATCCTCTGCTTCCAACTCTGCTCGGATGAGAAGTGAGTGGAACTAGGTGTTGAGTAAGACTCGTCAATATCAGGGGTTTTTTTATTGACTAAATTAGAAAGAGCAGTGCTCTTTTTTTCAAAAAGAAGCCATACAGGGAATTATTTTGTGTGTTGATTAAGTTATACCACTTATCTGCAACTATGAGGCTGCTGGCCTGTGAGGAAAAAGCTGTTCCTCTTAGAACTTCTCTTAGAATGGTTTCAAAGTGGGACTTCCAGGCCTTTCTGGAGGGCAAATCCAGTTGGTGGTTTGGGATTATGAACATGTAAAGGGATTTTTAATTTACACAGAATGCATTTTTTGAGAACACATGGAAAACTTTTAAAAGGTTGATGGTTCACTTTGATTGAAAAAGTATGGGTAAGCCACTCAGCAGGCCAGACTGTTTAAGGCGGAACCCCACCTGCCTGGGGAAAGGAGAGGAAGAAGATGGCTATATAGAGGATTGTTATGTTCCACAACGGTCTATATATGATACAATGAGGATAAATGAACAGATTGACCAGGGATCGAAGCTAAATCAGGCTTCTAAAAGCACCATGGAAAAGATGGAAGGAAGTACTCTATCCAGTAATGGGACTTTAGGAGCAGCATCTAATGTTTTTGAGTCTAGAGCAGCAGAAGGCAAAAAGCTAGATGAGAGAATAATATTTGATGCACTGAAGCTAAGCAGCGATGTGCAGAAGTCGGCACCTGTGCCACCCAGAAGGCGACCAAATGCAGAGCGCAAAGACAATGTTAACAGGAGATCATGGAAATCCTTCATGCCACCCAATTTCCCAGAATTTGCAGAAAGGATGGAAGCTTCTCTCAGTGAGGTTTCAGAAGCTGGTGCTTCAAATCCTTCCTTGCAAGAGAAAAAGGAATCCAGTTCTGCATTAACAGGAAGTTCTGGTCATTTGGACCACAGGGAGCCTCAGTCAGAGTCCGTAACTCTGGAACATGTGTCCAAATCCATAGGTATTCCAGAAGTGCAGGATGCGAAAAACTTAAGTGGAAACTGCCAAGACTTCAGATTTCAGCAGCACAGTGAGAGCTCCCCCCATGAATTCCAGCCTCTAGAATCAGAAGCTGCAGCAGCAAGTGGTAACACAGATGTAATGCAGGAACACAGATTTTCAAGTGCCACCTGGCCCAGAGCCATGAAAAGTTTGGCTAAGGGAAGCTTCAGTGAGAAGCACCACCCCCTCGGGGACACAGCCTGCACTGTGGAAATGCCACCTCTCTCCCCTTGCCTGAGTGAAGAGCTGTTGGATCCAGAATCGCATATTCTCATAACCCCCAGCCTGAGAGAGAAAACGGAGTCTGAACTAAAGTTTGAGGAGGATGAGCGATGGATTATGATGGAGGCTGAGGAGGAGTGGGAGGAAGAAAACCTGTCAGAGAGAGAAAAGACTTTTCTAATGGCAGATGAGAAAAAGAATAGCCCAGCAGATATTTTTGAAGAAAGAGACCAAGCAAACACTGTAGCAGTGGTAGAGGATGGATCTGATTGCTCAGCTTCTTTCTTGGAGACTTTTGACCACCTTGTTCTTGGTCAGATTTGTTGCTCTGGTGACCTACAGCCAGCTGAAAACCATTTGGCTTCTGTTTTCAAGGATACACCTCTTAATTACAACTGTAGTCTCCCTGGTGAGAGTGCTGTAGGTGAGCTGAAAAACAGAACTGCCCAGGAGCTAGAGGGTCTTGTATCCAATTTAGAATGCAGTGTTGGTCCTGTCAGTTCAGAGCAGCTCTCTGACACAGATTCAGTGCAGATGTTTCTAGAACTTGAAAAAGAATGTTTGTGTGAAGGAGTATCTCTAGTTGAGCTGGAGAACCAAGCTTCTTCTGAAGAGCTGGTCCTATCCCAGGATACAGAAAATTCACTTGTAATTAGTCATTTTCCAGGGGCTGCCTTAGAAAAGGAACATGAAGGCATTTTAAATGTACAAGTGAAAGACAGTGGTGCTGGACTGGATTGTAAATATTTTAATGCCCTGGATTCTTCTCAGGTGCCTAATGCTATAGAACTTATTCCCCACTCTGATACCATGAGGGACACTTCCACTATTAGTGAGAAAGAGTGTGAAAAAGTGCCTTTTAGCCCCAAGACTGTAGGGGAATTTAAGTTTAGTCTCCCCTCTGATCTGGAGTCACTGGGAAAGCTAGACCCAGGAGGACTGCCCAACTCTGATTGCAAGGCTTCTCCTGAAGAAAACTCATCAGCACGTGAAGCTGAGCTGGCCAAAGAAAGTGGCAGTTTGTCCCAGGTGGACTGCAGTCAGATTGAGGGGAATGCAGAGGAGTGTGTTGAGAGGGTTTCCCTCAGTGCTTTTAACTATGAACTAACAGATATTACCTCAGGATCTGAAACAGAGGTGTTATCGTATGGTTCACATTTACTAACAGATGAAATTCATTTGGAAGGGGAGAAAGGAGCTATTAATCAAGAAAGTAGTCTGACTTCCTTGGGAAATGTGGATCTTTGTGAATTGTCTATGGAGAAAGTTTATGGAGAGGCACATGAGCTGGGTTATGAAGCCCAGCTTTTGGAGGACCAAGGCCCAGCACATTTTCATAGAGACTTCCCAGAGTCAGAGATTCTGAGTCTGCACCTGCTGGATGGAGGACAGAGACATAGCAGTGATGGAGAGGGAACTGTGAATGACATAAAGCCCAAGCTGAATGTGGCATCACTGAGTGGAGGAGAAACAGAAATGAGAGACTCCGAGTCATTGCTAAGTGTCTTTTGGGAGGAACAAGTCACCCAGGTTAGTAATACTGAACCAGTTTTGGAAGAATGGATATCCATCCCAGAGAAACCTGCCCCACCTGCTGCAGTGCCTACTATAGAAGATGCCCTAGATGCTGCAGTGCCCACCCCAGAGGAAACTGCTGTAGCTGCTGTCACAGTGCCCTTTCCAGAGGAGGATGTGCCAGTTGCTTCAGTGGCCACCATACAAGCACATGTCCCAGCTTTCACAGTGCCTGCTTCTGAGGGGACTACTCTAGCTGCTACAGTGCCCACCATAGGGGAAGACATCCCAGAGGGCTCTGTCACCCCAGCTATTGCAAAGTCCACTCCAGAGGAGCCTGTAGCTCCAACTGCTGCAATGCCCACCTCAGAGGAACCTGCTACCCCAGCTGCTGCAATGCCCGCCTCAGAGGAACCTGCATCCCCGCCTGATAGAGTGCCCACCTCAGAGGAACCTGCTGCCCCAGCTGCTGCAGTGCCCACCCCAGAGGAACCTGCTGCCCCAGCTGCTGCAGTGCCCACCCCAGAGGAGCCTGCAGCCCCAGCTGCTGCAGTGCCCACCCCAGAGGAACCTGCAGCCCCAGCTGCTGCAGTGCCCACCCCAGAGGAGCCTGCAGCCCCAGCTGCTGCAGTGCCCACCTCAGAGGAGCCTGCTGCCCCAGCTGCTGCAGTGCCCACCCCAGAGGAGCCTGCAGCCCCAGCTGCTGCAGTGCCCACCCCAGAGGAGCCTGCAGCCCCAGCTGCTGCAGTGCCCACCCCAGAGGAGCCCCTCACTCCAGCTGCTGCAATGCCTGCTGTGGAGGAAGTGTTCCCTGTTGGTGTGCCCTTCCTTGGAGATACTGTCCACACTGATTCAGTGCCTATCTCAGAAGAAGGAACTCCTGTGCTAGAGGAGTCTTCCTCCACTGTAGTGTGGATTAAGGAGGATCTTGATTCTCCAGCATTTGAAGTAAAAGAGGTGACTGGCGCAGTGTTGCATGGGAAAGTGCCTCTGGCTACAACTGATGGATTAAATTCAAATGAGGTAATTGTTGCTCATTTTGTTGGGGAAGAATCTGGAGAGTAAAGTGAGGTTTGTGAGTTCTCTGACTCGGTTGTGATTAGCAAGGGCACAGATAGTCCTTTCTTTGGTTCCCTTTAGGGCCCCTGGGCTTTTCTGGTCTTTTTATTGAGTTTATGGGGAGAAGTATGTCTTATTTTCATCTGAAAAACTTTATAATTCATATTCCTTTTTTAAAATTCAGAGATAACAAAAACCTAAGGAAGACAGGATATGCAAAGTTGTTGGTTTACATTTTGAAAAAGTATAAGCAGGAATGGGTGATTCTGCTTTTGAAATTAGAGTAAGCATGTTCTTTGATAAATCGGTGTACTGCTAATTGATGAGTGACATCAGCAGTCACATATAAGGTGGAGTGTAGGCTTTGGAGTGAGACCTGAGATACTTCTTAACCACTCTGGGAAAATTAGATGGATGTCCTGAATCTTTAGTTTCATCATTTGTTAAGGCAGAACCTAGGAGGTTTGTGAGGATAAAAATGAAATGACCCTTTAAAGCATCAAATGTATAAGATTTCAATCACTGTCAATATCCTCCCTCCCCCTTTCCCTTTCAAATAGATATGTTAGTAGAAAGACTTCACCAGAGCGTGTTGGGTTAAAGCAATATACAGATGTGTTTGAATTACCGTTTTTAATATAAAAGGCTGTTTATTAAAGCCAGAATAAGGTAATGTTTTTGAAGAAGAGAGGTATTTCTGTCATCTTGTCAAACTCTGTGTTCTGAAGCAAGTCACTTTTCCTTTCCTATACCTCTTGTTTCTTAGTCTATAAAATAAGGGAGTTGGGCTAAATGTTCTCCTGGGTCTCCTTTAACTCAAAGATTTTGAAATTCCTGATGTTAGAGAACAGACTATGTTAAGAAGCTGTTGAGGATAGTGTTCACGTCCTTGAGCACGCCTAGTCAAAGGAATTTGAGATGGGCAAATTTTATAGGTCACTGCCCTGCTGTCATTTAGTCAGGGATAAGCAGTGGAGTGAAGGAATTAGAAATTTAACCTAATCTAATAAAGTCAGGGATTACTGAGTGAGGAGGTGGTTTCGGTTTTACACCATCTTTGGGACCCAAAACAGTACCTTCCTTGTAGTAGGCATTCACTTTTGACTGGCTGTGGATGAGTAGCAATGTCCTGAATATGCACGGATGCTTCAAGAAAAATGCTTCCTGCCCTGGCCAGGTACTCAGTTGGTTAGAGCATCATCTTGATATGCTGAGGTTGCAGGTTTGATCCCTGGTCAGGATACATACAAGAATCAGCCACTCTATCCCTCCCTTCCCTCTTTAAAATCAATTTTAAAGAAAAAAGAGAAAGAAAGATGTGTTCTCTCATTCACCCTATTGCAGAGCCTTTCAGGGCAGCCCAACTGGCTAGAGTACCATTCAAACATGATGCTACCAGCAACAAAGAATCATTTTGATGGTGGGTCATAAGCTGTCAGTTTTGCCACAAGTCCTCCTGAGTGGTGGTGGTATTGCCCTGGGCTTCACCAGTTATTTTTTAATGTATCATTCAAATTAGAATTCATCACCTTTCAGGTAAGATGGACTTGATACAGTTTTCCGATTTTTAGTGACTTTGGGATTAATAACAGGGTCCCAGTAACCTGTCCAAAATCACTGGCATTATTAGTTATACAGAATATTTTTAGTATAAAGCCTACAGCAACAAAAGTAGTGAAGTACAGAAATTAAATTTATAAGGAGCCAATCAAATCTGCATAAAGGAAAAAAAATCAGGCTTAGTATCAGTCTTGAGATCTCTGTTTCCTCATCTACAGAATGAGTAGCTGCAGCTAGGTAATTTCTTAAGAATCCTTCCAGTTACAGTAGGTAGTCATGACACACTGCCTATTATAAATAACAGGAAAAGGAAATAGTAGCCCAGTGTGGTTACTTTAAGGAATGTCTGCAAGCAAGATGCCTACAACTGTGTACAAAAGGAGAATTTGAAGGCATAGCCATAGCCAGGATTATTAACCAATAAAGATGTAGAGAGGCTTTTTGAAAATGTTTATTAAAACAAAACACACATCATTATGGAGGTAACATGAGTATAGAAATTTTACTAAATTGTTGAAAAATATTTTTCCAAGATGAGAAATAGATGGATTTCATATCTTCCAGGAGGGTTTCTAGAAGCAATTAAACCTGCCGTTTTTATACATAAACACTTAGAACTCAACAAGCGGCCGTACCCAGAATGATTTAGAGTGAACTCCTTTAGAGCATCTGTGTGTATATATACACACAAATATACACATGTATACATGTTTTAAATAGGTACAAGCTTTCTAATAACAATGAGTTTCATAGAAGTAAAATATCAGAATTTGTTTGCTATCTCTATAGTAGGATCTAGGCCTGCTGAAAGCAATCTGTGGTTATTTAAATGCTTTTCTTATTTATAGCCTTCTTTATTCTTATTTCCAGCCACTAAGGAAGAGAAAAACTCTTTGTAAAAAATAAGGGTTCTATAAAATTAAAATTTGCCCCAAAAGTTTTCAAGCAAAAACTGGAGAGCCTTGTAATCTCAGTTCAGTGTTTCAATGCTTGGCTGATTAGCAAAACCTTCATGGATTTGTTTGCTTTTCATAACACCACTTCTGTACAGTGATTCATTTATTCAGTGGATAAATACTTACCGCATACCTGCTCTGTTCCTGGTAGTACTGGGGATCCTACAGTGAATAGAACTGACATGGTCCCTTCCTTTGTGGAACTTATACTGTAGTGGGGCAGTATAAGGCAGACATTAAGCAAAAATTACACAACTACATAGCTACAAGTTTCGGCAGATGATTTAAATAAAAACTAAAGACTATGATAAGAAATAAGGGTATTTAATTTCAGTTGTGGTGTCACAGATTTTAAAACTAAAATCTGAAGGATGAATAGTAGTTACTTAGGCTAAGAGAGGGGAGAACATCCCAGACAAAGGAAATGGAAGCTGGGAAAAACTTGTCATGTTATAATTAAAAGGCCAAGTGGCTAGACAACAGTGGACATGGATTCTGGAGGAGTGCCTTGAAGCGAATCTAGAGAGGTTGGCAGGGGCCACATGAGGCAGGGACTAAGAAGGACATCCTCAAAAACATCTGTACCTTAAAAGCTGCGAGAGGTTATAGGGAGATTTTAAATGGGTGAGTGAAATGATTTCATTTACTTTTTTTTTCCACTGCCATAATCAGATTTATCACTCCAGTGGCACTAACACATCTGAAAGTGCTCATGGTGACGTTGCACAAGATTTCCTGCCTTCTAGCTTCTGTCCAAACAGAAATGTCTACCTGCTTGTTCCTTCCCCCTTTCTAGGGAAATTCACTACAGACTCTTTACTCAAATAAACCTCTTAATGCATTTAATTGGCTGGGGAGCAGGACATTTGCATTTCTGTGAGAAATGGGAAGAAGAAGAAAAAAGTATTGGGGTCCCACCTCCCCCACCATCCAAATAAATCCGTGCAGCCAGGGCATTTCTGTTGACTCTGAAATCTTCAAATAAATGTAGAAAGAAATAGCCTCAAGGGTTCATGATGAACGACAGCGCAGAGTGGCCCCAGAACCTGCCAGGCAGGCAGCCCTGTGTCTGGACAGTCTTGCGGTGTTGGAGAATGAGTGCTCGTTGTGGTTGATCATGAGCCCATGGGTGGCAGGCTGCAAGGAGGACACCCTACAATTTGTCCAGGGCTGGGATGCCTTCCTTCAGGTCTTTGCACGTGGTGTCTTGGCCACCACCTGGCTGGGGCACTAGTGTTGTGGAAGGGGTCTCTAGGCAGGATCTGCCACTGGTCAGACTGCACTGAGGGAAGGCCTGGTCGCCCATGGTGGACCTCAGGTCAGTGGTGAAGCCAAAGAACTCACTAATGGGCAAGTAAGCCTTGACCACAAACATGGGGGTGCCTGCCACCTGGGACTCCTCAAGGATATGGCCCTGCTTTCTGTTCAGGACACTATAGATTCCACCCACCACTTGTTCTGCAGAAGGTAGATGGGCTCCATGAGCTCACGTACATTTTTAAAAGTTTACTCTCTGTTTGCCATGACCAGTGTGGCTCAGTAGGTTGAGCATCATTGCTCAATGTGAAAGGTCTCTGGTTCCACTCCTGGTCAGGGCAAATGCCTGGGTTACAGGTTTGGTCCTCAGTGGGGGCATGTGTGAGAGGCAACCAATTAGTTTCCCACATCGATGTTTCTCTCCCTTCCCCTCCTTCTAAAAATAAATAAATAAAGTCTTTCATAAAATAAAAGATTACTCTCAGCTTAAAGATAGAGCAAACCGGTCCACACTAACAGTAAACACTCTCAACACTATTTGGGGTTTATAAATCTCCGATTTCTTTTGTCTTATATTTTATTAGTTTGGGGTGTACATTATTGTCATAAATACAGAAAACACTGAATGGTTTGCAATTTAAAAAAAAATCACATTGGGTACAGTGTATAGAACAGATTTAAGATCAAGGACAGAATAGAGAGACCTGCTAGGCTACTGCAGTTATACAGGTTGCTTGGACTAGAGAGAGGTAACTAGATTTGACGACAGTTAGATAGATTTAAGATATATTTTGGAGGTAAAATCGGTAAGACCTAAGGAGATACCAAGGGTGTTTCTAGGCCTGGTTTACACAACCGACTAGATGGGGACAGTAGTAAATTGGTGACTCGGGAAGAACCTAATCACCAATTAATGTTGGGTGGGAGAGGAAAGTAGGAAGTGCTCTTCTGTTTTAGAATGGTTAGGTTCAAAATGCCTGTGATTCATTTGTATGGCAATATTAAGGAGTTGTTGGATAAACAATTTTGAAGTCATAAGCATTTATCATGGTGAATATTTAAAGCCACAGGAATGAATAGAATTGCCTAGAAGAATATAGAATGAGAAGAGGCCAGGACACTAACATTTGGAGGTCTGGAAGAGCACAAAGGACATCAGAAAGGGTCAGTCAGGATGGAAACTGAGAGAATATGGTATTACGAAAGACAAAAGTGGTTTAAGATGTTCTTTGGGAAATTTTCTGTTTTATGTCTTTATTGTATCCTACACCCTTCCAATAATTTTTACTAATGTTTGCTCTGGGAAATGTCTACCAGCTTGGTTAGTTAATAACATGGCATAGTCCCATTGAAATACTAAGGAGTAAGAATTTTAATGTCTCAAAGCACTGGATTGGCAAAAACAGCTTTATTTGGGAGTTCAGAGAAGGGAGCAAGTGTTTTCAAATTTACTTTCTTTAACATCCTGTTCACTTGCGTTCAAAATAAATATTTAGATAGCATTTACTTAGAAGTGCTTTCATATTTTTAACCTTATGAAAAAAGATGAGAAAAATACCCATCCCACGTCAACCCAATCCATAGAGCGGAGGTGGGAAATAAAGGAAGCAATCTGATGTTTCTATAGAAAATGTTCCTATGCCCTGGCTGGTGTAGCTCAGTGGATTGAGCGCGGGCCTGCGAACCAGAGGATCGCGGTTCGATTCCCAGCCAGGGCACATGCCTGGGTTGCAGGCTGGTTCCCTGCAGGCCAACTCCCAGCAGGGGACACATGAAAGGCAACCATACATTGATATTTCTCTCCCTCTCTCCTTCCTCTCTGAAGATAAATAAATAAAATCTTTTAAAAAAATGAAAAAAAAAAAGAAAATGTTCCTGAAGTTCAAATTTTTTAAAAAAGAATTAGCTCTCTTATATGGAAGGGATTAAGATACTTAAATATTTACTTTTCTGTGTTTTCTGTGACATTTACATTGCTATCCAATAGAGCGCGATTGTCAAACTCATTTTCACCAGAGGCCACATCAGCCTCGAGGTTGCCTTCAGAGGGCTGAAATAATTTTAGGACTGTATAAATGTAACTACTCCTTAACTGTTAAGGAGTTGAAATTACATTCAGCCCTTTGAAGGCAACTGGGAGGCTGACACCCCTGTAATAGTTTCTTGCCCAGGTGGTTATATTCTGTACCTGTGCTTAGTACAGTAGGCAGTAGCCACATGTGGCTGTTGCTCACGTGAAATGTAGCTAGTGTGGCCGAGGAACTGAATTTTCGTTAATTGAAATAGCCACATGGAGTTGCTGGCTACCATATTAGCACAGAAAGAATGTAAATGTCACTCATAGTGAGACAGGATCTGATTATGGGTAAAAGGGGGAGTTCTTGCACTTGACATCTTCCCTCTATACCTTTGTCTTTCTGCTTTCTTTGTTTTTCCAACCCCCACCACCATTTTATTGCATCCAGGCAACTTAAAACATGGGAGTTGTGTTTTGTTCTGTTCTTTTTTTCTCCCTCTGCTCTGATTTTTCTTCAGTGAAAACAACTTGAATACAAAATGGAATCATAGCACTTGCTTTTTCTGGGAACCATGTCGTTGTGGGGCACTTGTCATTTTCAGCTGAACTGCCTGCCTTGTTGTGTTGCCTAACAAAATGTGGTGTAATCAAATTACAGTATAAAATGAAGCCCACTGGTAATTACCTTTGTAACCTTCCCTTTTTAGTGCTCCCTTGGGCTTTTCCTCCCTGGTGACTCACTTATCCAACTTTCTTTCTAGAATCGGTTTCCTAATCCTGGTGTGATCTGTGGCTTCATATAGGCCAAAATTAATCTTAACCAAACTTTAAAAGAAAAGTTTACATTTATTTTTTTCCTCTTATTTTCTGTCATCCCTCCATCTTTTAATTGACTCACCTGTCTCACTGAAACTGAGGGAACTTTTTATGGAAGAAAAAAGAATGAAAAAATATCCAGATTAGTGTAATATGACTGGTTTCTATCCTCTGATGATTGAAAGGAATCTGATATTAGGGACAAAATATTTATTTCACTCTTTTGCTTAGAGTAACAAAAGTCGCCATCTCTCCTCGTTTCCTTTAGGAATTTATAGGTCACAGTGGAGCTTAACTGCAGTGAAACACACACATTGCTTGTTACACTTGTTCACATTGTTGTAAAGTTCTGTTGTTTTGTGGTAAACATGGATATATAGTTTCATTTTTAAATACTTTATGTATATCTTCATCTTAGAGTTATGTGTCTAAAGTTGTTAAGGACATTTTCCAGTATTATTGGCCCATTTCCCTTTGTAATCAGAGAATACTATTTCAAGATTATTGTGTGTGGCCTATGACCCTGAAATAGAATGGAGTTAAATAGCCACAGGGGGATTAAGCTATGAGGTTGGCATTTTTCATACTGTTAATGATGTGTTTTGTCTAATTGAGTTTATTAGTCCTAGTCAGAGAAGAGCATTGCATATATCAGTGGTTACTTAAAGCTATTCCCCAAGGTATTTTTAATCTTAACCAGTAGTCATTTGGTATCATCTTCCCTTTTTGGATTGATATATATGTGTCACACTTACTTCTGTGATATCTCAAGGTTGATGTTTCTCTCGGTAGATTTTTGCATTAAAAATTAAGCAAATAGATTTTTTTATAAAACAATAAGTCATTCATTGATTGGGTTAAAGACCTAAGTAGTGCCATAAGTCTCTGTAATTAGTTTTCAGTAGGAGGCTGTTGAAACATGAAACCACATTTCCTTGTTAGTTCCTTGTAAAAATGGCTTATTTTCACTTTTTATACCTGTCCTCTTTGTTAAATCTCCCAAGAATAACCTGTCACTGTGTGGTATAGAAGGTCTGATTCCTCTAGATTAAATCTTCTTTGGTTTACAATTATCTAGATGTTTCAGAAAGAACAGGTGGATCCTCTTCAGATGAAATTACAGCAGGTGAATGGACTTGGCCAGGGATTGATTCAGAGTGCTGGAAAAAACTGTGATGTGCAGGGTTTGGAACATGACATGGAAGAGATCAATGCTCGATGGAACACACTGAATAAAAAGGTAAGTGGTGGGGGTGGGGTGGGGGAGCTGCAGGAGATAACAGGCTTACTGGGAGTGAAAGGCAAAGAAAAGAGACATCTAAATCTAAGGTTTTCCTGAATGTAAATGAAAAGTTAACAGTTGCAATCTGTAGTTACTAAAAGGGGTCAGTAGTAATTTAAAAAGCTCTTTGCTTATGAAGAGCCCCCGTGTCTGTGATACAGGTTGCACAAAGAATTGCACAACTACAGGAGGCTTTGTTGCATTGTGGGAAGTTTCAAGATGCCTTGGAGCCATTGCTCAGCTGGTTGGCAGACACTGAGGAGCTCATAGCCAATCAGAAACCTCCATCTGCCGAGTATAAAGTGGTGAAAGCACAGATCCAAGAACAGAAGGTAAGTGAGAATGTTGGGACAGTGAACTGTAACAGCCGCAAGGAATGGCAGACAACACACTTGCTTATAGTTTAAGGAGCACATTCAGGAGTTTTAGTAAAATCCTCACGTACTTTGATCCTGAAAAGACAGATAGAAGTTTATTTTTATCATATTACTTTAATGTACTGGCTTACTGTTGCATGTATTAGACTGAACAGTTTTACTTGTTCGTTTATCCTATTTCAATGTTGCAGTCACAACTTTACTTAAAAGGTTTTTGGTGTTTTTAGGGTCAGCAGTGTTCTAAATAATGAATATATCATGCGTAATGTGCTATCTAAATACAGGTTTTTGGCTTAATTTTAATTTCAGTTAATTTGTCTCCTGGTTCAAAATAAATTTTCTGTTAGCCATGTAATGGCAATCAATTTTCTGTTTAAAAACAAGTGTATGGCCCTGCCTGGTGTGGCTCAGTTGATTGGGCATTATCCCGCAAAGCGAACGGCGGCCAGCTCGATTTCTTGTCAGTACATGCTTGGGCTGCAGGTTCAGTTCCCAATTGGGGTGCATACAAGAGGCCACAGAGAGGCAACCATTCAGTGTTTCTCTCTCTTTCTTTCTGCCTCCCTTCCCCCCTCTAAAAACAAATAAAATGATTTTAAAAAAACCCAAGTATATGAAACTATGTGGATGGTAGGAACTATGCTATATATCTTCTGTTTTTGCCTCAAAGTGGAAAAAAAAACTTGTTACTTAGCTAAATTTAGGATTTGGTAGGGTAGAGATTTGGGGTTTTTTCAATTTTTTTTATCCTTATTTCAAATTTTGAAGTGACCCTATGATACCACTTTTCATTCTCTCTGAACATGTGAACAATAGTTGCTCCAGCGACTCCTAGATGATCGAAAGGCCACAGTAGACATGCTTCAAGCAGAAGGAGGCAGAATAGCCCAGTCAGCTGAGCTGGCTGACAGAGAGAAAATCACTGGACAGTTGGAGAGTCTGGAAAGTAGATGGACTGGACTACTGAGCAAGGCAGCAGCCAGGTAAGGCCAAAAAGGTTTGAGAATGGGTCAGAAAAGGTTTGTTGTGTCCTGTTTTGATTTGCTGTGCCTGAGGTGCCCTAAAAGCTCCTGGATGCTCCGTATAGTGTTTTGGAAGGTGTTTAATGGCCTTTATCTTGAAGAGGAATACATTCTTCGAGATGATCCTCATACCCAGAATAACTCCCAGGAAATGAGCCTCAACTCCTCCATGAATTCCTGAGAACTGGAAGACGTTGCTCTGCGTTATTCTGCTGCAAAATAACTGTGGTTCCAAACAACAAGACACACACTCTTGCAATCCAGCCAGTTATCTTCTGAGTGTTTGAAACACAGTTTTTCCCTTCATATTTATAAATAATGTTTTTGATAACTTGGGGTTGAAATTTATATATCAATTCTGTCCGCTTATTCTAATATTAGCTATCTTTGCGTCAAGGAGCTAGTCTGTAGTTCTGTTAAATATTTCTACATTCAAAAATACACAAACTTTACTTTCTTCAATAAATGGCCAAAAGACAGGCAGTATATATCTGTCCTCCAAGACAGTGCTTTTTCCATAGCTATAGGTCACCTCAATGTCACTTGAGCTTAGTAAGTCACATGGATATCTTTACTTTTAGCCTGTATAGTCCCCAGTTTTAATAAATGCCAATCAGAAATCAATATGGGAATAGTAGAGTTGATCACTTACTATTATAATCCTTCAGTTATCTAGGTAGCCAGCGGCAGTCTTCAACTAACTTCTTCAGTCTCTTTTCCTTCCACTTGCTCATGGCTGACTTATTTCTTATCTGAGTTGCAGAATTCAACTTAGTTTTCACTGCTTTTCTTCTTTCTGTGTCCATTTCCAACAATATTGCCGTTAACCTCCTAGCTACCTAGGCTTGAAACCTCAGTGCCATTGTTACCTGTCCCTCTCGCCCCAACTTTGTGTCTCACATCTAATCTATCAGTATGCTAAATTCTGTACATTGTACTTCCGCAGTGTCTTCCCACTCACGTACCTTAGTTCGTGACTTACGAATGCTCACTTGGGCTCGTTCACATGAGGTGGTGCATCTGAGGTAGCTTTCTGACTCGTCACTCATCACTCTGTTGCCACTGACCCTCAGGCCTTCGCCACGTTGCCTGCTCAAAGACCATTTAATGACTCCCTGTTGCCTATAAATAAAATCTAAACTGAAAACATTCAAAGATTTCTGCTATTTGGCCTTAACCTACCTTTCTTAGTTTCCACTATTCTTCTCAGTCCTTACATTAAAAAAGAAAATCACACTTCATTCTTCAAAGTCTTCTGTCAGTTTACTAATTCTGCCTTTGCTGGTGGTGGTGCATGTTCCATGAAATACTCTTGGCCGTTTTCTCTTCTTCTGTGAAGCTTATCTTTATTCCCCAAGCATAGAATAACCTCACCTTCCTCCTAACTGCCGCAACTCTTTAGCACTGCCTTGTGCTATGGTCATTATTTTATGTGGTGCTTACCGCCCTGGTCCATAAGCTTGTTAAAGTCATGATTTGTTTCTAATGTATCTTTTTATGACTTACAGTCTTTTACCCTACCCTGTTCATCCTCCTAGCCTAACACAGTTTCTAGGCCATTATGTTAAAGAAAAATGCCAAAAGCAGCTTTATTTGTTACAGATCTTGTAAAGACTTTTATTTAAAATTTAATACTGGATTTTTGCTGCCTCTAAATTATTTTAGCTATCGTATTTTGCCATGTATAATGTTCCCTCACATTTTTGTTCCAAACTCACAGGAAAAAAATCTGTTTTGATTTTTTAATTCAATTATTTATTTATATTTAGATACTTGTTTTTTGTATTATAAAAAAGAACCTTATAAAAAAGAATCTTGGCATTTATTTTTGAACATATTAACAAATAATCACAAAACACAAGAACAGATACAAGGTATTTCAGGTGCTACCCATACATAGTACACATCCTTTTTCCTCAAAAATATGGGCAAAAAAGTGCACATTTTGCATTAGACACAGCAAAATACAGTATCCCTTTGCCTACCCTAAGACCTCTATATATTGAGTTCTTCAAACTTTCAGATTCCAAAATTAGAGGTGAGTCAGAAAGGCATAGAAATTAGGGGTAATTTTTTAAATGAAATTCTGTTTTAACATTAATCTTTAAAATAATATGTTTGGGTATATTAATTAAAGATATATTTTGAAGGCTGGCATAACAAAATTAAGAAAGGAAGGAAATTCTATACTTCACATTGACACTTAAAAAATGGCATCTAAAAATATTTTCCTTTATATTCAAACATAATTGGATTTCCAGATAATTAAAATGGCAAATCTTTATATTTAGATCATTTCTTAATAAAATAAGTCTGTCCAGGCCCTGGCTGGGTAGCTCAGTTGGTTAGAACATCTCCCTGATACACCAAGGTTGTGGGTTTGATCCCTGGTCAGAGCACAGACAAGAAGAAACCAGGGAATGCATCAATAAATGGAACAGCAGATCCCTCTTCCCCCTCCTACTTCCCTCCTCTTTCATTCCCTCCTTCCCTCCCTCCCTTTCTTTTTCTCTCTCTCTCTCTCTCTCTCTCAAAGAACCATTTTTTTAGAAAGTTTGTCCATAGGGCCTGGCGCAAAGTAGCTGTTCAGTGAAGGTATGCTGAAGTAAAGTGTGTCCTATACTCCTGGCCCTTTCTAAGTGACCTAGCATATAGTCTATTCTTAATGATTCAAAGTAATCATCATAGCCTTTATTATTAATCTGTGTACTAACAGTGTTCTGGGGTTGTTCTTAATAGACTGCCTCCAGCATTCAGGCTGCTTCTCCCCTTTGTAATCTACGGTATTTAATCGATAGAGAACCTGAAATCCAGGCTTAGTATGGATGTTACATGAAGTTATAAAGTCCATGGTTCTGCTGTTTGTGTTGGCAAATTTAGTTCTAGTCTGAGGTCATATTTTTGCCCTGAATCTGGGTTCAAAGTTATGTTCTGGGGCTTGAAATTATTAGAAGCCTTACTGGACTTCGAGATGGAAAGGGAATTCTAGTTCGTAGTCTGCCTATTCTTTTCAAATGCTCTCCTCTCTTCATTCGCAAGTGAAGGTGAGAGAAAGAAGAAATATGAGGACTGGTGATTTTTTTTGACTCCTTTAAACTTTATTTTGGTCTCATGTTCAGATGATGCGTGAGCTGCATTCCATGGGAGAAGGAGCATTAGAAGGTCTGATTCTCATCCTCATTGTACTGCTTCTGCTCACCAGGGCCCTTGGACAAACCTTTCTTTTGGCCTTTAGGGTCAGTTATCTTTTGTAATAGTGGGATGATTATTCTGCCTATACTGCAAGGTTATAACAAAATCAAAATAATGTAATGCTCATGAAAACCTCTAAGACAGCACATTGCCATATATATGTGTTCTGTTTACTACTGATACTTAATATGTACCTGGTCGATAGTGACCTTTCGCTGAATATAATACTATTATCTGTCCTTTTTTAAAAGATTTTATTTATTTGTTTTTTGAGAGGGGAAGGGAAGGAGAAAGAAACATCAATGTGTGGTTGCCTGTCCATCGCCCCCCAGTGGGGGCCTGGCCTGCAACCCAGGCGTGTGCCCTAGGCTGGGAATCGAACCAGCAACCCTTTGGTTCACAGACTGGCACTCAGTCCACTGAGCCACACCAGCCAGGGCTATTATCTGTCTTAATGTGACTTTTCTCCTTTAACAGCTTGTTCTGTATATTTGTGTAGGCAAAAACAGCTGGAAGATATCCTCATTCTGGCCAAACAATTTCATGAGACAGCTGAGCCTATCTCTGACTTCTTATCTGTCACAGAGAAAAAGCTTGCTAATTCAGAACCTGTTGGCACTCAGACTGCCAAAATACAGCAGCAGATCATTCGGCACAAGGTAGGAAGTAGTTGTGGTAAATGAAAACAAAGAACTGGGATCCGAAATTCTGGAAACTAGAAAACTGCCAGCGACATGCTAGAAGATGTGTTTTGTGGGGGGTTTTAAAGTTTAAAGCATAGTCAAATTATTAACTGGAGTAGTCACATCTTTGATAAATATCGACTAATAGACTAGTCGACATCAGAAAAATGTTTGTGTTATTTTTGCCCTTTAGTAGGTAAACATTTTGTATTATTATTTAATTTATTACATCACTTGTTACTCATTGTTTCATGTTTACTTTTCATTTATTTTGTTTCTGTTATTCATTTTTTCCATCTGGATTTCCAGGCCCTGGAGGAGGAAATAGAAAGCCATGCAGCAGATGTGCACCAGGCAGTCAAAATTGGGCAGTCCCTCTCCTCCCTGACATGCTCTGCAGAACAGGGTGTGCTCTCAGAAAAGCTAGACTCGTTGCAGGCCCGATACAGTGAGATTCAAGACCGGTGCTGTCGGAAAGCAGCCCTGCTTGAACAAGCGCTGTTTAATGCTAGACTGTTCGGGGAGGATGAGGTGGAGGTGCTCAACTGGCTGGCTGAGGTTGAGGACAAGCTCAGTTCAGTGTTCGTAAAGGATTACAAACAGGATGTCCTGCAGAAACAGCATGCTGACCACCTGGTATTCATGTTTTCCATTCTTACTGGTTACGTTTTGTAATTTTGTTCACATTTCTTTCTTCATTTCTTTTTTATTCCTAACATTTCAACTTTATACTTAAGTGTGTACTTACAGACTTATTACTGAGAACTAATCTATTTTCTGATGAGTCCTTGGAAATACTTGTACTTAACAAACTGAATCAAAGACGATCCGGCGTGTAGTAAGGGGCCATCTCAATTCCACCTTGGGTTTTACGTTACTAAGTAATACATCACTCAGTTTCCATCAGAACAGAAGCTTTCATAAAACCAGATTGCCTAAATAGTTCCCAGGGTTTGATCATATACCTATACCTTTTCATGTATTTCTAGAACTTATATGCTCAAATTCCAGGGGTTCTACATGATCTTAGAATAAGTCACATTTTTATTTCATCAAACAAAATTAGTTAAATTTCATTTTACGAGATTTCTTTTGGGATGGTAAAAACAGGCAAAGCAGGACAGTGTTTGTTGTTCTTGGTAATCTGAATTTCTTCTGCTTCATTGATTTCAGATATTGAGAGTTTTTAACCAGGATTTAAATCTACTTGTTTCTTGCTGACTTTCTGCTTTTGAAATTTCTGTCTTATCCTTTGTTTTGGACATAGTAGATATTTTTGCTGAATTCTACTCTGCCTTTCTGGGGTTCGGGTTTGGTACCAATAAAGTGGAAAAATGTATTTAATCCTAAAACTTCTCACCCAGTACAAAGGGAAGTTTGCCTATGAGTATCTGATTTAATTATCTTGAGTAATTAAAGATGTAACCGAAGAGATAATGAAGGAATCAAATATCTGGTATTTAAACTGAACGGGTATTCATTTCCTTACTTTAAATTTTATCACTTAAAGGTCTCATGTCCTTCCCCTTGTTGTGCCATAGTTTTAGGATTAATGGTATTCTTTTCTTTCAGGCTTTAAATGAAGAAATTGTTAATAGAAAGAAGAATGTAGATCAAGCTATTAAAAACGGTCAGGCTCTTCTAAAACAAACCACAGGTACTTTGAAAAGTGCATCTCTTAGCAGCTCTATACATGCACAGACAATCCCATATCCAAGGAAGTAAGCATCCTGCATTAGCCACTTCTCTTTGGATATAGAAGCCTAGTATTCACTGACTGTATTACCATGCCTCCCTGCCACCCCCTCCCCCGCCAACAGCCAAGGTCCTATTTCCTGCTAAACCTTTTGAAACTAAGACTGTTAACTCACATCTGGTTATAGATGATGACTCCCCCTACCCTCCAGTATGTTGAATGTCAACATTCACTGAAAGGTTCTGAGAACGTCTAGAACACCTGTCATTGAACTCAGATCTTAGTAATCTGAGAAGTACCTTTTATTGATTAAAAGATTTATTTCTCAACTCCCTCTATGGGATGTTAGGTAAAATTACTATCCTAGGGTGAGAATATCTGTAAAATGTAAGCTCTGATTTGAAGAGAGGGGGATTAAGGAACTAATTCATCCCCAAAAGGGGACTCCCTCTCATGTTCTCTTAAATGTGTATAATTCGGTCTCCCATAGGTGAAGAGGTGTTGCTTATCCAAGAGAAACTGGATGGAATAAAGACTCGCTATGCAGACATCACAGTCACAAGCTCCAAGGCTCTCCGAACTTTAGAGCAAGCCCGGCAGCTGGCCACCAAGTTCCAGTCCACTTACGAGGAACTGACCGGGTGGCTGCGGGAGGTAGAGGAGGAGCTGGCAGCCAGTGGAGGACAGTCTCCCACAGGGGAGCAGATACCCCAGTTTCAGCAAAGACAGAAGGTAAGCTGTCATTTCATGCTGTAGAAGGAAGAAAGTTTTCCTCTTAGTTAGAATTCTTAAGTTTCTTCACCAACTCTCTACCTTAAATCTAAACCAAAAATTTCTGTCTGCCCTCTTTCTTGTTTAATGTAAACAGTAAGATTTGACATAAAGACCAATATAAAACCACTTGTTATGGTCTGAAGAAGAAAAAAGATCGAGTCTCAAATCCCTAAGACCTTTGTATATAACATTTTAGAATTTGCTTTTGTGATTCATTCTCTAAAGAGTACTTCATGTTAATGGTAGTTGATTCTCCTGCAGGATCTAGTACAGTTCTGGATGCATAGAAGTAGGTACTCAGTGAGTTAAATGCCTAAGGATAAAGCGCTGTTTATCGTTTCTGTTGAAGTAAGAAAAAAGAAGCACTATTTATTCTACACAGAGACAGTCTCTGGCTCAAGAAGACTTGCAGCCCTGACTGGTGTGGCTCAGTGGGTTGGGCGTTGTCCTGCAAACCGAAAGGTCATCTGTTCGATTTTCGGTCGGGGCACAGGCCAGATCCCCTAGTTGGAGGCATACAAGAGGCAGCTAATCAGTGTTTCTCTTGCACGTTGATGTTTCACTCCTTTTCTTTCTCCTTCCCTTCCCCTCTCTCTAAAAATAAATAAAATCTTTCAAAAAGTTTTGCAGACAGTTATAAACAGCAGCTAAGCTAAAGTTAGGCTTGGAATGATTTTTTTAAAAAAAATCTAAGGCAAGAAAAAAATAAATAGAGGAAGGAGGTCAAAGCCCTGCTGGGATGTGTGGCGGAGATACCACTTTCCAGCCACCGTAGCTGCTAATGTGCTTAATTTAGCAGGTCTGGCCTGAAAACTCTCTTTTCCTCCTTAGGAATTAAAGAAGGAGGTCATGGAGCACAGGCTGGTGTTGGACACAGTGAATGAGGTGAGCCGTGCTCTCTTAGAGCTGGTGCCCTGGAGAGCCAGAGAAGGGCTGGATAAACTCGTGTCTGATGCCAACGAGCAGTACAAGCTTGTCAGTGACACTGTTGGACAAAGGGTGGATGAAATTGATGCTGCTATTCAGAGGTCACAACAGGTAATGTTTATAAACACCTTTGCATTAATGTTTTTGGCAATGGAGATGTGTGTGCGAGAGAAAAAACTATGACCCACATAAATAATAGGCTCAGGAATAGGAAAAATAAGATCAAGGTAAATCGAAGGCAACAAATCATTTCAGTGATGAGAAGGGATTGGGTAGAGGTATGTGAGGATGGTTTTGGTTTGACCCAAAATACTTGACCCCTCTGAGCAGAGAACCTGGGAAAGTGTCAGTGAGTCCTCTCCTTAACTAATGCCCTGCCAAGAGGCAGGTGGTAATGAGAGTAGATAATATCTAGACCCAAAAGGTCCAAATGCTTATCACAATCTTAGATGGACATAGTCAACCATTTTAGCATTAGGTGGAAGAGGGGAAGGAACCAAGAACTATAATTACTACCAAATATGCCAACCAGAATAGCAGAGCCATCCAAAATAGAACCCTCCCAGTAAACACAGGTGTCATATTTCCCTCCATGTTTCTTCCTTCCCGATTTCTTTAAAAAAGGTTTTTGCTTTGCTTTGTAGTGGGATATGCACCTATTAATGTGCCATGGTATAAAAAGTAATATAACATGACACCTTGAGTTCATAGTGATAAATGCTTTATGAATCACACAGAAGTTTGTTCTGACCCAAGTGCATTCCAGTATGTCTTTACTGATATCTCGAATCTTGGCCAGATAATTGAGTATAAAGTTATCGTGCTTGGGAGTTTTCTTTTCTCTGTAAATATTAGTTTAGGTTTGCATAGTTGAAGAGGAAAAGATAAAAGATTGAAGGACCGTGATCAAACAACAGTCACGTAGAACATGTTCTTAGTTTTTCGGTTACCGTATAACTGTTAATCTTCTGTGGTCTTATGCTTCTTCAGCTGAGTGAGTACTTCAGAGTTAACATGACTTAGCTGTCGCTGCCATGTTTATATTTAAACATGACTAAAACTATTGTTCAGTGTCTGGGTAGAAAGGACTGGCAGAAAGCACAGCCTTATTAAAACAGATTAGAAGTATATTTCTTTAAGAGTGTCAGTTTCCATTGTTGTTTGTATGTGTAGGACCATTAACTGGATTCTGTAACTTCTTTCTAAAGAAGGTGAAATGGGATTAACTCATATTTGTTGACGTATAAGCAATTCTATGGTTTCTGCATTTTGATTTGGATTCTAAGAAGGAAGACCCTGGCAATATATAATGTGTTCATTTTTCTTCAATGTCTATTAGTATGAGCAAGCTGCTGATGCAGAACTGGCTTGGGTTGCTGAAACAAAACGGAAACTGATGGCCCTCGGTCCAATTCGCCTGGAACAGGACCAGACCACAGCTCAGCTGCAGGTACAGAAGGTGAGTGTAACACGGACATATCCATTGTGTCCTGAGCTGGTATAATCAGCTTAGAGAGACTAGGACAGAGTTTCTGACTGCTACTGCAAGGCAGACAGAATGGTGTCAGGTCATGATGGTGGGTGGAGATTCATTTTATGGTTGGTTAGGATGAGGAAGAGCTTTTTTGCTTTGTGAAAAGGGAAGAAATAGGCTCATTAGTCCAAAAAAGGGTAATAATTTTCTGATGATTTTCATGAGATTAGTAAGCTATTTAAAGATAAACATTGAAGATGTGTGAATAGGCGAAGTGTCAAACTTGATAAGAACAATTTTTGATGTGGCTTTATTAAAGCAAAGAATTTTTCATAGGTGTGTCTGACTTTTCACTGACACAAGCTCGGGATCCTTTTACTTCTTGACTTAACTGTAGTTTACTTTCCTCAAAGGCTTTCTCCATCGATATCATTCGACACAAAGATTCAATGGATGAACTCTTCAGTCATCGGGGTGAAATCTTTGGCACATGTGGAGAGGAGCAAAAAGCTGTATTACAGGTGAATTGCATTTATTTATTCACCATATTGTCTTGATTATGGTGAATTAGAAGTACAGTTGTGAAGTTACAGTTTAAGGAGTTGAAGTTATAATTTTCTTTGCTCCATTACTAATAATGGTGTTAGACTATTTGATGTTCCAGAGAATTCAGACTTCTAACCCTGTGTTCAGAAATGTCTAAACAGCCACACTATATATATAATGTGAAGCATATTGCAAATCCATCTTTTTTAAACAGAGAAATTGCTACTTCAGTCCCAAATGAGTGACTTTGAAGTTATCTTTCAAAACTGTGGTAGATTTTTTTCAGAACCATATGCAGCTATTCATTAAATAAAGTGTACAGGTAACCATTATTTTCTTAGAAATATTTCTAAGTTGACTGACTGCATTACTCATCCTAAACATATAAAGCATAAATGCCAAGTTAGTGGAGACCTTTTTTCTTCATTACATTTTACATTCAATATTATTTTGTTTTAGCTTCAGGTGTACAATATAGTGGTTAGACAATCATATACTTTCCCCTCAGTATTTTCAGAACCCACCTGGCACCATACATAGTTATTACAGTATTATGTATTTTCTATGCTGTACTTTATATTCCCATAACTATTTTGTAACAACCAATCTGTACTTCTCAATCTCTTCACCTTTTTTATCTAGTCCCAAACACCCTCCCCTCTGTCAGCCATCAGTGTATTTTCTGAATCTGTGAGTCTGTTTCTATATTGTTGGCATATTTATCTTCTTTAGATTGCACATATAAGTGAAACCATTTGGTGTTTGTCTTTCTCTGACTGACTTATTTCACTTAGCATAACACCCTCTAGATCCATCCATGCTGTTGCAAATGGTAAGATTTCATTCCTTTTTATGACTGAGTAATATTCCCTTGTATATATGTTCGACAGCTTTTTTATCCACTCATTGATTGGTAGGCACTCGGGCTACTTCCATATCTTGGCTATTGTACATAATGTTACAGTGAACATAGGGGTGCATGTATTCTTTCAGGTTAGTGTTTTGGGTTTCTTAAGATAAATCCACAGAAGTGGAATTGCTCTGTTATAAGACAATTCCATCTTTTAATTTTTTGAGGACCCTCCATACTGTTTATGGAGACTTTCTTATCAGAGGAAAAAAAGACAAGTAAAACTTGATGGGGAAACTCCCTCATAGCCCCTGAGATGTTCAGTCTTACACTGATCGTTATAATAATGTTATATCTAAAGTTGTAAAAGGTCACTCACTGGAAGTTTCATTTTGCTGTGTTGTGCTTGTGGTGTTTTAGTGTATTTCAAACAACTTTCATATTTAAAAAATTTTCTAAATAATATACATATGTGATAGGAACATGTTTAAATTCCAATAAGGATAAAGAAAATAAAAATCACTTGCAATCTGAATAGCTTAGTTCATATTTTTAAACATTTTAGTATTTATTCCTTTAGACTTTTTGACCTATACAGACCTACTCTTTTTATTGTTCATAGGAAAAGACGGAGTCTCTAATACAGCAATACGAAGCCGTTAGTCTGCTCAATTCGGAGCGTTATGCCCGCCTAGAGCGAGCACAGGTCTTGGTGAACCAGTTTTGGGAGACTTACGAAGAGCTCAGCCCCTGGATTGAGGAAACTCGGGCACTGATAGCACAGTTACCTCCCCCAGCCATTGATCATGAGCAGCTCAGGCAACAGCAAGAGGAAATGAGGGTAAGGAGCATGCCAGGTGGTGTTTAGTTATAGAACTAAACATAGGCTCCACAATGTATTCAGGTTCTATATTATGAAATTCTTAATCGGTTAGAATTTCTTTGCACAATAAAAATAGGTAATCTGAATTATTTTGCTTGTCCTTGGTATGAATCAAGAAAAGAATGTGTTTAGAGAGATACCGGGAACTTGGGTATTTCAGAAATAAACAAAGAACTAAGTAACTATGGAGGGAATTTAACATCTTCCCAATGACAGTGGGGTGTTGTCAGACTTGGGTGTGGTTGGCGGCTCTTTTTATTTGGTTAGACCCCGCCTGGAGTGAGAGCCAGGAAGGAACCTTAGAGAGCATTTGCTACATTGTAGGTAAGATGAAAGGGTGATTTGTTAAACATGCCAACCAGTGCTATGACCACTTTAAAAAGATACTTTTTTAATGTTTATTTTATTTGGTTTATGGCTTTTGCTTATTCCTGTCTCTGTATCCCTGTAAGTGGAAGGATGAAAGCCATAAGTAGCCGGCAGTAAAGTGAGGGACTGGTTGACCAGAAATGTTGCTATTTGCAGCTTGTTCTGCTTAGTGTCTCTCAGTCTCAGTAGGAAAACAGATATTAAACCATGAACATTACAGTTGGTACATTGAAACATTTATGGGTATAGGAGATGATGGGTAAATGTGTATTGGAGGGTAAGAGAGAGGGTGTGGCCTGAGAGGGCTTCCTGGGTCAGGGGATATTTGAATTGGCTTTTAATACTTAAGAGAATTGGGTAGTGTCAGAGCCCAAGACTTAGGTGTTTTTCTTTCCCCTCCGTAAATGATGAAATGCTGGGACTTATTGGTATTTAGTAATTCAGCTCATTTTTTTTTCAGAGTAGGTATAATCTTTGATCAAAGTATGTAATTACGCAGATAAACTGACACAAAATACTTTAATTCATATTTTTTATACAGCAACTAAGGGAATCCATTGCTGAACACAAACCTCATATTGATAAGCTGCTAAAGATAGGCCCTCAGCTAAAGGAGTTAAACCCTGAAGAGGGTGAAATGGTGGAAGAAAAATACCAGAAAGCAGAAAACACGTATGCGCAGATTAAAGAGGAGGTGCGCCAGCGGGCCCTGGCTCTGGACGAGGCTGTTTCCCAGTCGGCTCAGGTACATGGGTGTCTTAAACTCCTGCAGCCTTCAGTGTCCCCTAGTGTAGGCAGGCAGTTTCTGTAGCAGATACACCTCCATGCTCAGGACTGTCTAGCCCAGCATGCTGATGATTCATTATCAGAGACTAGGACCCTTTGCTGATCTGCATTTTTACTGCCAGGATCGTGGGTATGCTGGCACCGTAAGGAGGGTACAGTGTGTCTTAGTTGGTACATACTGTCTGTCGACGGTTTCCTCGAAAGCTTTATATTGATCCTTTAGCAGGGATAGTTCTGGATAAATTCACCTTGAAGCAACAAATACCTAAAGAAAAGTCAGATTCCTACTGGACCTGTTAATTTTGAGACTCAGAAGACAGCACATTAGACCTCTTACTCATGACGCCACTAGCTAGCTCCTAGTTCAAAGAAAGATGCTTGGAGAGAGAGAAGTTAAGAGCCAAAAGATAGATAATCCACCAGCAGTGGGGTTTAAAGCATGTAATTACATACTTATGAACTAATATATTACTGTTAGTGGTACTTTTGTCATGTCTGGGTATTTTATTCCTATGTTTACTCAGTATTCTTGGTTAATATTTGTACTTACTCAAGTTTTCCCCCCACCTTCCGTCCCATCTCTCACTCACATTGTGGAATGTGTTACTTTATGTTGTTGCTGCCTGCTCCTGTCTTCCCCACATCGTCACATTTCATTGTTGTGTTGACCGCGCCCACCATTACAGATTGCAGAGGTAAGGTACCCACCCCCACTGGAATTAGGGTTTTCTTATGAAGCTGAAAATGGAGGATTACCTGTCAGAAAATTTCCCTTTACTTCAGTGAAAGGAATTTTATCAGTGCAGTTTATTATTTATGCCAGTTTCTTTTGGGGTGGAACCTAGAAGTAAAGGAGTGATGGGAAGTGATTTTGTTAAGGAAATCTCACCATGTGTTTCTTATAGGACACTTAAAATTCTAATTAATCCAGTTGCTTTTAGGTAGTTTTTTTTTTAGAGGGGCAAGCTTACCTGTTTTGCTCCTGCTTCTCCTCTCTCTGCTTCAGATTGTAAGTGAAATTTTACAATTATAGTCATGTTGTTTGAAGTACCAGAAAAGTGGAAAGGTTAATTGTTTTTTCAGAATAAGGTTAGATTTGGTCTTCCTTAATTACCTTTCATCATGCCAACATTTCCCTCTCTGTTACATACAGTGGTTACTAAATTTGCATGCTATGATAATTTTGAACTCCAGGTCACGTAGCATACTGAGTTCCCCATCCATTTACATAGTTGGTGGAGGGCATCTAACTTGTTGGTCTGATCTGTTGCATGCAACTATCATCTGAGATGTTGACACAGTGACTCTTACCAGTTTCATAGTGTTGTCCCTTTCTTGTCACATTTCTGGTATATTAATATTTTCTTGGTTCTTAAAATAAGTATTTTCTTTTTCTGATGGGCCAGCTCTGGTGTGCTGTGCCCAAAACAGTTCCTTAGCCAAACCCAGCAGCCATCAGGCTAGGTTATATGCAGATTATCCTAAACAGTAGTGGATTTATGCCTTAGCCTTATTCCCCAGCATTTCCCCCAGAAGTGTGGTGAAGTATTGCTGTGATGGCTAATGGTCTCTCATTTATTTAGTTCCATGATAAAATTGAACCCATGTTGGAGACTCTGGAGAATCTCTCCTCTCGTCTGCGTATGCCACCACCGATTCCTGCTGAAGTCGACAAGATCAGAGAGTGCATTGGTGACAATAAGAGCGCCGCCATGGAGCTAGAAAAACTTCAGCCTTCCTTTGAGGCCCTGAAGCGCCGTGGAGAAGAGCTCATTGGGAGATCTCAGGGAGCTGACAAGGACCTGGCTGCAAAAGGTGCCTGATGCATCTAATTGTTTTTTAAGAAAACCAGTAGAAAAAATTCTAGTCTGTGGTTACTTCCAGCATCCCACCAGATGTACTGCATTGAATGCGAAGGCAGTCCCCAAGTAATGAGTATTCCAGAAAGTCATTTGGAAGTCATTTAGAATTCAGGACACATATCCCTATTGAAACAAGGTTACAGTTGATAGTTAGATTCCCAGGCCAGGGAACAAATGTTCCTTTAACCCCTAATATGAGTGAACTGCAGTACCAATGGTGTGTGGAACATAACTACCTTTTATAACACTTTCCATGGGAAGCAGCAAGTTCAACACAGAACACTGGAAATAGAGCTTTCATCTCAGTCCCGTTATAAGTTAGGGGTTTTGTATCTGAGCAGTACCTTTATATTAGATGGTAGCTCATTCCCAGATTACCTCTGTGTTCTCTTTATGTGGGGAGTGTAAATGTGGAAATAAAAATGGCACTAAAATATCTTAGCTTTGTTTTGTTTTGAAAAGTTCAGTTGTTTACGTCAAATAAGTGTATATCTATGGCACTTAACCACTCTGCTGACAGAAGGCTAAATTGTAGAGGATGTTTTCCTCCAATAAAGCTAAGTTTCCATGATCTTTAATGTGTTAAAATTACACAGGCAAAGAAATATCTATATATATTCTTAGAACTTTTAAAAATACAATTTCAGGGAAAATGTGAGGACTAGATGGTATTTCCGATGAGGCTGATTTCAAGTACTTGAAGAAGTCCTATTCCTGTCTCTTCTTTACCCCTCCAGAAATCCAGGACAAATTGGACCAAATGGTATTCTTCTGGGAGGACATCAAAGCTCGGGCTGAAGAGCGAGAAATTAAGTTCCTTGATGTCCTTGAACTAGCAGAGAAGTTTTGGTATGATATGGCAGCTCTCCTTACCACCATTAAAGACACCCAGGACATTGTCCATGACTTAGAAAGCCCTGGCATCGACCCGTCCATCATCAAGCAACAGGTTGAAGCTGCTGAGGTAAGAAAAAAAAAAACTCCTTCTCGCGTGTTTGCTCTCTAAAAAACTACTTTTTCCAAGTGTGTTGTGCTGACTGCTTAGGTAGGCCAAGTTCCTTATAAGTTGTTTGTGTTTGTTTTTAACTCTAAGAGGATATTTTACACTTGAAAAAAACCTCATTATAGCAGATTTCTTGCTTAGTTATAAATGCAAGTTTTACCACTTAACAGATTTATACAACTTCCACCAACTGTGATACAGAAATAGTTCGATCACACAAAACATTCTCTCATCAGTTTTAAACTTAACAATTCAAATTAATAGAATATGCTTTGCAAATTCAGTTTTGCTTTCATTTCTAAATTTAGTCCTCGCTATAGTATACATTATGTTGTTTCTTTTCTTTTTTTTTTTAAGTTTATTTATTTACTTATCTTTAGAGAGGAAGGAGAGAGGGAGAGAAACATCAATGTATGGTTGCCTTTCGTGCATCCCCTGCTGGGAGTTGGCCTGCAGGGAACCTGACTGCAACCTAGGCATGTGCCCTGACTGGGAATCGAACATTATGTTGTTTCTTGAGTAAATCTCTTCAGTGTGTAGAAAGATAGAAGTTAGGAAAAAAAATAAATTCTAGATTCATTATCCAAAGGTAATTATTATGTTGACTTAGCTTTTTTGAGCTTTTTGGGGGAGCCTAGTTTTTATTTTTACGAGATACCTTTCTCCCCTCATTTTGTCCACTTAGTGTAAGCCAAGTTGTCTTGATATTCTGTTTCTTATGTCTTTCTTTTATTTCCACCATTCTTTCTCTCTACCCACCCCTGTCCTTTTTAGGAGCTAGCAGAGAACTGACTTTGTTCCAGATTACATAGCCTAGCATTCCTATTATGCTAGGCTCTCAGCTCTTAAATTTATGACTTGTGCAGTATTATTTTCTCTTTGTTGATATACTTCTCTGTAATAGACTTCTGGCTACAGGTTATGATCTTGGAGACAGAAGGGATGAACCTTTGGTAAATTATTGAAACTCACTGGGCCTTTTGCAGACTGTTTTATACATATTTTTCTATGTAGTTTATATTTATGCATGTATAATTATATAAATATATTTGATACATGTATTTTTGTACACATACGTACAAAAAATAACCAGAGTCTGAAGCTCACTCTTTAGATAAGTGAAATATTAATATAATATTGAAAGGTTTTTGTGAAATTGACAGGTTTTGTTCAGCAGCTGCTATTGGTGGGGATATAGTTGCATTTGCAAAGTTTGGAAAGTTCTGTTCTGCTTCTGTTTTGGCTTATATTCTGTTCATTTACATGTAGACTATTAAGGAAGAGACAGATGGTCTGCATGAGGAACTGGAGTTTATTCGAATCCTTGGAGCAGATTTGATTTTTGCCTGCGGAGAAACTGAGAAGCCTGAAGTGAAGAAGAGCATTGATGAGGTGTGGAGAAAGGGATGAGTTAGACAAAACATCAGTGGACTTGGACTGCACGGTGGTATTAATTAAAAAATCTGGTTGACTGTTTTTCTCTAGATGAATAATGCCTGGGAGAACTTAAACAAAACGTGGAAAGAGAGGCTGGAAAAGCTTGAAGAAGCCATGCAGGCTGCTGTGCAGTATCAAGACACTCTTCAGGTAAGCCATGACATGACCACTGTGGCCATCCAGGGTCTGCATTGTCACTCCTATTCAAGACTCTAGTGTAAGAGTGATCACCTTTACGGGACCACAGCATTATCAAACCTGAGATTGTGACCTCTTTCTGCATTTCTAGCCAAAGTGTCTCACTTCCAATGTGAAAAGTACTGACACCTGAATTTTTATTCCTGATGTTTTTCATCATCATGTGTTCACCACAGTTATTACCATGATGACTGTACAGGGAAGCTGGGCCTCACTAAGGCCGTTACTTGCTGGAGGTTCCACACCCTGGTTAAGCTAAAGCACAGCTTGGCCCTGTAGATCACAGTTCATTTTGGACACTACCCCAATAATGTGTACTTTGTTCTTAAATCCCCATATTATTGGAATAAAGATCATTATTCCTTACTTCCCCCTCCCCCCGCCTAAAAACACATACAGTACTTGGCATTTTGATTTGTCTCTCCCAACTCTTTGTTTTTGACTACTTGTTTGTATTTGTATTTTAGGCTATGTTTGACTGGCTAGATAACACTGTAATTAAACTCTGCACCATGCCCCCTGTCGGCACTGACCTCAACACTGTTAAAGATCAGTTAAATGAAATGAAGGTTCGTATCTGGGAGTGGCTTTTAAAGAAGGATTGTGTCTTTTGAGTTTTTAAAGACTTGATTTAATGTTAACATTAAGTATGTCTTTGATAGGAGTTCAAAGTGGAAGTTTACCAGCAGCAAATTGAGATGGAGAAGCTTAATCACCAGGGTGAACTGATGTTAAAGAAAGCTACTGATGAAACAGACAGAGACATTATACGAGAACCATTGACAGAACTCAAACACCTCTGGGAGAACCTGGGTGAAAAAATTGCCCACAGACAGGTAAGGCAAAAATGGTGGAGCACGTAAATGGACTACTATCTACTATTTTCTTTTTCCCTAACAATCATTCCCCTTATATGTTTTTATGAGTAGCATAAACTAGAAGGTGCTCTCTTGGCCCTTGGCCAATTCCAACATGCCTTAGAAGAACTAATGAGTTGGCTCATTCACACTGAAGAGCTGTTAAATGCTCAGAGACCAATAAGTGGCGATCCAAAAGTCATTGAAGTTGAGCTTGCAAAGCACCATGTAAGTATTTTTGTTTTTATCTCTAAGTCTATTGATTTCAGACTAAATATTGCCACCAGAAGCCTTTCAATGTTACATAAACCTTAGAGAACCAGGTTTGATGTTATCCGTGACATAAAGTGTTGTTTAACATTTTTTAGGTTCTAAAAAATGATGTTTTGGCCCATCAAGCCACAGTGGAAACAGTCAACAAAGCTGGCAATGAACTTCTTGAATCTAGTGCTGGAGATGATGCCAGCAGCTTAAGGAGTCGTTTGGAAACTATGAACCAGTGCTGGGAGTCAGTGTTACAGAAAACAGAAGAGAGGGAGCAGCAGCTTCAGTCAACACTGCAGCAGGTGCGTGCATTGTCCAAGTCAGGCGGGCAGAACTGTGCACATATTCAGAAGGAAGCCATTCCGGTCTGAGTCAAGGAAAGCAAATTAGGGTAGAGCCCCTTGTGTCTTGTGAGGAAGGTCAGTTCTGTACTGGGACTTGTCTGGAAATAACAGCTTGGGTTTTGGGGGGTTTTGTTTTGTTTTGTTTTTTAAGATTTTATTTATTTTGAAAGAGAGGAAGAGAAACATCAGTGTGTGGTTGCCTCTCACGTGCCCCCTGCTGGGGACCTGGCCAGCAATCCTCTGGTTCACAGGCCTGCACTCAATCCACTGAGCTACCCAGCCAGGGCAAGAACGGCTCTTGATCGATGGTTGGGGGGAGGGGGAGGCACTAGTTCGTAACCCAGTCTCTTTTTTTACTATTCAGAGTGAGTAGATCTTTGCTATAACCAGCCTCTTCACAGATTCAGTTATTCCTCAGATCAAGCCAGATTCCTCCATACTCATACTCAACAGTACGGCAGTCAGCTAATTCATGAGTTGTAGGAGACGTTTATAATACGGGGTGGGCAAAAGTAGGTTTACAGTGGCTTACATGGAAATACAGTGATCAGTGAGTTATGCAATGAGAATGAACTGTTTCATGTGCTCACAACTGTGTGTTACACTGAGGCCTAAAGGATTCTGCTAGATTCTAAAAATAAGTGACTATGTCGGCCCCATGCCAGTCCAGCAACAGAACAGATCTGCTTGAGAGCAGCACAGAATTCCTCCCTCAAGATAGATTCCTCATGTGGTTATTTAGAAAATTTACTTTTGAAGCTAGGATTGACTGCTGACCTTACTAATGTGTCTTTTTCTCAAAAGGCGCAAGGCTTCCACAGTGAAATTGAAGATTTCCTCTTGGAACTGACCAAAATGGAGACCCAGCTTTCTGCCTCTAAGCCCACAGGAGGGCTTCCTGAAACTGCTAGGGAACAGCTTGACACACACATGGTAATAGAGATTTCCTGAAATTGAACGTGTGCATCCCCATGTTCAGTAGCTCCTTTCTGAATTCACAGAGAGAGCTGTATCTGGGAGTCTACAAAGTAGGGCCTTTTTACTGACAACATAGTGTAGCCTTGAGGATTGCTGATATTATATATATATATATATATATATATATATATATATGCGCATACACACACACACACAAATGTATGTGTGTATAATATATATGTATGTGTGTGTATATGTGTGTGCGTGTGTGTGTATCATATATATAAATGCTTTTTATACCATATCACAGGCAGCAGTAGTGATGGGGGAATCAGGTACAGATGCATTGGTGAGCTGGCTAATTTTGAGTTGGTCAATTCAGTGGACATAAAAATATTAACTTGGTGAGAGTATCAGCAGGACAAATACATAACACAGATATGATTGTACTTAAGAAACAGACTACTTCTGTGGGATTTAGAGAAACCCAATATTATTAGATACTAGTAGTATTTCAAGAAAGTGGCTGAGAACTAAAGGCATAATTTTCAGGTACATTGCTCAAGAAAAGGAAATAAAGTATTGGGATCTATACTTTAGAAGAAGTATAAAGTATTGGGATCTATACTGCAAGAAGATTGCTTGCAGGGCTGTTCTTGCCACAGTAGTTGGCTGTGTCCCAGACAAACAGGGTGCTGGTCTGTTCCCACAAGTCTCTGATCCTTAAATAATTCTGTGGTGACAAAATAATTTTAATATTAAGCAGGAAAGGTGGGTTCCAGTCCCATAGTTGCCCAGTAGTTGAGCTGAATCTGAAAGGATTTTTAAAATCAAGGTGAGATTTTCCTGGACTTTTTAAAGCTGTGTATATAAATCTGTGTGTGGGTGTCTTTCACAAAATTGGCATCATTAATATTTTTTCTACCTTTTCTTGCAGGAGCTCTATTCCCAACTGACAGCCAAGGAAGAGACTTACAATCAGCTACTTGACAAGGGCAGGCTCATGCTTCTGAGCCGTGATGATTCTGGGTCCGGCTCAAAGACAGAACAGAGCGTGGCACTCCTGGAACAGAAGTGGCGTGTGGTCAGCAGTAAGATGGAGGAAAGAAAGGTACCTTCCACACAGTGCAGGGTGTGATACGTACATGGTGTGTTTCTAGGATCTGAGGAATGTGTACGGTAATGGTGTGTAATTACCACCTGTTTCTGTGAAGAAGGTGCAGAACCAATGTCCTCAGAATTGTCTTCATACTAATTATCTTTTCTGCCATTAAATTTCTGTTTTCCATCCATGTCAAGTCACAGCAATGCTACTAGTTTCTACCAATACATGCTTTCATTAGTCATTCCTTTTCTGCATCTACATTTAAGACATTAGTGCCTGATACTGCTCAGTGTTGTATGCATTGTGAATCATATTTATGTTCCTGTTTAAAAACAAGTTTATGTTGGAGTTGGTGACTTGGGATTGGGAAGGTGAGGGCAGAGCATACAGGGAGTATGAAAACTAATGTCACACAAGGATTCTAGTGTAAGTATAATATGCAAAAAGTTGTACTAAAAATCAAGAGAGAAATAAATTATATGATTCCCTTCCCACTCTTCCTCAAAAGTCAAATTCTCTTCAAAAGAAAAGTGATTAGGGATCAAGGCCCCAAAACACTGGTGTTTATGAGACTGAGTTTCAGAGAGTTTCTGCACAGTTTCTGTGCTGGGCAGATCAAATAGTACATGTGTTTAAACCTGTGGGCCACATGCATTCAACAAATAGTTACTAAGCATGTATGTGCCAGGCACTGTGCTAGGTATGTAGTGGAAATTATAAAAGCATGATTCTATCAAATTTAACAGGCAGAGGACAAAAATAAATATTTATACATAACATTTTAAAGAAGCATTAATTTATCAGAATTCTTCTAATGTGGGGTTTGGTGATTTTGTTACACAAAGAATATCCAAAGGACCTGAGTGTATGGCTGTGTTCTAATTCTTGGGACAGTCTGTTACCTATGATTCCTGCAGAATGTGGAACTAAGTCTAATTAAAGTAACTGAGGTAGATTGTGGCTTATAATCAAGAAGTTTCTAGAGGATTTTCACAACGATAGAGAAAGTTGCTTCAAATATTAAACCTGTCATCAGTGGAAATGGTCAAGCAAAAGGTAGTTGCCAAGGATAGTTACTTCTGATTTTACAAGAACATTATATTTCAGGATCACTGACATCATTTATTGAGTGACTGTATTAAAGAATATATCAAGCCCTGGCTGGTGTAGGTCAGTGGTTGAGCGCGGGCCTGCGAACCACACGATCGAGGTTCGATTCCCAGTCAGGGCACATGCCTGGGCTGCAGGCCAGTTCCCAGCAGGGGACTCACGAGAGGCAACCGTACATTGATGTTTCTATCCCTCTCTTCTTCCCTTCCCCTCTAAAGATAATAAAATTTTTTAAAAAAAAAGAATATATCAGAACAATGTGGGAGATTTCTTGCCATCCAGAAACTTGGCAATATATTAATTTTTTAAAGCCATTTATTTTGTAATTTTTTAAAAGATTTTATTTTTAGAGAGGAGGAGGAGGGGAGGGAGAGGAAAAAGGAGAGGGAAACATCAATGCATATTGGTCTCTTGTGCGCCCCCTGCTGGGAACCCTGGTCCACAACCTAGGCGTGTACCCTGACTGGGAATTGAGTCTGCGGCGCTTTGGTTCACAGGCCAGCACTATATTAATCTCTAAATATTTCTTATGATCTATTTTACATAGATTTGATTTTCCTATTTGCTTTACCTACATTTGGCCTGTACATTTTTGTAACATTCATTGTGGTGGGTTTTTATGTTACAAAAGTAAGCTAAATTTCTGTGAATATTTTGGATGTATTCATTTTTACCAATCTTATTCTACTTTGCCTGCCTGGTAGGTGGGCCCGGGCAGTGGCCATCACCTAGGTGTTGGGGGTAGAGGTCTCTGCAGGTGGACTTCGTGGACTGTGCAGTTGGGGTGTGTGTGCTCGCGGGCAGTTGCACATGTCCTGACTGCACTGTTGTTTCTGTCCCCTGATTTAGATAAAAAGCATCTAAAAATATACATCTAGGGTTGTCAGGTTTTTGCGTAGAATATTAGGGCTATAATTACCTTTTCTGCTTGTAGCATAAGCTTCAGGCTCAGATATTTTCAGGTGCCATGTTTTCTGAAAACAGGTAAACAGGCACTGCAGTGAGCATCAACTTTATAGTAAAGTGCTTTTCATTGGTTGTTTTGGTGTCACAAAAAGAATATTAAAGGAAAATGAGACTTCGTCCAAAGCAGGTTGAAGATCTGAAGCTTGTCACCACTAAGCTGTTCGCTTACATTGTGACTGGTTTTACTCCTGTTCCTCAGTGTTCCAGGAAGGGGGAATAGCAGAGAAGGCAGCTCAGCTGCTAACTGTGCTCTCCTTTTTCAGCACAGTTGTTTCAGACGCTGACATTAAAGTGTCCCCTTCTTTGCAAACAAGGCGTGGTTGGAGGTTGGTTAAATGAGGCTTCCTTTCTAGAGATCACTTCATTTGGTATACAGTTCATGCCTTTGTCCTTGAAGCTATCAATCCTTAATTTGGCACTTTTTCTTTTTGTGTGTGTATTTTAATTAAAATTCAGTCAAAGCTGGAAGAGGCCCTCAGCCTGGCAACAGAATTCCAGAATTCCCTGCAGGAATTTATCAACTGGCTCACGCTGGCAGAACAGAATTTAAACATCGCTTCTCCTCCCAGCCTGATTCTAAACACTGTCCTTTCCCAGATAGAGGAGCACAAGGTAACTGACACTATGATGTTGCCTTCCTTTTGAAAGGAGTAGTTGAAAGAGATTCTGTGTTGTCTTATCTTCAGTTTAAAAACAACATTTCCCCCCAGGTTTTTGCTAATGAAGTAAATGCTCATCGAGACCAGATCATTGAGCTGGATCAAACCGGGAATCAGTTAAAGTTCCTTAGCCAAAAACAGGATGTTGTTCTGATCAAGAATTTGTTGGTTAGTGTCCAGTCTCGATGGGAGAAGGTTGTCCAGCGATCTGTTGAAAGAGGGCGATCATTGGATGATGCCAGGAAGAGGGCCAAGCAAGTAAGTTACAAAAGGAAGATAGTAATTTACTGAAAAACCTTGGGTGGCAAGTTGAGTCACTGGGTCGGTTCACGTAAAAGTGTTGTATAGTTTGCCTCTATAATTTATTTCTTATTTCTTGCCTGTTATAACTTATTTCTTATATAATTGTAGTTCCATGAAGCTTGGAAAAAACTGATCGACTGGCTAGAAGATGCAGAGAGTCACCTGGACTCAGAGCTGGAGATATCCAATGACCCAGACAAAATTAAGCTTCAGCTCTCTAAGCATAAGGTAAAGCAGTTTGTTACTCTTAAGTCCTGAGCTTGGTATTCACTAAAGGTTGTATCTGGGTAAAAAACTCGAGGTGTTGAAGCCAGCATTTCGTTTTGTCTAGACAGTATCTGTGACAATTGCTCCTTTAAATAACAGTTCAAACAAAGTGATTGTGAGAGTAAACCAGTTAAAGCTGTTGGAAATTCTAGACTTTAGAAAAATGCACTTTTGTATAAGACAAACAAAAGCTTACAACTTTCTTAAGGATCTTAAGGTGAAGCTCTTATTCCTTTTAGTTCAAAAAATTGTCATAGTCAAAACTATGTTACATCTAATTACCAACTTGGAAACACAAGATTTTTTCTTTGTTCCAAATCAAGGTGTCAGCTCACAGCCTTGGGGGTTTTGTTTTGTTTTTTTTCTTTTCTTTTGGGACCAGGAGTTTCAGAAAACCCTTGGTGGTAAACAGCCTGTGTATGATACCACAATTAGAACGGGCAGAGCCCTGAAAGAAAAGACTTTGCTTTCTGATGACACTCAGAAACTTGACAACTTACTGGGAGAAGTCAGAGACAAGTGGGATACTGTGTGTGGCAAGTCTGTAGAGAGGTGAGTATGAATGTCCCCTTAATGGATGGGTCTGTATGTTATCCCAAAACTACTAAGAGACTAATACTGGGTTCCATAAAATGGTAATAAAACTTACGTGTCAGTAACAGGTTCTATAGCATTTCAGTGTCTCCAGTTCATTGAGTTATGAAAATGTTGAGTAAAATGCATTAAAATGTTCTCATTTCAACTTGAACTGTACTATATTAGAAAGAGAGAAGCCTACATTAATAGACCAGTCACTGTGAATACAGTGGTACTTCATACTCGTTAATTCATTCTGGAACTTGTGATGAGTGCCGAAACTGATAAGTACCAAATGATGAGGCGTTTTCTCTTGTGGGACAGCGTTGTGACTCACACAAGTTTTAGCTAGTGCAGTGAGTTCCGAGCAAATGCCAAGTGCTGGGACAATTTTTTTGTCCCATCAAAATGCAATGATTTCAGGGTTTGATGATTTCTGAAGCCGATGAGTACCAAGGTATGACTCTATTTATAAATTATCAACTTGTAACGCCACTAGCTGTCTCACTAAGGGTTCTCACTGTGTGTTGAGCACTATGTAAAACCTCTATATGTATTACCTCATTTTAAAGAGTGGTTTGATTTAAAATGTCTAGGCATCTCTCCTAGTCACTTTTTACTGAACTTGGACCGTTCCAACTTGGAAGTCCCGCTCTATATAGGGCTCAAGCAGTATTTCCTTCCAGAATTGTGGACCATCCATAAATAATAATACCTAGAAACAGCAAGGTTTGTGTACTTTTCTCAGGCAGCACAAGTTGGAGGAGGCTCTGCTGTTTTCAGGCCAGTTCATGGACGCTTTGCAGGCCTTGGTCGACTGGTTGTACAAGGTGGAGCCACAGTTGGCCGAGGACCAGCCTGTGCATGGGGACCTTGACCTTGTCATGAACCTCATGGATGCCCATAAGGTGAGGAGTGAGCTCTGGACTGCATGTAGGGCCTACCCACTGGGGCCACCACCTCTGTGGCTTCTGCTAACTTCTACGGGGAGAAAGGAAGTCCGAAATAGTCTACATCTGTGCTTGTCAGTGGGGTGGCTCCTTGCTCTGCAAGTTTAAACAAACTGCGGCTGGGGTTCTGCATCAGTCACAAAGAATTTACCAAAATTGGTTAGATTCAGATCTGGCAATATATAAACTTCACTTTGAGGTTCCCCTGCCCTCTTCCTGTTTGTATCTCTAAGTTGGGTCACAAAATGAATTTAAATTCAGGAACTCTTCAGACATCTATTTCTACTGACTCTGCAAAAATGAGTGGGTTTTTTTACTGCTTCTGAACCTAATAATAAGCCCAGTACCATGTGCACCAACATTTAGTGTAACCTACACTTGTTATGTTGAGCTGCGTAATGTCTTTGGATTTCAACAGAAGGCATTGGACTTACCTTGAAATTACATTATTATGTGCATGACATATGTGTTCTTATTTAACTCCCACAATTCTGGAAATGTTTGTGTAACATTATTCCCATTTTACAGATCAGGAAACTGGGACTTCAGCTAAGCAACTAACTCAAAGTCACACTGCTCTTATTTTAGGGCCACCTTTTCTGGTTGTTTTCTTATGCATCATCCTACCACCCTCTATGCATAAAAGACACATGACTGCAACCTACCAGGGAACATTGAACTAAATGATGACTTTCTCTGTGGTTTTGTTTCTTGTGTTCAAAACATTTCTGAAACTAATTTTTTTCTGTTTTCTAGGTTTTCCAGAAAGAACTGGGAAAGCGAACAGGAACTGTTCAGGTTCTGAAGCGGTCGGGCCGAGAGCTCATTGAGAATAGTCGAGATGACACCACATGGGTTAAAGGGCAGCTCCAGGAACTGAGTACTCGCTGGGACACTGTGTGCAAACTCTCTGTCTCCAAACAAAGCCGACTTGAGCAGGCCTTAAAACAGGTCAGAGACGTTTGCTGGGACAACCCCAGGGCGGGGTCTGAGCAGATTTATTCTAGCTGCTTTATCAGCATGAGTTCCAGCCAATCTCAAAATGAGTATAATGTCCAACATTGATATTCCGAATGTTCTGCAGTATTTAAATACTGATTCATATTAGAGAAATAATGAGTTCAGTTCACTTTCAAAGACTACTAATGAAAGATAACTTTTGTAGGACTGTGATAGGGCCATCAAATTCCTGTGATGCACTAAGAAGTTTAGGCCTAGATCCTTCCCCAAGTACTCCCCAGTGTCCAGGACCTAGCTGCAGAGCCATTCAATCTTCTGTGCCTGATTATTTCAGGCGGAAGAGTTTCGGGACACGGTCCACATGCTGTTGGAGTGGCTTTCTGAAGCAGAGCAAACACTTCGCTTTCGTGGAGCCCTTCCTGATGATGCGGAGTCCCTGCAGACTCTGATTGACACCCATAAGGTAATCCAGCCCCAGGGCACAGCGACCCGTGCCGCCCACCGCGGGGAGGGCTGCCCCACCAGCAAAGGAAAGCAGCCTTGGCTTGTGAACTTCAAACCTTGTATGCAAAGGAGCAGAACCAGAAGAAGCCCAGCTTATAATTTAGCGGGAATAGCCAAAATGACTGGGAATGTTTGTGGTGCCTTAAAGATCATTCATTCATTTGTTTTTACAAACATAATACGTGTTGGTGCTAAATAAGTCAGACATCATGGTATTTTATAAAGAAAAACATGGACTATTCCAGCGTCTTTACTCCTGTCTCGCACACAGCTTTGTCTCACTTTCCTCGTTGTCACTTGCTTCAGGCCCAGGTCAGCGTGTCTACCCTGATGAGATGAGAAATGTTTCCTGCTTTTATTTTTTAGTTACCCACTGGGAGATTTTAATCTTGTTTTGTTATTCTGTTTTAGGTATTTTTTTTAAATAGTAGTATTTTATCACTGTTACTTGCCCAAGATTGTTTATACACGTGGGAGTAAATAAAAAACAGGACTTTTTAAAAAGAAAGAAACTAATTCAGAGTAGGAAAATAGGCGTGCCCAGTTTGGGGAAAGGGACATACCTCTGTGTCCCTAGTCCTGTCATCTATAGCAGAGAAAAGTCATTCTTGTCTAGACTACTCACCTTCTTACGTCTTAGAACTGGAAAGAAAACACCAGCGACTCCTGACAGGCCAGTGGAGGTGTTTAGAGGGCTGCGTCAACAAACACGCAGGAAAAAATGCCTTGAGATTTCCCCCTTCACAGCGTAAACTAACAGTGCTGTTAGCACAGGTTTTTGTTTTTTATTTTTTTAAGGTTTTGTTTTCCAATTTTTGTTTGTTTAGGAATTCATGAAGAAAGTGGAAGAAAAGCGAGTGGACGTGAATGCAGCAGTGACGATGGGAGAAGTCATCTTGGCTGTCTGCCACCCCGACTGCATCACTACCATCAAACACTGGATCACCATCATCCGAGCTCGCTTTGAGGAGGTAGGTCCCCGGCTTGAGAGGAGAGCACACATTCCCAATAAAATGAGTTCACAGCAATAAAATACAACAGAGCGCCCCCCCCCCCCCATAAGAAGTCTTCACTCACTAGAAATATCTCCACAAGATTAAGTTAGCGTTTTAGTAATGACTGCTTTCTTAGCAACGTGCTGGGATCTGGAAGACTGGTGCTAGTGCAGTGTGACGTGTTGGCCAATGGCTCCCAGCAGCCGTCACACAGAGAAAACACTGTGTGTTTCTCAGAAGTACTCCTTCCTCAGAAGTCCTGCGTTTAATAGGACGCGCTAGATTTGCTTTCAGAAGAACTGATTTCTCATGCCAGCTCTTAACCGAGCTCTGTCCCTAGAGTGAGAGCTAAGTCTCATAACTGTTTGGGTGGTCTCTGCCCTAAAGAGTCATTGTTAGGATCACATAAAAGGGGACTTTGAAAACAAAGGGATTTGCTTGACTGAAAGAGGCCATGATTTCTCTCCCCAAGGTCCTGACGTGGGCTAAGCAGCACCAGCAGCGTCTTGAAACGGCTCTGTCAGAACTTGTGGCCAACGCTGAGCTCTTGGAAGAACTTCTGGCATGGATCCAATGGGCTGAGACCACCCTCATTCAGCGGGATCAGGAGCCAATCCCACAGAACATCGACCGAGTTAAAGCCCTTATCGCTGAGCATCAGGTAAGTTAATTGCATCATGTGGTCACTGGTATTTCCAGAGTTGCTCATGGAGTGCATTTCCTTTGACCTGTTATCCTATTTAAACCACTGTTTAAAGTATTTCTACAGACTTTAGCAGCTTAAAACATCACATATGTATCTCTCAGTTTCTGTGGGGCCAGGAGTCTGGGCATGACTTTGCTGGGTCCTCTTCGTAGGGTCTTACCAGGCTGAAATTCAGTTAGCCAGCCAGTGTAGCAGTTCTCATTCAGGTGTATTTAGGTTGTTGGCAGAATTCATTTCCTGTGGTTGTAGGACTGAGGTCTCTGTTTTCATTTTCTTTCTTTCTTTTTTTAATTGAATTCATTGTGGTGATATTGGTTAATAAAACTTAATAGGCTCAGGTGTACAGTTCTGTCCTACATCATCCATATGTTATATATTGTTTGCCACTCAAAATCAAGTTTCCTTCTATCTCCATTTATCCCCTTCTTTATTCTCCTCGACCTCCCTCACCCCCCTTTCCCTATGATACTCACCATACTATTGTCTGTGTCTGTGAGTTTTTGTTTTATTTTTGCTTATTCCCTTTACCTGTTTAACCCAGCTCCCTTCCATTTTCTTTTCTTTTTTAAATCCTCACCTGAGGATATGTTTTGATTTGGAAGAGAGAGAAAGAGAGAGAAAGAAAAAGAAACATCTATGTGAGAAAGAAACATCAGTTGGTTGCCTCTCATACACACCCCAACTGAGAATTGAACCTGCAACCTTTTGGTGTACAGGACAGTGCTCCAACCAACTGAGTGACCTAGCCAAGGCCACTTTCATTTCCTTGCTGTCAGCCAGGAATTACTCTGAGCTCCTAGAGGCTTCCCTCCGGTCTAGGCTACACATTACAGAACAGACAATTCATCTGCCTGCTGCTGGATGCTGTCCTGGGCCTTCCTTTGGCACCAGGGATGGCACTCATTTCTCTGACTTTCCAGTTTTCCTCCCCTATGAGTCCCTTGAAATGAAAACCCGTATCTTACTCTTCCAGGCCTCTAGCACCTGGTAAAGTGCCTTGCTCAGTTGTGTTTCTTGAAATGAGTGACACAGCATACAAAGGCATCTATCTACCTATCAGTTGGTCTGTCGTGGAGTTGGCCTTTGTTAATAAGAAGTCTCCTGGTTTCATCTTAGTCCAGGAAAACTCTCAACTCTTTTTTTCCCCTGTTGCTTGTGTTTAACAGATATTTATGGAAGAAATGACTCGAAAGCAGCCTGACATGGACCGGGTCACGAAGACGTACAAACGGAAGAATGCAGAGCCCGCCCACGGGCCTTTCATCGATAAGTCCCGCAGCGGCAGCCGTATGTGTCCAGCCACGACGTCAGGGTGCTTCATTCCTGCTAGTTGAAGATGAGCTCTTTCCAAATACCTGTCAAAAGTGTCCTTTTCACTTTTCAGAGCCATTGGATTTGAACTAAATTCTTTGTTGAAACTCACTTTTTCTATTAACACTGACATGCAGTAACTAGAACCCATTTTTTTTTGGATTGGCGTGAAGTATCAAAACAGTAAAGCAAATTTTTTTTGCTGTGGCCTTCTCATTGTTTGGATCATAGGTGCTAGCTGTTTACATTTGGTTTACACTAACCTAATCATAAATAACTTCTCTATAACCATTGCTGTTTTAGTTGATTTGACATTTCCTTACTTCGCTAAGGTAGGACAGAATTGATTGAAAATAAAAGACAGGTACCTGTAGGCTCAGGAGAATCAGCAGGTTTGAAGATAATGACTTTTTGTGCTACGTATTGCCGGGTTCCATGTTTCCTTTCTGTTGCTGATTGGGTGTCATTGTAAAGATCCTCTAAGTCATACATGTGACATGTTTCTATTTAGGATAACTGAAAGGACCAGCATTTCTAATCTCATGCTTATTTTTCCCTTTAGGGAAGTCCTTAAGTCAGCCCACACCTCCCCCCATGCCAGTCCTTTCACAGTCTGAAGCAAAGAACCCGCGGATCAACCAGCTCTCCGCCCGCTGGCAGCAGGTGTGGCTGTTGGCGCTGGAGCGCCAGCGGAAGCTGAACGATGCCTTGGATAGACTGGAGGAGGTGAGGCCTTGCCAGGCAGCCATTCCTGGAGGGAGGTGACTGTTATCGAAGACAACCCATCTGAGGCCCTCTGAGTTGACCTGTGTGCCTTGATCTACTTCTTCAGACATAGAAACAGACCAGTTTGGGCCAGTACTCTGTCCTTCGGGCCCCCTAGGAGAAAGACACATGCGCTCTGGCTGGTTGTGGCTCAGTGGATTGAGTGCCAGCCTGCGCACTGAAAGGTTGCCGGTTTGATTCCCAGTCAGGGCACATGCCTGGGTTGTGAGCCAGATTCTTAGTTGAGGACATGCGAGAGGTAACCAATCAATGTATCTCTAACACACTGATATCTCTCTCCCTCTCTTTCTCCCTCCCTTCCCCTCTCTCTAAAAATAAATAAATAAAATCTAAAAAAAGGGGAGTATGAGAGATCCGGGGGGCAGTGGGGAAGGACACATGTGAGTAAACCACTCACAACAGAGTAGGCCAGAAAGCAAGCAACCAGCCGGTCCCTGAGAGCCTGTGACCTGGCTCTCACTACTTGGCTACGATCAAGAATCAGGAGTATAACTTTGCAAAATTACCTCCAGGGGTGTGGCTTATCACAAAAGTGACTATTGTTGAGCCCTTTAAGTAAAGATATAAGCTACTCAGTTATGAAGTAAGAGTAATTTTTAAAAGATTTTGTTTATTTATTTTTAGAGGAAGGGAGGGAGAAAGAAAGGGAGTGGAACATCGATTGGTTGCCTCTTGTATGCATCCCAACCAGGGGATCAAACCTGCAACCCAGGCATGTACCCTGACCTGGAATCGAACTAGTGACCTTTCGCTTTTCAGGACAATGCCCAACCAAGCCACACTGGTCAGGGCAAGAGTAATTTATTATGATCTTTGTTTCCTATTCTGTTGTTCTTCACTAGATTATGAAAAGCAAATCTGTTTTGGCGTATCAACACCAGTCTAAAAAAATGTAGTACCATCCTTTCTCAATAAACCTCTAATATTGCCTATATTTTTTCATTTGTGCACATCAAAGCAGCTATGCCCAGAAGTGAGTGTTCTGTGTTTTTTGTTGTTATTTTTGTAGTAGGTGAGTTGAGCTTTAAGCGTATTTGGTTTTGGCTTTTTCTTTTTTTTCCCCATTCCTTCTGTCTTTGCAGTTTGAAAGACCAGGGGAAAACTGCTGTACTGTTTAAGTCATTCTGCATCAGTATCACTAACATGGTCCAAGTAGCTAAACATCACCTTGCCCACTTCATGGGCCTGCTCTTGTCTGTTGGAGCCAGATGTTTAACGTGGAAGTCAGACGGGCAGTTTGCCCTCTCTGGTGACATGAAGAATCCATGCTTCTGTGCAAGGCTGGATCCTTAGTGCTTCCAGCCAGAACTCAAATTATCTCATCTCAGAAAATGGTGGGAAACACGAGCCTTCTAATGTGGGCCCTTGTGTGATCATAGTTTCTTTCAAAACCCACTTAAGTGAGGCGTGCTTAGAAAGCACTTCTCTTCCAAGGTAGAATTCATCCCTTTATGTCTAAGAGGATAATCCTTTGAAAAAGGACAAAGGGAAAACAAGACTGGCTCTGCCCATTCTTGTTCTCCTTGCACTGCATTTCCCATGGTGATGGTTCAGTCACTTTCTTTTGCTGCTCCATTATGCCACAGCTCATGTGAGTAATCATGGCTTTACGTGAAGGAGCCAGATGGTGACTTCACAAAAGAGGCAACACGAACATCGTTGTCGATGCCCCTCCAGAAGGCAAGGCCTGCATGGCTTTACTGAGTGTCTGAAAGTTGTGGTGCGTGGCTTAAAGGCCACAATGGAGGTCTTGCTAATGCTTCTGATTTCTCTGTAGTTGAAGGAATTTGCCAACTTTGACTTTGATGTCTGGAGGAAAAAGTATATGCGTTGGATGAATCACAAAAAGTCACGGGTTATGGATTTCTTCCGGCGAATTGACAAGGACCAGGACGGGAAAATAACACGTCAGGAATTTATCGACGGCATTCTAGCATCCAGTGAGTCCAGTCATAGTTCCAAACATGCTCACACCTGGATTCCTTACTGCGTCGAAGCAGATGATAATATGGCTGAGCAGTCTTTCTGAAGTTAAAGCTGTGGTCTAGGGAAGGACTGTAACTCACTGCTCACTAAAATTGGTCTGTCATTTTCATGGAGAAAAGAACCTCATTTTGCTGGGAATAAAAAAGCAGGTCTTGTTTGACAAGTTGTGGAAGCAAACGTGTTTGAGGTGTGGATAAGGAGCTAAGTTTTGTGAGTGATGATTCTAAGCAGAATGGTTGAAAAATTAAGTTTTTCATTACATCAGTTTCTGATACCTATATACCAGCTTACAAAATGCATGATTTCATTTATTCTAAGAAAATAAATAATTGAGCCATAAGTAGTTAAGTGATTTGCCAGGGTCACAAAGCACATCCCACTTTACAAGGGGAGCCAGGGAGGGCCTGTCTGTGGAGGTGATATTTGACCTGAGACCTAGGTGATGAGAAGCACCCAGCCCACTCGAGATCCAAGGGAAGAGAAAGGCAGAGGGGACAGCAGGCACAGAGTGCTGAGATGGGGTGAACATGGCATGTTCTAGACATGGAAAAGTTGACGCAGCTGGAGTGCAGGAGACAGAGTCGGAAGGGTAGGCACCAGCTAGTTAATGCAGGGCCTCGTGGGCCATGGGGAAGAGCTGAGATTTTATCCCAGAAACACTGGGACAGTGGACAGCCACCAGAGACACTACAATCTGGTTGATGTTTCGGTAGATCACTCTGCTGCTGTAAATAGTCACCTCCTTTGGAAAGCAACCGTTTAGGAATCTAAGGCAATCATACAACCAGAAGAAATTTTATCCTCTCAATTCTGAATGGTCTCTATTCTGAAATAATCTAAATATCTAATAATAGTAGAGTGAATAAATAAGTTAAGTTGGTGTTCTGTCCCTGGGTGGTTATAATGTCCTGTTTATGCCTTTTATATATCTGAAATACCACTTTTTTTCAGTTGCATAGGAGGCAGGTAGTTTAAGCAAATGCTTTAAGTAGTCTATCTTCTAGGTTTTCTAAAGTTGAGCGTCTGTTGCTTTTCTTGAAGAAAATCAAGACATAAATTTTTTTAACTTTTTTAGTAATATTTGTATACTCTCCATCCAAGTAAGCCCTCTTAGTTACTGTTCCAAATGTGATTAACTTTTTCCAGAGTTCCCCACCACC